>NC_073381.1:23234303-23941803 GCF_028641065.1 Leucoraja erinaceus | reverse complement strand
CCACGCGCCTATCTAAAAGCCTCTCAGGTGTCTCCTAAATGAAACATTTTTTGTCTGTTCTCTTGGAGATCTCTTGCTATTTGGTGCTTGGAATACTCGACGAAAGATGGCGAGTATGAAAACAGCATGCCCTGCCACCTGAAACATATAGAGTGCGATCACAGCTCATTGGTGGGGATATTAACCTGGGAGACGGCACTGATGGTGGTTCATGAGCCCAGAACCGAAGAAGCAAGATTTTACAAATATCACATTAGTAGCACTTCTCCAGTGTTCGTGGTGTCCAATGTGAGTAGTCAATGTCTCCGAAGCATACATGATGGTGAGGATCATTGCAAGACCTTCAGGAGTCGAACAGTTTGGCCTTTGTTTTGAGATCATGATCGCTGGACGTTATTTTTCTCAGTAGTCAGCTGAAAGCTGTGTGAGTGTGGTGGAGCTGGTGGTCAATTCTATCACTGATGTGTGCTGTCAGGATTTCCAGGGTCGGGTCAAAGATCTTGATTATCAATGCCTTGCTGCGGGAATAGATCAATGAAGGAGTGCAGGCTTTCAGATGTTTTGTGTAAGTCCCATCCTTTTGTATAATTTAGTGAAGGGTTGAACAATGGCATAGAACTAAGCTTCTGATTGTGCAGACACGTATAGTGCAGCAGAGGAGGACTTGTACCCCAATCGGCCATGATAGCTAATTGGCAGTTGTCTAATTAGTCCCACTCCCCGCCCTTTCCTTATGGTGAATTCTCTCCCTTCATAAATATACCCAATTACCTCTTAAACTTGCTTCCTCCTCTCTTTCATCTGACACATTAGTGATTACACCAAACCACCCTACAAGTAATGCTTCTTCATGTTGCCAACCACCTTCAGTCTGGATACCTTTAACCGCCGATCACACATAGGCGATTTATTCGGCGACTGCCGGCAACTGTCATAGTCGTAGCAGGTTGCCGGAAAACTGGCGACTGGATCCCCCTACGACAATGTCTACAACAACCTACCACCTAGTCAACGTCAAGCTATGGCAAACTACTGACAACTGGCTACCCATTAGGACGTCCACCTACGAACACACCTACGACAACCTACGTCCACCCCGCGACAAGCTACGACAAGCTAAGACAATTCAGTCGCCGGTAACTGTTGCCGGTGACGTATGTTGACCTTGCCCAACACCCAAGGTTTCCATGAGGTCACCGGAGGTTTTGGGTCACTCTCCCTAATGGTCGAAAGTGGTTTCCGCCTGCTCGAGACTTCATCTAGGTTGCTGCTATTTTTTCATCATGATTAAAATCGGCCTCGACTAAAAATAGGTTGCTGTTGTAAAAATCGATAATTTTTTAGTCGCAGATCTAGTCAAAGCCGGTTTTCTTCATAGTCGAGGAAGGTTTTCAACATATGCATGGGAGGTGGTAAAAGGTTGCAGGTGACCGTGACCTTGATTTATTTTTTGGGTGGCGGGCAAGGTCACCGGAGGTTGCTATTTAGGTCTCCTAAGTGGGACAGGGGCTTTAGTAGTCGCCAATCGAATTCACTGAAATCAGCACAGGCGACAACCTATGTCATCCTGGCGACAACCTACGACACCACCTACGTCAGGCTACGCTTATCGGCGTCAAGCCAACTGTCGCCAAAATGTTTTGAACATTTCAAAATCCAGCGGCGACCAGAAAAACGCTACGATTCTTTGGGCGATTGAGGAGACAACTCACGACCATACAGGCGACACCCCGGTGACCATGTGGCAACAGCCTAGTCGCCTGTAGTCGCCTAGGTGGGACAGGGGCATTATACATCAGAAGCAAATTCACGTTACGTTTATCATAATTATCCATGCTTTTGAAGAGCGCTGTAAGTTTTCTTCTTAACTTTCTCCGCCTTAAGCCAAATATTCCAGCTTCAGAACATCCTAGGATGGTATTAGAAATAATGCAACAGATATTAATTTTTGTTACCCTTTTTTTTTTAAAGACTTCCACAAATTTTAAGATTCCACATGGAGGACCTTAATCCTGAGCTTCTGAAGTTGTGATTTTCCAAGGACCAAAATAATTTGTTCCATTTCCTACCTGGTTTGTAGCTCCCTATTAGATGCTCTTCTTTCCCCAACAGCAGGGAGAATGCAGTCCATGTGAGATACAAATTGAAGTTTGCAAGAAGTCCTGGCCTGAGCCCCTGGCTCTTGACATGCCTATGAAATGGATCTCCAAAGGCTGTAGTCGTTTCCCCATAGAACCATGGATCTGTTCTTGACTGTCGACCCAAGGAAGGCTGTCATCTGCACTGATCTTCAGTGGTTAAAATTACTTTGAAGCCGACCCACACCCAGAACATTATACTACTGCAGATCA
Source organism: Leucoraja erinaceus (assembly GCF_028641065.1). Lineage (NCBI taxonomy): Eukaryota > Metazoa > Chordata > Chondrichthyes > Rajiformes > Rajidae > Leucoraja > Leucoraja erinaceus. Next base: position 23,939,452 of record NC_073381.1, on the reverse strand, counting down.
GAAAATGCCAGATTAACTACAACATATTTCACAGCAATGAAATGGTTTTGCTATCATTCAAGCAGAGATCTTCTGAAAGAGTTCAACTTTCAACAGCAAAAAGAATGAAAATCACAAAAAAAACACAATGCAATTCTAATCAGACAGACACTTAAGCGGCATTAGTTTAGTTTTGTTTAGAAATACTGTGCGGAAATAGAGCCTTCGGCTCACCGAGTCCTGGTCAAGCAGCGATCCCCACAGACTAACACTTTCCAACACATATTAGGGACTATTACAATTTTACCTAAGCCAATTGACCTACATACCTGTATGTCTTTGGAGTGTGGGAGGACACCGGAGCACCCAGAGAAAACCAACGTGGTCAAGTCAAGTCAAGTCAAGTCGTCAAGTTTATTTGTCACATACACATACGAGATGTGCAGTGAAATGAAAGTGGCAATGCTCATGGACTTTTGTGCAAAAGACAAACAACAAACCAACCAAACAAACTATAAAAACACAATCATAACACACATATTCTTTTACACAATAAATAATGAAAGGAAAAATGTTCAGTAGAGTTAGTCCCTGGTGAGATAGGCGTTTACAATCCGAATGGCCTCTGGGAAGAAACTCCTTCTCAACCTCTCCGTTCTCACCGTAGCAGCTGGAACAGTCCGTTGCAGGGGCGGAAGGGGTCTCTCATGATATTGTTGGCTCTGGAGTTGCACCTCCTGATGTATAGTTCCTGCAGGGGGGCAAGCGAAGTTCCCATAGTACGTTCGGCCGAACGCACTACTCTCTGCAGAGCTTTCTTGTCCTTGGCAGAGCAATTCCCAAACCAGATGGTAATGTTCCCGGACAAGATGCTTTCCACCGCCGCTGCGTAGAAGCACTGGAGGATCCTCGGAGACACTCTGAATTCCCTCAATTGCCTGAGGTGGTAAAGGCGCTGCCTTGCCTTACTCACGAGTGCTAAGGCGTGTGATGCCCATGTCATATCCTCGGAGATGTGGACTCCCAGATATTTAAAACAGTTCACCGTATCCACAGGATCCCCATTTATCCTCAATGGAGTGTACGTCCTCGGATGATGTGCCCTCCTAAAGTCCATGATCAGCTCCTTCGTTTTTTTGATGTTCAAGAGGAGGCTGTTATCCTGGCACCAGAGTGCTAGACCAGCCACCTCCTCCTGGTAGGCCTTCTCGTCGTTGTCTGAGATCAGGCCCACCACCACAGTGTAATCAGCAAACTTAATTATTGAGTTGGAGCTGAACCTAGCCACACGGTCATGTGTGTACAGGGAGTACAATAGGGGGCTGAGGACGCAACCCTGGGGCGATCCTGTGCTCAGGGTGAGGGACTTTGATGTATTCCCTCCCATCTTGACTACCTGGGGCCTGGTGGTGAGAAAGTCCAGGATCCAGGCACACAGGGAGGTGTTGAGCCCCAATTCCATTAGTTTCCCGGCCAGTCTGGTGGGGACTATCGTGTTGAAGGCTGAATTGTAGTCTATGAACAGCATCCTCACGTCACAGGGAGAACATACAAACTCCATACACACAGCACCGGCAGTCAGGATTGAACCTGGATCTCTGGTGCCATACAGCAGCAACTCTACCGCTGTGCCGCTGTGCCGACCGGCATTAATATTGTAAAATATATCAATCTTCATGGAGTGAATAATAAAAAAGATGCATATCTATATCAATTTCAGGGGAGGTTGCAAGTCTGGTCACATATTGCTCAGTGACTAGCAAAAGACATCAGGTGCCTTTTTTAAATCCTCATAAACTCACTCCCTGAATAAAATATTTCTTTGGTAGACAAAAATGCTGGAGAAACCCAGCGGGTGAGGCAGCATCTATGGAGCACATGGAGCAAAGGAAATAGGCAATGTTTCGGGACGAAAAACTTAAAAGGGTCGAAACCCTTCAAATATTTATTTGGTTTTAACACTGTTTTAGCACAATGGGAAGGCCACTCTTATCGCAGAACTACATTACATTCAACATTCTATGGAACTTTTACAATTATTGCTGTTATTACAATTACAATTACAATTAGATTGCATAGTCTATTACAACATATACTCATGACTTTCTTGTCATGTTTTTTCCATCTTTGGTCCTATCTGCTGAACATGCTTCCTTTTCATAATGCATTAATAGTTAGTAATGAAAATACAGCAGCTTGCTTCACGCAATATTTTCTCCTCACAAGTAGGTTAATTTAGAGCTTGATCAATCTATTTAGCATACGTTGATAAGATTTAACAAGGGGAGCATCATTGATTGCAAATTGTTGCTTGCACACTCTCTCCTATTTGCATTCCAATCCACAATGATTAGCCAGTATCTATCTTCATTTGGGTGGCAGGGTTATAAAAATCAACAACATTTACTGCCCTTTTGCTTTTTTTTTCAGCTGGAAGGATAATGCAGTCACGTGCAAAATGTATCTTAATTCTGTTTTGATTTTAACACAAAATAAAAAAGATCATATTAAAAATATAGTCCACATACTGAAAGTGTAAGAAATGAAACCAAGAGCTGGAAAAGATTTTCTGTCTTGAGCTACAGAAACCTTGAATAGATTCGCTGAACACTTTCTTCACATCTTTATCACATTGCATCAGAGACACAGAATTATGTGAATGGAAAGGAATGGTCGATGTTTCGGGTCAAAACCCTGCATCAAGACAGAGAATGCAGAGGAAAGATAGCAAGTATAAAGTGCAGAGGAGGAGAGGAGAGGTGATTAATGGGCCAAGGCCAGTTGAAGGTTGACAGGAATATGGAGCCAGGCAGGGGAGGGTGAGGAGTGGAGGTGAAAGGTAGAAACATAGAAACATAGAAAATAGGTGCAGCAGTAGGCCATTTGAGCCTGCACCGCCATTCAATAAGATCATGGCTGATCATCCAACTCAGTATCCTGTACCTGCCTTCTCTCCATACCCCCTGATCCCTTTAGCCACAAGGGCCACATCTAACTCCCTCTTAAATATAGCCAAAGAACTGGCCTCAACTACTTTCTGTGGCAGAGAATTCCAGAGATTCACCACTCTCTGTGTGAAAAAAATGTTTTCCTCATCTCGGTCCTAAAAGATTTCCCCCTTATCCTTAAACTGTGACCCCTTGTTCTGGACTTCCCCAACATCGGGAACAATCTTCCTGCATCTAGCCTGTCCAACCCCTTAAGAATTTTGTAAGTTTCTATAAGATCCCCCCTCAATCTTCTAAATTCTAGTGAGTACAAGCCCAGTCTATCCAGTCTTTCTTCATATGAAAGTCCTGACAGTTAAATGAGGGATGGAGGCACACAGAAGAGAGATAAAAGAAGGCAGATGGAGCCAGGTTTGGGGAGGAGAGGGTGAAGGTGGAGACAGCTGCCTGAAGGTGATAACCAGGACACACAAAGGCTACCAGTACGGGAATTTAAAAAGTAAGGAAGGTGATAAGGAGCCATTAGGCGAGAGGTGAATTGCAGATGGGACCAGTCAGATGGGGAAGAGGGAAGCCTGCAAGTGAGATGTGTGTGAAATAGGTGGATGGAAACAGACGGGGCAGTGGGATAAAAATGGAAAAGGTGGCAGAAGGCAAGAAGGAGGGTATGGGAACCGAAACAAAAATGATAAGATCAGAGGAGAGAGAAGGCGATATAAACTAGCAATGTTACAAAATTTTGAGATTTTAAAAATCAAGTCTGCAATTTGTCCCATCAGATAAAGCCTAACAATAAGTTTAATTTGACACCAAATTCACTTTCATATCTCAAGTATTAAAAAAATTATGGCCATTTTCATACTTGGAAATTAGCATCCTGTTCCCTATTGATTTTCAATGGACATTACAAAAAAGCTGTGATCTTGGATAGTCAAAAGCCATTTCTTAGCAACATTGGGTTATAGCCTAACTAAAGATTCACAAATCACAATATAACATGAGTTTTATATTAATTTCCTCAAGCCAAATTAGTGTTCAATTGGCCTCACCGGCTTTCTAGTGGGTCATGTGAACGCGCTGGTTTAGACGCTCGAGGAGTGCCCTCAAATGCCGAGAAAAATTTATGCGGGTTAAAAAGGAACTACTCGCTATGGATAACTTGATATACAGGGTTATTATGATTTAATGTAAAATAAGGTACATACCTTTAATTGTTTGCTTTATAAAACCCTGGGGAGAGGTTGCGGAATGAGACAGTAATGTTAAACTATTATAACTATATTATCGAGGCTATAAAACTAATAATACCTGGGCGACCGGGTCTTGCAGCGATTTTTCGTTAATGTGCTCTGGCAACATCTGCGTTAGTACAGCCTAGTTTAAATCGCTTTTAAACTCGATGCGGACATGGCTGAGGGCAGATTCCCAATGACGATTCAGGTAGGTTTTGTAACATACCTATATAAACCAGAAGGGCAGGGTGACCTAAAATTAAATATTTATTACCCATAGCATTGGGTTATAAACTATTCAGTCAGAATATGAGTTGTTGTTCCTCAAGCTTGTGTTTGGCCTCACCCTGGCACTGGATAAAGCCGAGGATGGAAAATGTATGTGGGTTTGGGATGGGGATTTGAAATGGCACATAGCTGGGCTGATGGCTATGGTGGTTGAGAGCTGGGTTTACAACCAGTGCTCTGCAAACCTGGTATGTGCATGTTTACAGGGAACACAGAATACAGTAACATCAATCGCTGCCATCTGGAAGTGTAAGGACAAATGACCCTCCTGCACTTAGTCCATGTCAATTTACAGCAAAACAGGCCATCTCGACCCTATCCGTGCCGAACACATTCCCCCTAGTCCCATATACCTGCGCTCAGACCATAACCTTCCATTCCCTTCCCGTCCATATAACTATCCAATTTATTTTTAAATGATAAAAACGAACCTGCCTCCACTACCTTCACTGGAAGCTCATTCCACACAGCTACCACTCTCTGAGTAAAGAAGTTCCCCCTCATGTTACCCCTAAACTTCAGTCCCTTAATTCTCAAGTCATGTCCCCTTGTTTGAATCTTCCCTACTCTCAGTGGGAAAAGCTTTTCCACGTCAACTCTGTCTATCCCTCTCATCATTTTAAAAACCTCTATCAAGTCCCCCCTTAACCTTCTGCACTCCAAAGAATAAAGCCCTAACTTGTTCAACCTTTCTCTGTAACTTGCAGGGGAAAATGTCAGGGATCATTGAAGGGGTGGGTGGGGAGTGATGGGTGAACTAAGGAGTCACAGAGGGATTGGTCCTTATGCAAGGCGGAAAAAGGTGGGAAGATGTGGTCAGTGGGATCTGGTGGCAGCTGGTAGAATTGATGAAAGGTGATGTCAGTATGTAGCTGGGTGTGGATAGTAGTGCGGTGAATGATGAGGACCAGGGGAACTCTGCTTCTGTTCAGTCTGAAGGTGAATGAGAGCAGTAGTTGGAGAAGCAGAGGAAAGGTGAGCGAGGGCCCATTTTCCCAGTTGAGCTCGATCTTGTTGTAACCTTAGGTAACCTACCCCACTGTCCACCATACTACATCATTCACAAACTTACTAATCATGCCACCTACGTTATCATCAAAATCTTTCAAATGGATGGGTGGCAGAGTGGTGCAGTGGTAGAGTTGCTGCCTTACAGCCCGTGGTTGGAACGGCGCTCCCGTCGGAGCGGCCCAGCTCGAGAGAGGAACGGCACTCACGTGAGGGCGATCCGGCTCGGGGCTGCAACGGTGCTCTGGTGGCTGGGACGGCGTTCTGGCGGCGGTGACCTGAGTCCGGGGTTCAGCCGCGGGCCAGTGGCTGCATCCGCTGGACTGGAGGGCGGCAGCTTTGACCACCCCGGGCCGCGGTGTTTGAGCCGGCCCGTTCGCGGGGTTCGGTGAGCCGCGGGACTGTTTGTACCATCGCCCGGTGGGGTATCGCCTCAGCGCAGAGGGAGAAGAGGAGGGAAGAGACTGCAGCCCTAAGATTTTTGCCTCCACCACAGTGAGGAGGTGCTTGGAGGACTCACTGTGGTGGATGTTAATTTGTGTTTATTGTTGATTATTATTGTATTATTGTATGTATGACTGCAGGCACGAAATTTCGTTCAGACCATAAGGTCTGAATGATAATAAAGGAAATTCTAATTGTAATTCTACAAAGCCAGAGACCCGGGTTCCATCCTGATTACGGGTGCTTGTCTGTACCGAGTTTGTACATTCTCCCTATGACCTGTGTGGTTTTTCTCCAGGGTCTCCGGTTTCCTCCCACACTCCATAGATGTGCAGGTTTGTACGTTAATTGGCTTGGTATAATTGTACATTGTCCCTGGTGCGTGTATGATAGTGTTAATGTGCGGGGATAGCTGGTTGGCCCGGACTCGGTGGGGCAAAAGGCACGTTTCCGTGCTGTGTCTCTAAACTAAACTAAAGATGACAAACAGTGGATAGAGGGCTAACCCCTGCGGTATACTTCTGGTTACAGGCCTCCAATCTGAAAATCAACCCTGCTCTGGGATTATTGTTGAAGTAGTGAGAAATGAGTAATAGTTGGCCAAAGGGCCTCTTTCTTTGCTGTGAGACATTATAACAGATGCAGAGGAAATTGTGTTACCTGCCTGTTAAAGGGGGAGGAGTGTTATGTATGAAATATGATTAACATATTTGATGTCTTGCGCAGTGGTATGCATGCGCAAGGGAGACTCGTCGTGGCATTCAGAATAAAAGAAGCTTGATAGCTAACTCCAGTGTCTGAGCCTTATTTAAAGTCTGTTTCCAGCACCAAATACACAACACAGATGCACTCAGAATTGATGGAGCAGAGGCTCTTGTGTTTCATGAATAGTTATTGTACATTGAAACACTTGGGGCTACACAGATGCCATCCGTATTGTCCTATACACCAGCAGATCTTGGAATGTGTTGAACTGCACTTTGATCTAACTTCAATAAAACCCCATTGGCTGGAAGCACTTGGGATATCCTGAAAACATGAGATATAATACGTGTAGATTCTTTCTAGCTGGTTGTCCACGGGGAAAATGACAACATTGCTGTTTGTGGCAGCACAATGCATCTGTTACATGCTCAGAACATCTGTGCACTATTAACTGAGCACAGATCACTGCGTTTCGAGCAGCACCCTAGAATAAGCCTAAAGGATAATTTTTTTTAATTGAATTGAATTGAATTGAATTTCCTTTATTGTCATTCAGACCTTACGGTCTGAACGAAATTTTGTGCAAATTGAAATTTGCACAAAATTTGAAAATTGAAAGATACTTTGTAATAGCCACAGGAATTAGTATGCTATCTTGAAACTCACGTTCTGGTCAAATTACAACCTGCACCATTATTATAAGCTGCTGAGAAAGCAAAGCCTCTACTTTTCCACTGCTTTTACCTCCAAAGGCAGTAGAAAACAAACACAGTTGGGTGCATCCTTCCTCTGATGCAGTATGGCAACCCACATTGTATCGTCCTCTTCCCAATAACATGAATATTTAACAACTCCTATGAGACATACACTGTTTCAAGCTGTAGCTTGCAAAGTGAATGGATAGTTCATACCTAATATACAACAAAAATACTAGAAGAGTGAATTATTGGTCATCCCCCACCCCCCAAACAAAGAAGCCAAAATTATAGATTATCCTTTCGTACATTTAGGCCGGTGTGGGCGAGTTGGGCTGAAGGGCCAGTTTCCATATAACCATATAACAATTACAGCACGGAAACAGGCCATCTCAGCCCTTCTAGTCCGTGCCGAATACTTATTTGCCCCTAGTCCCATCTACCTGCACTCAGACCATAACCCTCCATTTCTTTCCCGTCCATATAACTATCCAATTTATTTTTAAATGATAAAATTGAACCTGCCTCCACTGGAAGCTCATTCCACACAGCTACCACTCTCTGAGTAAAGAAGTTCCCCCTCATGTTCTGAGTAAAGAAGTTCCCCCTAAACTTCTGTCCCTTAATTCTCAAATCATGTCCTCTTGTTTGAATCTTCCCTACTCTTAATGGAAAAAGCTTATCCACGTCAACGCTGTCTATCCCTCTCATCATTTTAAAGACCTCTATCAAGTCTCCCCTTAACAACAGTTTCCACTCTGTATCACTCTATGAATCTAACATCATGTTCAGCTGGGTGACAAACTTGAGTTGAGCAAGAGACCAGAGATAGTGGAAATCAAATTTGGAGGAAGATTATTGGATCGATAGACATTACAGATGAAAGGAAAAGTGAGAGTTGGATGCATGAATGAATTATAGAAATGAGGTGTTGTAAATCAGGAGTTATTGTAGGTGAATAAGTATAAGGAGCATGGAAATAATGGATTTTGAATGAACAGAATTTGTGATGGTAGCTGAGTGGAAATTGTGAAGCCAGCAGGTGTGTTTTTGCAGTTTTTGGAGAACGTCAGGACGTACATCGACAACATTACAGAGATAGACAGAAACAGCAACTCAGCGGGGTCAGACAGCATCTTAGGAAAAAAGAACAGATGATGAGACAAGACCCTTTGTTGGACAGAGGTAGAATTAGATGATCATAATGCAGAGAGAATGGAAGATGGAGGTTAATCTTTGGGTAAAACAAAATGGCAAAATAGTAAACTATTCAACTCGAGTAAACATGAGTGGATGAAATTGGTGGATAGGGAAAGGAGTCTGTGATGGCGGCTGAATTTAATGGTTAGCAATCCTTGTGAAGTTAACTTTCGGAAAGACCTGACCCACCTGGGACTAGATATTGGACAAACAGTTTGATAACCAGAGGCAGTGTACGGATTGAAACAGCTGACTTGCCAATGATTAGGCCCCTGGGGAGTGTTGTGACTCAGAGGAATCTAGAAGTACAGTTACATAGTTTCCAGATAGTGGTGTCACAGTTACCTAAGGTGGTGACAAATGCTTTTGGTACCCTGGCCTTTATCAGTCAGGGACTTGAGTATAGAAGTCGTAACGTTATGTTACAGTTGTACAAGATGTTGGTGTGGCTGCACTTGGAGTATTGGGTTCAGTTTTTGTTACCTTGCTACAGAAAAATGCTTTAAAGCAGGAAAGAGTGCAGAGAAGATTTTTGACAATGATGCCAGGACTTAAGGGCCTGAGCTATAGCGGAGGATGGGCAGTTTAGGACTTTATTCCTTGGAGCACAGGAGGCTTAGGAGTGATTTTGTAGAGATAAAGAAAATCATTAGGGAATAGATAGGTAAATTCACAGTCTTGTTCCCAGGTTGGGGGAATCAAGAACTGTAGGGCAAAGGGTAAGAATTATTTAACTGAGGGCTATGTTTTGAATGAACGAATTTGAATGAACACATAACAACATTTAAAAAACATTGAACAGGCACATGGATAGGAAAGGCTTGGAGGAATATGTGGGCAAATAGGGCTAGCTTAGATGGGACATCTTGGCAAGGACATGCTGGGCTGAAAGGCCTTGTTTCTGTGCTTTATGACTCTATAATAAATTATAAATAATGAAGCACAATATTCTTGCAGGAAACAGTGTAAAGAGAAACATACAGGATATTTGCCAATAATTAAAAAGCTGTGAAATGACTCATTTTAGACCCAATTTCACAAAGCTACAATTATTTTTCAAAAGAAGATGTTATTGGGCTGCTGTTTGATCAAATGCAATTTTGACGGGGCTACTGCTGGCCAGTACAGCCAAGAAACTGTCATATTTAACTTTTCTTCAATCGACTTCCTCCTACATTCAATTAATCTGAAGAAAACTGCATCTTGGGGGATATTTAGAAATATGATCATTCATCATTATTGTAAACAACTCTGTACCATATTGTAACCGAACATCTGTACAAAAAGAGCAATATCAGAAGTGTTCCAATTTGCTGAGTCTTTATCTCTCAGGATTACAAACCTTAATTGATCTGGTCCAACTCTGTATCTTGAGACTCGAGCCATTGTCAAAGGGACCGATAAGGCATCTAACCAACGTTTCTCAAATTTTGGTTCATTAGCTGAAGGTGAAGAGGGTGATGATGGTGCCTGGATGGAATAAATATAACACATCAGAAACATATCTTAACCCAGGAATATTACAATGCATCTTATTAGCTGGATGTTTCACCCCATTAACATTCACAATAGACAATAGACAATCGACAATAGGTGCAGGAGTAGGCCATTTGGCCCTTTGAGCCAGCACCGCGATTTAATGTGTTCATGGCTGATCATCCCCAAACAGTACCCCGTTCCTGCCTTCTCCCCATATCTCCTGACTCCACTATTTTTAAGAGCCCGATCTAGCTCTCTCTTGAAAGTATCCAGAGAACCAGCCTCCACCGCCCTCTGAGGCCGAGCATTCCACAGACTCACCACTCTCTGTGAGAAAAAGTGTTTCCTCGACTCTGTTCTAAATGGCTTCCTCCTTATTCTTAAACTGTGGCCACTGGTTCTGGACTCCCCCAACATCGGGAACATGTTTCCTGCCTCTAGCGTGCCCAAACCCTTAACAATCTTATATGTTTCAATGAGATCTCTTCTCAGCCTTCTAAACTCCAGAGTGTACAAGCCTAGCTGCTCCATTCTCTCAGCATATGACAGTCCTGCCATCCCGGGAATAAACCTTGTAAACCTATGCTCCACTCCCTCAATAGCAAGAATGTCCTTCCTCAAATTAGGGGACCAAAACTGCACACAATACTCCAGGTGTGCTCACTAGGGCTCTGTACAACTGCAGAAGGACCTCTTTATGCCTATATTCGATTCCTCATGCTATAAAGGCCAACATGCCATTCGCTTTCTTCACTGCCTGCTGTACCTGCATGCTTATTTCATACTGATGTACAAGGACTCCCAGGTCCCGTTGTATTTCCCCTTTTCCCAACTTGACGCCATTTAGATAGTAATCAGCCTTCCTGTTTTTGCTACCGAAATGGATAACCTCACATTTATCCGCATTAAACTTCATCTGGCATGCATCTGCCCACTCCCCCAACCTGTCCAAGTCACCCTGCATTCTCATGGCATCCTCCTCACAGTTCACACTGCCACCCACCTTTGTGTCATCTGCAAATTTGCTAATGTTACTTTGAATCCCTTCATCCAAATCATTGATATATATTGTAAATAGCTGCGGTCCCAGCACCGAGCCTTTTGGTACCCCGCTAGTCACTGCCTGCCATTCTGAAAGGGACCCGTTAATCCCTACTCTTTGTTTGTTGTCTGCCAACCACTTTTCTATCCATGTCAGCACTCTACCCCCAATACCATGTGCCATAATTTTGCCCACTAATCTCCTATGTGGGACCTTATCAAATGCTTTCTGAAAGTCCAGGTACACTACATCCACTGTCTCTCCCTTGTCCATTTTGCTAGTTACATCTTCAAAAAATTCCAGAAGATTAGTCAAGCATGATTTCCCCTTTGTAAATCCATGCTGACTCGGACCGATCCGGTTACTGCTATCCAAATGTGCGGCTATCTCATCTTTTATTATTGACTCCAGCATCTTTCCCTCCACCATGTCAGGCTAACTGGTCCATAATTCCCCGTTTTCTCTCTCCCACCTATCTAAAAAAGTGGGATAACATTAGCTACCCTCCAATCCACAGGAACTGATTCTGAGTCTATAGAACATTGGAAAAATATCTCAATGCATCCATGATTTCTCGAGCTACTTCCTTAAGTACCCTGGGATGCAGACCATCAGGCCCTGGGGATTTATCAGTCCCCATCAGTCTATCCAATACCATTTCCTGCTTAATATCCTCTGTTCCTCTGTCATCCCAGATCTTCTGGCCACTACTATATCAGATCAGTTCAGATTTGTTAAAATGAAACTTAAAAACAAAAACGCATAGAATTTTAATTTCTGGCCACTAAAAAAAATAAAGATTCAGAAAAGTATTCTTACCCATCTTCAGGAAGATATAAGCTTACATATTTGATATTTCACATAATAGAGATACATAAGGTACGAGAGGCAGGGAGGATAGATAGTCTGAGCCCTTTTCCATGTTGACAGTATCAAAAACAAGAGCGCCGGAGACCCGGATATGATACCGACTACGGTGCTGTCTGCACAGAGTATGTACCCCATGACTACGTATGTTTTCACCGAGATCCTTGGTTTCCTCCCACACTCCATAGACGTACAGGTTTGTCGGTTAATTGGCTTGTGTTTGTATACTTGGTATAAGTTTAAATTGTCCCTAATGTGCATAGGCTTGAGTTAATGTGCGGGGATCACTGGCCGGTGCAGACTTGGTGTGCCGAATAGCCTGTTTCCGTGCTGTATCTCTAAACTAAACTAAACAAAAGATTAGCATGGACATGGGAAAACAGGTCCAAGTGACCTGTCACCATGTTATCAGCTATGATTCATCAACAAGTAGATGACTTTTAAAATCTTTAAACTGACTCATTTAACTCTTTTGCTCTTCAATATTAAGTTTTGATTACACCACTCTTCAAATGCAACAATGAAGAAATTTAACCGGTGATATATTTAACACCGAAAAATCTCGTGGCAGTATTTGAGCAGGCAACACCGTTCATCACCACTGGTAATATTTTGCTTCCTAAATCGCATCCAGTGCAGGTATGCAAATGCAAGATGCAGATTGTACCAGTGTGATATTGGGAAGGACATTAGTGGAAGTGATGCTAACAATCTCGGGAATCACTGAGTGTGTCCACCATGAAGTCAATCAGTGTGTGTATTAGTTTGACATTATGGGCATGAAATTCAATCTTGTAGAACACGGCTTTTATGAGCCATGCAGATAATTTGAAGAGTGCACCATGAAACAGGTCCTCCATGTGCATGAAAGGAATTGTTGTTGTCACCATTGCAAGCCTGGGATGAGCAATTCAGCTCAAAGCTGAGCAAAGTACTACTTTAAAAAAATATATTTTTATTAGAAGTGATGTTCAATAATATAAGACATAAATAACACATTACATTTCATGTACAACTTCTTATTTTAAATTTAATAGTAGAAAAAAAGATTAAGAAAAGCAAGAAATATAGAGAGAGAGAATATTATATAGCTCGAAAAAGAAAAGAAGGTGATGTGAAATAAGCAAAAAGGAAAAGAATAGAGGAGAGAAAAAGAGAAAAGAAAAAAAAGAGAGAAATTGAAAGGGATATGCCTCCTTCGTATCTTTACCCACCCCTCCCCCGGTTCTGAAACAATTAATTTCTAAGGTTGTGTTGCACCATATGCTTGTAATAAGATAAATGGAGACCAAATCTTTAAGAATTGGTCTGATTTGCCTGATAGGACGAATCTCATATCTTCAAGGACAAAGTACTACTTGAGTGCAAGTTTTAGAGCCCATTTTACCCAAGTCGTCGTTGAGAAGACCAACTCTAAAGCCAGCTGTGGAATACTCACTAAAGGGAATGCTATCTCCATGGTCCAGTTAAGGATACCTTCCCGCCTTTATAAGCTATGGGAATTGGACCTAACTGCTCCATGTTTCCCACCCCAGTGGCCATACTCTCTGCAATAGTGTATCAGTGAAACTTCTGACACAGCCTTAGCAGTTCAGACTTGGGGAAAAAAAAACTATTAATAGCTAAGTATTCTGCAGTGATCATCACTCGCAGACCTGTCATCATGTCGGGAAGTTGCATTTATAAGTGGTGCTCAGCTTGACTCTCAAATTTGCACATAGTTACTATACAGAAAATTGTTCAGGCTCCAGGAATATTGCTACTTGCAAATCATGGGCTGAAGTAAACTATTCCCCTGCTGCTCTCCCAGAAAAGTGACACAAGCAGTTTCAGAATGAATTTTCATAGATTAAAGGGTTGAGCAGCAAAAATAAACCCTACTTTTGCAGCAACACAGGTCTTCAAGGCTAATTGATCTTTGTTTCGACTTAACATTGTTTTGATTCAGTTGAAGGAGTTGACAATGTCCTTAGGCTTCTGCAATAAATGGTAGCTCCATGTATTCTCAAGGCATGCAATGCGTTGGGGAGAATGAGAAGAAGGATGAGGAAGTAGACGATGGTCTGAAGTGACAAAGTAGAGGGAAATGTAGAATGGGGTCAAGGGCACTCTGAGTCTGGATCTGCTGCGGATATTTGGGAGGCAAGTTTCCAAATAGTTCATATTCATACTTCTAGGGGCAGAATTAGGCTATTTGACCCATCAAATCTACTCCACCATTCAATCATTGCGTTTCTATCTTTCCCTCTGAATCCTATTTTCCTGCCTTCTCTCCATAACCCCTGACACCTGTATGAATCAAAAATGAGATCAAATGCATCAAAATGAGAAAGTGTGGGAGAAACTACACTGCAATGAGTCACACAGCATCTGTGGAGGGATTGGTCAGGCAATGTTTTGGGTCACAACCCCACTTCAGACTGAATGAATCTGACCTTGCTGAAGATTCTAGCATCTGCTGTTTTTCAGCATTTCCTAATGCAACCTCCATTAGAAGGGTGAAGAGCAATTTATTAAGTATCTGCAAATTTAGTGTGATACTAGACTAAGTGGGGCCCATTGGGTCCCTGTCACATGGGAATACTGGTCCCCCAACGCAACCTGTTCCCCAATGCAATATTCTACCACTCATGCCTATCCCCCTCCCCTCGCTGTCACACTCACCCTCTACGTCCCACTCTATCCCACCCTTCCCATCACCCCAGACCCGTTATACTCCCCTCCCTACCCCCCTGCACTCCACTACCCCTCTATCCCACTCCCTCATCCCTCTCTCCATCCCCCTCCCTCTCTCCCCTTTCCCCCCTCCATCCCTCTCTCCCTCCATCATCCCCCTCTCCCCCTCCCTCCCTCATTCCCCCCCCCCCCCCCCCCCCCCCCCCCCCCCCCCCCCCCCCCCCCCCCCCAGGCCCAGGCACTGGGCACAGCCCGTGGCACCACCCTCCCCACCAGGTACAGTGTGGCCACAGCTCCTCGAGCAGCGGTGCCGCTCCTTCACCATAGCAATGCCCCTTCCTGAGTGACAGGAAAGGAGACCAATCTGAGTGGCTGCGACTGACAGCAATCTGCACATGCGCATTTTTATGATTTTTAAACCTCGATAACTTTTACAACATACTATCGATTGGAACAAAACTTGTTACACTCGCAACACAGGAGAATGGCGAGTAAGGGGGTGTAAAATAGCAGGACTATCGTGTACCATTTTTGCGCAAAAACTCCGCAAACCGGTAGAGCACAAGATCAGAGTTTTAGTTTTGTATAGATAGAACCACTTGTTTCACCCAGAACAGCAATCAAATAGACAGCTGAGAATCACTTTCCCACTGGCCCTTAAGGTCACATTCACCATAACTTTAATGTCAGAATCCTTCAGGTTGGGGTTGGAACTATCTGTAATACTGAATGTAGCCATTTTTCCATGTATGTATTCTATTGCGAGAGATGGTAATTTCAAGAGAGAGTTAGATTTAGCTCTTGGGGCTAAAGGAATCAAGGGCTATGGGGAAAAAGCAGAAACAGGGTACTGATTTTAGATAATCAGCCATGATCATATTGAATGGCGGTGCTGGCTCAAGGGGCCGAATGGCCTACACCTGCACTTATTTTTCTATGTTTCTATGTTTTTAATACATGTTGTTCCTGGCAGAGAGCAGCTGGAGGAATGAGCACATAGTTTTGAGAGGATTGCAGGTTGCTCCATGGTATAAAGTAACATTTATGGCACAGATTTTGCTTTGTGGACAACAAAGGAAAGTCAGAGGGTGGTGAATCTGTGGAACTCATTACCACAGACAGTTATGGAGGCTGTCAATGGATATTTTTAAGGCAGAGATTGACAGATTATTGATTAGTAAAGATGTCAGGAGTTATCTTTCCCTCTCAACCCCGTTTCCTGTCTTCTCCCCATAAACCCTGACACCCCTACTAAACCAGAATCTGTCAATAATATTTTTGCTGGTTTTGAATAATAGTTTTGCCTTGTCAGGCTTTTGTAACATGTGTAGCCTTGTTTCTTGATGTCTAAATGATTATGGTGCAAATTCATTCTGTGCTATTGGGCATAATAATCCATTGAATTAATCTGTTAAACATGACAATATATATTGAATGATAGAAAAAAATAGAATGCACTATTTACTTTAACCTTTGAGATGTTTGCTGTCAAGGTTGCTCTATTCCCACCCAACACATCCATCAGAGCCCTTTGGAGTAAGAATGGACACACAGGTGCAGAAGACAAATCTGAGAATGAAGGATAGTAGGCTGATATAATGTTACAGTTCTGCAATTTCAACCTACAACAAGCTGGAATATTTGTTATGAATAATTACATCTGGCATTGACCTTGCACTTCATTTTAGAGTTAGCAAGAGCAGTACATTATTTTCAACTCAAGTAGTTCTTTACCTAAGCTGCATTTGCTATCAGTTTGAGAGCTAGGACATTCGGCACCAAATTCACTTTCAATAAATCAACATACAGATCAGGAAGGTGGTATTCCACTTGGGATCCCTCTTGCCTGCTCTGTCATTTAATAATAACCGGTTGCTAAACACTTTAACTCCCCCTCCCATTCCCACACTGACCTTTCTGTCCTGAGCCTCCTTCATTGTCAGTGAGGCCCAGTGCAAATTGGAGGAACATCACCTTATATTTCACTTGGGTAGCTTACACTCCAGTGGTATGAACATTGACTTCTCTAACTTCAAGTAGCCTTTGCCTCCCTCTTCCCAGGTCTCCTACCTGTCTTACTGCCTCTGACGACATTTTATCTCGGTACCGCCCACTCCTGACATCAGCCTGAAGAAGGGTCTCGACCTGAACCAGCACCCATTCCTTCTCTCCAGAGACGCTGCCTGTCCCGCTGAGTTACACCAACATTTTGTATCTATCTGTCATTTAATAATATGGCCAATCAGTTTATGATCTCAACTCTGTGTTTCTGCACTCTGGAAACATTTCATTCTCACCCCCCAATAACCTTAACAACCTCTGACCAATTCCACCTCCCCCAATTCCTCCCGCCTCTTCCCCAAAGCAAATCCACTCACTCCCTCCCCAGCATTCTGCCTTTGAAATGTTCCAAGTTTCTGCTTTTATTGGCTTTTAAGGATGAAAAGTCCAAAACCTCACAACCCTCTGACACAAAAAAGTGACCACTTCTCAGTCTCTGTCTTAAATAGACAATTTATAGTGACGGAACAGATTCTCCCGCAGGAGGACCTCCCCTGCATATCCATCCTGCCAATTCCCTGATGGTTTTCAATGTTTCATTTAAGTACCTGTAATTCTTCTAAATTCCAGCAGCTACAATCCTAGCACGTTCAATCCTCCCCTGCAAGGCAAAACACCCATTCCAGGTATTAGTCTACTAAACTTTATTTCACTGCTTCTAATAGATTTACATCTTTCCTTGAAGAACAACACTAATACTGTACAATGTAATCCTGATGTGGTCTCACCAATTCTCTTTATAATTGAAGCATGATCTCCCCGCATTATTATTCAATTCTCTTCACAATTAATAATAATTTTCCTAATTACTTAATACATCTGCATCCTTTTTTCTGATTCATGTGCTTAGATTCTCAGATTCCTCTGCACCTAAGGTTTGCAGTCTCTCAACATTTAGATAATATATAGGTTCCATTTTTTCCTGCAAAAGTGAATAATTCCACATTTGCCAGATCTATGCCATTCACGTAATCTACGTGCAACATTCTGTAAACACTTCTCAACTTCCTTTGCAAAATTGTCCCTTGTGATGTGGGATAGTGCTATTGTATGGGGATCACTGATCGGTGTGGACTCGGTGGGCTGAAGGGGCGTTTTCCATGCTGTATCTACTTCCCAACATCCTTAGCAGATTTAGCAACAATACCTTAAGTGCTTTTATCCAAATCATTTATATAAATGGTTATATTTTGATAACAATCGAGCCATCCATGATGTACAAATCTTCTATCTATCTATCTATCTATCTACTTTCATCTATCTATCTATCTATCTATCTATCTATCTATCTATCTATCTATCTATCTATCTATCTATCTATCTATCTATCTATCTATCTATCTATCTATCTATAACTAAAACTGTGATCTTGTTATCTGCCAGTTTGCGCGGTCTTTCTATTAGCGCAAAAAACGGTTCGCGATAGTGCTACCATTTTTCGCCAGTTCACTTACCGTTCTCCACTACTGTACCAATTGATTTGCGCTCTTAATCTATCGGACAATAGGGAATATTTTACTCTGTAACTACTTTACTAAAATGTTGTTCACTTAACCTTATTTTATCCAAGATGGTATATGGGATAAGTGATCGATTTTCTTGGAAGATGTAATTTCCCCATGATACCGAACGATGCAATATAAATCCTAGATTCTGAGCATCCTTTCAAACTCAAAAGAGTACTTACCCCAACCTATGGAGGTGAAAGAACGGACCGTCAGGTAAGCTGACGTCAGTTTTCTTTCACAGGGAGCCTTCTGCTGTCCGGCAGAGAAGAAAGGCTCTGCAACAAACCTGTACCCCGCTCGACTCCACGGAGGAGCGTTTTCCATCGCGGGGGCAGCAATAAGGCGGTAGAGGACCGCTAACCCAGCGCTCCGCTATCCCGAAACCGCGCCCCCAGCCCCGCTAGCGCCTCAGCAGCGGGCTGGAAGTAACGCCACGGAGGCATCCGGCCGGTGGCTCCGACTTATCGGACGGGACGTCTTTCCACCCGCCCGGGAGGAAAGACAGCCGCCTGCACAGACCTGCCCCCTCTCGACTTCACGGAGGAGCGTTTCATCTCGCGGGGGCAGCAACAAGGCGGTAGGACCGCTTACCGGACGGTCCGCTACCCCGACACCGTGACCGAGCACAGCCCCGCTAGCGCCTGAGCAGCGGGCTGGATGTACAAGCCAAGGAGGAGGCTTTCCGGCCGATGGCTCCGACCTATCGGATGGGGACGTCTCTCCACCCAGGCGGGGGAGAGACAGCCGCCTGAGCCACATGGAGCGGCTCTCGGAGCAGGAGCTCCAGCGAGGTGCACCCCAGGAGGGGCGTTCTCGCAGAGGGAGGTCAGGCACTCCCTCCACAGTGCCTTGTGCACTGTCCATTGCTTCCTCCTTTCCAGAGGATAGTTTTGGTGACCAGGGCTGGGCTGGTCAGGAACTGGGGCAATGGCTGAAGATCTCCGGAGTATGCAAAGGGTGCAGGAACAGGAAGTGCTGCTAGGTGTGGTGGACAGCCACATGGAAACCCCATGTGCAGGAAGCCGTTAAAAGCCTGATGTCAACCATCACATCATTTTCCTCGTTCCGTGGACAAATACGGAGATGACCACAACCTTCGTAAACAAGTCATAAGACCTGCCATAAAAATCCTACATTGCGGGGTTGTGCATACCCCAGCCACTGAGCCAGACCCACTGCTCTTTGGGGAAAAAAACCTCACAAAGCATATGAAGGCATGCAAGAGGTTTTACAAAACTTTCAGCTCATGAGGGCAGGACCGGGACGCGTAATAAAAAACAGTAATTCCTACACAGCAGCACCCTATCGCGTCCATCAGTCAACGTCTACCATATCGGACTGATGAAAGCTCGGGGTCCGCATTCTATCACCGAAAGTCTTCTTTAGACCAGGGCCCAGAGCGGACCCCATGGAAAATGTGCCACCCCCCAATGTCACCGCCACATCAGACGACGTGCAACACTAGTTGGACCGGCAGGAAACAGAAGAATACCCATAACCATGGAGGTAGGTGGGTCTGGTTCCTACCAGTATATAGAGTAATACTACCACATGGGAGTCTATCACGAGTGATCAGTATATACTCAATGGCATTAGTGAATACAATTCACACGAGAAAAATTGCCACCAG
This sequence comes from Leucoraja erinaceus, assembly GCF_028641065.1. Classification (NCBI taxonomy): domain Eukaryota; kingdom Metazoa; phylum Chordata; class Chondrichthyes; order Rajiformes; family Rajidae; genus Leucoraja; species Leucoraja erinaceus. Next base: position 23,919,690 of record NC_073381.1, on the reverse strand, counting down.
GTCAACGTTCACCCCAGAGGGTATTTTTCCCTCTCCGTTAAAGAAACAAGAGGGACAAGCTGAACTGGTGAGAATAATTACAAAGGGTATCCTGGGAAAACCTGAACCCTTGCAATTCGTATCAAATATATTCACTAAACCCAAAAAAGATGGTGGATGTCGCATCATCATTGACTTAACTTCACTAAATATGTTTGTTAAGTATATACATTTCAAAATGGAACCGGTTGTTACTGCCAAACAACTAAATTCCAAAGGATACTTCATGGCAAGCATTCATCTTAAAGATGTTTACTATTTAGTACCATTCACAAGGATCATTGTAGATACCTGAAATTTACCTGGATGGGGCAGCTATTGCAGTTTAAAGTGTTACCCAATGGTCTCACATCAGCCCAAGAGTGTCACCCAGACACTAAAACCAGCTTTGGCAATATTCAGAAGACAAAAACATATTGTCATGGCATATCTTGATAATATCCTAAATGGTAGGCAAGACCATGAATTTGACTTTGTTAGCTGTTTAGCTACCAAACAGTTATTCAAAACCCTGGGGTTGTCTTACATCCAGATAAATCTAAGTTGAAGCCATCCTCTATCATGGACTACTTGGGCTTCATAATTAATTCAGTCTACGTGACTGTAACATTGCTAAGAGACAACATAGTTGAATTGGCACAATCATGCAACAATTTACTGGTCAACAAACTACCAACTACTCGACAAGTAACAGAGTAATTGGGATAATGGTAGCAGCATTTCCAGCTACATAATTCGGACCTTTGTACCAAAAACGGCATACAGGTCATTATGATCGTTTCATGAAGTTACCCACTGAAGTAATATCAGAACTACAGTGGTGGGCAAAAAACGTTTGACATAGTTTCAGCCTATTATCATCACTAACCCTACGTCAGTTATCCAAACAGATGCCAGTGCTCAAGGCTGGGGAGCAACTAACTCTATATCCAGCACAAATAGTAGATGGACTAACCCAGAATCATCGTTGCCATTTACACTGGGCATTAATTATCTAGAGATGTTGGGTGACTTTTATGGTTTAAAAGCATATGCATAAATATGCATCACTTGCATGTATGGTTATAAATAGATAATACTACGGTGGTGGCCTACATTAACCATATGGGCGGCATAAAATCGGTATCATGCGACAAGTTGGTCAACACAATTTGACAATGGTGTGTCCAAAGACATATTTGGCTATCAGTCACTTACCTGCCAGGTAAGCTAAATAAAGTGGCAGACACCAGGTCACGTAAATTTAATGACAACATCGAATGCATGTTAAAACCCCAAAACATTTTTCACAAAAGGTATCAAGCAATATGGCACGCCAGATATCGATTTATTTGCATCGAGGCTAAATCACCAGGTACCTATGTAAGTCGCTTGGGAACCAGACCCTGAGGCAGCAGCGGTAGATGCGTTCGCGCTGGATTGGGGAAATTCTTCTTCTATGCATTTCCTCCCTTCTGCCTCATCAGTCGGGGACTACGCACAGTACAAATGGACACTGCTTCAGGTATTTTGATAGTACCCGACTGGCCTACACAGCCATGGTTCCCAATACTCCATGACATGGTTGTTGAAACTCCGATGGTATTCCCCAGTGACCCAGAGTTGTTAACACCCAGTGTCGGGCACAAGCCACCCATGCCATGAGAAAATCAAACTCCTGGGTTGCAGATGCTGCACAAACCATTTCCGGGACTGGGATTATAATAACAAACCGTCGACACCATGTCAGCATCCCTCTGAACATCCACTAAAAAACAGCACTTGTCCAGCATCAAAAAATGGGAGAAGTACTGCTTGGATACAGGGACCACCTACTCAACCGCTACAGTTACCCACGTACTGGAATTCCTGGTGAACCTTCACCACGATGAAGGACTTCAGCTACAGAGCCATCAACACAGCTAGAATTGCCTTGCCTGTCTATTTCAAAACCAGCTCCAGGACAACAGGCCATGGGGTCCCACCAGCTGGTGGTCAAACTAATGAAGGGTATTTACAACTCTAAACCCCTAGACCAAGGTACACCCATATATGGGATGTCAGTGTGGTCCTGACATACCTCAGGGGATGGCCACCAGCCAGATCCTTCAACCTGGAACCATCTATGCTCAAAACACTCATGTTGATGGCACTTGTAGCTGCACAGAGGGTCCAGTCACTATACTTATCGCATTGAGGCGCACGGGTATCGTATGGCCGCGAGGGGCTGGTCCCACTTAGAAGCGCGGAGGGGTATGTAGTTGCGCGTGACATCGCGCGGGGTTCCGAAATATTTGTAGTGAACGAAATCTTCACGTGCCAACGGCCTGTCGCGGAACTGACGGCCAAAGTGGGACAGGCCCAAGACCCTGGCGCGATGCAACGTCTCACCTTCAACAGCAGCAGAAGCAGGCAAACGTTCGCCAAACACGGCCTGGGGCTCACGGCCGCCGCGGTCCGGTTCCGCCCCCACTTCTACTCCCAGAGCGGGGCCAAGAAAATTGAAGATAGACACAAAATGTTGGAGTAACTCAGCGGGACCGGCAGCATCTCAGGAGAGAAGCAATGGGTGACGTTTCGGGTCAAGACCCTTCTTTTCAGACTGAAGTAGAGTCTCAACGTGAAACGTCACCCATTGCCTCTCTCCAGAGATGCTGCCGGTCCCGCTGAGTTACTCCAGCTTTGTGTCCATCTTCAAATGACGTCACGCGCTCCAGACGGCTGTGCGTATGCATGTAATCGCGCCCGACCTTCGCAGTGCCACCTCGGCTCAACGCGACCATGAGGTCGCGTAATTTGCATGCCAAGGACACGCAAGTGGGACAGGCCCTTAACACTGTACTGTTGTAATTATGAATGTTGTACTCTCACAGAAATATATTTCTAATTTCAATGCCCTTTATTAAAAAAAGACCTCACTTACTAACTAAATTAAAACATCGCACTTGCAGAAATGCAGAATTGAAAACCAATGTGTTTGATGTATCTTTCCTTTACAAAATACTGCCTGTAACTCCTGGGACAGTTCACCAGAACCCCATGGGAAATGACTAAAACGGTCGGAAAAAAAAAATCACTGGTTCCGTTCCTTCAAGTGGTGGCAAGATTCTCAGGAGAACTCTTATGGAATAATGGGTTTGTCAGAGCAACAACAATCATTCTGCTTGCAAGCATGCAATGCATACATTTCTATCACCAGTCTAATATTTCACAAGTTTCAGACTAAGTGAATACATGCACAAAACATAAGAATGGTTGCCAGCAGCCTCTGAACATTTGATCTGAATCTGATGTGCATAGTGCAATAATTTGTAAAACCCTTCAATATTCAAAAAGGAGTTGTCTTTTTATGAAAATAATATGTTAAAATAAGTAATGTCATAGCTTTTGCTACCTGACGGCGACTACACATGTAACTAAAGTGGTAAAGAAGGCATATGATTTGCTTGCCTTCATCGGTGAAGGCATTGAGTATAAGACTCAGGAAATCACATTGAAGTTTTCATAACATTTTGGTTGGGCTTGGTAATTTGGTATTGTGTGCAGTTCTGGTCACCCCATTGAAGGAAAGGAATGGAGGCTTGAGAAAGGGTGCAGAAAAGATTCACCCTGGATTAGAGTGTATTAACCATAAGGATAGGTTGGACAAACTTGGAACAGTTTCTCCAGACTGTCAGAGCCTGAGGTAGAACCTGATAGAAGTTCAAAAAATTGTGAGAGGCATAGATAAGGTAGACAGTCAGAATCTTTTTTCCCAGGATATAAATATCAAATTCTGAAAGGCATAGTTTTCAGTTGAGAGAGGGAATGTTTCTAGGGGATTTGTTCTATCAGATGCAACCTGACCTATTATTTCCTGCATTTTCCTGCATTTTCTCTCCATTTTTCATTTATAGTCTTTACAATATCTGTTTACGTTTACATTTATCTATGTGGATGTAAGAAATTGAATTAGTTTTAATTAATTCTCTTTTCTTGCATCTCTCTGCTTATTTAATCCTCCTACCTGCTGTAGGATCATTCTGTACCGAAGGCACGGCAACATTTATACGGCTATATTTAAGAGGGAGTTAGATGTGGCCCTTGTGGCTAAGGGGATCAGGGGGTATGGAGAGAAGGCAGGTACGGGATACTGAGTAGGATGATCAGCCATGATCATATTGAATGGCGGTGCAGGCTCGAAGGGCCGAATGGCCTACTCCTGCACCTAATTCCTATGTTTCTATGTTTCTAACATCTACTTGGAATGAGAAGGGACCACAAATGGTTAGGAAGGCAAATGATCAGTCTGCAGAAGTGTCCTGTCATGATATGTCATCGGTCTGCTTCCCACGACAGATGCTGCCTGGCCAAATGAGTTCTTCCAGCAATGTGTTTATTTGCTGCCAATTAATGCATTGGCCTTAATTGAATTTGAGTACAAGAGTGAAGGCCTGTCCCACTTAGGCAACTTTTTAGGCAAATGATCACCACATGATCATCACGTGATCGCCGGTGGTCTCTGGTGAATCTCCTTCATGGTTGCGAGGAGTTCCCGCATTCTGGGAACTAGTCGCTGCCTCACTTTCAACATGATTAAAAAATTTTTGCGACCAAAAGTTGGTCGCCATGGAGAAAATCTATACTTTTGTAGTCATAGGTGCAGTTGTAGTGGGGTCGCCATGTAGTCATAGGTAGCCGAGCTGGTCATAGGTAGTTTTAGTTAATCGCCTTTGCTGACCGGGCATTTTCATTGGCTCATTGGGGGGAAAAAAAAGGAAGCACAAGCTTTCAGAACCAAGGAGAACACACCGGTAATGTTAAATGCCTGCCGAACTTAACAGCTGTGTATCTCTGGCTTATTAAAAGTTGTCTGGCTTCTGAAAAGTGTCTCCACTCCTTCTCCCCCCTTCTCGCCCCCCCCCCTCCTTCTCCCCTCCCCCCTTCTTTTAAAGGACTTACCGTACACCGTGCTAGCCGTCTTAACCTTCCAGTTCATCGCGGTGTGTGCCTGTATCACCTTGGCTTTGCACCATGTGAATTTCGGACAGCGCTTCCACTCTTTCCCTGGCCGCCGCCTTTGCGATTTGTTTGTGTGTGCGTTTGTGTGTTCCACTATGACCTCGCTGTTCCTGTTTCCGGTTTTTCAGCGAGTGCCGCGAACTTGATAGTTGCCGGCAGTCCGCTGAAAAATCGCCCAAATGGGATAGGCCCTTACAGGAATCTTATTGCAAGTATACAGATTCCTTGTGAAGCCAAACCTGCAATATATCGTACACATCAGCTCACCCAACCAAAGAAGAATATATCTGCACAAAATGGAATGAAAGATTGGCTTCTTGGTGGGGAGGTTGTTCCATGAGGGAACTGAAATTAGAAGAAATTTCTACACAAGGGAATAGTTAATCTTTGTAATTTTCACAGAAGAGCTGTTGATGCTGAGTTATTGAGTATATTTAAGAAAGTGATTAATAGATTTTGAAATATTAAAGGAATCATTGTAATTATGAAAATGGGACTGAGATGAATGGTTATTCAGCAACTAAGTCAGTGCAAGAGGCCAAAGGGCCTTTTCATGCTGATGTTACTTTTATTCTAATGAGTGAAGCAAGCGTGAAGTCTCTTGTGATACAACATGATTTAAGCAGTAGGAACAGTGAAAAGAATTACAGCTACTGGCATTGAGATAAGAACAGATTTTGACTGGTCTTATCTCCTGTGCATAAGTATTGCAAATCAATTCAGTTTTCAATTCAGTTTTATTTGCCATATGTAGGTTAACACCGGGTCAACAGTGCAATGAAATGTGTTTGACAAGACAACGGGTCACCTCAGCAATAATATAACAAGGATAAAATAAGATAAAAATGTCATTGGTAAGGTAAAAAGACAATAATAAAATAATTAACATATATGATATGAAATGTGTTTATGAGTTCAGAAGCCTGATGGCCTGATGGTAAAAACAGTTCATGTCTGGTGGTGCATGCAGCCATGCTCCTGTATCGCTTGCCTGATGGTAACAAGGAGTCTGCGTGCTGGGTGGCTGTGGTCCTTGATGATGCTTTGTGCCTTCTGCAGGCACCGCCGGTGGAAAATGTCCTGAATGGCCAGGAGACAGTTGCCAGTGATGTGCTGTGCCGCCTTCACCACTCTCTGTAGTGATTTGCAGCATTGGGCAGAACAGTTTCTGTACCAGACTATGATGCAGCCCATCAGCAGGCTCTCCAGGGTGCCTCTGTGGAAGCTGCCATTCATGCCAAACTTCCTCTGTCTTCTCATGAAAAAGAGCCACTGCCGGGCTTTCTTAGTTATTGTGTCCGGGTGCAGTGTCCAAGGGTGGTCCTCAGTGATGTGCACACCGAGGAACTTGAAGCTGCTGACCCTTTCATTTTCAGCATCATTGATGTGGATGGGGAGGTGTCCACTCCCCTGCTGTCTCCTGTAGTCCACGATCATCTCTTTAGTTTTGCTGACATTGAAAGAGATGTTATTTTCCTGGCACCAGCTATATAGTGCCCTTACCTCCTCTCTGTAGGGCATCTCATTGTTGTCTGTGATGAGGCCCAGGATGGTTGTGTCATCAGCAAACGTTTGGATGATGTTTGAGCTGTGCTTGGCATTACAGTCGTGCATGAACAGGGAGTACAGGAGAGGACTGAGCACACAGCCCTGTGGTGCGCCTCTGTTGAGGATCTGTGAGGAAGAGGTGCGGCTGTCAATACTCACCACCTGGGGCCTGCCCGTCAGGAAGTCAATTATCCAGCCGCAGATGTAGGTCTCCAGTCCAAGATCAAGGAGCTTGGGGACGATTTTTGAGGGAATTATGGTGTTGAATGCCGAGCTGTGGTCAATGAAGAGCATTCTCACATATGTATTCCCTTTGTCCAGGTTGGCGAGCGCAGTGTGTGTTGCCATGGCAATGGCATCACCCGTGGCCCTGTTTGGTCTATATGCAAACTGAAGCGGTTCCAAGGTGTCAGGGAGAGAGGGGCAGATGTGAGTTTTGACTAGTCGCTTGAGGCACTTCATGGTGACTGATGTCAGTGCGACAGGACGATAGTCATTTAAACAGGAGGTTACTGGTTTATTTGGAACAGGAATGATGGTGGATGCTTTGAAGGGGGTGGGAACCACAGACTGACTCATGGAGAGGTTGAAGATGTTGGTGAACACCTCTGCCAGTTGATCAGCGCACGCCCTGAGAGCCCGCCCTGGAATACCATCCGGCCCTGGAGCTTTGCGGTCATTGACCGTTTTGAAGGACCGCCTCGTGTCTGCCGTTTGTAGGGTCAGTGTGGTAGTCCCCCTGCACACCTGTGGACTCATGGTGGGCGCTGTGTTGTCTGCATCGAACCGGGTGTAAAGGGTGTTAAGCTCGCCCGGAAGCGACGCAGCAGGCTGAACAGTGCTCCTGTTTTTCCCTTTGTAATCTGTGATGCAGCATAATCCACCCCACATGCGTCTGGGGTCAGAGCTGTAGTAGTTAGATTCCACTTTGTGTCTGTAGTCTCTCTTGGCTTTCCTGATGGTTTTCACGAATTTGATGATGAGAAAGTATGATCCGGGTAGCAGAATAATCAGAGGAGAGTGTAGACTTCAAACAAACTGCTGAGAAGTAGTAGCCATAGTCAATGTGATCGAGGTGTCACTTCAGTATATCTAGACCATGGACTTTTTGTAAATGGCACCTAAATATGGCGGCTCATGCATGTGTGATCTCCGCAAAAATAATTTCACCATACAGTGCACACGTGACAATAAAGCACCGTTGAACCATTGATGTATAAAGTTTAAGATTTAGTTGCTGCGAATACAAATGAGAGCCAGCCTTCACTAATGTCATAAAAATATAAACAACGTTTTGAAAATTAAAAGCATGGTCTAAAAAGAGTTAAGTCCTGACTCACAGCAGGCCGATGCTTAAGAGATATGGTTTGCAATCTGACATGAGCTTGAGATGTTTTCGTATGCCGAACACACAGACAGTGTGGAAATGTTAGTTAGCCTATCTGTGGTCCATTCATGTCCATCGAGGGGACACGAAAAAATGTGTTATAAAAGGATAAGTTCATGGAAGGCATTTAAGATAGATGTCCATAGCATATTGATAAGGAACTATCGAGGGAATTTCTATTCCATTTAAAGTGCAATGTGTGATAGGGCTTATAACAACCTTGTAATAAAGGGAATTCTCTGGGGAAGTGTTAACATGATGTGATGGGACTTTGTATTGACTGAGAATTTAGTTAATGTTGTTAAAACTAGGATTTTAAAACAAATTAAATGGTCTTAAAGGGGAAGGTTGGCAAGGCAGATTGACAAAATTTCATAAACAACATAATGAAAGATTACATCACAAACATTTAAAAAAATTCATAATCCCCAAGAGAATAAACAAAATTCATAATAAAGCTGTTCTACATGGTTTACAGAGAGAAGTAAAAAATATTTTAGCTGAGAGATTCATAATCGAGACAAAACCTTTGGTTCACTGAGTCCACCCTGACTCAAACTACTTCTGTGTTATCCCACTTTCTCATTACTCCCTACACATTAGGGGCAATTTATAGAGGTTTATTAACCTACATATCAGTACATCTAAGGAATGTGGGAGACAACCGGAGCATCTGGAGGAAACCCATACAGTCACAGGCACAATAGGCAAACTCCACATGGACAGCAGCCAAGGTCTGGATCATACCCGGGTCTTGGGTGCTGTGTGCCAGCAGATCCACCAGTCACACTACTGAGCTACCCAAGTATCAAAGAATGAGCTTTACAATGTTTACAAAAAAATATAATGGTAGGATTTTAGAATCTAGCAAGGATAATCACAGGATTGGACCAGAGGTAGAACAAGTAATGGGGCAAGCAAAGCTGATTTTGACTGGCTGGTCTCGACAAGTTTAGTTGAGAGATACAGTGTGGAAACAGGCCCTTTGACCCACTGAGTCCATGCCGACTAGTGATCCCCATACATTAACACACATGGGACAATTTTACAATTTTTTTTACCAAAGCCAATTATTCTACAAACCAGTAAGACTTTGGCAATTGGGAGGAAACCTATGTCACCACAGGGAGAATGCACAGACTCTGCACAGACAGCACCTGTAGTCAGGATCGAACCAGGGTCACTGGCGCTGTAAGGCAGTAACTCTACCACCACTCCACCATGCTGTTCCAAAACCACCATTATTTGGTTTGAAATGAATCCTAGATTTCTCAATTGTGCATTGAGAGATTTGAAAAGGAGTGGGAACAAATACTGGGTGTGAATGGAAATAATATCAGTTGGCTCCACACATGAAGTCTAAAGATAAGAGCCAGTCTTGCTGGAATTCTCCAGCTTGAGATTCTAACTCGTCAGACATCAGGATCAAAAACTGATAGATTTCAAAGGAGATTGCATGCCTGCCAATTTGGCTTGTTTGTTCTAAATTATTTATTTTAGTGGAGTCTTAACTTACATAACAATTCAATTTTCTTTGGCAACATACCAGTGCCAGATTTATATTTTATTAAAGGCTCTAAAAAAAATCAGGAAATTAACAGCTCAAAGAAAACAGACTGATAATGTCTTAGAACTAATTTCATTGAGAATTGGTGAGACTGCACCCAGAAAATTGTGTACAGTTTTGGTCAAAGAAGAATACTTTTGCCTTAGATGGTGAACATAGACGTTAGGGGCTAACTAGGAGTAAGTATTTTTTTCAACAAGTACAGCCTTGAGCATCATTCCCAAGAGTTCAAAAGAAGAGATAAGACCACATTGAATCATGCCACTAGTAATCATGCCATCTCACCCTGACGGTCAGGTCGGGGGGACTTACCCCCGCCTAGGGTATCGTGTAATCCCGTGCTATCTGCTCCATGGTCGGATAGTCGGCGACTAAACCATCTCCCCCACCTGGTTTACCAGGTGAAGAGGGGGCTGTGGACCTCCAGCAGGACCAAAAACAAGACCTGTCAAAGGGCGGATGAGATTCTAGCGTGCCAATGGTCATCCACACTTCAGTAGAAGTTGAGATCACTGTTGTACATAGCATTGTAAGGAATGATGATAAAGCACACACATCAAAATCCTACACTTCCAGCAGCAGAAGTCCGCAGGAATCGGAGGACACAGATGTGCGGTGCGTCTGTCACTGTTCCCGTTGGAAACCAGCACCACTGCATCGCTAATGTTTTCAACGATGATGAATGAATTAGTATAGTTACTTTGGTTGTGGTGTCTAAAACTAGAGGTCAAAGATTTGTGAAAAGGGACTAGTCATTTAGGATAGTGATGAAATGAAATTTCTTATGCAGAGGAATGTGAATCTTTGAAAATTCTCTATCAAGGCAGAGAAGCTCAGTTGCTGAGAATGTTCAAATCAGAGGTTGGATACTTTAATCAGGGCTATAGGAAGACAGGGGGAAGGGAAGGGAAAAGCTGACCCGGGCCAATTTCTGCTAACCCTCTTGTTCTGAGCTGTTTATAAATTGACTCTTGCAATCAACAATTCTCGTATTCTCAGTGATCAGAAGAATAGAAGGAAGAGGGCTGTGCTGGCGACAATGAATGATTTGGTGTTAATTAAAAGCAATCATCTGTTCACAATGCACAGGAATGACATTTCTGATTAGCAGGAAAGGTGCTTCTATTTCAACCTCGTGTCATAACTGATCATTGGACACACATTTCACTGTGTTCCATTTGTCATATTGGAATTGATTCCTTTTCTCTCCTGGAGGGAATCTAATTTTACTTCAAAGCCTGATGCCAGCATTGCCTGCTGGCCTCTCTGTGCTTTATCTTCTAGAGCAGTGGATCAACAACCCTCAAGGGATTTGACTGCCACTTCACTTTGTGATAATCTTGCTACTTGTATCTGCTCTGGGCACGGCAGAGCACCAGGTACGGTACAAGAACATTGTTAATAGAAGACTGGATGATCCCCTAGTGAGAACAAACATATCGTAACAATGTCTCCTCTGCTTTTTAATATTTTTTGATAGATTTTTTTTTATGCAGGTCTGAAAATAAAGGGAGGCTGCTAGGTGTTCCGTACGATGAGCAGCCTCGTCAACAGCCTCTGTTTTTACATCTTTTTCTTTGTTATTTTTAGTGTGTTTTAAATGTTTGTGAAAATGTTCTCTGGTTTGTTTTATGTGGGGGGGGGGGGGGGGGGGAGGGGGAGGGGGGAGGGGGAGAGAGAACTGTTTTTTTCAGTCGCTTACCCTGCCAGAGATGCGTTTGTTATTTGGGTCATCTCACCCGTCGCTCAGCGGCCTAACATGGAGATAGAGGCCTCCTTGGGTCTGGCTTTGAGCCCCACCATGGGGCATGGACTTACCATCAAGGCTGACCCCTTGCCTGGGATCGCTTCAACCGCGGCCTGCGGACTTTACCATCAAAGGCTCGCAGTCTATGGAGAGAGCGAGTAGTGAGGTCCAGAAGCCGCATGACGTTCGACCAGTCCCGACCCGGGGTCCGATCGCCAGCGTGAGGGAGCTGAGAATCCCCCCTGATACAGGAGCTGTTCGCCCCAATGCGGAGGGCTCGACCACCGGCTACGGGAGTTAAGATCGCCACATCAACAGAAGGCCCCCGACCTCGGGAGAACGAAGAAGGGAGAGATTGAACTTTTTTTTCGCCTTTCATCACAGTGAGGAATGTGGAGGGTTCACTCACTGTGGTGGATGTTTATGTTAAAATGTATTTTGTGTGTTCTGTTGCTTTTTATTTGTATGACTAATTTGGCAAATGAAATTATTTGTATGTTGTAAAACATACTTGGCTAACAAAGTATTAGTCCATTGTATTATAATCACTCGATCAATTTGAGTATTTATTGGGACCTGAGACCAAAACAAAGTTGCCACATAAAATATTGTTTCTCTTTTGCACAAGAACACTTGTATTCAATTCCTTTTCGCTTCACACTTATTGACATTTTAAACATTAACCTTTTGGATTTATCTCCCTCTTCACTAAAGCATCAGGAAAACTGTGTTGGAAAATGAAGAATTCCTGAGATATGGCACTTCAGCTCGATCCATCCCTATCACAGGAACTTTGCTCAGTTCTCGATCTTTCATCTAATAAAGAAATCACCAGCGTAGCGAGGCGCGATGAATTCTGAAGAAAAGTGAAGATTATCTGAGCTAGGCATGAAACGACTCCAGGGAGAGGAGTCGGCAGATTTGCAATATAGCTCAGAGTTTGGGAATCTGAGCATTTTCCCTGTTGTATGACAGATTAGGCTGTGAGACACATTGATTGTCTGAAATTTCCAATAAGGTGTCTATGTTTTATGTCACAACTGCACCAAGAGTGAAGGAAAATCCGCATAGTCTCATGAACAAGAAAGAATTAGAGTGGCTTTTCAGGTGGGCTTTGTGATCAGCTCACTGGTGAGAACATATGATAATGTTGTTGCCGCAACATTGCTAATGTTGGCAGTAATTCCATAAGAAAATGGGGATTAAATTCAGCAATAAATACCATTCAAATCTGGCATTAAAAAATATGTTATCAATCGATATTAGGTTGAGTACGGTGGTGTATTTTAATGACAGCAGAGAACAGAGAAAGAGGCAAGACTCAGAACTTCAGAAAAATATAAGAACTGCTCAACTTGATTTCACTAAAAGTAAAAGTAATGGGAGAATACCACTAACATTTCAAAAGTACTGGCTAAAAGAATGAAAAATATAGAAGGTTATTATGGTCGTAGCGGCATGCAAAATAAGCATGAACAGGAGACAGCCAAATAGAAGAAAGCTATCTTTAGCTCTGTTTCTAGTAAACCTGTGGAGAGTGGTGAACACAGCCCACTCCATCAAACATTCGCCATTTCCTTCAATCCTGTCCATCTTCCCGCTGTGTTTCAGCAGGGAGGCTGGAATTATCATCAAGGCTGCATGACTCCCTGAACATTCCCTTTTCTCTCCTCTACCTTCTGCAAGAAGATAGGGAGCTTGAAAGCCCGGATGTCAAGATTTAAGAACAGTTTCTTCTCCAGTGTTATCAGATCCCTGAACCAATGATTTCTTTTTCACTGGCTTCCCTAGGTGCTGCCATGTGCTCTTACACGTGACTCTACCTCTTTTGGTTTTCTGTTATACAACGCTAGGTTTTTTTTTGCGCTAATGTTGATTGTGCTATAATGTTGCACCATTCTGCTTATTTGCACCTTTCCACAAGCTGCCCTGATTTTCTCCACTGATGAATTTGTATTTGGGTCACGGTGCATATTTATCACAACCTTTGCAGGCACAGAAGAACTCTAGGCCAATCATCCTTCTTATCATTTTGCTGATGTTAATTCATTAAGACACCCCTAAAAACAACATTGTCTTAAATCTGAAAATGTTACTTCTTGGTTCTGGTTGCTTTGATCTTTAGCACTCCATCAAAATTATCAAAGAACATAACCAAGCCAGCTCCTAAATTCAGATCCTTCACTAGAGACTAATTTCTATACAAACTTGTGGCATATGGTCAGATGAGGACTAAAAACAAAACATATTTACGGAAGCCACAAGCAGGACAGGGAAACTCGACAGATGTGAGAATGATTGTTTCAGGCAATTGAACCTTTCACACAAAAGATCTCAAGAGAGAATAGGAAATTACTTTCACATAATATGAACACAACCTCAGAAAAAAACCTCAAATATTACTACGAGCTGAAAATCCACCAGGGACATTCGTGTTAATCATACACTAAAATTTTGAACAGACATTCCATCTTTAGGGAGATGATGATATAATGTTTGTGTAACATATAACAAGATAAATGTAGAAGATGATGAAGAAGAAAATGCCATTAGCCCCAACTGGCGTGTCTCCTTTTGACCCTACATACCCAATTTATCATCATATCCATCAACCTCTAATGCAGCCAACCATTTCACAAAAGATTTTTTTGCAGCTCAGAGCTACACATTAAATTAACTGATACAGAAATTGTCTGACTGGAGACTTGTAATGTGATCCCACAAGGGACACCTGTAGTGGCAGCTGTATGCCAATTTTCTGCGCGCACCTCCTTTTACATAGAAACATAGAAACATAGAAAATAGGTACAGGAGTAGGCCATTCAGCCCTTCGAGCCTGCACCGCCATTCATTATGATCATGGCTGATCAGAACTGATTTAGAACTGTAATTTCCTTGCATGTTGCCCCTCATTTAGATTGGTGTCGGGAAATTATTCCTTATGGACCTTCAATGATTGAAACTTCCAACCAAGAGTTATATTTCAAACTACTGCTTTCTCTTCATACAGGAGACCTGCTCTGCTTCCCTATGTTCTCACAACTTCGTATGGGTATAAGCGATCCTGGCTCTTCGGGAAATCCCATCAATCCCATTCCTCACATTTTCCACCTAACCCATTCTCTCTCTTAGCATCTGATTCTCCTGCAATGCACCTATATTTGGGATTACATACAGTAGCCAATTAGCCTACCAGTCAGTCTTTCAGTCTGAAGAAGGGTCCTAACCTGAAATGCCACCCATCTTTTATCTCCAGAGATGCTGCCTGATCCACTGAGGTACTCCAGCACTTTGTGTCAACCTACCAGTCAGCATGTCTTATTCACAACTTTGTGTTTGACAACTGAATACATGAGAATCCATTAGTTCCCAATGTAATCGGTTTGTTGCTCTGCCATTAGACTTGGATGAATATTTTTTATCCACCTATGAGCTGCTCATATTCTGTGGTCCTAAAAATCTAAAGTACAAATACCTCAGTTTCAGTTTAGTTTATTGTCACGTGTACCAAGGTACAGTGATAAGCTTTTTATTGCGTGCTAAACAATACCATTCAACATCAACTATATCAGTGCCGATTTAAAAAATTGATCTATTGTGTTTAGTAACAGATGTTGTTTTCTTAGTTTCTTCTTACTCTGCAAAATAAAATCGCAACAAAACCTAAGCAGCATTTGAGTGGAAATCAAAACCTATTGATGCTGGAAATCTGAAAGAAAACCAGAGAGGGCTATATAGTGTGCAGTTCCTTTCTACCCTGGGTTTCCATTAATTCCTCTTTTCTTTCATGTCTCCAGCTGTTATCTCTCTTGACCTTGCTTATAGAATTCTCTGCAGGCCTCCTCACCTTTAAGAATCAACTCATAACTTTTCTTCCCAGTGACTCTTGTGACTGCATCTACTCATTTATTTCTTCTTGACTCACCAATCATTCCAATTTCCCATCTGCAGAGCCCTCTCAACCCATTAATCCAAGCCCTTACCAATATTCGCTTTCTTCATTTCATCTTTAATTTTAACTTGAAAGGTCCATTGCCCTGCTTCTCAACTGATATGCAGCATACTCTTGTTATTCAAACTAATAAAGGACGGGTTAGTACATTAACTGCCCTGCACCACATAAGTGATCTCTGTTATTGAAGCCCGACTTGCTCTTCTCCGTAGGTATGGCCCTTAGGTTTGAGCAATAAGCAGATGAGAGTTTCCATTGATCACCTCTTCTAGAAAACTTAAATTCTAACATAATATCTATCCATAATATTTATCGAAGTGGCTGACTTCAATAAACGGGGTTTGATTTAATTCTAACCTAATATTTATCCATAATGATATTGAAGGGGCTGATCAATATCACATTATATAATGTTGCTGTTCCACTGCTCTGAAAGGAAATTTTAAACAATCTTATCCATAGCTTCACATGAAACTTGATGTGTTTATGTCAGTTTCCCTTTGTGTTCTGTGATTGTGAGTGATGTTATATGGCCTGTGCGTATCTACTCTCTACACTTTTCATCATCTTAACGACCCGAGTCATTTCTCTCTTTAAACTGTTTTTCTCAAGCGGAGGGTAATGGTGGAAGGTTGCTTCTCAGATTGGATGTCTGTGACTAGTGGTGTGCCTCAGGGTTCGGTGCTTGGCCCGTTACTGTTTGTCATCTACATCAATGATTTAGACAATAGACAATGGGTGCAGGAGTTTCCTTCATAAATTTCCCTTCATAAAACCTAGCTCATCTGACATTCTCATTATTGGTAAATGATGCTAGCATAGAATAATTTACCCATTGATCAACTAAGCATTTTATATATTGTACTAGCATAGAAATATTAAGGCATAAATTCGTAATCATTTTATTTCAACACAAGTACTGGAACAACATTGACATAAACGCACAAATATAAAGGATTCCAGTAACATAAAGTTGCACTTATCACCAGCCATATATCCGGCATCACAGATGCAATCTCTGAAGCCCATGAGCCAGAACGGTGCTAGGTCCACAACATCCTATCCTGCTGTCGGAGCTGATCTTGTGACTTTCCTGGATTTTTATTTTTGTTGCAGGAGATTCCCGAGCTTAATTCTGCAGGTCTATCTTTCTACAAAGGGTGCCTACATTACATGTCAATGTGAGAGGGTGACTCTCTCCACTTGCTCGAGAGAGTCAGTGAATCAGCCAGCATTTATTTGTAACCCACCCAAAAAGGTCATCCTCT
This sequence comes from Leucoraja erinaceus, assembly GCF_028641065.1. NCBI lineage: Eukaryota > Metazoa > Chordata > Chondrichthyes > Rajiformes > Rajidae > Leucoraja > Leucoraja erinaceus. Next base: position 23,903,202 of record NC_073381.1, on the reverse strand, counting down.
GGAGATGGCTGCTTAAATGTCTATTTAATCTTTAGCTCTGTACAAATTTACTTTTACATTAGCAATTCAACTTCCGCAGTGCAGGATAGAAACATAGAAGATTGGTGCACGAGTAGGTCATTCTGCCCATTGAGGCAGCACTGCCATTCAATATGATCAAGGCTGTCCATCCAAAATCAGTACCCCGTTCCTGCTTTCTCCCCATATCCCTTGATTCTGTTAGCCCTAAGAGCTAAATCTAACTCTCTTGAATACATACAGTGAATTAGCCTCCACTGCCTTCTGTCGCAGATAATTCCACAAGATAATGGTTGTTAGTCAGGATAATGGTTTAGTCAGGTTTTCTCCAAAGTTCAGGATGTCTTTGCTCCAGATGAGTGCACTCATGTTCCCCTGATCAGTCCACTGACACCCTTGGTATTGATTGTCAACCATTTAGCAGCCAGTCAGGTTGCTGGAACCTAAGGGGCTGGGGCTGGGGCTGGGTCAGGCCCTGCTCTTCAGCATCTTACCAGGGATCTGGTGACAAAGTTTGCTCTCTCATAATGACAAATTGTGCTTCATGGTGCAATTAAAGCCCCACTCAGCACTGGAGAGCATCTTCCGCCCAGTCCAGGCAGTGAGGCATTGCTTGCGGGCAAATATTGACCAGTCACAATATTCCCCTTGTGATGTAAAGGGGGAGATGTGATGTATATGTAAATGCCTGTGCCCCTTTAATATGAAGGGCTTTGCCTCGTGATCGAGAGCAGGTGACCTTGGAGCAGTGTCCCTGGGTGGGGCAGAATAAATCATACTTACAAGATGTCGGACGTGTTCTCCTTTTGCTTGTACTAGTCACAACAGGGCCTTACGTGGTCTCAAACATTACACCCCTCACTGTGCTTGCTGTTCACTCCTCTATGGCTTACAACCCAGTTTAGAGTCTTGCAAAGTAGGTAACTGTTGTTCTTCAGTGATAGCTGAGACATAGGTGTCAGAGGACTGTGGCAGAGTGAAGGACCAATGAACTTTATTGGGATAATAGTTGCCAGATGCTCAGCCTTGATCTCACCCCAGCACCATGTTTAGTTCATGTTTGCACCTCATGTTAACTTGACAAAGTGCATCCAGTCAGAGGTATCATGCACTCCCTGTAAATCTGTATGTTTATTCCAACTGCTTGTCTTTGCCTGGACGGAATGAATGTCTCTCCTTTCATGACGACCATCTTCATGCATAATGGTACAACAGCTTGTGTGATGTTATTTATATCTCTGGCAACATACAGTGCATTCAGAAAGTATTCAGACCCCTTCACTTTTTCCACATTTTGTTACGTTACAGCCTATTCTAAATGGATTACAAATCAGCAATCTGTAACCCACAATAAAAAAGTGATGTTTTATTAGAAATTAGGTAGGAGTAGGCCATTCGGCCCTTCGGCAACCGCCATTCACAGATCATGCATCCAACTCAGTAAAGCCTTCTCTCCATACCCCCTGATCCCCTTAGCCACAAGGGCCACATCTAACTCCCTCTTAAATATAGCCAATGAACTGGCCTCAACTACCCTCTGTGGCAGAGAGTTCCAGAGATTCACCACTCTCTGCGTGAAAAAGTTCTTCTCATCTCGGTTTTAAACGATTTCCCCCTTATCCTTAAGCTGTGACCCCTTGTCCTGGACTTCCCCAACATCGGGAACAATCTTCCTGCATCTAGCCTGTCCAACCCCTTAAGAATTTTGTAAGTTTCTATAAGATCCCCTCTCACTCTCCTAAATTCTAGAGAGTATAAACCAAGTCTATCCAGTCTTTCTTCATAAGACAGTCCTGACATCCCAGAAATCATCTGGTGATTTGCAAAATAATTTGCAAAATAATAAAAGTAAATAACTGAAATATCACATTTACATAAGTATTCAGACCCTTTACTCAGTACTTTATTGAGGCACCTTTGGCAGTGATTACAACCTCAAATCTTCTTGGGTATGACGCTACAAGTTTGGCACACCTGTATTTGGCTAATTTCTCCCATTCTTCTCTGCAGATCCTCTCAAGCTCTGTCAGGTTGGATGGGGATTGTCGATGCACAGCTATTTTCAGGTCCCTCCAAAGATATTTGATCGGGTTCAAGTCCGGGCTCTGGCTGGGCCACTTAGACATTCACAGACTTGTCACAAAGCCACTCCTGCGTTGTCTTGGACGTGAGCTTTAGGTCCTTGTGCTTGCTTCACCGTAGATATGGTATTGGCCAGGTGTTGAGCGTTGCCTGGTTTTCTCCAGACATGACACTTGGCATTCAGGCCAAAGAGTTCAATCTTGGTTTCATCAGGCCAGTGAATCTTGTTTAGGTGCCTTTTGGCAAACTCCAAGCAGGCTGTCATGTGCCTTTAACTGAGGAGTGGCTTCTGTCTGATTGGTGGAGTGCTGCAGATATAGTTGTCCTTCTGGAAGTTTCTCCCATCTCCACAGAGGAACACTGGAGCTCTGCCAGAGTGTCCATCGGGTTCTTGGTCACCTCCCTGACCAAGGCCCTTCTCCCCTCAGTGCTCAGTTTGGCCGGGCGGCCAGCTCTATGAAGAGTCCTGGTGGTTTCAAAGTTCTATTTAAGAATGACGGAGGCCACTGTGCTCTTCGGGACCTGCAATGCTGCAAAAATTGTTTTATACCCTTCCCCAAATCTGTGTCTCAACACAATCCTGTCTCGGAGGTCTACAGACAATTCCTTTGTCTTCATGGCTTGTTTTTTGCTCTGACATGCACTGTCAACTGTGGGATCTTATATAGACAGGTGTGTGCCTTTCGAAATCATGTACAATCAATTTAATTTACAACTTGTGGACTCCAATCAAGTTGTAGAAACATCTCAAGGATAATCAATGGAAACTGGATACACCGAAGCTCAATTTTGAGAGTCCCAGCAAAGGGTCTGAATCCTTACGTAAATGTGATATTTCAGTTATTTATTTTTAATTATTTTGCAAAAATTACTAAACACCTGTTTTCGCTTTTATATTATGAGGTATTGTGCGTAGATTGATGATAAAATAAATGACTGTAATCAATTTTAGATTAAAGCTATAATGTAACTCTGAATACTTTCTCGATGCACTGTAGGTGATATGGTAGTCAAGTGTCTCGGTCACCCTTGATATCTGTAGGAAGTGTGATCTTTTTACTTTGCTCTGGAGTTCTATGTGTGCTTAGCAGATTTCAGATGCAAATTCCTTACTGAAATGAAAACTTCCTCACTGAGACCGACATAAAGTGAATTATGCCATTGTGAATTCCTGACAGAAACTGGCCTCCATGTTGAATATTCTGATTCTATCTCTTGGCTCATGATTGTTCTGTTGGGCCTTTTTCCAGCCTTCCATGCTCATTCAATCTCATGTCCTTCATTGCCTGGAAGTTTACATTTAAAAAAAAACAGGCCTGCCAAAATGAGAGGTCCAGAATTATGCAATGGTAGGGAAGCCCCCCAAATGCTGTCCTTTGTTACAAAGATAGCCAGTAGACATAAGCTGGAGCTAACCTCTTAGATATTCCAAATATGTTTAAAAAGCCCTGGCATGGATCCATCCTGCCAGCTAACATCAAGTTCAGTGAAGGAAGGTTAAGAAGAGTCCCGTTGGACCTTTGCACTTAGAATTGACGAGACTAAGTGAGACCAGTTGGGTCATTGTCACACAGAAGCTTGCTCCCCCAACGCAATATTCCACCACTCACCATAACCCCCAACTGCACAGGCGCAGCTCATTTCCTCTCATCCGTAGCACTGACTCCCCTCCTCTTCACCTTCCCTCTTCTTTCCCCTCTCCAAATCCATCCATCACCTCTTTCCCTTTCCTTTACCCTACCTTCAGTCACTCCCTCCCTCTATAACTCCTCTCCCCTCCTTACACCCTCCGATGCCTCTATCTTCCACTCCTCACCTCCCCCTGCCTCCCCCCACTATCCCTCCTCACCTCCCCTACTGCCAATCCCTCCCTCTATTCCTCACTCCCTACCTCCTCAACCTCTCCCTCTATTCCCCATCCTCCTTCTTTACCCTCTTCTCCTACCCTCTCTGAATTCCTCGCTCGCCTCTCCTTTCCCTACTCTCAGTCACCCCCTCCCTCCTTCCATAACTCCTCTCCCCTCCCTACTCCCCTCCTCTCCCTCTATCCCCTCTTCTCCCCTGCTCTCCCTCGCCAGTATTTCGAGGTTTCCGCTGCTCTCCCTTTTTGCATGCCCCTGAAGAGCATCAGCAGTCAGCGCCCTTAGAGCCAGGCCTTGGATCGACCCGGAAGTACCAGCAGCTATGGCCATGCTGGCGTGTGGGCGGAGGGGGGATGTGGTGGTGGGAGGAGAGCTTGGAGAAAAGAGCCTTGGGGAAGAGGGGGGTATCACGGGGAAGGGGAGCAGAGAGGAAGGGGCTGGAGCTGCGGGGTGTGCAATGGCGGCACGTTTGGGACTCACAGTGGGCTTGGACGCTCTCCTCCGCCGGGATCAGACTCTCCGCTTTCCCTTTGGCGACATCTCCGACTTCCTGTCCCTCCGATCTCCGCCGGCCTTCCTCAGCTCCAGTAAAGATGCTATGGTGCAGTAAGGGGCGGACCATCCCGGGGAGTGACAGGAGAAGAGACCAATCTGCGTGGCACTGACTGACAGGAAAGGAGATCGATCTGCGCACGCGCATTTATTACAATTTTTAAACCTCGCTAACTTTTACAATATACTACCGATCGGAATGAAATTTGAGAGACTCGCAGCACAGGAGAACGGTGAGTGAGCTGACAAAAAAATCGTAGTGCTATTGTGTACCGTTTTTTGCGCAAATAGGAAAAACGCGCAAACCGGAAGAGTGCAAGATCAGAGTTTTAGTTATGTATAGATGGCACTGGTGGGTAATCTACGTTGCCCACTAGCTGATCATTGTAATGCTTTGTTTAGAAAGGAACTGCAGATGCTGGTTTGCACTGAAGATAGTGAAGTAAAACTCCGTCCCTCCCCCCATCCTAGTCGTCGTACTAGTCTGCTACTTCTCACAGTTTGTATCACTCTTTATCACATTCTCCACAACCAACAATGAATCATTGTGGGCTCCACCTTTCCTTGATCATTGTGGCTGGCTTCGATTTGTCCTTTTGCGTACCTTTCATTAATTTGTTCTCTGTACCTTTTTATATCTCTCGTTTCTCTCTCCCCTGACACTCAGTCTGAAGAACCGTCTCAATCAGAAATGTCACCTTTTCTCCAGAGATGCCGCCTGACCTGCTTGGCTACTCCAGCACTTTGTATCTATCTTGATTGGAATGGTTTGCCTACACTTTGCATGCTTTCAACAATCATTGGGTGTGTGTGGAGAGGCTTCCAATGGAACTGTGCATACTCATTTTGGATGCCATTTCTGATGATTAGGAAGTCACCTAGCACCACCTTTCCCAGAATTTTGCACCAGACATAGTACTGGGAATAAAAAACACAAAAGGTTTAAATATGAATTGAGCAAATAGTTGAAAAGTAAATATATGGATGCTCCTGGAAATATTAGGTTGCACCCTAGGTTGTAACATACGTATATTATCTTGCCTCATATTATAAATATATCAAAAATGGGAATGTGACTTAGTTCCATGCATGGCAGCAGAACAATTCATGGACATCACAACAGTTACACTTTATGTTTGCTAGCATGTCATTTGACGGTGAGCTGATAATCCTTAGTCTTTTTCTCTCAGCCACCAAATTCTGTGTTCCTTTAACTTGGTTCAAGTTGCTGCCGTTGGATTAGACAGGGTTAGTGCTACAACATACAATTTATCCTCTACTTGCCCTTAAAAACATTGTGAAGGGCAAGACAAAATATATTAGCACTGAAGCAAAAGTTCCTTGATCGTGCAGCTTAACCTTGTCCTCCAAAGAATCCCTTACTGCACATCAATAATATTTTCATTGTGCATTCACAAGCTATTGACCATGCCAGAAGAAGACTGCTGAAGCAGACCATTTCATCCCAAATTCAGGGCAGGCTTCTGCTATGTGTGTTCCCAGGAAGTGAAATTGAGTCTGAATTAACCACCCAAATAACACACATGTAAAGAGAAAGGTGAAAACATGATGAAGCAGCAATAGTTTTCAGCTAACAAATCTGCTTCCACTTCTGCAGACTCAGCTATAAAGCCTCAAAATAATGTTTATTGAAGGCCTTATGCCTTACAGCCAGAAGCTAGATTTGAGTAGCTCATATGCATTTCATTCATCCTTGAAAATAGTTGCATGCACAATGAAACTGTCAATTCAAAACACATAGAAACAAATGTATGGTGCTTACATTAATACATATTAAAGACAAAACCGCCAATAGCAAAAGTTAAAATTTATGGGAGAGATGAAATTTGTTATATAAGCTTGTTTTCTAGAAAATATGCACTGCTTTTTCCTAGTGCAAAGAAAATATGCTATAGTCATAACAATCCATGTACATGGCAGGCAAGCCATGCCAAGCAAGCTTGCAATCCTCCAATAAGTGCAAGCCTGTCACCTAATAAAACTTTACTAGTACGTTGATTTAAATGTCAATACCTGAATCGTGGCCGCATAGTGGTGTCAGTGTGGTAGTTTAGGCATTGGGGCGAAATTGGACTCCACCTCTGCCTCTTTTCAATTTTCTCTTCTAAAATATTCCTCTGATCAAACCTCAGGGCATCAGCCTGAATACTGTCACATGTGTCTCCCTATGTGCTTTATATATGTTAATACTCCTCTAAAGCAACTTAGGATACTTGTATGACATAAAAGCTCCAAATGAGCTAAAGTTGTTGTTCTAATCATCTTATCATCATCTAGTGGGACGACAGATGGCGCAATGGGCTAAGTGTTCGGCTGGCGACCGGAAGGTAGCCGGTTCGAATCCCGCTTGGAGTGCATACAGTCGTTGTGTCCTTGGGGCAAGACACTTCACCCACCTTTGCCTGTGTGTAAATGTAATGTAATTATGTGAAGCACTTTGGGGTCAATGCAAGTTGACTAAAAATGTGCTATACAAACAAGATTATTATTATTATTATTATTATTATCCAAGATGCTCCAAGGTGGAAGACTTGATTCCGAGTCATAAAGCTAGAATATAGAGGCATTTGATGTCCAAGATGATAGTTAAGAATTTGCCTTTATCAAACATGTCTGTCAATTATACACCACTTCTGAAATGTTGACTGCCATGAAACTGAATTTTATAAACACAGCACATCACACAGCCTAAACACATATGCATCTTCAACACAAGCAGTTAAGGACAAATTCCTCTCCTTGACTATCTTAAAATTAATGGGTCAGAATTTCTGGTAATTTCATGTCTTTGGGGATGGAGTGGAAGTGCATACAAACAAAATGTACAATTATAAGAAACAAGCAGAATGGGTCAAATATGGTATTGCAATCTGAAACAGTGCAAAAAATATGAAATTGTAAAAATGGAGTAAGTGAAAGAGGTAGAGCCTAGAGTATGTGGCAGGGAAAAGGGTGTAAAAGAAGTGAGTTATTCAGAATCATTTAGCAGTGGGAAGAAACTGTTCCTACGTCCAGACATCCGGGCTTTTAAGCTACAATATCATATCCTAAAAGGTAGAAGAGACGGAAGGGAATGTCCAGGGTGGCAGGCATCCTTGATGATATTTCCATTCTTCATGATGCAATGTACTGTAAAGATGAACTGAACTGGATGGAAGGAAACAATGAGCCAATGATGGTCTAGATTGTGTTCACCAGTCTCTGCAAGTTCAGGCAGTCAGAGAGAGAGCAGTTGGCATACCATCAGAATATTTTCTCTTGCCCATTTTGTGGACCTTCGAGAGAATCTCTGGGTATGTGCCAAACCTGATCAAGGTAGTCTTCATTATAGTCGAAGGGAGGTCGAAGGGGGGGGGGGGGAGGGGTCAAAGGAGGTCGTCTTCACTCTCCACTATTCGGTGTCCAATTTTCCCGAAGTTAGTCATAGCTAGTCGAAACTGGTCTTCAACATGGTCGAAGGTGGTCCTCAACATGCCATTTTTTCAAACTCTTCTAAACTCGCCAATTAGGTTGCCCAAGTGGGACAGCCCCTTTATATGATGGAGAGAAACCATCAGGTTCCATATGGACAAGTGGTGAATCAGATTATAAACTGTTAAATTGGGGATATTGTCACATTTGGGTTAAACCAAAGATATTATAGCGGAGCAAGATAGTCCACTCGACAAATAAGCCGTAGTAGATCATGACTAATCTTTAGCGCCATTTCCGTAATCGGCTTCTGTCTCCGCTAATCTAATCTTTGCTTTGGTCATGGCGTCTTCATATTGCTATTATTTTACCAAATACTACAGGAATCATCTTTTATTTGGTCCCTTCTCTCAGGCTCTAGTGTAAAACCCCACATCATACCCTCTCTATCTCTCTCTCTCGCTACTTTATTTCTCCCTGTTTCATTTCAATCTCTCCATCTGCCCACATCGCCCCGACCCACCTGTCCCTCTCTCTCCTCTCATGGCCTCGCATTCTGACCCGCTTGTCCTCACAGTTCTCTCACTCTCCTCCCCCGATCTCTCCCTCTACCCTCTCTCTTGCTGTCTCTCGTTCTGACCCTGTCTTTCCCTCGCTCTTCCCCCCACTCTTTCCTTCCGTGACCACTCTCCACTCCCCTCTCTCGCAGTGTCCACCTTTGTCTCTTCCTATTGTCTGTTCTTCCCTCCCTCTCCCTTCTCTCCTCTCCCTCCCCTTCTCACCTCTTTCCCCGTCCGTCCCACTCTCTCCTTTCCACCCTTTCTCCCCCTTCCTCTTTCCCTCCTCTCTCTCACCTTCCCTCCCTCTCTCTCTCTCCCCCCCCTTTCTCCCTGCCCTCTCCTCCCGTCGGCATCCTCCCCTCTCTCCCCCTTATCTCCCTGCCTGCTCCCTCTCCCTTCCTCCCTCCCACTCTCTCCCTCTCCGCTCTCTGTGAGTTATCTCACGCACGTTATCTAGTGAGATGATTCCTCGTGTGTTTGTTTACCCCTCTCTGCGCACATCCTGTCCCGGAGTTATGAATGAAAAGCATGAGTGGAGAGGCAGAGAGGGTTCGGGTTTATAGTGAGGACAGTTTCTCTCCGCTGGGAACAGCGTCTTGTGCAGGGAGTGCCAGGATTGGGGTTGCATTTTGCTGGAGTGGTCTATCTTGCTCTGCTCTAGTATCTTTTGGGTTAAACTACAAAGTGACTTCAGGCCATTCCAGTCTCATTTATCCTAATTTGCATTTGACAGGCAAAGCATTACAACCTAAACTGCTCACTGATAAGCCCCAAGTACTCACTCCAGGTTTGGGCAATATCGCAGCCACAGAAATGCAGTATAGCACTCCCTGGTACATCTGGCTAAAGCAGGCAGTGGCTGTAGAAAACACACATCTCACCTTCACTGGACAATTATCGAGGAAATTGTTGAGAAATTGAGATCTACCTTCACATCACAAAGCATTAAGCTTTTATCTTAGACATAAACAGATTTTCACTTTCAATTTTATTCAAGCCAATGAATAGGAGCATCCAAAACATTATCTCGGATTTGAAGATGAAAGCAAATTCACCAGCTCCTTTCATTTGATCTGAATAACACTGTCACTCTTCATTGGATTGTTCATAGAAAATGTGGTTACAGTCTGAGAAAATGGTGTGAGGATAAATTAATCTTCCTTTTGACAATTGTGGGGAAAGGAGGAAGAAAGAAAACGGTGGCACAGTGGCTGCTTTACAGCGCCAGAGGCCCAGGTTCAACCCTGCCTGTGTGCGCTGTCTGCATGGAGTTTGTACGTTCTTCCGGTGACCATGTGGGGTTTTCTCCAGGTGCTCCGGTTTCCTTTCACACTACAAAGACTTGTAGGTTAATTGACTTTTGTAAATTGTAAATTGTCCCTAGTGTGTAGAATAGTGTTAGTGTATGGGTGATTGTGTATTGTCGTGAACTCGGTGGACCAAATAAGCCGTTTCTGTGCGGTATCTCTAAAGTCTAAAGATTGAATAGTTAAATGGAGGGAGAGGTATTCTTCAAACAGGATTATTCTCATCTCATATTTTTTATGGCCCTTTTCGTTCTGGGACCAAACCTGCACGTTAACACTGCAGAACAAACAAGGCCTCATATTCCTCCTTACCATTTCTTTCTGCAGACCAATCTTTATACCAGGAGTCAAGGGTATACCACCCGAGTGAACTGCCAGATGAATTTTCTATTTGCAATTGTAAGCCTTTGCTGTAAAGTTTAAATTACCAGTTTGGAATTCACTGTGATTTAATTAATTCCAAGAAATGTGAGAACGGGAAACCTGGCATGGCAGAAAATTGTAGAACAGACGGGAAAATACACAAAGCATTAATTTAACTCCCCAGTGTCAATTTGTATAAGATTCCATGCACGCTTAAGCAGCAGATGAGGTGAGGGAGGAATTTCTGGTCTATTAACAAAGCACCACCTGGCTATGTCACTGAGGGTGGATTTTACAAGGCAATTCTTTGTGACATGTGTACGAGCGGGCGGGTAGACGGGGGCCCTGTCCTTGTCACCTAAGCTGCTGCAGAAGTGATCAACAACTTCAAGTTCCCAGTCATCCATATTCACCAGCATGCTAACCTGCTCCCTTCACAATGATGTGGTGATGAAGAAAAACCTTTTGTGCATTTACTTAATGAGCCATTTGAGTAGATCCGGCAGTGCCATGGAGATTCTCAAGAATGCTCACAGATGTGTAAGAGAAAATATTCTGATGGTAGGATAATTGATCTGATCTTGACCACCTGAACTTGCCAACTGAACACAGCCTAGGTCATAAGTTCTAGGAGCAGAATTAGTCCATTCGGCCCATCAAGTCTACTCCGCTATTCAATCCTGGCTGATCTATCTTTCCCTCTCAACCCCATTCTCCTGCCTTCTCCCCTTATCCTCTGACATCCTTACTAATCACAAATCTGTCTATCTCTGTGTTATATAGTCTAGACCATCACTGGTTCATCATTTCCTTTGATTCATTTCAGTTCATCTTAGAGGGGCGTTACATCATGTAGAGGAACCAACGTGTAGAGGAACCAACGAGAGAGCAGGCTATTCTAGATTGGGTATTGAGTAATGAGGAAGGGTTAGTTAGCAGTCTTGTTGTGCGTGGTCCCTTGGGCAAGAGTGACCATAATATGGTTGAGTTCTTCTTTAGGATGGAGAGTGACATTATTAATTCAGAAACAAGGGTCCTGAACTTAAAGAAAGGCAACTTTGTGGGTATGAGACGTGAAATGGCCAAGATAGACTGGCAATTGATTCTTAATGGGTTGACGGTGGATATGCAATGGAAGGCATTTAAAGACCTCATGGATGAACTACAACAATTGTTCATCCCAGTTTGGCAAAATAATAAATCAGGGAAGGTAGTGCATCCGTGGATAACAAGGGAAATCAGGGATAGTATCAAAACAAAAGATGAAGCCACCAAATTAGCCAGAAAAAGCAGCCTACCAGAGGACTGGGAGAGATTCAGAGAGCAGCAGAGGAGGACAAAAGGCTTAATTAGGAAAGGGAAAATAAATTATGAAAGAAAACTGGCAGGGAACATAAAAACTGACTGCAAAAGCTTTTATAGATATGTGAAGAGAAAACGATTAGTTAAAACAAATGTAGGTCCCTTGCAGTCAGAAACAGGTGAATTGATCATGGGGAACAAGGACATGGCAGACCAATTGAATAACTACTTTGGTTCTGTCTTCACTAAGGAAGACATAAATAATCTGCCGGAAATAGCAGGGAACCGGGGGTCAAATGAGATGGAAGAACTGAGTGAAATCCAGGTTAGCCGGGAAGTGGTGTTAGGGAAATTGAATGGATTAAAGGCCGATATATCCCCAGGGCCAGATAGGTTGCATCCCAGAGTACTTAAGGAAGTAGCCCCAGAAATAGTGGATGCATTAGTGCTAATTTTTCAAAACCGTTTAAATTCTGGAGTAGTTCCTGAGGATTGGAGGGTAGCTAATGTAACCTCACTTTTTAAAAAGGGAGGGAGAGAGAAAACGGGGAATTACAGACCAGTTAGTCTAACGTCGGTAGTGGGGAAACTGCTAGAATCAGTTATTAAAGATGGGACAGCAGCACATTTGGAAAGTGGTGAAATCATTGGACAAAGACAGCATGGATTTATGTAAGGTAAATCATGTCTGACGAAGCTTATAGAATTTTTCGAGGATGTAACTAGTACAGTGGATAAGGGAGAACCAGTGGATGTGTTATATCTGGACTTTCAGAAGGCTTTCGACAAGGTCCCACATAAGAGATTAGTATACAAACTTAAAGCACACGGTATTGGGGGATCAGTATTGATGTGGATAGAGAACTGGCTGGCAGACAGGAAGCAAAGAGTAGGAGTAAATGGGTCCTTTTCACAATGGCAGGCAGTGACTAGTGGGGTACCGCAAGGCTCAGTGCTGGGACCCCAGCTATTTACAACATATATTAATGATTTGGACGAGGGAATTGAATGCAACATCTCCAAATTTGCGGATGACACAAAGCTGGGGGGCAGTTTTAGCTGTGTGGAGGATGCTAGGAGGCTGCAAGGTGACTTGGATAGGCTGGGTAAGTGGGTAAATGCATGGCAGATGCAGTATAATGTGGATAAATGTGAGGTTATCCACTTTGGTGGCAAAAACAGGAAAGTAGACTATTATCTGAATGGTGGCCGATTAGCAAAGGGGGAGATGCAACGAGACCTGGGTGTCATGGTACACCAGTCATTAAAAGTAGGCATGCTGGTGCAGCAGGCAGTGAAGAAGGCGAATGGTATGTTAGCATTCATAGCAAAAGGATTTGAGTATAGGAGTAGGGAGGTTCTACTGCAGTTGTACAGGTGGCAAAAACAAGGGGGCAGATTATTATCTCAATGGGGTTAGGTAAGGGGAAGGTGCAGCGAGACCTGGGCGTCCTTGTACACCGTTTTGAAAGTTCGGTAAGCAGGCAGTGAGACAGAAGGACATTTGGCTTTCATAACATAGAGGGAGTACAGAGAAAGAGATTCTTCTGCAGTTGTGAGGGCTCTGGTGAGACCACACCTGGAGTATGTACAGGACTTTCAGGAAGGACATATAGAGGGAGAAGAGAAGGTTCACCAGACTGATTCCTGGGATGTCAGACTTTCGAAGAAAGACTTGTACTCGCTAGAATTTAGAAGATTGAGGGGGGATCTTATAGAAACTTACAAAATTCTTAAGGGGTTGGACAGGCTAGATGCAGGAAGATTGTTCCCGATGTTGGGGAAGTCCAGAACAAGGGGTCACAGTTTAAGGATAAGGGGGAAATCTTTTAGGACCGAGATGAGGAAAACATTTTTCACACAGAGAGTGGTGAATCTCTGGAATTCTCTGCCACAGAAGGTAGTTGAGGCCAGTTCATTGGCTATATTTAAGAGGGAGTTAGATGTGGCCCTTGTGGCTAAAGGGATCAGGGGGTATGGAGAGAGGGCAGGTACAGGATACTGAGTTGGATGATCAGCCATGATCATATTGAATGGCGGTGCAGGCTCTAAGGGCTGAATGGCCTACTCCTGCACCTATTTTCTATGTTTCTATCATGAAGGCTGGAAGTGTCACCAAGTATGCCTGCTGCCCTTCCCCCTCTTCTGCCTTTTAGGAGAAGATACGGGAGCTTAAAAGCCATGACATCTAGCCACAGTAACTGCTTCTTCCCCATTGCTCTCCGACTCCTCAAACACTCACTTCTTTCACATCTCCTACACTCTTTCAGTTATGCCATTATGGTACTTTCAATTTTCTTGCACTATCTCAGATTGCAAATATAACTTTTGCACCATTTTGCAGTTTTGCATTCATCGTTGTATTGTTATATCTATTATTATCAATTATCTTGTGTACTCACTGAGCTTCAAGTGAACAGGAAATTTAATTCCACCCAGATGTATATGACAGTAAATTAGTCTAAATCTGTTTCAGTTGGTGAGAGATTATTGGCTATGTGAACTGGAAATGGCTTTGTACAATTGCTCCAGCTTTATCTCAAACCTTTATACAACACAAGTTAAAGAATGGAAAACCCATTAAACCATTTAGTAATTTGCATTTGAACTGATCCAAGCACTTAATGGGGGAATTACATATATAGATAGCGCAATGGCACAGCTAGTGGGGTTATTGGCTCACAGCGCCAGAGATCCAGGTGCAATCATGATCCTGAGCGTTGTCAGCGTGGCGTTTGTGCGATTTCCTTGTGATTATTTGGGTTTCCTTTGGGTGCTCCAGTTTCCTCCCAAGTCCAAAACCATGCGAGCTAGCAGTTACATTTTGGCTTCAGACTTTAGAAACACAGGCTCTTCAGCCCACCAAATAATGGTAAATCTTTATGGAGAAGGGGGTACTGGTTGAAATGGACAACTTGGTGCAGCACATGTATCAAGATGTGAAGGTTAAACATTTAGAAGAAGCCCTGCACTATTTTGCAGTTTATTTGACGACAATCAAGCGGGTTCCTCCCTGTTCAATTTTTCTGGGTTTGTAACACAAATGTCTACAGCTGCAAAAATAATCTGTAAGAACTCAGCGGGTCAAGCAGCATTCAATAAGGTAAAATGATAGTCAGCATTTTGGGACTGCACCATCCCTGCACCAGAATGTCTAAATCTCCACACAGACAGCACCCGAGGTCATGATCAAACCCTGGCTGGTCTTTGGCATTGTGAAGCACCAGGTCTACCAGCAGCACTGCGTAGCCTCTTGGCAACCTTTTACCTCCAGAGAATATGAGACAGTTTTGTCCACTCTGAGATATCTGTTTGGCTTAAGCACAATCATAGTCAGAGAAAGCATGTGATATATGGGATTTTTCAACTGAGAGCATATAGTACCACCGTTGCAAAGAGACTTAGGTGGAGCTACCTTAGAGCTTTTGCTCGACAATCACGAAGCATTATCATTCAAAATCAAAACAAATCTAATCATAATACAAATCAACAGTGAGCATTGGCTCGTATTATTGGTAAAAAGATAACCGAGAAGAGCTTACTGTATTTGTAGAGGTTCCATTTAAATGTAAACCACTGTCAAATAGGGGTGAGGATGTCCCACTGCTGTGATCACTGGACGGGCCTGGTGAGCCTAGACAGTAAAGGAAGAAATGCAATAGTTTTCATGTTGAAGGAGTTGTCAAGAGACAGGCCAACCATCAATACAGTCTCTGGCCAGCTCTGCAGGAGATTGTTCGTGAAATGGGTTTTTAAAACACAAGCACAAATTCACGAGGATCATTACAACTGTTAACAAATAGTTAGAAAAATATCAGACATAACCTTTTGGCAAACGAAAATGCAGATGCTGACTTACAAAAAAAGACACAAAGTGCTGGAGTAACTCAGCAGATCAGGCAGCATCACTGGAGAACATGCATAGGGGATGTTTCGCGTTGGGACCCTTCTTCAGACAGATTATAGTGGGGGGTGGGGGAGAAACTGGAAGAGAAGTGATGTGGATATAGGTAGGTATAGGTGAGAGAGGTTTTTGCATATCCATCTAAAAGCCTTTTAAATGTTACTAGACGGAGTGCAGACCCGTTGGGTGTGTTTCCCGCAAAGCACGATTGCGAGTGGAGGTGTGGAGGCACGCACGCACACCTTAAAAAAAAAAACTTGCCCCATACATCTCCTTTAAACTTTGCCTCTCTCACCTTAAAAGAAGTCGGTCAAGCCTTGTTTTAAAAAAATATAACCTCTTCCCATTATTTTGCATCCAATGATATCTGTGGCAATGCATGAAATGTGATCACATGCAGCATACTATTGATTGGTCATTCTCTGAACTCTGCTTTGTACCAAGCATTTCAATCATAAAATTACTCTAGGACACCATGCTGTAGGCTCTCAGTGGCCTCCGCAAACCATATAACCATATAACAATTACAGCACGGAAATAGACCATCTCGACCCTTCTAGTCCGTGCCGAACACATAATCTCCCCTAGTCCCATATACCTCAGCTCAGACCATAACCCTCCATTCCCTTCCCATCCATATAACTATCCAATTTATCCAATCCAACTATCCAATCCAATGTCACAAACTTTCAACATATTTAACCCTTTCAACCGTTCAGCAGTTAAAGCCTGACAAGTTTTGTCTGCTTCTCAACATATTTCTGATTAATATTGCATGGTTTATCATTGCCAGAATTTCAACATTCTTCTGTGCTTCACTTGCTTATTTTCTCTGTACCGCTTTCCTCATCAACAGTGTTAAAACGCTAGATTACTGCACACTTGCTTTTTCCTTCATAATGTTTCCATATCCTGGAAATCCTCTCTCAGCATTATTTTCCAGAATCTACATTCTGTTAAGACATCAAGCTGTGTGTCTCTGATCTATTTCGCTTTATTCAACTATATTCTCCACTCTGTATCTTCCCCTATGCTTTACCTATACATTGTATTTGAGTCTGACTAGATTATATTCTGAAGAAGGGTTCCGTCCCGAAAGATCACCTATACCTTTTCTCCGGCGATGATGCATGACCCGTTGATTTACTCCAGCATTTTGTGTCCATCTTCGGTATAAACCAGCATTGGCAGTTCCTTCCGAAACATTGATTATATTTATGTATATAAAATCTTATATATTTAATTAGCATGCAAAACAAAGCTTGTCACTATACGCTGGTACATGTGATAATAATAAACCTAAACCTAATCCTTTAATGTTGGCCACAGCATGGCCCCTGTCCTTTTTGCCCTGGAGATAATAATTAAAAAGTTATTGTAGTGCTGATGGGATTGATATTCAGTGCATGGAGGTCTTTTACTTTGCTAGAAACATGTTAAATTATTCAAAATGAGTACCACTGATGGTTAATACAAGAAGTGTTGCGTAATTTGAGACAATTTTAAAAGACCTTTATTACAAGGGATTTGATGATTAGAAATGGATGGGTATTGTTACAGTGCTGGTGAACATACACCCAGAGGACTGAGTACAGTTTTGGTCCCTTTATTTAAGAAAGGATATACCGGCAATGAAACAATCCCGAAGAGATTAACTGTGCTAACTTCTGGGCTGAGAGAGTTTTTTTTAATTATAAATAAATACCTAAAGACCTGGGTTCGATCATGACTAAGGGTGCTGTCTGTACAGAGTTTGTACATTCCCCCCGTGACTATGTGGGTTTTCCCCGGGTGTTCCGGTCCACTCCCACACTTCAAAGACATACAGGTTTGTAGGTTAATTGACTTCAGAAAACATTGTAAATTGTCCCGAGCGTGCTGGACAGTGCCAGTGTGTTGCTGGTCGGCGTGGACTCGGTGAGCCGAAGGGCTTGTTTCCGCGATGTCTCTAAACTTAACTAAACTAAACTTTCATCGGTATTTGTTGGAATGTACAGGAATGATGGGTTATCTTATTGAAGCATGCATGGTCTTGAGTTTTTCCACTTGTGGGAGAGATTCAAATGAGGGAGTATAGCCAGAAGATATGTGGGGATCACTTAAAACAGAGGGGCATATTTTTTTCTTTCCGTGGATGGTGACCTCTGGAATTCTTTGCACCAGCAAGTTATGGAGGCTGGATCATTAGAGAGATTCAAAGAGGAGGTTGATACATCTTTGAAAGATCAGGGAATTGAGGGCTATGGAAAACCAGCACTGAGAGGACTGAAGTCTTGTGCAAATCAAACTTAATTGTTGTTTCAACCACAACTGAATGGCAGGGAAGGCATAAGGGACTGTGGGGTCTACTCCTGCTACTATGGTCTTGTAATCTTGTGTTCCATAAAATAATTTGATTGCCAATTTTTGATTTTTTTTCCCGGTTAACACTGATTAACACAAACTCATATAAATTGTTCTAAATTTCACATTTTGAATTCCGTCTGAATCTTGTGAAGTGTAATGATTTATTGAATTGTCCAAGTAGCATCAAACTTCATGTATTAACTGCTTCATGTTGTTTTAATATTGATTATGTCATTTTATTTTTAGAGTTTAGAGATACAGCATGGAAACAAGCCCTCCAGCACACTGAATCCATGCTGACCATCTATCATCCATTCACACTAGTTCCATTCCTATGGTAGACAAAAGTGCTGCAGAAACTCAGCGGGTGCAGCAGCATATAAAGAGCGAAGGAAATAGGCAATGTTTCGAGCCCAAACCTTTCTTCAGACTGATGTAGGGTTGGGGGGGGGGGGGGGGGGGGGGAAGAAGAAAGGAAAAAGAAAAAAGGAAAAAAGGAAAAAGGAGGAGCACAAGGGCTGAGGGAGAGCTGAGAAGGGGAGGAGAGAGCAAGGGCTATCAGAAATTGGTGAATTCAATTGTTGAATGCCACTAGGGTGCAGACTGCCCAAGCGGAATATGAGGTTCTGTTCTTCCAATTTCCGGTGGTGCTCACTCTGGCCATGGAGGAGGCTCAGGACAGAGAGGTCGGATTCGGAATGGGAGGGGGAGTTGAAATGCTGAGCCACCGGGAGATCAGGTTGGTTAGTGCGGAATGAGCGGAGGTGTTTGACGAAACGATTGCCAAGCCTACGCTTGGTCTCACCGATGTAGATCAGCTGACATCTAGAGTAGCGGATGCAATAGATGAGGTTGGAGGAGATGCAGGTGAACCTCTGTCGTACCTGGAACGACTGCTTGGGTCCTTGAATGGAGTCGAGGGGGGAGGTAAAGGGACAGGTGTTGCATCTCTTGCGGTTGCAAGGGAAAGCGCCCGGGGAGGGGGTGGTGCGGGAGGGAAGGGGAGAATTCACCAGGGAGTTACGGAGGGAGCGGTCTTTGTGGAAAGCAGACAGAGGGGGGAGATGGGAAGATGTGGCGAGTGGTGGGGTCACGTTGGATGTGACGAAAATGACGGAGGATTATTTGTTGTATGTGACGGCTGGTGGGGTGAAAGGTGAGGACTAGGGGGACTCTGCCCTTGTTGCGAGTGAGGGGATGGGGAAAGAGAGCAGTGTTATGGGGTATGGAAAGACCCTGGTGCGAGCCTCATCCATAGTAGGGGAGGGGGATGAGGAAGAATGAGGACATTTCCGATGTCCTGGTGTGGAACACCTCATCCTGGGGGCAGATGCGGCGTAGACGGAGGAATTGGGATAAGGGATGGAGTCCTTACTGGAAGCAGGGTGGGAAGGAGAGTAGTCTTGATAGCCATGGGAGTCAGTGGGTTTATAGTGGATGTCGGTAAGAAGTCTATCACCTGCGATGGAGATAGTGAGGTCAAGAAATGAAGTGTCGGAAATGGTCCAGGTGCATTTGACTGCCGGATGGAAGTTGGTGGTGAAGCGGATTAAGTCAGTCAGTTGTGTGTGGGTGCAGGAGGTGGCACCAAAGCAATTGTCGATGTAGCGGAGGTAGAGGTCGGGGATGGGGCCCTGGTACGTATTGAACAAGGATTGTTCGACGTACCCGACAACGAGGCAGGCATAGCTGGGGCCCATGCGCGTGCCCATAGCTACGCCTTGTTTTTGGAGGAAATGGAGGAGCCAAACGAGAAGTTTTTGAGGGTAAGGACCAACTCCGCTAGGCGGAGGAGAGTGTCAGTGGACGGGTGTAGGTTGATTCTCCGGTCGAGGAAGAACCGGAGGGCTTTGAGACCATCCTGGTGGGGGATGGAGGTGTAGAGTGACTGGACGTCCATGGTGAAGATGAGGGGATGGGGGCCTAGAGAATGGAATGCCCGGAGATGACGGAGAGTGTCTGAGGTGTCTTGAACATAGGTAGGGATGGATTTAACCAGGAGGGGGGGAGATAGGATGGAGTCAAGGTATGTGGAAATAAGTTCGGTGGGGCACGAACAGGCAGAGACAATGGGTCTCCCAGGACAGTCAGGTTTGTGGATTTTGGGGAGAAGGTAAAATCGGGCCGTGTGGGGCTGAGGAACGATGAGGTTGGAGGCTCGGGGGGGGCAGGCAGGGCGTGGGAGTTGATGAAGTCAGTGATGGTGCTAGAGATAGTGGCCTGGTGCTCGTCTGTGGGGTCATGGTCCAGGGGTAAGTAGGAGGAGGTGCCTGAGAGTTGGCGCGTGGCCTCAGCTTTGTTCCTACACCATTAAAGGTTCAATTAACCAACAAACCTGCACATCTTTGGGATGTGTGAGGAAACCGGAGCACCCCAAGGAAACCCACGCGGTCCCAGGGAGAATGTACACAGAGAACTCTACACAGACAGTATCAAGCCCGGGTCATTGGCCCTGTGAGGCAGCAGCTCTACCAGGCTTAGCTATTTTGCTCAGCGCTTTACAAGCAATCAAAGGTAACCTTGGTAGTCAATCTCCAACACCTCCCCCTACTGCCATAGTAGGAAATAATCAAACACTTATCTACATCATTCTGGCTTGGCTCGACGTCACAACGGAAGCTGCTGTGGGCCGACGAGGTGGGAACTGCTGGCAATAATCAGACATGAGGAGTGGGCTGGTAGGCGAAGGACCGGGGTATTGCCTCCAGCACCTGCAATGTCAGCTGCAGGAGTCGCCCCTGGGACACAAAGGTGGGCAGGCGAGGAGAGGGTTGTCGATACACCGGCCAAGCCAGTCGAGGGCGACACAGGAGGCCAAGAGCAGCCTGGGGTTTACCTGGATCCAGAGCTGCTCCAATACCTGGACTTGAACCATGAACCGGACTTTGGACGTTTTGCAAATTGCGTCACAATATGGCAACTTGTGCATGTGTGTGCTATGCAAAGAAGAATTTCACTGTGTGTGCACATGACAATAATACACCACTGAACCATATCATTCTTGTTGCTTACCTAATGGAAGTTTAAGGAAGGATGGGGCTTCCCTGAGGTACTGAACGGTGATAGTAACTTCATCTCCAGCATTTCGTAGTAGATGCACCTGCCAATGTGATGCAGAACAACAACTTTACTCCCAAGAAACTGCAAGACAGTCATTAGAACAACAATATAGCAAATATTTTACCACGTCATTTCTCTCCCATACTGTCCTCCATTGCCCATTCCATATCAGGCATGTCCAAATGTAGTGGGAGCTTCCACTGAGCTATTCTTGAGTGCAGGGGATGGTGCGGTGGAAACACGATGGAGTGATACCTTAAAATTGATGTTCCTCCTTTAGAGATGTAAAGTTCTTAATGCCCATCTTAGTTGTACACCAGGGAGTCCTGAGAAATGGCCCAGGCCAATTGGGCAGATCTTTGCTGCTTGTGATTACCGATTACCCATGTCCTGGGTCAGGCTGCTTCCTCCAGTGTGGTTACAGGTGTTGGCTTCAGTAACCTGAGTGACCACTTCATGGCAGCATCGCCTTTTGACAATTTCCAGAGTTCACCCCATGAACTATTGCTAGATTAACCTGTTGACGTGCTTGTAAAACTGCAGAACTTTCATTGCTCTGTCATCTGCATATAACCAAACATTCTTAATTCTGTTGCTGGTAGAGCTCGCTCAATGAAATGCGAATGGGGTGAGTAAGGCTTTGTGTGCATTAAGATAGTTTAAATGATTTAATTGTTTTAAATTCATGGATTTTACTATATTTTTTTATATTTTATATCCTAGGTTTAAATGATTTAATTGATTTAAGTTCATGTATTTTACTGTATTTTAGTCTGTTATTTTTTTAAAATATTTTTTATCCTAGAAGATTTTTTAAACCAATTTTTGAAAAATATTTTTAGCAGATCCTAGTTGAATGTTTGCAAATTTAGAGAGAATGGCAAATTTTCTTTCTGACAAGCGCACTGACAGCCTCTGAGGTTGGGAACGAGACTTCATAAGCTGTCAAAGCCATCCGCCTCAGCGAAGCCACAAACTGGAAGTACTTCACATTCCACTGAAACTTTCAGTCTGAAGAAGGGTTCCGACTGGAAACGTCACCTTTTCTTTTTCTCCAGGGATGCTGCCTGACCCGCCGAGTTACTCCAGCATTTCATGTTTATCATCAAATTCCGTATGGGCGACTCACAACCTAATAGTATGAAGATTGAATTCTCCAATTTTAGGTAACAGCTTACAGCATTTTTTTTTTCTTCTTCTCCCCTCCATATCTTATTTGACCCTAGTGTGCACCCAATCTTCCACAACCGCATCTCCATTCACACCCATCCCCTTTCATCTATATCACTCCCTCAGATTTCACATTTCACTCATATTTCACTCCTCTTCTCTCCATATCTACTCGTCTCCTTTTTGTCTAATTTAACCCCTTTTTGTCATCCTTTTGTCTTTTCTTCTCTCGAGTTCATCTCAACACACCACCCTCCCTCACCTGTATCCTATTCTCAACAGCCAGGCTTTGTCTTGCCCCCACCTCTTTTACAGTTTTCTCTCTCCTACTACAATCAGTCCCATCCCAAAATGTTGCCTGTCCCTGTTCTGCCTGGCCTGACCTGCTGAGTTACTCCAGTATTTGATTTGTACTGGTGCCAGAGGTTTAGACTGGGGACAGAGGTGTCTGTGCTTTTCCCCAGCACCTTGCATCATCTGTGGCTTTAATGGCCGCGGGGCAGTGCCAGGCCAATTCTGACTTTGCTTTCAAGAGGGGGGGGGGGGGGGGGGGGGGGGGGGGCAGAGTCAGGGGATGGGGAGAAGGCAGGAATTCGACGGGGCGATGTGAGGGAGAGGTGTAAAATGTAGCCATGATTGAATTGGGGAGTTTGTTTGTAATGTATGGCTGCAGAAACGGCATTTCGTTTGGACCTCAAGGGGTCATATGACAATTAATTGAATTGAATTGACTGTGTTTTCACCCACGGTTTGTGAATCAGTGGAAGCCTCGTGCTGGGAAGGCCCTGAATGCCAATTCTGGCTTTTAAGAGAGAGTTATATAGAGCTCTTAAAGATAGCAGAGTCAGGGGTATGGGGAGAAGGCAGGAATGGGACGGGGTTAGGAGGGAGAGGTAGATTAGCCATGATTGAATTGCGGAGTCGACTTGATGGGCTAAATGGCCTAATTCGACCTATCACATATGACCTTATTCCAGTACTGTGTTCTACGGTCCACTCAGGAAGCCACGTGCTGGGAAGGCCCTGAATGCACTGGGCTGCACATGAGCTGCACATGAGCACTCATGAGTTTACCTCTCAGCAGAAGGCGGTGGCACGGTGGTGCAGCGGTAGAGTTGTTGCCTTACGGTGCATCCAAAGACACGGTTTCGACCCCAACTACAGGTGCTGTCTGTATCAAGTTTGTACGTTCTCCCTGTGACCTTATGGGTTTACTCCGATATTCAGTTTCCTCCCACACTCCAAAGATGTACAGGTTAGTATAAATTGTAAATTATCCCTAGTGTGTATAGGGTATTGTTAATGTGCGGGGATTGCTGGTTGGCGCGGACTCGGTGGGCCGAAGGGCCGGTTTCAGCGCTGTATCTCTAAACTAAACTGTACCTGGGATTGAGAAAGGGAAATACAGCACAACTGAGGATGCAGCTAATTGGTGATCTCAGCAGCGTGGGTTTTCTGCGGGTGCTCCGGTTTCCTCCCACACTCCCACAGAAGGTTAATTGGCTTCTGTAAATTATAAATTGTCCCTAGTGTATAAGATAATGCTAGTGTACGAGGTGATCGCTAGTCGGCGTGGATCAGTGAATCAGAGGGCCTGTTTCCAAGTTGTATCTCTAAATTCTCTAAACATTAGTCTAAAGTAGACGATCTGACCCATTCAGTCGACAGTTTTTGGGAAATCCAGTGGCCACCTATGCTGGGCTGTTTACATACCTAAATAAGGCACATAATGCTAATTTTGTGACCACCAGGGGCACCGTACGATGGCAGCTCCGCTGGCAGTCTGTTCCTTTTTTCATCTTTTAATTTTTAATTTTTAGTGTTTGTTAAAAGTTTGTTTTAATGTTTTCCGGTTTGTCTTATGTGGGGGCAGGGGGAGGGGATCGGGGGGAAACTTTTTTCAGGTTATTAACTTGCCAGAGATGCGATTGATTTCCGCATCGCATTCTCCAGGCACTCTGTGGCCTTCCATCGATGGAGCCGGAGGCCTCCTTGGACTGACTTTGAGCCCCACCGCGGGGCGCGGTCTTCACATTGGAGCTGATCCCTTGCCTGCGGACTTGCCATCAAGAGCTCGCAGTCTTGGGAGAGGCAGAGTTGGGAAGCTTCAAAGACGCAGAAGGTTTGATCAGCCCCGACGCGAGGTTTGATCATCCAGCGCGGGAGCTGGTGGTCCCGATGCGGGAGCTGATCGTCTCGACCTGGAGGGTCCAAATACCGCCGGCTACAGGAGTCGAGATTGTCCCAGCAACGGAGGACTCGAGGCCCTCAACCGCGGGAGAACAAAGGGAAGAGATTTTAACTTTATTTTGCCTTCCATCACAGTGAGGAAAGTGGTGGATGTTCATATTAACATGTCTTTTGGGTGATCTGTTGATTTTTATTTGTATGACTGACTTGGTAAATGAAATTCCTCGTATGTGGCAAAACATACTTTGCAAATAAAGTGCTATTCTGATTCTGATTTTAAGAAATGACCTCCCATCACCTATTTATTACAACCCATGATGTGAGTTTATTCAAGACCTCTCCCGAGTAAAAAAAAAAATCAAACACGTGGTAAGTACGTAGAATGAACGTAACGGGTACGTCGGAGCTCGTGGACATCTTGTAGCGGCTCGTAACGCTAACGGCAGGTACTCAGGAAACGCGGTAACTTCGTGAAACTTGTGATGTTTTCTCAACAGTGTGAAATATTTCCAAGAGTAAAAGAAATACTCGTGATGAAGTCCCATAGGTTTGATTTTTTTTTTAAACTCGGGAGAGCTCTTGGGTAAATTTGCATCGTGGGACAGGCCCTTATCCCTCTTCTTCATGTCTGCAAACCTCCCACAACTACATTAATTTAAAATAAATTAAAAAAATAAAATCAACAAAAAGGAAGCAAATTCATATTCCGTAGGTGACTTAATTTGCTTATCTTTTTATTTATCAACTTTATGATTTGTTGGGGGCTTATTTCTTTGAATTCATTTTCATAACATCGGTAAGAAATGCATTAAAATCAAAACAGCTTGCACACAGTTTGATTTAAAATAAAACATCTAGTAACTCATGCTAAGAATTGTTGCCTTCAGGTTCTGATTCTCCTTCTTCACACAGGACTCAACTTCATTCCACTGGTCTCAATTACTTATTTTTTCTTCTGCTTTTTTAATGTTGATTTTTATTTCCATTTTGTAGTATATGTTTGGGATTGGCATGAAATTTCAACATCACCTATTTATTACAACCTGCAGAAAGCCATGCAGCTACCAGCAGAGCACTTCCATCCTTTCCCCTCTCTATTCATTCTTGGAACCCAAGCAACGTAATCTCTCTCTCATGTCCATTGAATCCCCTTTGATTCTTTCGCCATTTAACAACATGAGAGAGTAATTTCTAGTAGTCAATTAATCTACCAACATACTGAATAATAGAGATGCAAAGAAATGCAGAAGCTGGTTTACAAAAAAATAATACATAAAGTGCTAAAGTAATTCAACTCGGAGGTTCAGGTGCACCTCCTTTAGCTGATCTACTGCATTTGGTGCTTCCAATATAACCCTCTTTACATTGGTGCGACTAAATATAGACTAGGCAACCATTATGATGCACACTTGCGCTAGGTCCATCTAGGGCTGCTGCATCTCCCGGCTGTTAATCATTTTAACTATTCTTCCATTGTCATATTGGCCTCTCTGTTTTTGGGCCTCCTCCTTTACCAGCGTAAGGCCACATGCAAACTGGAGGAAGAGCACCTCATCTTCCATTTAAGTAGCTTACCAGCCAATGGCATGGAAATGGGGTTCTCTGACATTAGCTAACATTTCACAAATTAAAATTCACTTCACATCTCTCAATCTTACACCCCAATTTATCCGTAATCGTTGTCCACTCATCTACCAATCAAACCCACCCTCACCAGCATCCACCTTTACTTGCCTGGCATTATACATACCCCACCTCTTTTTTAGCTTTCTCCCTCTTCACCACAATGTCTGAAGACGGGACCCGAACCAAAAAGTCACTTATCCATATCATCCAGAGATGCTGCTTGACCCGCTGAGTGTTGAATGTTTTTATTTAACAGAATCAAAGAGACATGCATGCATAGAAATAGGCCCTTCGCCAACATCCCTGCAAACCATCAATACCTATTTACAGTAACCTTACACTGATCCCATTTTATTATCCCCGCTTTCCCATTAACTTCCCCAGATTTTACCACTCACTGGTACATGGGAAAATGACAGAGACAATTAATTTACACCTTTGGATGTGGGAGGAACTTGATGAAAGCGGGAGGAAATTGGCATGGTCACAGGGAGAATATATAAACTCCACATGTACCATTTCACAAATTAAAATAAAGCAGCCATTCATTTTGGCCTAATCTACCAAATGGACATCCTTGTAAATTCCAGGCAGACATACTAAATCCTTCCTATAAGTTTAGATATGATTAAAAATAATTAATGGTTTCCGAATTTACTTTCTAGATCATGGTTCACATTGAGGTTGCACAAGTATAAACATGCCAAGGAGTAATTTATGTTACATCCTTGTGATGGTTGTGCACCACAACAAAGGATTGCAAAAAGGGGCCACTTAGGAACTGAAAACAAAAGTACTTCTTTTGTACAAAGGAATATTCTCACACTTGAATTCGTTTCTCTCTAAAGGTTGTGGATGACACACAAATTTAAATGTCCAAGACAAAATCTGATCTTTTTGTTTTTTAATTTCAAGGGATATGTGACAAAAATGAGTTTGAGTTGAGATACTGCCCCACGCTCTAACTTCTCTTCTTACAATGTCCTAATTGTACAGAACAATGTTGGCTTTGAAGTGACACCATTATTTTCGCAACCATGAATCTTTGTCCCACATATTTATTTGATTTATTCCATCTTAAACTGACAGGATTTAACCATTAGTCCGATCAGCCATCATCCTTTCTCCTTGTTCCTCACATTTCCAGCACTCACTATCTGGCAATTTGTAAGATTAGTGACGTCCTGTCTTGTCCCATTTTGGTGGCAGTGTTGCAATCAATAACACAAGTGCAATAAGATGTATGACAAAACAAGACAGCCCTAATTTTGGAACATCACTAAGGAATTTGATTATAAATCAGGTTTGCTCTTTTTGCGGTGGCATAAAACCTTGCTTCAACAATATGTCACTAAGCCATATTCACTGACAGAAATGTTACTACAAACTCACAATTATCATTTCCTCCTAAATCTTAAAAAAAATGTAACAAACTAATTAACACTCACCACTTCCTCATGTGTTGCATTTTCAACATTAATGCCATTAACCTGCAAAATTAAATAAAACGTGTCATATCTACACATGCCACAGATAAGTTCCTCTAATGATTTGCCAACAGCATCTGTTAAATACACCAAATGCAAAACGAGTACAAAAATCTCACTAACTTGCAGCACAGCATCTCCGACAAACAGCATTCCAGTCTGGTCAGCTATATACCAAAGGAGAAAATAAAAATGTGTGAGAATGTGTGACTGAAAGTACAAATGTAGATAAGAACCTTTTTAACAAAGGACAGGCTAGGACCACTGAATTCTCCCCACTTTGTGAAGCAAGGTGATTTGAATTGAGGGTAAAATGTTTTGGAGCTCTGACCAGAATGGCTTTGTCAAATAGTGTAAGATGTATGTCAGTGAGTTTGCACTTCCCTTGTTTATTTCTCCATGCTGGTCACAAATATTGATGGACGTAAAGATCAGAAGAAATGTACAATTGACTGCCAGCTTGCTTTCAACTTATTATGTAATTCACAAATTTAAGGACTATCCAAAGACTCCAAAAATTGACATTTTGTTCACAAACTTTCTTTAGTTTAGTTTAGTTTAGCGATAAAGCACAGAAAGAGGCCCTTCAGCCAACTGTGTCCGCACCGACCAGCGATTCCGTCACATTAACACCACCCTGGACACACTAGGGACAATTTTACATTTATACCAAGCCAATTAACCTACACACCTGTACGTCTTGAGTGTGGGAGGAAACCAAAGATCTTGGAGAAAACCCATGCAGGTCATAGGGAGAAAGTAGAAACTCCGTACTGACAAGCACCCGTACTCAGGATCGAACCAGGGGCTCTGCCGCTGTATGGCAGTAGCTGTACTGTTACGCCAACCACCGTACCGCCCTACTTGGAAGTGAGGAAATTGACTGCTGCTTGGAAGCTACGTACCATTACTGCTAACTCTAATAAAATAATTTTCATGCAAAATATATATATATATATACCATTTTTACATCCCATTTCCACACAAAACACCAGAATAGGTATTGTTTAGCATTTTCTACTGCTATAAAAATGCACAATATGTTATATTTTGCCCCACAAGAGTTAGCAAATTGAATAAACTTTGAAATAAAATGCCAAATTATTTGACTTTCAAGAGGGAGGAAATATAAACAAAAACAAATCAAAAATCATGGTGTTGTTTATTCACAAATCCATGTCGTAAACAATCAAACTATTATTTCAGAGGTATGAAATGCAGTTTCCAAAGATTTCCATTTTTATTGCATTTTTCGTTATTTGCATACATGTTGGATACTGTTGATACAAATTGGATATTCTCCATGGTAATAACTCAACTTGGGAAAAGCAAAATGTATCATGGACATAATCTTATTTGATACTAGACTAAGTGCGGACCCGTTGGTCCCGTTCCCCCAACACAATATTCCACCAAACTGCGCCGTGCACGGGTGGCGGACCCACACTGCGCAGGCGCAACTGCCGCGTTCAAAGTTGTGCCGTTGACGGCAGAAATTAAGTTAAAGTTAATAAAGTGAATAGAGGACCCGTGGAGGTGTTTGTAAAATAGAACAAATCTTTCCGATGGAGCCATTGGGTCCCCATTGTGAACAGGCAAGTACACGCGAAAGGAAAAATAAAAATGGCGATCTGAAAATCGGCAAAGGCCCCAACTGCGCAGGCGCGGCTGAGGGGTTCCCATTGTGATGACAGAGATCCCTGTTGTGACGTGCACGGGAACCCTCCCCCAACTGCGCAGGCGCGGCCGACAAGTGGGGGCTCGGTTTTAAATTAATTTAAGCTTTACATGTTAATAACGTAAAATATACCATCAATCTGAACAAAACCTGCTACTGCACATCAAAGGACAATGGTGAGTAATGTGGGCCTAAAATTGTAGCACTATCGTGTCCAGTTTTTGCGGAGTTTTGAGCACAAATAGGTTGTGTCGGAGTTAGATGAAATGTTGACCATATTAGAAATTAAAGGTTACCAGCCACATTTAAACTGGAGTTGTAAAATGTGTAATTAACAAAAGTAAAGCTTATAACCAATCGATATTTTATAACTGATGTCAAAGCAACTGTTGAAAGTCAAGGCCTGCTGCGGTATCACAAACCAATTTAGTGATATAAACAGCCTGTGATTGGGAGAAAGACTGATGCTGTCCAATCCACCTAGTGTAGATTAAACATAACAAATACTGCGTTCCATTTTCAAAGGATGCCTTAAATCACTTCACATGATGCAATATATTTAGAGGTAAGGGAGGCATGAGAACTGACTTCAATCATTCTGCATCAGTTACGGTGGCGCAGTGGTAGAGTTGCGCCCTTACAGTGCTTGCAGCGCCGGAGACCCGGGTTTGAAACTGACTACAGGTGCTGTCTGTACGGAGTTTGTACGTTCTCCCCATGATCGCGTGTGTTTACTCTGAGATCTTCGGTTTCTTCTGACACTCCAAAGATGTACAGGTATGTAGGTTAATTGGCTTGGTAAATGTGTAAATTGTCCCTAATGTGTGGAGGAGTGTTAATGTGTGGGGATCGCTGGTTGGCGCGGACTCGGTGTGCCGAAGGGCCTGTTTCCGCACTGTATCTCTAAACTAAACTCCCACAAAAAGCATCCAGATGAATGATCAGTTAATCTTCTGTTGGCGGTAGTGTTTGAGTTAGATGGCAATGTATTTCTACTTTAAAAAAAAATCAGATGGGTGCTTAAGACTGAAATGTATCTTGTTTATGGAGCAAGAAATATGGCACCTGACATGAGCTTGATTGTCAATGGATATTGATGGATCCAGAAGACTGATGATGCTGGCCTTTTTTTACTGCTGTTATTTCAGTAAAACTGTTTGTGAGAAGTGAAGACAATCTCTGTAATGTGATTTTCAGAGCTGTTTAAAACCAACACAATTCATGTCACTGAATTTAGATAATTGTCAAAGGAATAGAGACGGAGAACGGGACCCAATGGGTCCCCACTTGGTCTAGTAACAAATAGGATTATGTCCATGAGCTATTTATAGGATATATTTCATGACCTCAGATCCACTTTAAGCTCTTTGCAGCTGATGGAGTACAATGGATCCCTCGATTACAGAAGGACCGACATACAAAAATCCATCTTTACATTAATTCTACCATCAAATTAAAATCATTTTCCAAGACATTTTCAGAAATGGAAACATTCATTCAGGCGTAGTTAGTTTTCAGAAATGGAAACATTCATTCAGCAAATTCTGGAATCTCAAGTAAACACAATGTGATGGTGGAACTTAGTGGGCCAGGCAGCATCTGGGGAGAGAACACAAACGTCATTTCGGTTTGAGAACTTTCTTCAGACCCAACGGCATTTCAGGCTGGAACCTTCTTCAGACAGGGGATCAGTCTAAAGAAAGGCCTTGACCCAAAACATCACCTGTTCATTCTCTCCACAGTTGCTGCCTGACCCACTGAGTTTTTCAAACCCTTTGTGTTTTGCTTGAAGAACTCTTTTATATCCTGCTTTATTTCAACCCACAAATCATAGCAACATAGAAAATAGGTGCAGGAAGAGGCCATTTGGCCCTTCGAGTCTGCACCGCCATTCATGGCTGATCATCCACAATCAATAACCCGTACATGCCTTCTCCCCAAAACTCTTGATTCCGCTAGCCCCTAGTGCTCTATCCAACTCTCTCTTAAATTTATCCAGTGAATTGGCCTCCACTGCCTTCCGTGGCAGAGAATTCTACAAATTCACAACTCTCTGGGTGCAAACGTTTTTTTTCTCATCTCAGTTATAAATTACCTCCCCTTTATTCTTAGGCTGTGGCCCCTGGTTCTGTCCTCCCCCAACATCGGGAACATTTTTCCTGCATCTAGCTTGTCCAGTCCTTTTTATAATTTTATTTGTTTCTATAAGATTCCCTCTCATCCTTCTAAATCCCAGTGAATCCAAGCCCAGTCCTTCCTATCAGATTCAGATTCAATCGTTATTGTCATTGTGCAGTGTACAGTATAGAGACAACAAAATGCAGTTAGCATCTCACCCAGAAGAGCGAATATAGAATAATGGAACAGTAATATATATATAGTGAGGAGGGTAAACAGTCTGTGGTTGGGGTGAGAGCAGTCCTTGACGATGCTGCGCGCCCTTCGCAGACATCGCTTGCTCTGGACAGACCCAATGGAGGGGAGTGAGGAACCAGTGATACGTTGGGCAATTTTCACCACCCTCTGCAGTGCTTTCCGGACGGAGACAGAGCAGTTGCCACACCATACTGTCATACAGTTGGTAAGGATGCTCTCGAAGGTGCAGCGGTAGAAGTTCACCAGAATCTGAGGAGACAGACGGATCTTCTTTAATCTCCTCAGGAAGAAGAGACGCTGGTGAGCCTTCTTGATCAGTGTAGAGGTATTGTGGGTCCAAGTGAGGTCATCAGAGATGTTGACCCCCAGAAACCTGAAGCTGGAAACACGTTCCACCTCCCTCCCATTAATATGGATGGGGGAAGTGCGTGCCACCCCTAGACCTTCTGTAGTCCACAATGAGCTCCTTGGTCTTGGAGTTAAGGGCCAGGTTGTTGTCAGCGCACCATGCTGATGGCACTACACGCGCCACTGCCTGCAATTCTGACAGGGACCCGTTAATTCCTACTCCGTTTCCTGTCTGCCAACCAATTCTCAATCCATGTCAATACCCTAGCCCCAATACCATGTGCTCTAATTTTGCCCACTAATCTCCTGTGTGGGACCTTATCAAAGGCTTTCTTAAAGTCCAGATGCACTACATCCACTGGCTCTCCTTCATCCATTTTACTTGACACATCTTCAAAAAATTACAGAAGATTAGTCAAGCAGGATTTCCCCTTCATAAACCCATGCTGACTTGGACCGTTCATTTGACTGCTATCCAAATGCGCCATTATTAGTTTTTTTAAATAATTGACTCCAGCATCTTCCCCATCGCTGATGTCAGGCTAACTGATCTATAATTCCCCATTTTCTCTCTTGCTCATTTCTTGAAAAGTGGGATAACATTAGCTACCCTCCAATCCACAGGAACTGATCCTGAATCTATAGAACATTGGAAAATGATCTCCAATGCGTCTACAATTTCGAGAGCCACCTCCTTGAGTACCCTGTGATGCAGACCATCAGGCCCTGGGGATTTATCGCCCAATGCAAATTTCTTTCAGTACCTCTGTCTCCCTAGCACCTCTGTCCTCTAGTACATCTGCAAGATTGATTTTTGTCTTCCTTAGTGAAGACAGAACCAAAGTACATGTTCAACTCTTCTGCCATTTCCTTGTTCCCCATAATAATTTCACCTGTTTCTGTCTTCAAGGGGCCTACATTTGTCTTTACTAAATCAGCATTACATTTAGTCAGGTTGGAACCAAAGGAATTTAGTCAGACTGACTGCAGCAACAGAAGAGAAAGTACTTTGCGCATGTACATGCCAGTGCTCTAATTTATGGTGGAGAGCAAGATACTATAAAAGTTCATATATGTAAAACAAAATCGCAGTTAAGTTGAAGTATCTGCCAATTCACAAATAACCCAAAACATAAGTTGCCAATGTGTTCAGCAGATTCTGTACAGAAATGTGAACATAAAAAACCTTTAATTAAGGATGTGTGAAAATGTCCTGCAGTTGCATTCTCAATGTTTCCTGAATTAGAAAATGAATGAAAAGAAACAAAACCAGCTGGAAACAAAGAAGTAGGTAGTAAATTATTTGAAAAGTGCATTGAGAAGTAGCACATTCTGGAAAATGTGTAAATTAAAGTCAGTGCACACACTAGGAATTTATTCAGCTAATACATATCGGTGGTCTAGGTATTCAAACTGAACTGAACAAACAGTACATGTTGTGTAAGAAGGAATGGCAGATGCCGATTTAAACCGAAGATCAACACAAAAAGCTGGAGTTCCTCAGCGGGACAGGCAGCATCTCTGGAGAGAAGGAATGAGTGATGTTTCTGGTCGAGACCTTCAATGATACATGTTGTCAGTTGGACACTCGGTAATAACTGATGTTAGAGGACTAAAATGGGAGATTCTGGTCTCATTGAAGGGGAAGAATCTGCCATTCATTTCCATGGTTAAAATGTCCTTGAATTTAATTAAACCAGTTAGTCTCCAAGAAATTTGAGTGTTTTAATTTTTATAGGAATTTGTCTAAAATTGCACCTTATCTACTTTCCAGAGAAAGAAACCCAAAAATATAATTATAGCATCTACCTCCGAGCTGGACTAAATTTACAAGATTCATGCATGTTTTCCTTCATAGGTTCAGAATTCTTGGAAGCGGTGACTAGTCAAAGGTTGATGTGTAGTAAGGAACTGCAGATGCTAGTTTCTGAATCTGAATCTGATGTGTAGTAAGGAACTGCAGATGCTAGTTTACACCGAAGATACACAAAATGCTGGAGTAGCTTAGCGGGACAGGCACCATTTCTAGATAGAAGGAATGGGTGACATTTCAGGTTGAGTTCACAATTACCCCACATAGATCTTCAAGCAGCTTGTTAGTCTTTAAAGCATGTGTTTTTGGGGTCCTATGGTGTATTTGACTCTCTTGGTGTCAATGATATAGGTGTGGTGCGGCTTGAATAAGGCAAAGGCTATAGAATGATTTGGCAACCAGTTAACCTACTGTCCCAGGTACAGCTAATTGTTAATGCTATCAGAATCATAGTACTTATGAATGTTTCTGACATTCACATGGATTGAAGCACATTCAAACACTATTGAAGATTGTACTGTCATTAATTTATTTTACAATAAATTTCAAAAACACATTGAATAATAAAAATGTACAGGTGAACTACTAAAAAAAATATAGACAATATATAATTGTATAGAAATCCAAATCTGGTTGGAAATATTTAGTGAATGGCAGGAACATTAGAAGTGTTGATGTGCAGAAGTATCCTAGGATGCGAGTCGATAGCACTCTGAAAGTGGCGACATCGGTGATTAGTATTGCACAAAAGGTGGCACAGAGACTGCAGAAGCTGGAATCTGAAGCATAAACAGGAAAAATGTTGGACTAGTGGGTCAGGTAGTATCTGTGGAGGTAAATGAAAGTCAATGTTTTGGGTCAAGGCCGCTCAAGTTGAATTATGAGTATGAGGAGGTAAGTCCAGTAGGGCAGTCCTGTTTGTGAATCTTGGGTATGAAAAAGAAACGGGCAGTATGTGGTTGGGAAACTTTTATTTTGGAGGCTGTGGAGGTGATGAGATTGGTGATTTGCGAATTACAGTAGCCTGATGGGTTGGTTATGGTGCAGTGGTAGGCATGAAGATGTGTGAGGAAGCTGTCGCTAAGCCTCTACAAGGTAGAGATTGGTCTGCTATAGAACACTGTCGGCTTGATTACAAGGTTGGGATTGGTGCGTAGAGAGTGAAAATCTGCACAAGGGTGAGATTAGAGTGGATGAATGGAGTGGAAAAGACAAGATGGTGGATGTCAAGTTGGTCATTAGTAATGAAAATGGTTGAGAGAGGGTGGAAAGCCAGAGGAGGGTGTAAAGTCAAAGAATCCCTGAAGCCATCTAGCACCGACACACAGTGAAAGACTGTTTTTTTTTTGTTCACATCAACTGGTCAAAAATATTCATATGTAAAAAACAATTATTTTCTTCAAACAATACCCCTGCAAGCAACATTTTCTCTGCATTCATAAACAAGCTCTGCATTTTCTGAAGAGCCTTGTTTTCCTAGTAAAAGCAATATCACGCCTGTCTGATGACATACAGAAGGGATTTGGGAACTATAGGATAATTATGTTGATCCTTGAATTTTGGCAACATTTCTATGGAACCTGTCTGGCTTTATGAAACAATTGGTGGATCTCCACTTGTTCAGATAGTTGCCTTTCAAATGGATTTATAAGGACATTATTTTTGCTGTGAACATTTTTACTTGAAGCCAATAATCCTTTACTGCATTTCTGCAGTGCTGAGAGGCAGCTTCTTTCCATTTTAATGCCACAGTTTTCATAACCCAAATGGCTCCAGCAGAGAACTACACACTCGCATACATCAATCATGCAGACAACATCTAGTATACAAATACAGACTATTTTACATTATAGTTTTCAGAATCACACACTGCAAAGAGATGCCTGGAAATTGGACCAATAACATTTGGTAGTTATATGTAATTTGAGCATAAAAAGCCTTTTGCAAATGTTAGATCACACAAGAAATCATTCCTAGGTTAATTAACTTCTGTGGGAAATTTGCCCAAACATTTCAATGTGCAATTCACCTTCACGCTTCTGACTTTTGCTCAACATCTGCTTTGCATCTAAATATGTCGCAGATTTCCATCAAAGCCAAAATGATCCCACCACTAGTCACATCTTCCCATCCCCACCCCACCGTATGCTGAGATCCCTCCCTCCGCAACTCCATGGCTCACTCATCCTTTCCCACCAAACAACCCCCTCTCCAGCTATTCTGACAGAAAGCATCTTAGCTTGGTGTGGCAGCTGCTCCACTCTTGACCGCATGAATCTGCAGACCAGCCTATCACAGGATTGGCACTTCCTTCAATCCATTCTGTCCATTTTCATGGTCTATTGTAGAAAGCTGGGAGTATCAACACGAATGCCGGCAACCCTGGCCAATCCCTTTTTGCTCTTCTACCTTCTGGTAGAAGATAGGCATCTTCAAAGCTCAGATCTCAAAACTCAAGAACAGCTTCATCCCCATAGCTATCATATTCCTGAACCGCTCATCTCTTCCACACTGCCTTCCCGCAGGTCTGGGCACATAGTCTTACTCTTAAATCAAACTCTTTCATTAATTCCGTTATTATACTTTAGAATGTTTTCCTCACTTCAGATTGCACCAAAAATATTGCACCATTATGCCGTTTTGCATTTGTCATTACATGTATTGCATTTATCATTTAAATGTTTACTGTTTACTCTGAGCTTCATTTAAACAGGGAATTTCATTGCATTCTCTGTGGGAAGCGAAACAAAGCTTTTGACAGTAAACTAATCTGAATTTGTAGTGTGTGCTTATATTTTAATTTGCTGTAGTGTTTCACAAGATAATTGGAAGTAAATTCAGTAATCCAATGCATTTGTAGAGCTGCCTTTGAAAGACACAATGAACGACAAATTACTGCCAGAATGCTGTTTTACTGCCTCTGCTTAAATCAGATTCCAGTTGAATGCAACTCTGTGTCAGGGACACAGAATCAGTGCAAGTATTAAATTAAAGTGACGTCTATTTTGATACAAATCATCCCAATCCTAATGGTCTGAGTGCTTGCTACATATTCCAGTCTACGTTGTGCACTCAGACGAGATTCACATCAGACACTTTTATTCTATTTTTGGAATGCTTTTTTGACTCACTGGTCAGATGGATCAAATCTATGGTGGTTGAAATAAAAAGCAACTTTTATCATGATTTGGTTCTGGCAAGTGGTGCGGCACAGTGGTGCAGCGGTAGTTTCTGCTTCACAGCACCAGAGACCCGGGTTCTATCCTAACCACGGGTGCTGTCTGTATGGAGTTGGTACATTTTCCCAGTGACCACGTGGGTTTTATCCGGGTGCTCCGGTTCGTAGGTTAATTGGGTCTGGTAAAATTGTAAATTGTCCAAGAAT
The DNA here is from genome assembly GCF_028641065.1 of Leucoraja erinaceus. NCBI lineage: Eukaryota > Metazoa > Chordata > Chondrichthyes > Rajiformes > Rajidae > Leucoraja > Leucoraja erinaceus. Next base: position 23,866,341 of record NC_073381.1, on the reverse strand, counting down.
AGTGCTAGCGTAGCGGTGATGGCGAACTCAGTGGGTGGAAGGGCTTGTTTCTGTACTGCATTATAAAGTTTAAAGCCACAAAGTAACAAACTAAAATTACCACTAAACTAAAAGTTAACAATAGCATTATATGTCAATAACCATCAGACAATTCAATTCAATACTGTTCGAAATACAATGGAATTTTTGCTCAGCGCTGCCTGCTGTTCTAATCAGATTATACATGCCAGAGGAATCACGAGTCATTCAGTCAATTGGTATATATAGGCTGTAGATAAAAGTGCTGGAGAAACTCAGTGGGTGCAGCTGCATCTATGGAGCGAAGGAAATAGGCAAAGTTTCGGGCCGAAACCCTTCTTCAGACTGTCACGTAGTGCTGGAAATCGCGTCTAAAGACACCCCACCGTTGGGCAATGTCCGAGTCGAAGACAAGCGCCTCGGGCTTGCGGCAAGAGGTAGCCATGGCACGGGAGATAGAACAAGGGATAGGGAACTGGGTCAAAAGTAAATCCGTAAACCCGACAAACAGGAGGCGCAGAGGTACGATTGTGACACCATGTAAAGAGGAGTCATCAACACACTGTGTCTTTGCTACTATTTATTGATAATACACAAACGTTACTGCCCTAGCTGTACATGGTCTGTCACAGGAGCTAGAGGCAGATCAATGGGTGGGGAGGTTGCAATTATACTTCTGATATGGGGAGTGGTTAGTAGTGGTGAGTAGTGGTGAGGTCACTATATTAAAGGTACATGCACATCATCTACAGTGTGTTCAGTTGATTCACAGCTCAGACAGAGTTGTGACCGCTCCCTCCCCCATCATACAGACTGAGCCACACCCACACTTCCGGGTTTTATAATCCCCCCGAAAAAGGTATGGTCTTCATGGTGTGATTGACAGGAGAGAGATTCTCAAAATTTTTTAAACACTAATAACCATTAGCAGTGCATTTTTACTTCAACCCAAACAACCATAAGCAGTGCATTTTTACTTCATTAGCAGTGCATTTTTACTTCATTAGCAGTGCATTTTTACTTCATTAGCTGTGCATTTTTACTTCATTAGCAGTGCATTTTTACTTCATTAGCAGTGCATTTTTACTTCATTAGCAGTGCACTTTTACTTCATTAGCAGTGCATTTTTATGTCTTCTTCTTCTATGTAGTTTTTTTTTTTGGTGGTTGGCAAACAACTTTTTAGTGCATTACCACCACCAACTGGTATGGAGTGTGGATCAAATAACATTATAACTTATGTACTAATAACCTATATCTTTCCGAACAAATTGGTTACCTGAGAAAAAGCAATAGGATTTGATAGCACTTATACGAATTCTTTTGTAAAATATCTATTAAATCAAATTGTACTTTTTCTTTTCTGAATCGTTCACTCATTTGTCTTCTTTCTTCCTCATACCTCTCACAATGTACAATGACATGCTCTATTGTCTCTTCTTGCCCACAGTACTCACATCTGCCTGTATTATGCTTGCCTATTATAAAAAGTGCACTGTTCAGACCAGTGTGTCCAAATCTGATTCTTGAAATTACTGTCTGCTCTTTTCTGTTTTTTTCCTGCACATCTCATTTCTCCCACTTTCCTCTGGACTCTGTAGAACCACCATCCTTTCCGCTCTTCCTCCCATTGTTTTTGCCATCTTTCCTTCAGTCTTTGCTTAATAATGTCTTTGATTTCAGTTTTACCTATGTTAATACTTAAATCAATCTTACTTCTTTTTGTTACCTCTTCTGCTACCTTATCTGCCATTTTGTTTCCTCTAATGCCAATGTGTGTTGGTACACATAAAAATATGACTAAGCCCCATCATTTGATTTCTGAATAGTGTCTGTTGAATTTCAATCAAAATGTCTGGTCTACTGTCTGAATGGCTGTGCTGTAAATGCAGTGCATTTTTACTTCATTAGCAGTGCTTTTACTTCAACCCAAATAATTATTAGCAGTGCATTTTTACTCCATTGGCAGTGCATTTTTACTTCATTGGCAGTGCGTTTTTACTCCATTGGCAGTGCGTTTTTACTCCATTGGCAGTGCGTTTTTACTCCATTGGCAGTGCGTTTTTACTCCATTGGCAGTGCGTTTTTACTCCATTGGCAGTGCGTTTTTACTCCATTGGCAGTGCGTTTTTACTCCATTGGCAGTGCGTTTTTACTCCATTGGCAGTGCATTTTTACTTCAAGCCAAACAACCATTAGCAGTGCATTTTTACTTCATTAGCAGTGCGTTTTTAATTCATCAGCAGTGCATTTTTACTTCAACCTAAACAACCATTAGCAGTGCATTTTTACTTCATTAGCAGTGCATTTTTCCTTCATTAGCAGTGCATTTTTCCTTCAACCCAAACAGCAGTGCATTTTTACTTCATTAGCAGTGCATTTTTACTTCAAACCAACCATATTTCGATTTTCAAACCACATTAAGGGCACTCACAGTTGAGTAGACATGTGTTCAGTGTTATTCAGAGCTCAGAGAGACGTGGCCCTCATGGTTCCTCCATCTTGCAGAGACTGAGTGAGGCACACCACTTCCAGGTTTTATAGTCCCTCCTCCCTCCCACCAGCAGGGGCAGCAAAGAGAATGGCAATTAAAAACCAAAAAATTAATATCTCTCTGTGATTTTTCACCGATGGGAAAAAGCCTCTGGTCCCGGAAGGCGGAGGGGGGGCTCTGAGCGAGGTGGCCAAAAATGACGGCCGTAGGTGGCGGCGTTTTCTCGGAAATCACGCCACAGCGAGCCAAAAGCAGTCAAGATCAGACTAGATAGATAGATAGATAGATAGATAGATAGATAGATGTCCTGTGAGTGTCCAAGAACCATTGTCAAACTGATAGCTGGCAAAGCTGGAGCGAGGCATGGCCAGTTATCAAAGATCTCGACTAGAGTTCTGTGGACATGGCTTGTTCTGGATCATTTATAGTTCATAAGTTATAGGAGCATAATTCGGCCCATAGAGTCTACTCCGCCACTCAACCATGGTTGATCGATCTTTGCCTCTCAATCCCATTGTCTTGCCTACTCCCCACAACCCCTGACACTCTTACTAATCAATTACCCAAACTAATACTTATAAGACACACTTAAGTAACTGCACCAAATGTTGCTCAATGCCTTCCTGTGCCTCTGGCATTGGTCTTCTTGGTCTGTTACAGGATAGTTGTGTGGGTAAGTGTAAACAGTGGATTTTGTTAAAGAAAATCCAGTCCAATGAGCTAGTGGTACAATTCTAGAGTTGACAACTCTCAGTAAATCAGCCAAAATGGAAGTCTTTAGCAGATGAACGATGTCTATATCCAGAAAGAAATGAAGAAAATATAAAGTTATTGGATCAATGAATGATGTTAAACTGGCTAGAGGCGTTTGGTGCTGGCCTAGCAAGGCAGCTGGGGGAGTTGCTGCCACGTATGTCCAGCGATCTGGTTCCATCCTAACCTCCGGTGATGTCCATGTAGAGTTTACACATTCTCTGCATTCTCCCTATAACCATGTGATCTTTCCTCTGGATGCTTCAACTTCCTCCTGAATTCCAAAGACTTGCTGGTTTGTAGATTAATTGGCCACTGCAAATTCGCCTCTAGTATCTACGTGAGTAGCATATTTGGAGGAAAGTTGGCAGGGGAGAATAGAATAGGACTAATGTAAATGGGTGCTTGATCGTCGATGCAGATCTAGTGGGTTGGTGGAATGGTTCCTTTGCTATATGGAGGGGAGGGGAAGGGAGGGGAGGGAGAAAAATATTTTATCCACTCAAGATCTAATCTAATCCTATTTGCCATTTCTTGGAATGAACAAATTTCTATCCTGATAGCTCATAACGAATGTAAATTTTTCAATTTAATTTTCTTTTAACAAACAAAAAGATTGGATTCTGGACATATCAGGGGGATAGATTGGGAATATGGTTTAGATATGGAAGAGGAAGGACAGAATTAGCCTATTTCTGCTCCTACATTCTAGGTTTCAATGTGAAAGGAAGAAACAGGAAGAGAGGTTGTCGAGGCTGGTTAATGTGTGAGGAGGTGCTGGTTGTGCAGTTGTATCTACATGTAAGGTACACAAAAATGCTGGAGAAACTCAGAGGGTGCAGCAGCATCTATGGTGTGAAGGAGATAGGCAACGTTTCGGGCCAAAACCCTTCCAGACTGATAGGGGGTGGGGGGAGGCAAGGAGAAGAAAGGAAAAAGGAGGAGGAGGAGCCCGAGGGCTGAGGGAGGAGGTAAGAAACAGCAAGGGTTAACGGAATAGTGAGAATTCAATGTTCATGCCACCAGGATGCAGACTACCCAAGCGGAATACGAGGTGCTGTTCCTCCAATTTCTGGTGTTGCTCACTATGGCCGTGGAGGAGGCCCAGGACAGAGAGGTCGGATACGGAATGGGAGGGGGAGTGGAAATGCTGAGCCACCGGGAGGTCAGGTTGGTTAGTGCGGACCGAGCGGAGTTGTTCGGCGAAACGATCGCCAAGCCTATGCTTGGTCTCACCGATATAGATCAGCTGACATCTAGAGCAGTGGATGCGATAGATGAGGTTGGAGGAGGTGCAGGTGAACCTCCGTCACAACTGGAACAACTGCTTGGGTCCTTGAATGGAGTCGAGGGGGGAGGTAAAGCGACAAGTGTAACATCTCTTGCGGTTGCAAGGGAAAGTGCTCTGGGAAGGGGTGGAGCGGGAGGTAAGGGAAGAATTGACAAGGGAGTTATGGAGGGAGCGGTCTTTGCGGAAGGCAGACGGGGGGGGGGGGGAGAGAGAGATGGGAAGATGTGGCGAGTGGTGGAGTCATGTTGGAGGTGGCAAAACTGGCGGAAGACTATCTGTTGTACGTGCCGGCTGGTGGGGTGAAAGGTGAGGACCTGGGGGACTCTGCCCTTGTTGCGAGTGGGGGGGATGGGGAGAGAGAGCAGTGTTGCGGGGTATGGAGCAGACCCTGGTGCGAGCCTCATCTATGGTGGGGGAGAGGAACCCCTGTTCCCTGAAGAATGAGGACATTTGCGATGCCCTGGTGTGGAACGCCTCACCCTGGGAGCAGTTGCGGCATAGACGGAGGAATTGGGAATAGGGGATGGAGTCCTTACAGGAAGCAGGGTGGGAGGACGAGTAGTCAAGAATGCCGTGGGAGTCAGTGGGTTTATAGTGGATGTCGGTCAAAAGTCTATCACCTGCGATGGAGACAGTGAGGTCAAGGAATGGTAGGGAAGTGTCGGAAATGGTCCAGGTGCATTTGTGTGCTGGATGGAAGTTAGTGGTGAAGCGGATGAAGTCAGTCAGTTGTGTGTGGGCGCAGGAGGTGGCATCAAAGCAGTCGTCGATGTAATGGAGGTTGAGGTCGGGGATGGAGCCGTGGTACGCTTTGAACAAATCGACGTACCTACATGTACTTCTGGGAACTAGTTAAAAGAGACAGGATGGAGGGATAATGGTAAAATATTTGATAGATGGGTTGAAAATATAGATTGCAGTGGAATAAATGGAAATATGGAAAGGAGGAGAATGTGAAGGTAGTTAGTTAAAATCTTCCACAACCTTCAATTGTTCCCCTCTTTGACAAACACATCACACTTTCCATTTGAAAGAAACAAAACAAGAAATGGAAAATTTGAAGGGGGATAAAAAAAAAAAAAGAAAGAGTTGAGGAACGAAAGATGACCTACAACCATTAGAACAGGAAACACTGAAATATCTCCCAGTTATTTAACATCCAAGACCCTCTGCAGTCACGTGATTCCAAGATAATTAATAATACTAAATCATGGAGAAGGATGGAGGGAAAGATCAAAATGAAAGGCCTTTAATAGGATGGAAGGCAAGGGAAATGAACTGGTGAATGGATAAGAGCACAATAAAAAAGGAGATGGCAATAGGACAAGTACAGGAGCAAAGGATGTGCCTGGAGCAGTTGAAAATAGCAACTGCAAATCCATCACCACAACAACCGTCAAGAAAAGTGAGAACCAGGATTATTATTTGAAATTGTTGATTCTGGAAGGTTGTAATGTGCTGAATAAAAGTATGCAAAACAATTTCCAAGTTACCATTGCAATTCATTGGAAACCCTAATTGTGAAGAGAGCAATGTGAATTTGTTTGATTTATGTGTTTACTGTATATTCACCTTGGTGGCAGGGCTGCCATTTGATGTCCATCCCCAGGCATTACAGAGGGCAGTTAGGAGTTAACCTAATGTTGGAGATACATGTGCTTCACACTGGGAAATTAGGACAGACCTTAGTCAGCTAAACAGATTTTTAGAATAATTAGTTTAAGAAATAATTGTTAAAGAAACAATTAGACAGGTACATGGATAGGACAGGTTAAGAGAGATATGGGCCAAATGCAGGCAGGTGGGACTAGTATAGCTGGGACATGTTGGTCAGTATGGGGAAGTTGGGCCGAATGGCCTGTTTCCGCGCTGCATGATTCGATGACTCTAATTGATAGTTTATTCTCATCGTTCCCAATACTAGGACTTAGATATTCATCAATGCCATTTTCCAGTGTTAAAATGACATTAACAACCTCCTTAATGCTATTTTTAACTGCTCCAAAATAAGTAGTGGAACATCTTGGTATCAGTTTTAAATAGCACTCTTCATCACTGTTTTGGATTCAGGAAGAAACACTTAAAAGTTCAAATCACAAAGAATACTACTCTTCTTGCTACTGAGGGCTGACAGGTAATACATTTCCTGCTACAAAAGGCACTTAAAACCATTAATAATGAGGTGCTGGTAAGGGCAAGAGGACTGCCTATGAAGTGTAAAAAAAAACTGCAGTTGCAGGATATCTAAAATAAAAACTCTGCAGGTCAGGTCTAACATTTGAGGTTGAAGATCCTTCCTGATAACAGGGAAGGAAACAGAGAAAAGCCTGTTAAATAGTGCGGAGAGTGAGGAAGTGGGATGTCTGATAGGGGGGTGACCATGGGAACAAGCTTCAGTTTATTTCAAGATCGGTTAGGTACGAGAGTTGTCTAATCATTTGCCCAATCGCGCAAGGTATCCATGATCAGTAACAGACTTTTTGATTTTACACCGACATTTCTGATCTATTCAAAATATAATAAAAAATGTATGACAGATACTCCTGCTGCAGGCTACTTTATGTCTTAACTCTAAGCTCTGCCATGCAGAATTATAATTCCCATCAATTCACAAATCTGCCCTCGGAAAACCTTCTTGGTTATTTCTTCGAAAAACGTACATGGGCTCAAATTATGCCTGTGTTTTTGTGAGATATGTCATAGCACTAGGGGTAATCCAGAGATTTCTACCCTTGTGATCCTGATTTATAACCTTTTGCTTACCTCCCTTTATCACCTTGCAGGAGCTCATCCCTTTTCCTAAGTATGTAATTTGTGCCAATGTTCATAATGACTTCTGGCTGCTCCCCCTCCCCCTTGAGAATATTTTGAAGCTATGCCGGCACAGTGGCACTGTGGTAGAGATGCTGCCTTACAGCTCCCGAGACCCAGGTTAGATCCCGACTACGGTTGCCGTCTGTACAGAGTTAGTACGTTCTGTTCATGACCGTGTGGGTATTCACCAGGTGCTCCAATTTCCTCCCACATACATACAATCACTAAATCCATGCACGTTTGTAGGTTAATTGTCCTAGGTAAAGATTGTAAATTGTCCCTAGTCTGTTGAACCTAAATCGTCTCTAGCTTGCGCAAGGAGGTCACTGGTTGGCGCAGACCCGTTGGGCCGAAGGGCCTGTTTCCATGCTGTATCCCTGAACTAAAAATAAAGCTGCTTCTGGAAATGCGGGAAAGAAGAGGCGATTTTAAACTTTTGAACAGCTCCTTGTTGCTGTTTCTGAAGAGTAACTACATTTAAATTACCATTTACAAAGCATCTGGATGCTGATGCTCAAGAACAAATTGAATACTCCTCCACAATATCTCACAGGCCTTTCACAGCTTTTAGAATAATTTAAGAAGACATTTTACCTTTCTTCGTAATGACCAGTTAAAGTGGGCTTAACTTCATTATGCCTGATGAATACGTTTAGGCTGGATTTGGCTATGTGCCAACAAGCAACTTGGCACTGCAGTTCTTTTTTCAATGCAGCAGTCTGAATGTATTACTGGTGATGATATAGTTGAATCAGTGTGATTAATGAGGTATTAAACTGGCATGATGTGCAGAGCAATATGTGGATTTGTCTTTCAAAATATCTGGCAGGTGGTGAACTGATTTTTATGTAGCACAAGCACTATTAAACATGCATGCTTTAGTGGAGTAAACTTTCTACATGGTTCTGAAGAATCTCTCGAATAAATGGCAGGATTCTGATATTTTTTGCGAAAACGCTCTCAAAAGATATTTCAAAAAAGGTTTTGATTGGAACTTCTTCCCTTGCAACTGTCTCAAGTTTTCAATCACTACTGTTGAAATAAGTAAGTGTTGATTTCACATGTGAAATTAATAGAGGAGAAAGAAAAACACATGGCTCCACAGACTTTAGAGTGCCATCCAAGCTGATCATGAAATGGGATTTGTTTACTGCTTTGGGAAAGATTAAAGTTTGGTTTGCCTGGCACCATGCCAAAGGGATTAAGAGCAAATGGCTAATGCTTTCCATGGAATTTCTATTATCGGAAAAGAAGACTTGAACAAAATGTAACTGTCCAACCCAGGCAAATGGGACTAGTTTGGATTGGACATCTTGATTGGCGTGGATGTGGTGGCCTGAAGGGCCGGTTTCCATGCTGTATGACTATGAGCCTATATATTGATTAGTCAATGGAATTTAAAGTCAATGGTGGATTTCATGAACCATGGTGGGAATTAGTCCTCACTATTGGAGTAGTGCTTTGAATCCCGAGTTGATGCACAAATCATTTAGGCAGGCAGAGGTGACCTGTAAGGAAGTGCATGTTGCAACTGAGGGACTCGTATTCTGACGAGCATGTTTGCAAATGCTACCTGGAATGGTTTAAACTAGATTGGCAAGGGGATGGGATCCAATGCAGTAGTGAGGCAGGTGGGAGATGGGAACTCAATGCATCAGTTACACTAGAAGTTTACATGGATGGTGCCAGATCTTAAGGGTCTAGCAAAAGGAAAAAAGTAGAGTAGGCTAGGACTCTATTCGTTGGAGTGCAAGAGGCTAAGAGTTGATCTTATAGAGGTGCATAAAATGATGACGGTAAAGGGCAGGGTGAATGTATAGTCTTTTTCCGAGGGTAGGAGAATCAAGAACTAGAGAGCCTAGGTTTAAGGTAGGAGGACAACATTTTACCATGAACTTGAGGGGCATCATATTTAAATTAAGGGTGGTGGGTATATGGAACAAGCTGCTAGAGCAGGCAATTGTGTTCAAGAAGGAACTGCAGATGCTTGAAAATCGAAGGTACACAAAAATACTGGAGAAACTCAGCGGGTGCAGCAGCATCTATGGAGCGAAGGAAATAGGCAACGTTTTGGGCTGAAACCCTTCTTCAGACTGGTAGGGGGTGGCAGGGAGAAGGAAGGAAAAGGAGGAGGAGCCCGAGGGCTAAGGGATGGGAGGAGACAGCCCGAAGGCCGAGGAAGGGGAGTAGACAGCAAGGGCTAACAAAATCGGGAGAATTCAATGTTCATGCCTGCAGGATGCAGACTCCCCATGCGGAATACGAGGTGCTGTTCCTCCAATTTCCGGTGTTGCTCACTCTGGCCATGGAGGAGACCCAGGACAGAGAGGTCGGATGGGGAATGGGAGGGGGAGTTGACGTGCTGAGCCACCGGGAGGTCAGGTAGGTTCTTGCGGACCGAGCGGAGGTGTTCGGCGAAACGTTCGCCCAACCTCCGCTTAGTCTCACCAGCAGGCAATTGAGCAGCTGCAGGTACAATATCAACATTTAAAGGACATTTTTACAGATACATGGATAGGAAAGGTTTAGAGGGTTATGGGCCAGGCACGTTAAAATGGGACTAGCTTGGATGGGACATCTTGGTCAACATGGATGAGTGGGGCCACTGTCTCTATGAGTGAAGTATCCTTCAATCACTCAAATTCAACACCATTTTAGCACACTTTTTCCCTTTTGCTCTGACACCAACATGCAAAGAGAATATGTGTGTTTTTCCCCCAAAAGGCATTGAAAGAAAAGGTTATTTTAAAATAAATTTACCTGCTTGATCTTTGAAGATTTTCGATATGACGACTGGCACGCTATGTTCAGCACCTCCCTGAAGAACAAAGAGAAAACAGTGAGAAACCAGTAAGCACATTAGCATAGAATGTTAATAATGTAAATAGAAAGGCAGAGAGAATGACACTCACCTTAATACTTAGACCCATTCCACCAACAGGCTGTCTGCGAAGTGTAACAGTTCTGTGCTTTAAAAAATCGTACAAACACTAAATTTAGTAGCATTACAAGAAAACAGTCTATATATTGAAATGGAAATATGCATATTCTGCTTGTTACTTTTTACTATAGTCAAATGGTGGGATCTGCACATTAACATCATTTTCAATAATTTGGCGAACTCAACAGCTAAATATTTCCAGTTTAAAAATGTAAATTAAAAACACAAAAATATGCAATGATGATGTCAATGTCACAGCGATTTCCCCATAGCAGGCGTCTGTCTAGATTATTTAAAACGTTTGTGATCCTCCCTCTCCTATTTCCTTTGGTTTGGCAATGTGCGGAGTTGCAACTAAAATGCTGGTGCACGTGGGCTTGCTTATTTTCTTGTTTTCTCCAAGCCAAAAAAATCATTGCTCACTTTTGCTATCACATCAGCCTTCATTGCCAAGGCTGCCCATTATCTCCTGTTTTGTCTAAGTATCACCTGATCCAGAATACTTAAGTTTCCCTTTCATCACCGCGCAAACATGTCGCTGTTTGTTTGAACTATTTTATCTACTCAAGTTGTTATAAGTATGCCTCATGCCCTCACAGCTTGGGGCTCAATCTAGGCTTGGCTGTGCATGAACCAAGTGGTTAAAAATTTTGGGGTGGGAGAATTAGGAATTATCATCCTGATCTCTGTCCTGATCTATCAAAATTATCCTGAAAGATGTTTACCATTGAGAGCTAACTCGCTTGCTTGTTGCCTCCATTAATACACTAATTACATTATTTTCATTCTGCTTGCTGTTTATTTTCCCGGAGACTGTAATCCACTGGTAAATTTATTCAAAGATACTTTGTTGTCACATGTACAGTGAAATTCTTTGTTTTTGCATACAATGCACATAATACGTAAATAGTCGTAACGTATCTGGCGCCGCCAATGTTAGAAAGTTCTCATTATAGTCCAGATGGTTCCCCTTCGTTCTCGATGGCCCCCACCCCACCAGGTCCCTCTTTCTTCTATTATTGTGGAAGTAGAAAAATCCACGAAAAATCCAGTCACCCGCAACGTCAGACTCCCCCCATTATCAAATCTTTGATCAAAATCTTCATACAATGATAGTAAAATAAGAATGGACCGCATGATTGCCTTGCCATTCACAGAGATCATGACTGATCCTCCACCTCACCCATGTCTGCTAGGCCTCCATATCTCTTGATCTCCTTGCACTCTGAAAACCTACTTCAACCTTGAACGAATTCAACAATCAAGAATTTATGAGCCTTAAGTCTATGTACAAGTCTAATTTCATGATTTAAAACAGTTCCTGCAGTTAGGAGGCTGATAACGTGCTCCCATAAGGGTTGTTTTTTTTTAAACCCTTATTTTCTCTTATTACACCTATATTGATTCTACTTGTTTTCTCCAAGCCTAAATCATTGCTCACTAATGCTAATGCATCAGCCTTCATTTCCAAGTCTGCCCATCATCTCCTGCTTTGTCCAAGTATCATCTGTCCTGGAATACTTAGTTTCCCGTTCATCATCGTGCAACCATGTCTCCGTAAGATTGAACTATTTTATCTACTCGGGTTGTAATAAATGCTTTATGCTTTACAATTGAGCCCCTGAGCACATATAATTTGATCATTTTGTTATTTTCTTTGATTTGATCTTATTGGCTGATATACACTTTTTGTTAATGACACTAGCCATTTGTATCATACTCTGCTTAATATTATACATACCTCAAATTAGTTCCGCGGCCTTGATTTTCTCCTTAAGTTAATAAATGTATCTATATTGTCCACCAACACCCACCACCACACCCATTCCCATCTTTTCAACCCGAACGACCCCATTCATCAAGACCACAATACCTGCCCATATTAAGATGAACCAATTGCAAAGGCACGCCTCTTTCCCCGAATGTCTTTGCCAGTGTATTCCTCAACAGTCTTTGAGCTTCACTTCAGTTGATTGAATTACTTTTCAATAGACAATAGATGCAGCGGTAGGCCATTTGGCCCTTCGAGCCAGCACCGCCATTCAATGTGATCACGGCTGTTCATCCCTAATCAGTGCCCCGTTCATGCCTTCTCCCCATATCTCCAGACTACGCTATTTTTAAGAGCCCTATCTAGCTCTCTTGAAAGCATCCAGAGAACCTGCTTCCACCGAGGTCTGAGGTAGCGAATTCCACAGACTCGCCACTCTCTGTGAGAAAAAGTGTTTCCTCGTCTCCGTTCTAATTCGCTTACTCTTTATTCGTAAACTGTGGCCCCTGGTTCTGGACTCCCCCAACATTGCGTCCAAGCCCTTAACAATCTTATATGTTTCAATGAGATCCTCTCTCATCCTTCTAAACTCCAGAGTGTCCAAGCCCAGCTGCTCCATTCTCTCAGCATATGACAGTCCCGCCATCCCGAGATAAACCTTGTAAACTTAAGCTGCACTCCCTCAATAGCAAGAATGTCCTTCCTCAAATTAGGGGACCAAAACTGCACACAATACTCCAGGTGTGGTCTCACTAGGGCTCACTAGGGCTAACTGCAGAAGGAACTCTTTGCTCTTATGTTTGATTCCTCTTTCTCCGCTTTCTTCACTACCCGTTGTACCAGCATGCTTACTTTCATAGACTGATGTACAAGGACCCCCAGATCCCGTTGTACTTCCCTTTCCCAACTTGACGCCATTTAGATAGTAATCTGCCTTCCTGTTTTTGCTACCAAAGTGGATAACCTCACATCCGCATTAATCTTCATCTGCCATGCATTTGCCCACTCCCCCAACCTGTCCAAGTCACCCTGCATTCTCGTAGCATCTTCCTCACAGTTCACACTGCCACCCAGCTTTGTGTCATCTGCAAAGTTGCTAATGTCACTTTGAATCCCTTCATCCAAATCATTGATGTACATTGTGAAAAGCTGCAGTCCCAGCACCAAGCATTGCGGTACCCCACTAGTCACTGCCTGCCAGCATCCTCCCCAGCATCTTCCCCACCATCAATGTCAGGCCATCAATCTCCCGCCTTTCTTAAAAAGTGGGATAACATTAGCTACCCTCCAATCCACAGGAACTGATCATGTCCATAGAACATTGGAAAATTATCACCAATGCATCCACAATTTCTGGAGCCACTTCCTTAAGTGCCCTTTGATGCAGACCATCAGGCCCTGCGGATTTATCAGCCTTCAGTCCCATCAGTCTATCCAACACCATTTCCTGCCTAATGTGGATTTCCTTCAGTTCGTCTTTCACCCCAGATCCTTTGGCCACTACTATATCAGGAAGATTGTTTGGGTCCTCCTTACTGAAGACAGATCCAAAGTATCTGTTCAACTCATCATCATTTCCTTGTTCCCCATAATAAATTCATCTTTTTCGGTCTTCAATGGTCCAACTTTGGTCTTAACTATTTTATTCCTCTTCACATACCAAACAAAGCTTTTACTATCCTGCTAGTTTACCTTTGTACCTCATCTTTTATTCCCGTATTGTATTTTTGGTTATCTTCTGTTGTTATTTAAACATTACCCAATCCTCTTGTGCCCCGCTTATCTTTGCTACGTTGTACTTCTTAGCTTTAATTTTTATACTGTCCCTGACGTCCCTTGTCAACCATTGTCGTCCCTTTCTCCCCTTGGAATCTTTCTTCCTCTGTGGAATGAACTGATCCTGCACCTTCTGTATTATTCCTAGAAACACCTGCCATTTTTGCTCCACAGTCATCCCTGCTCGTGTAGCTTTCCAGTCAACTTTGGCCAGCTCCTCCCTCATGGCCCCATAGTCCCCTTTATTCAACATAGACAGAGTTGATGTGGACAAGCTTTTCCCTTTGAGAATAGGGAAGATTCAAACAAGAGGACATGACTTCAGAATTAAAGGACAGAAGTTTAGGGGTAACATGAGGGGGAACTTCTTTACTCAGAGAGTGGTAGCGGTGTGGAATGAGCTTCCAGTGGAAGTGGTGAAGGCAGGTTCGTTGGTATCATTTAAAAATTAATTGGATAGGCATATGGATGAGAAGGGAATGGAGGGTTATGGTATGAGTGCAGGCAGGTGGGACTAAGGGAAAAAAAAGTTGTTCGGCATGGACTTGTATGGCCGAGTTGGCCTGTTTCCATGCTGTAATTGTTATATGGTCATCCCTGCTCGTGTATCTTTCCAGTCAACTTTGGCCAGCTCCTCCCTCATGGCCCCATAGTCTCCTTTATTCAACTGCAACATTGACACCTCCGATCTACCCTTCTCCCTCTCTAATTGTAGATTAAACCTGACCATGTTATGGTCACTGCCTCCTAATGGCTCATTAACCTCGAGGTCCTTTATCAAATTTGGTTAATTACATAACACTAAATCCAGAATTGCCTTCTCCCTGGTAGGCTCCAATAATAGCTGTTCAAAGAATCCATGACGAAGGCACTCTATAAAGTCCCTTTCTTGGGGTCCAGCACCAACACGATTTTCCCAGTCGAAATCTCCTATAACAACCACAGCATTACTTTTACTACATGCCAATTTTAACTCCCGATTCAACTTGCACCCTATGTCCAGGCTACTGTTTGGGGGCCTGTAGATTAGTCTCATTAGGGTCTTTTTACCCTTACAATTCCTTAGTTCTATCCATACTGACTCCACATCTCCTGTTTCAATGTCACCCCTTGCAAGGGACTGAATTTCATTCCTCACCAACAGGGCAACCCCACCCCCTCTGCCTACCTGTCTGTCTTTTCAATAGGAGGTATATCCTTGAATATTCAGTTCCCAACCCTAGCCCTCTTGCAGCCATGTCTCAGTAATTCCCACAACATCATACTTGCCAGTTTCTAACTGAGCCTCAAGCTCGTCCACTTTATTCCTTATACTTTGCGCGTTCATATACAGTACTTTGACCTCTGTATTCACTTCCCCCCTCGCAAGTGGCACTGACCTTAAGGGCCTGTCCCAAGAGCATGCAACTGCAAGCAGCAAGCACGACTTAAGCGACTACATGCGGCAAGCGCGAACTAACGTGGACGCTTGAGCCATACAGCCTCGCGGGACCGATCCCATTTCGATCGGCGGAGCCGTATGGAGTTGTGCGGAGCTGGTCCCGGCATCGCACAGGGCTCCGAAAAACTGACCGTGTTTAAAAATTCCGCGCGGCAACAGCCTGCCGGCAGCCACCTCAACGCCGTACATCACGTGCAAACTTTCCGCGGACTTTACTCGCACTTCATGTCACTCACTCGAGCTCCGTGTGGCCTCCGCTTCTGGTTTGGTTGCGCTTGCCGCTTGCCCTTTACAGGTTGCATGCTCGTGGGACAGGCCCTTTACTCTGTTGTCCATTCTCAAGCTTTCCTT
The DNA here is from genome assembly GCF_028641065.1 of Leucoraja erinaceus. Classification (NCBI taxonomy): domain Eukaryota; kingdom Metazoa; phylum Chordata; class Chondrichthyes; order Rajiformes; family Rajidae; genus Leucoraja; species Leucoraja erinaceus. The sequence goes on along the minus strand of NC_073381.1, from coordinate 23,850,692 downwards.
CCCATTGATTCTTGAATCTTTTGTAATTTTTCCTGTAGCCACTTCCCCTTCAACTCCATCTTTATACTTTCAATTTGTCAATCCCTCCCACCGCACTGTTTAGTTTAAACCCACACGTGTAGCCCTAGCAAACCTGCCTGCCAGAATGACGGCCCCCCTCCAGTTAAGGTGTCACCCCTACCCCAGAAGAGATCCCAGTGATCTATAAATCTAAATCCTTGCTCCTGGAACCAGCCCCTCAGCCACACATTCAGACCCCCTATCTCCCTGTTCCTGTCCTCACTAGCACGTGGTACTGGAAGCAATCCAGAGATAACCAGCCTCGAAGTCCGGCATTTCTGTCTTCTTCCCAACTCATGTCATGTTGGAGAACCTCCTTCCTCTTCTTCCCGATGTCGTTTGTGCCTACGTGCACAACTACTGCCAACTGTTCACCTTCTCTTGCGAGGATGTTCAGAATTCGGCTCGTGACATCCTGAACCCTGGCACCAGGGAGGCAACAGACCATCCTCGCATCTTGTCTGCCGCCACAGATATATTTTCATCAAAATAATTTCCAGTTCTATGCTTCTTATTGATTTCCACTCGTGGTGCAGCAATTAGATCCTTGCTCTCTGGTTTCAACTTATTTTCCGTCAAGATAGCGTGTCAAGCAACAAAACCAGAGAATAGAACCAGACAACGCAGGCAACCACCACTATCCCATTCCTTTCCACTTTTCCCACCTGAATTGCAACATAATGCCATCATCATGCTACCCACCCTTTCCATTGTTATTTTTTCCCAGCTGCACATGCAGCATGAAAGCCTAATGGGCCTGTCCCAATTAGGCGATTTTTCATGTACTGCTGGCGACTGTCAAGTTGCCGGCAGTCACCTGAAAAACTGTCAACTGGAACGGCCACGGTCAGAGTGGAACACACACCCACATCGATTCCTTCACCAGCCCGTTATGCAGGCGGCAGACAGGGCAAGCAGGGGGGGGGGGAGCGCTGCCTGAGTGAAATTCACACAGTGCAAAGTCAATGTGATGCAGACACACACTGCGATGAACAGGAAGGTTGCTGCTGTAATTAAGATGGCTAAAGCACAGTATATGGTAAGTCCTTTAAACGAGGGGGCGGGGGGGGGGGGGAAAAGAGGAGGAGAAGTAGTGGAGCCAACTTTTAGGAAGCCAGAGATACCCGGCTGTGAAGCTCGGCGGACATTTAACATTACCAGTCAGTTATCCGTGGTTCTGAAAACTACTGCTTACGGTTTTTTTCCCCCAATGAGATTCACCAGTCAGCACCAGCTACAACCTACGAGCACCTTCGACCTTCTGGCAACCCACTAGGATCTCCTGGCGACCCACCCATGGCACGAGAAATATCGCTACTCTTCATGGCGGCTTCATTCTAGTCACCGCTAATTTTTCAACAAGTTGAAAAATTTGCAATGACCATAATGACGCCGCATCTGGTTCCCAGAATGCGGGACTTCCTCACGACCATGAAGGCGACTCCCTGGCATCCACCCGCGAACATGTGGCAACCATGTGGCGGCCATGTGGCTACTGCATTTTCTCCTGCAGTCGCCTAAGTGAGACAGGCCCATTAGGTTCTTGCTTCCGTTGTCTGTAGAAGGGTCTCGAGCTGAATCGTCACCCATTTCCTTCTCTCCAGAGATGCTGCCTGTCTCGCGGAGTTACCCCAGCTTTTTGTGCCTTTCTTCAGTTTAAACCAGCATCTGCAGTTCCTTCCAACACATTTTTGCATCCTGCCTGACTCAGTCACGTCCTTCTGTCCTCAACATTAACCAAATCCAAGCTAATCGGTAACCAAGGGATTTCACTTATTCCACAATCAAAATGTCTATTTGAATGTTATGAAAATATGTACTCAGTTCAGATGAACAATCTAAATGTCGTTGAGTTTATTGTCCTATGCACAAGTGCGGTGAGGTATAAGGGCAATGAAAATCTTGCTTGCAGCAGCATCACAGGTAAATAGAATTAGACAAATACACAAAAATATAACATCCACAAAGTATACATATATTGCATAAATTCTGTTGAAACAAATGTGCAATAAAACAAGATATTATTCAAAACACAATTAGGGTGGTCCTTTATGTTCTGTTGTTAATAGTCTGAAAATTATTATCACAGTATTTTAATTTCTAGCTTAACTCCTTGGACTTTCTCCGATACATGATACATCAACCTTGAGGTCAAATTTACCTCAAGGTGCAAAGATTGAATGTATATGTGATTGCTCTGCCTTTTTTGAGTCTTTGACAACACTCGTACATGATGGATTATCACCAACTTGCTCCTCCCTCCAAGGCCATGAGCTATAACCAGGAAGCTTATTTGATGCTAACAACTACTAGCGGCACCTCTAATTCTTGGTCCATTGATCGAGTTGATCTACTGAGCCAGCACTGATTAGCAATCAGAGGGCCAATAAATAAAAACAACCACCACAAAGGTATAATAAGTGGATAACAGGGAAAATCCAGTAACAACCGGCACGGTGGCGCAGTGGTAGAGTTGCTGCCTTACAGCGCTCACAGTGCCAGGCACCTGGGTTCTATCCTGGATACGGGTGCTTGTCTGTATGGAGATTGTGCTTTCTCCCCATGTCCTGCAGGGGTTTTCTCCGAGAACTTCAGTTTCCTCCCACACTCTAAAGAAATACAGGTTTGTAGGTTAATTGGCTTGGTATAAATGTAATAATTATCCCCAGCGTCAGATAATGTTAATGTGCGGGGATCACTGGTCGTTGCGGACTCGATAGGCCTGGTTCAGTGCTGTATCTCTAGAACTAAAACCAAACCCTATAGCAGCATCAGGTAGATCAACACATTAGCAACCTCTGGCAGAGTGCAGAGAGAACAAACTAACAAAAGTAGAAACTAGAAACAAAAACAAAAATCATAGATCTATTATCTGTAACTTACACATGAGCAAATGCAGGGGGTATATGAGAATGGGCCATGTGAAGGCAGATGAGATTATTTTTGCTTGGCATCATGTTCGGCACAGATGTTGGCTGAAAGGCCTGTTACTGTGCTTTTCCATGTTCTATATTCTAACACATGCACACAATGCTGAAGATGGATGACTAATCAAAACAAGTTTATGCCTGAACTGCTTGCTTCAGTTCAACTACATTTTACAATAATACAGAACTTCAAATACGAGTCGAGTACAATCAGGTTACTTTGACAAGTTATAAGCATCTCTCAAGCTGTAGCACCATTATAACTTTACAAAGCACAAAGATCATTGTTTTGCACGAGGAATAAAGGCTAACGATAGGCTCGGAAAACAAAATACCAAAAGCAAAAAATATCAGAAGGCATGTTGATGAATCTTTGATCCAGGCATTATTTAATTTGAACTACATCTACATGCTGTCCTTTGGCTGATTTGGACACAGAATCATTAGCAAAATGATTCCTGCAGCAAGGGATAATCAGTTCCAAAACAGTGGAAGAATGACAGGTATTCAACACGATCCAACTGACTCATGAAAAGGAAAGGTGCAAATTGAAAGGGTGATATCGGCTGCATTAAACAGGCATGTTGTAACAATGCATTAATCAAACGCACCAATCTTTTATTTATACTCACACCTGGATGACACTGGTAGACAAGGCATTCATTATCAGACAGCGCTTGCCGCTGCCACACTGTTCCAGTCAACAGTTTTATAATTCAATCACATCAGGAAAGCTGTTTGCTGATCAATCATACCAGAATACACGCAAGCTATCTCTCCTTTAACTAAGAGATAATGATGAAGGGTGGGGCTGGGGCCAAGTCAGCTGTATGCAATCTTCATTGAGAACTAATTTACTTTTGTGAGAACAACATTTTTTTTTAATGTCCAGTTTGGAATCTATAACTTTGTTCAAGAGGATGGTATGTGAGTGAAACAGGGACTTGGATTATTTTCAGTCATTTAAAATGTATATTCCACAATCATTGCTTTGCTTTTATTATGTACAACAGACTAGAGTAAGTCTGTTGTACCAGACTGAAGATGGAAGATAAATGAAGAGAATGAATAGAATTCTATTGAAATATTATTTACTTCCAAAGCCAACTTAACCATTAATATTGTAAAGGATAGTCCTGAAATATATGGGGAGCATGAGAATAAACAAGATGCTTTAATAAATAATGGACATAAATATTGCAATAACATTTATTAATCAAAAATGTTTTGTATAGCACAGTTCTTCAAAAATACCAGATTGTTTTCATGTTTTCTGCACATTGAGTGCAGGGCAGCACCCACATAAAAAAAACAGTGTGCACTGGCAAACAACACAGTGGAGCAACAAGCAATCTGCTGTAGGAATTCAGCAGGTCAAGCAGCATCTGTGAATTAAAAGGAATGGTTGATATTTTGGGTCAAAATCCTGCAGCGGAAACTGCTGTGACAGAAGTGAGAGGCGATTAGAGGGAAGAGGCGATGGATGATGGGCATATGGAGCCAGGTCGGGGAGGGTGGAGTTGAGTGTCTGGTAGATGGAAGATCAATGAAGAGAAGCAGCAAAAAACACAAACAAAAAAAAAAGGCTGATGGAGCCAGGTGAGGGGAGGGGAGGGAAGGGTAAAGGTGGAGATAGCTGCTGCAAGATGCTGAACAGGAATACAAAGACTGCGAGTGGTGGAATCTGATCAGTAAGGAAGGTAATAATGGGAACCATTAGGAAAGTTGTGAATGCAGATGGAACCTTAACCAGATGGTAGCGGGGTCAAAGGGGAGACCTGCAGATGAAAAGTGTGTGTAGTTGGTGGCTGGAAATAGGAGGGGGAGGAAGACACACAAATGTGTGATGGAGGGAAGAAGGAGTGTGTAGGGGAAAGGGAGCAAAAATGGGAGGACAGGGGAGGATCAGAAGGATGGGGCGAGAAGGCTACTACAGACCAGACGGGTGGGCTAATCTAAAATTGGAAAATATGAGTGGGTCATGGACTACCCCAGCAGAATATGAGGTGTTGTTACGATGGTTTACATTGGGCCTCACCTTGGCAGTGGAGAAGGCCGAGGATGGACTGGTCAGTGTAGGACTGGGGAATTGAAATGGCATTTAACTGGGAGCTCGGGGTGGCTATTGCAGACTAGTGCAGACTAGTGCAGGCTAGTGCAGGTGGTGTGCGTGTATACGGATCACCTAGCCCATGCTTTTGTCTCGTCGATGTTGAGGAGGCCACATCAGGAGCATGGGATACAATAGATGAGGTTGGAGGAGATACAAACTTGGATATCACTTAATTCACAGATTGTGCACGTTGCTGGGGATTTCCTAAAATTATCTCTTGCCTAATTGTCTCTTAAGTGAGTTAAGTACTGCACAGATTCACAGGCTTGGAGAAACACATTGGCCAGAGCAGGAAATAATTTCAGCTTTCCTTCCCTCAGGAGCATTGGAGAAATTGATGTAATTTTACGTCTGGTAATTTAATTGATACTAATGGTGAGACGAGCATTTCCCCCCCAAATTCCAGATATTTTTCTTTCTTGAATTCAAATTTCCCAGGCCTAGAGCTCTGGCTGCTGGTCCAGTAGCAACTGGAATATTAGCATTTTACATATATGGCCTGTGAATGAAGTCAGGCAGAAGCAGTGATTGAGATGTAATATAAAGCCTAGTCAGTGACAGTGATCATTCTCATTAGGTCCAAACCATGGAGTTCAGCACATAATAACATGTGACGATACAGAGGTTAATGACAAATCTGCTGCAGGTCTATTTCAAAGGATCCAATAGACAATACACAATAGGTGCAGGAGTAGGCCATTCGGCCCTTCAAGCCAATATCGCCATTCAATGTGATCATGGCTGATCATCCCTGTTCCTGCCTCCCCATATCCCCTGACTCCGCTATCTTTAAGAGCCATATCTAGCTATCCCTTGAAAGAATCCAGAGAACCGGCCTCCACCACCCTCTGAGGCAGAGAATTCCACAGACTCACAACTCTCCGTGTGAAAAGGTGTTTCCTCATCTACGCACTAAATGGCTTACCACTTATTCTGAAACAATGGCCCCTTGCCCTGGACTCCCCCAATGTCAGGAACATGTTTCCTGCCTCTAGCGTGTCCAAACCCTCAATAATCTTATAGTTTCAATAAGATGCCCTCTCATCCTTCTGAACTCCAGAGTTGGGTGCAGGTTTGGTGGTCGGTGCGGACTCGATGGCCAAAGGGCCTGGTTCGGTGCTGTATCTCTAAAACTAAAACTAAACCCTATAGCAGCATCAGGCAGACCAGCTCATTAGCAACCTCTGGCAGATTGCAGAGAGAACGAATGAACAAAAGTAGAAACTAGACACAAATACATAAATCATACATATATTATCTATAACTTACACATGAGTAATGTGTAAGAGGCTTTTAGATTGCAAATGCAGGGAGTACATAAGTATGGATCATGTGCAGGCAGATGAGATTATTTTTGCTTGGCACCATGTTCAGCACAGATATTGGCTGAAAGGCCTGTTACTGTGCTTTTCCATGTTCTCTATTCTAATGCCCCAGGTTGGGTGCAGAGTATGCCACAGTCGTGACTGACGTCATCAGCAAGTGCGTAGAGGAATGAACGACAAAGAAGGCAACCGGACACAATGGATGAAACGTGAGGTACATTCCCAGGTGAAGGCCAACACCACTGCACACAAGGTAAATGATCCCGAGCGGTACAAGAAAGCTCGCTATGATCTTCGCAAAGCCATCAAGAATGCAAAGAGACAATACCGGGATAAACTTAAGTCCCAGTATAATCTTTTGGACATCTGCAGACTGTGGCAAGGCCCGAATATGACACTGGCTGCAAAAGGTATCTGATGAACTTAATGCATTCTATGCTCGCTTTGACTCTGTCCGGTCAGACTCGAGGATGCCCTTTCCCAGGGTCACTGTTGCAGAAGTTAGATCGGCCTCCCGAGGGTGAACCAATGGAAAACAACTGGCTCGGATGGAGTCCCTGGCCACGCCTTAAGGAACTGTATGGACCAACTAGCGGGAGTGTTCATGGGCAACTTTAATCATTCTCTACTCCGTTCTGAGCTAACCACCTGCTTCACGAAGACCACTATCATACGGTCCCAAAGAAAAGCAAAACGTCATGCGTTAATGACTCCTGTCCAGTAGCCTTGACCACCATGAAGTGCTTTGAGAGACTAGTTATGGAACGCCTACTATTCAACCTTGATCCACTGCAGTTTGTCTACTGCCACAACATTGCTGATGCCTTCTCCCTGGCCCGACATAATCTGCAAACTCATGGTATCTGGGGTCAGCACTCAACTAGATACTCGACTTCCTGATAAACAGACTACAACTAGTGAGGATAAGTGATCCCAGTATACATTGACGGTGCCAAAGTAGAGATGTAAAGATGGCTGAAAGCTTTAAGTTAGGAGTATCACCAGCAACTTGTCCTGGACTTACCATATTAAAGCAATTGCCAAATTAGCACACCAATGCCTCAACTTCCTTAGAAGGCATAGGAAGTTTGGCATGTCCCCAACAATTCTCACCATATTCTACAAGAACGCCGTAGAAAGCATTCTATCAGGATGCATCACTGCATGGTTCGAGAACAGCTCCTTCCAAGACTGCATGAAATTACAGAGAGTTTTGGACGAAGCCCAGACCATGATGCAAAAAACCAACCTCCCTTCTATTGACTCCATCTACACTTCTCACTACCTTGGTGAGGCCACTAGCATAATCAAGGATGACTCTCTCTTCTCCTTTTTTCCTTTCAGGTACAGAAGTGTGAAAATGTATACATCCAGATGCAGGGAGAGTTTCTTCCCAGCTATTATCAGGCAACTGAATCATCCTACCATCAACTATAGAGTGGTCCTGACCTACCATCTACCTCATTGGAGACCCTCAGACTATCATTTATCGGATTTTCCTGGACCTTATCTTGCACTAAACATTATTCCCTTTATTCTGTATCTATGCACTGAGGACAACTTGATTGTAATTATTATTATTTATTTTTTTGATTGTATTTATAAATAGTCTTTTGAATAGCACCCAACAAAAAAGTTTTTCGCTGTACCTTGGTACACATGACAATAATTAACTTAACTAAACAAAACCACACCATTGAGTTTTGGCCTATTTGTGACCTCAACACTCGCAACCACACTGAACTGCAGTTATGGCCCAATGAAGTCTGAGGGAGGGTCCTGACCCAAAACATTACTTATGTAACATTTGGGATATTTTTCTGTGGACTGTACTAACTTTGCTGCAACCTTGGCCTGGAGTGATCTGACAGTTGTCAAAGAGGGCATTGGTAGGGTGAGGATGCAGAGTCGAATCATTGCGAAGGGTGGACATGGAAACAGGAATGGGCTACGGAGAGGTTGTGGTTGTTAATGAGACCCAAAACGACGCCCATTCCTTCTCTCCTGAGATGCTGTCTCACCCGCTGAGTTACGCCAGCATTTTGTGTCTACCTTCAATTTTACCAGCATCTGCGGTTCTTTCTCACACACTAATATTTAGTCATTTCAGGTTTCAAGTGGGACAAACTCTGAAGGTGCACTTTCAACACTCACCCCAGAACAATTTGTTCTGGATCCAGGAAGCAGGCCATGTGTAATTAGTGAAATTAATAATCTACTACTATAATATTCCCTGGAGAAGTGTGTTCAAAATACAATAGAATTTCACATTGATGGTGACAAATTTCACTCCAAGACCAAAGTCGTATACTTAATTAAAGTCAATTTCAAAGATAAGCAAGGCAAGTTGATTAGGGCATGAGCAGCAGCAGATGTTTAATATATAAATCTCTCAAAGTAGCCACATTCCATTGACAAATAAAGACTCTGAGGGACAAATTATCTAGTCTCGGCATATAGGTATCGAGAAGTTGAAAGCAATTAATTTGTGAAATGCAGTATCAACTGTGAAGGCTGGGAGATCTCAAGAAAAGCAGAAATCTAACCTGCAGGCTAACAACTAATTAAGGGAACAAATGGAATGGTTGCATTTATTAAAACCAGCATTGAGATATTAGAGGAAGGAAGTCTTTAGTTTAGAAATAGGGTACGGAAACAGGTCCGTCAGCCCACAGAGTCCATGCCGAACATTGATCAACACTCGTTCTATGTTATCCTACTTTCCTATCCACCAGGGGAAAATTACTGTGACCAATTAACCTACAAACATGCACGTTTTTGAGATGTGTGTGGAAATCGGAGCACTCAAAGGAAACCCACAGTCACAGGGAGACTCCACACACATAGCACCTGAGGTCAGGATCAAATCAGGGTCTCTGGCAATGTGAGGCAGAAGCTCTACCAGTTGTGCCATTCTATGCAAAGTCTTGGAACCACTGCAGGACTTGAGAGGAGGAATTGGAGCCCTTTAAAAACGGACATCATGTCCTTGGAGAAGGTGCAGTGTAGATACATTAGAATGATTTCTGGCAAGTTAGGCTTATTGAGCAACATTGGCTTATGGTGTTTAGAAGGGTGAGAGATTATTTGATTTAATTAGATGATATTTTCAGTGTTGAGGGAGTTTAGAATTGGGAACTATACTTCCAAGATAAGGTGTGAGCTATTTAAGACTAAAATCAAAAGGAATACCTCTGAAAGGTTCTGAATCTTTGAAATTCTCTGCTCCAATGACCTGCAAATGTCATGCCATAATATGCATTCATTCTGAGACAGAGAACATATGGGCCTGTGATGGAATTTGGTGGCTGGGCAAGAAGGTGGAGTAGAGACCAAGCATGATCTTAGTGAATAATGGGATAGGCACAAAAGGCCATGAGGTATTGAATTGAACTGTATTGTATACTTTATTGTCACATGTGACAAGTCACAATGAAATTATTTGCTTGCAAATAGTCACCCATAAAGGGCACTTACAAAATATCCCTATGCGATTGTTCCCCTCCTCATTACGGTTCCCCTACGCCGGGTCCTCCATTGTGCTTCCCCACCCTCATGGCTCCTATATTTTTAGTTACTGTAGCTATGCAGATCTCTCAATTCCATCACTATGCCTGAAGTTTTAGATACCATTTCCTATGCCCATTCTGGTTTACGCCAGATTTGTTTGTCCAAATTAATATTGGGAAGATTTGAATTCACTATCTTTGATCTCTTAGGACCATTAACACTGATTTCTCTTAGCTCGATAGATGTTTTACTATATATCGTATCTTCGTCCGCACTGCAGCCTAACATCGAGGAGCTGGAGGCCTTTGCTAGAGACCGACTTCGGGAGATCCAACCGCGGGACCCTGCGGACTTTAACATCGTGAAGCTCGTGGTCTCTACTTAGAGACAGACTATGGGAGCTCCAAGCCGCAGGAGCTTCGACCGCCCCGACGCGGGAGATTTGATCTCCCAGACTGCAGATGGTTCAACTGCCCCATCCGCGGGAGAAAAATGAGCGAAGATAAGATTTTATTGCATTCCATCACAGTGAGGAATGTGGGGAATCCACTGTGGTGGATGTTTATGTTAATTTTTATGCAGTTGTGTGTCTCAGTGCTTTTTTTTTGTATGGCTGTATGGTAATACGAATATCACTGTACCATAATTGGCACACGTGAAAATAAAAGACCTTTAAAACCTTTGCCGCTGATCAAATTAGTTTGTGTGCAGCCATGTTACTGTTTTTAATTAAATTTCCCAATCTATGCCATCTGCAATATGTAGAGTACCCACTCCACATCCACAGTGTCATTTTACTCCTGTCAGACTGTCACCTATGCGTTTGTGACTCTTAGTTTGATTATTCAGCTGATAAAGATTCAGTTGTCCAAACGCAGTCATGTATCATAACTCATTAACCTACCTTACATTAATTACTCTGATCCTCAGCATCTCCACTTCAAAGTTCACAGTGATGGAATCTCTCTGGAAGGCCATAATTTGTATTTTTTTGAATTAATAATAAAATGAAATGAATCTGGTTTTGCTGCTGTTCTTTAGGTTTCTTTAGTCTGACACCATACAAACATGTAGTGACAAGAGGGAATGCTCTGTCAATTTATTGTTGTTACATAGAAACATAGAAGCATAGACAATAGGTGCAGGAGGAGGCCATTCGGCCCTCGAGCCAGCATCGCCATTCATTGTGATCATGGCTATCGTCCCCAATCAATAACCCGTGCCTGCCTTCTCCCCATATCCCTTGATTCCACTAGCCCCTAGAGCTCTATCTAACTCTCTCTTAAATCCATCCAGTGATTTGGCCTGCACTGCTCTCTGTGGCAGGGAATTCCACAAATTCACAACTCTCTGGGTGCAAAAGTTTTTTTCTCACCTCAGTCTTAAATGGCCTCCCTTTTATTCTAAGACAGTGGCCCCTAGTTCTGGACTGGCCCAACAATGGGAACATTTTTCCTGCATCTTTTTATAATTTTATATGTTTTTTAATTTTGCATTCTTTTTATAATTTTATATGTTTCTATAAGATCCCCCTCATCCTTCTAAACTCCTGTACTGGTTTAAAAAAAGGGAAAATTACATGGAATGGAGAGTGATTCGTGGAATGGAATTACATAGAGTCATACTGCGTGAAAGCAGGCCCATCGGTCGAACTACCCCACACTGACCAATATATCCCACCTGCCTGCATTTGGCCCATATATCCCTCTAAACATATCCTATCCACTCACCTGTCTAAATGTAACTTGAATATTTCAATATTTACTGCAGGAGATGCAACAAACTTTTCTCTTCACAGAACCCATGCTAAAGGTGTCAAAGACAAGAGAACATTTGTTTAAGTGAGAGGTAGGAGGTTTAGAGGAGATCCAAGGTGGGGGGCGGGACATTTACACACAGAGGGTTGGGGTCTGGAATTAACCACCTGAAGAAAGGTGGAGGCAGACATTCTTGGGATATTTAAGAACCATCCAGCCACATACTTGATTTACCAAGGCATAGAAGGATCTGATGTGGGTAAATGGGATGAGTGTAGATGCAGCAATGGTAGCATTAATGTAGTAGGCCAATGAGGCTGATTTTGTACTAATCGATTCAATGACTGTGTCTCTCTCCCTTTGGTGGCACCAAAAGCAATTGTGGAATCCAAACAAGTTTACTGTACCCTTTCACTGACATTTATCTGTTCTCTCCACTCCTCTTATCCTGCTATTCCACCGAATTTCTGCACTTAAAAAACACCTGTTTTTCCTTTATTTTTCATATCTGATGATAATCCTGAAACATTTATTATTTTGGAAACACAAACTGCAGGTGCTGGAATCTTGAATAAAACACAAAGTGTTGGAGTAACTCAGTGGGTCAGTCAGCATCTGTGAAGGAATGGATAAACAATCATTTGGATCGCAACCCCACTTCAGACTGACAGGCAATATTTTAGCTCAGGAGAAGGCTCCCACACTAAAATATTGCTTATCCATTCCCTCCATGTTAATTTCTCCACTAATGCTGCCAGATTTTTTTTAGTTTTTCCAACATTTTCTGTGATTATTACAGATTTCCAGCATCTGCAGCTTTTTGGTTTGAAAATGGGAGAGTGCAAAGCAATCACAGGTTTGCTTTGTGCAGTAAAAAGAAAGAGAATAAAATGGGAATGTTGCAGCATCCAATTAGCTTTCAAGTGTTTGGACAATCTTGAGAAAAAGGGAATGGTTTCAATGAGGTGTTCAATTCTATTCTGACAGATCCAGGACCAGAAGAAAAATGTGAGCATTGAAAGATTCAATTTTTGACATGTTATTGCAATGGGAAATACTAAATATTTATAATGGCAGAAACTTTGAATCTAGAATCCTGACAAGAATCTATGTGCTGAATATAATATAAATAAGTTTGGATATAGGGTTGTCTAATGAAAAATATAATGAATGAGCCTGGGTGAATCAAATTGGCAAGGGTGCTGAGGAAGAGGATTTCTTGGAATGTATGCGGGATAGTTTTCTAAACCAAAATGTAGAGGAACCAACGAGAGAGAAGGTTATTCTAGACTGGGTATTGAGTAATGAGGAAGGGTTAGTTAGCAGTCTTGCTGTGCGTGGCCGCTTGGGCAAGAGTGACCATAATATGGTTGAGTTCTTCATTAGGATGGAGAGTGACATCGTTAATTCAGAAACTAGGGTCCTGAACTTAAAGAAAGGTAACTTTGAGGGTATGAGACGTGAATTGGCCAAGATAGACTGGCAATTGATTCTTAATGGGTTGACGGTGGATATGCAATGGAAGGCATTTAAAGACTGCATGGATGAACTACATCAATTGTTCATCCCAGTTTGGCAAAATAATAAATCAGGGAAGGTAGTGCATCCGTGGATAACAAGGGAAATCAGGGATAGTATCAAAACAAAAGATGAGGCGTACAAATTAGCCAGAAAATGCAGCCTACCAGAGGACTGGGAGAAATTCAGAGACCAGCAGAGGAGGACAAAGGGCTTAATTAGGAAAGGGAAAATAGATTATGAAAGAAAACTGGCAGGGAACATAAAAACTGACTGCAAAAGCTTTTATAGATATGTGAAGAGAAAAAGATTAGTTAAAACAAATGTAGATCCCTTGCAGTCAGAAACGGGTGAATTGATCATGGGGAACAAGGCATGGCAGACCAATTGAATAACTACTTTGGTTCTGACTTCACTAAGGAAGACATAAATAATCTGCCGGAAATAGCAGGGGGCCGGGGGTCAAATGAGATGGAGGAACCGAGTGAAATCCAGGTTAGCCGGGAAGTGGTGTTAGGCAAATTGAATGGATTAAAGGCCGATAAATCCCCAGGGCCAGATAGGCTGCATCCCAGAGTACTTAAGGAAGTAGCCCCAGAAATAATGGATGCATTAGTGATAATTTTTCAAAACTCTTTAGATTCTGGAGTAGTTCCTGAGGATTGGAGGGTAGCTAATGTAACACCACTTTTTAAAAAGGGAGGGAGAGAGAAAACGGGGAATTACAGACCAGTTAGTCTAACGTCAGTAGTGGGGAAACTGCTAGAATCAGTTATTAAAGATGGGATAGCACCACATTTGGAAAGTGGTGAAATCATTGGACAAAGTCAGCATGGATTTATGAAAGGTAAATCATGTCTGACGAATCTTATATAATTTTTCGAGGATGTAACTAGTAGAGTGGATAAGGGAGAACCAGTGGATGTGTTATATCTGGACTTTCAGAAGGCTTTCGACAAGGTCCCACATAAGAGATTAGTATACAAACTTAAGGCACGTGGTATTGGGGGTTCAGTATTGATGTGGACAGAGAACTGGCTGGTAGACAGGAAGCAAAGAGTAGGAGTAAACGGGTCCTTTTCAGAATGGCAGGCAGTGACTAGTGGGGTACCGCAAGGCTCAGTTCTGGGACCCCAGCTATTTACGATATATATTAATGATTTGGACGAGGGAATTGAATGCAACATCTCCAAGTTTGCGGATGAAACGAAGCTGGGGGGCAGTGTTAGCTGTGTGGAGGATGCTAGGAGGCTGCAAGGTGACTTGGATAGGCTGGGTGAGTGGGCAAATGCATGGCAGATGCAGTATAATGTGGATAAATGTGAGGTTGTCCACTTTGGTGGCAAAAACAGGAAAGTAGATTATTATCTGAATGGTGGCCGATTAGGAAAGGGAGATGCAACGAGACCTGGGTGTCATGGTACACCAGTCATTGAAAGTAGGCATGCAGGTGCAGCAGGCAGTGAAGAAAGCAAATGGTATGTAAGCATCCATAGCAAAAGGATTTAAGTATAAGAGCAGGGAGGTTCTACTGCAGTTGTGCAGGGTCTTGGTGAGACCACACCTGGAGTATTGCGTACAGTTTTGGTCTCCTAATCTGAGGAAAGACTTTCTTGCCATAGAGGGAGTACAGGAAAGGCTCGCCAGACTGATTCCTGGGATGGCAGGACTTTCATATGAAGAAAGACTGGATAGACTCGGCTTGTACACACTAGAATTTAGAAGATTGAGGGGGGATCTTATAGAAACTTATACAATTCTTAAGGGATTGGACAGGCTAGATGCAGGAAGATTGTTCCCAATGTTGGGGAAGTCCAAAATAAGGGGTCACAGTTTAAGGATGAGAGGGAAATCTTTTAGCACCGAGATGAGGAAAACATTTTTCACACAGAGAGTGGTGAATCTCTGGATTCTCTCCCGCAGAAGGTAGTTGAGGCCAGTTCATTGGCTATATTTAAAAGGGAGTTAGATGTGGCCCTTGTGGCTAAAGGAATCAGGGGGTATGGAGAGAAGGCAGGTACAGGATACTGAGCTGGATGATCAGCCATGATCATATTGAATGGCGGTGCAGGCTCGAAGGGCCGAATGGCCTACTCCTGCACCTATTTACTATGTTTCTATGTTTCTAAATAGAAAATACATGGACTTTAGGAGTTGCACTGAGATAAACGAGTTGGATAAAACAACAAAATTAATAAAAGAAAAGATGACAACTGTAATATTTCTGGGAAAAGGTGCATTTGGATGAAGATTTAATATTGGATGCAGAAGTAAAAGGTATTGAAAATCATCAAAATACATGAATCTACAGGGAGAGGAACTTTGTATTAAAGAAATTGGAACAAGTTAGACATCAACAACTTAAAAATGTGCCGTGGAAACAAGTTAATTAGAAATTCATGATCGGATTCTTGAATGCACAGTTATTTCAAAGGAAAGGATGCTTGAAGTTATTTGGAGCGCAGCACTATATGGGAACGAGGCAAAGTAAGCCATATAAATTGATGCAAATCAAAGAACAGTTTAATTCAAGTTCACAGAGTGGAACTAAAGCCACTGCTTAAAATTTAATGTGTAGGAAAGAACTACAGATGCTGATTTAAATCAAAGGTAGACACAAAATGCTGGAGTAACTCAGTGGGACAGGCAGCATCTCTGGAGAGAAGGAATAAGTGATGTTTCGGGTCGAGACCCTTCTTCAGACTGAAGAAGAGTCTCGACCCGAAACGTCTCCCATTCCTTTGCTTAAAATTTGATGTTAGCATTTTGGTATAGGATATGTGAAGGCAATTTCTGAATATCATCATTAATAGAATAACACGGTGGAAAACAAATATGGATGTACAGGTGAATAATATAAACACATCGGACATTAATGAAGATGAGATCACCAGTAGTTGAAATACAATTAACAGGACTTTCAAGAACGGATAAACCAATAAAATAAGTGTTTGGGGAAATCCATATACACAAACATAGAAACATAGAAAATAGGTGCAGGAGTAGGCCATTTGGCCCTTCGAGCCTGCACCGCCATTCAATATGATCATTGGCTGATCATCCAACTCAGTATCCCATACCTGCCTTCTCTCCATACCCCCTGATCCCTTTAGCCACAAGGGCCACATCTAACTCCCTCTTAAATATAGCCAATGAACTGGCCTCAACTACCTCTGTGGCAGAGAGTTCCACAGATTCGCCACTCTCTGTGTAAAAAATGATCTTCTCATCTCAGTCCTAAAAGACTTCCCACAGATATTCAGTTTTTATTCTAAAGAAGGTTCTCGACCTGAAACGTCAATTATTCCTTCGCTCCATAGATGCTGCCTCACCCGCTGAGTTTCTCCAGCATTTTTTGTCTACCTTCAGGTTGTAATTAATTGTGTGCCAAAAGGCTCAAAATGTTTGAGGGCATACTGTACGTACCATTTCAAGTTTTAAATGATTCCGAGTCAAAATAAAAACTGAAAATGCTGGAAACACTCAGTCGGTCAGGCAACATTTGTAGAAAGAGAAACAGTATTAATGTTTCCATAAGACATAGAAGCAGAATTATGCCATTTGGCCTAATGAGTCTACTCCAATCATAGCTGATCTATTTTCCCTTCTCAACCACATTCTTCTGCCATCTCTCTATAACCTTAAGTCAAATAACCTTAATGGCCTTATGTCAAAATTAAATCTACAGTGCAGATAAATAATCTTTGACATGAAATGTTAACTTCTCTTCCACTCATGCCAACTGATTTGCCGAATGTTTCTGGCATTCTTTATTAATTTGTGGTTTCATTAACTTTCTTTGGATTTTAATATCCATTAATATACCTGTGGAGCTATGGTCTGCAGCAGTGGTTGGATAAAGGTAACAGCAAATGTACAGATAACACATCTGTACAGATAATATCAGCTATGTTGCATTAGCTACACCAGCTATATAGTTACAACTGGGCTAATAATTGGAATGAATGGGTTGCCTGTTTTTGATTTGAATATTTGCTTATGTGTTCACGCAATCCTAGCAAGTGCACAGATATCTAACTGAACAGATAATACAAGTGATTGTATGGATAACAGCTATAACTGTAGAAATAACAGCTGTGCAGATAATGTGCAGAGAATGCAGGTGAACAGAGGGATCTGGGAATAACTGTGCACAGTTCCCTGAAAGTGGAATCTCATGTAGATAGGGTGGTAAAGAAAGCTTTTGGCGTGCTGGCCTTTATAAATCAGAGCATTGAGTATAGAAGTTGGGATGTAATGTTAAAATTTTACAAGGCATTGGTGAGGCCAATTCTGGAGTATGGTGTACAATTTTGGTCGCCTAATTATAGGAAGGACGTCAACAAAATAGGGAGAGTACAGAGGAGATTTACTAGAATGTTACCTGGGTTTCAGCAACTAAGTTACAGAGAAAGGTTGAACAAGTTAGGGCTTTATTCTTTGGAGCGCAGAAGGTTAAGGGGGGACTTGATAGATATTTAAAATGATGAAAGGGATAGACAGAGTTGACGTGGATAAGCTTTTCCCACTGAGAGTAGGGAAGATTTCAAACAAGGGGACATGACTTGAGAATTAAGGGACAGAAGTTTAGGGGTAACATGAGGGGGAACTTCTTCACTCAGAGAGTGGTGGCTGTGTGGAATGAGCTTCCAATGAAGGTGGTGGAGGCAGGTTCATTTTTATCATTTAAAAATAAATTGGATAGTTATATGGACAGGAAAGGAATGGAGGGTTATGGTCTGAGCGCAGGTATATGGGACTGGGGGAGAATACGTGTTCGGCACAGACTAGAAGGGTCGAGATGGCCTGTTTCCGTGCTGTAATTGTTATATGGTTATAACACAAGTGAGTACAGAGATAACTCTCCTGGCAAAGCAGATATTACTGACTCTATAGATTAACATCTCTGTGGTAACAATGGTGAGAGTACAGACAATACATGTGAGCGTACAGATAACACCGACTGTACAATTGACACAAGCAAGTATAGGGGCAACACCAATGATTGTACAGATAATGCTAACATAGATGATACTAGCTGAAGAAGTAACACTCGAGAGTGTGCAGATAACATTAGTGATAATACAGGTAATGCTAACTATACAGATACCGCCAGTTGGTATGAAAATAACTCCAGCTGCACAAATAACAAAACAAGTGTATGGATAACATTAGCTTATAATATAATGGTAGCCGTACAGATAACAATGGGAGTGTGGATTTGATAAAGCCACTGCAATTTTGCATTCATTCCCAATGATAAGGTCAAGTACAACCTCTTCTCTGACTGAACCATTTACATATTATCTCAGAAATCTATCATGGACACACTTAACAAATTGTACTCCATCTAAGACAATCCCAGACACTATCACCGTTGTATGTTAAAGGGCTTAATTTCTGTGAGTTACAATTTTGTGACTCATTTACTATCTCTAAAATGGGCTTATCAAAATGGCTGCCAAAAGTGATCATTAACAATACATGTCAGAATGCCCTTATTAATATAGCTGCCAGTAGAAGACATGCCCCAAATGTCTATGCCTGTACCATGTACCAATTTTACACCAGGACATTCAAACGATGAGTACTAAACTATGTGCACCAATATATTTTTGACAAAATGACCATGGCACAGAAGTTGAAATAATCCTGAAAAAAATCATATCTTTAGGCTGTTTTAGGGTTTTAATTTGGTTATTTCATTTCATTAAGCTATAAATCCTGGAAACATGCTCAAAAGAACATTAGAGCTGAAGCAATTCTCTGGTACATTGTCTTCCTTCTTCAGCTGTGAAAGGCATTGTAATGAGTAGGGAAAATGCAGAAGGAGTATTGAATAAGTATAAATCTGATTATGCTATGAGACCGTTGGCAATGATTCACATTATGGTAAGTATTACAGTAATGTTTTTAAAAATTGTATCATATTTGATAATGATATAACTTTTTCCATTATCAAATTCGTACGATAAGATATGCAATTTAATATCTGCCTTACTGATAGAGTCATTCATCAGCGTCGCCAATTTCCCCTTCGTCCTTTATTTCTTTAAAATCTAAAATCCAATTTTGTAGTAGGAGTAATCTAGATATACTGATAGATACATATATTGCAATTCTGTTCACTTACATCTTTTTGCATGTCTCATTTCCAAAAATCACACAGGTTACACCCGTTTGACTACTTTTGCATCTCCTCCCCTTTCCAGCCTTTTTATGATGTTCTCTAATTTACATCAACCCAATTCTTTTTTTTTTTTCTTAATCAGGCAAGGCTCTTCACACTGTTAAGCAGTATTGATAAATGCTAAGCATGCTTTTTTTTGCACTGGACAAATGGAGGCTGTGCTGCAATATAAATGTATCCTAGAAGATACATGTGCTTGGATACAAAATTGGCTTCATGCAAGGAAATGGTGGAAATGTTGTTTTTTCAGACTGGAGGTCTGTGACTTGTGGTGAGCCCCAGGGATTGGTGCTGAGCCTATTACGGTTTGTTGTTTATATCAATGATTTAGATGAGAATGTGCAAGCATGATTAATAAGATTGCAGATGACACTGAAGCGATTGATCTCATAGACAGTGAAGATCCTTACCAAAAATTACAGCAGGATCTTGATCAGCTGGGCACGTGGTCTAGAAACATAGAAAACAGGTGCAGGAGTAGGCCATTTGGCCCTTCGAGCTAGCACCACAATTCAATATGATCATGACTGATCATCCAGAATCAGTAAACTATTCGTGCCTTCTCCCCATATCTCCTGATTCTGTTAACTGTAAGAGCTATGTCTAACTCTCTCTTGAATACATGCAGTCTGACAAATAGCTAATGGAGTCCAATGCAGGTAAGACTGAGGTGTTGCAATTTGCAAAGTCAAACCAGGGCAGGATCTTCACAGTGAATAGTAAGACCCTGGAGATTGTTGTACAGTAGAGGAATCTAGGACTACAGGTGCATTGTTCCATGAAAGTGGCATCACAGGTAGACTAGGTGGTAAAGAAGGCTTTTGGTATATTGACCTTCATCAGTCACGGTGTTGCGTATAGAAGTCGGGACATTCTGTTGCAGTGGGACAAGACATTTGTGAGGCAGCATTTGGAGTATCATGTTCAGCTTTGGTCTCCCTGCTATAAGTATTATCTGTCATTAAGCTGGAAAGAGGGTTGAGTAGATTTACAAGGATGTTGCTAGCACTCAAAGGGTTTAGTTATAGGGAGAGATTGAACAAGGACGTTATTCCTTGGAGTGCAGAAGGCTAAGGGGTGATCTTATAGAGGTGTAAAACATCATGAAAGGAATTGATAGGATGAATGGGATGACGAGGTTAATGAGCCATTAGGAGGTAGTGACCATAACATGGTCAAGTTTAATCTACAATTCGAGAAGGAGAACGGTAGATTGGAGGTGTCAGTGTTACAGTTGAATAAAGGGGACTATGGGGCCATGAGGGAGGAGCTGGCCAAAATTGACTGGAAAGATATACTAGCAGGGATGACAGTGGAACAAAAATGGCAGGTATTTCTAGGAATAATACAGAAGGTGCAGGATCAGTTCATTCCTCGAAGGAAGAAAGATTCCAAGGGGAGAAAGGAACAACCATGGCTGACAAGGGATGTCAGGGACAGTATAAAAATTAAAGCGACGAAGTAAAACATAGCAAAGATAAGCGGGAAGCACGAGGATTGGGTAATGTTTAAAGAACAACAGAAGATAACCAAAAAGACAATACGGGAAGAAAAGATGAGATACGACGGTAAGCTAGCCAAGAATATAAAGCAGGATAGTAAAAGCTTCTTTAGGTATGTGAAGAGGAAAAAAATAGTTAAGACCAAAGTTGGACCATTGAAGACTGAAAAAGGTGAAATCCTGATATCCTGATCTTCCTGATATAGTAGTGGCCAGAGGATCTGGGGTGAAAGAGGAACTGAAGGAAATCCACATTAGGCAGGAAATGTTGTTGGATAGACTGATGAGAATGAAGGCTGATAAATCCCCAGGGCCTGATGGTCTGCATCCCTGGGTACTTAAGGAAGTTGCTTCAGAAATCGTGGATGCATTGGTGATATTTTTCCAGTGTTCTATAGACTCAGGATCAGTTCCTGGGGATTGGAGGGTAGCTAATGTTTTCTCACTTTAAAAAAAATGCGGGAGAGAGAAAATAGGGATTTATAGACCAGTTAGCCTGACATCAGTGGTGGGGAAGATGCTGGAATCAATTATAAAAGATGAAATAGCCGAACATTTGGATAGCAGTAACAGGATTGGTCCGAGTCAGCATGGATTTACGAAGGGGAAATCATGCTTGACTAATCTTCTGGAATTTTTTGAAGATGTAATTAGGAAAATGGGCAAGGGAGAGCCAGTGGATGTAGTGTACCTGGACTTTCAGAAAGCATTTGATAAGGTCCCACATAGGAGATTAGTGGGCAAAATTAGGGCACATGGTATTGGGGGTAGAGTACTGACATGGATAGAGAAGTGGTTGGTGGAAACAAAGAGTAGGAATTAACTGGCAGGCAGTGACTAGTGGGGTACCGCAAGGCACGGTGCAGGGTCCCCAGCTATTTACAATATACATCACTGATTTGGATGAAGGGATTCAAAGTAACATTAGCAAATTTGCAGATGACACAAAGCTGGGTGGCAGTGTGAACTGTGAGGAGGATGCTATGAGAATGCAGGGTGACTTGGACAGGTTGGGGGAGTGGGCAGATGCATGGCAGATGAAGTTTAATGCGGATGTGAGGTATCCACTTTGGTAGCAAAAACAGCAAGACAGATTACTATCTAAATGGCGTCAATTTGGGAAAAGGGGAAGTACAACGGGATCTGGGGGTCTTTGTTCATCAGTCTATGAAAGTGAGCATGCAGGTACAGCAGGCAGTGAAGAAAGTGAATGGCATGTTGGCCTTTATAACAAGAGGAATCAAATATAGGAGCAAAGAGGTTCTTCTGCAGCCCTAATTTGAGGAAGGACATTCTTGCTATTGAGGGAGTGCAGCGTAGGTTTACAAGGATAATTCCCGGGATGGTGGGACTGTCATATGCTGAGAGAATGGAGGAGCTGGGCTTATACACTCTGGAGTTTAGAACGATGATAGGGGATCTCATTGAAACATGTAAGATTGTTAAGGGTTTGGACACGCTAGAGGCAGGAAACATGTTCCCAATGTTGAGGGAGTCCAGAACCAGGGGCCATAGTTTAAGAATAAGGAGTAAGCCATTTAGAACGGAGGTGAGGAAACACTTTTTTTCACAGAGAGTTGTGAGTCTGTGGATTTCTCTGCCTCAGAGGGCGGTGGAGGCAGGTTCTCTGGATGCTTTCAAGAGAGAGCTAGATAGGGCTTTTAAAAATAGCAGTCAAGGGACATGTGCAGAAGGCAGGAATGGTCTACTGATTGGGGATGATTAGCCATGATCATATTGAATAGCGGTGCTGGCTTGAGGGGCCGAATGACCTACTCCTGCTATTGTCTATTGATGCACCAAGTATTTTACCCAGGGTTGGTGAATCAAGAACCGGAGGACATAGGTTTAAGTTGTGGGGGGGGGGGGGGGGGGGGATTTAATAGAGACCTGAGGGGCAACATTTTCACTCAGAGAGGGTGGTGGGTGCATGGAATGAGCTGCCAGATGTGGTAGTTGACGCAGGTACAATAACAATAATTAGACACTTGGATGGGTACATGGAGAGGGAAGGTTTAGAAGGATATGACAAATATGGGCAAAATGGACAAGCTGAGGTGGGGCATCTTGGACGTTGGGCTGAAGGGCTTGTTTCACTGCTGTATGACTATAACTGTGGTAATTCGTTTGGGGCTGATGTTAAATAAATAATTTGGCCTGAGCTCCAGGGAAGTTGGTGATATCACTCACTCCAATTATGTAAATGATTGCAAAACACAAATTATTCAAAAGATTACAAAGTCTGAATGAGTTAATCTCTTGAAGCTGTTTCAAATGCAACTATAGTGAAAACGTCCTCACAATTGGTCTTGAATCCCGGTAGGCGGCGCGACTCTGGCCAGCAGCGGCCTCTGCAGCCTGTCCGCGTTTTTATTATTTTTTGTCTATGTTTATATGTAGTTTTTGTTATTTTATGTTGGGGTGTGTGTGTGTGGGGGGGGGGGGTGGGGTGGGAGGGGGGGGGGGAAACTTTTTGAATCTCTCCCTGCACTGGAGACCCGACCTTTTCTCGTCGGGTCTCAGCTGTCGTTGGGGCCGCAACGAGGAGCGGCCTCCAACAGGAAGAAACCGGGGACTCAGGTGCCGACTCACCTCACCGTCGCGGAGCTGGCCGAGACCGGAGCGGGTGGAGCGGTGGAGGAGCGTTGCCGCTGCCGCCGCTGCTGCTGCTGAGTCGGAGGCTGCTGCTGTGGGTCTGCAGACGCCGGCTCCGGGAGCCCGCGGCTCCCTGGAGGGAGATCGCTTTTCGGGGCTCCTGCAACGGCGACTTCTCCCGCCCGAGTTGCGGGGTTGAAGAGCTCCTGGAGCGGGGCTTAGCACCACTGCCCCGCGCGGCTGGAACGGCCGCGGGACTTTGCGAGCGCACACCGGGGGCTCCAACATCAAGACCCGGTGTGCGACCTCGCACCACCCGGCGTGGCTTTAATGGCCGCGAGACAATCGCCATCGCCAGCCGGGGGCTTTGACTTTGACTCTGACATCGGGGGGGGGGAGAGAGTGCAGTGGAGAGATAAGTTTATTTGGCCTTCCATCACAGCTATGTGATGGATGTTTATGTAAAATGTAATTATGTTGTGTCTGGGGTCTATTTGTGTGTAATGTATGGCTGCAGAAACGGCATTTCATTTGGACCTCCAGGGGTCCAAATGACAATTAAATATACTCTTGATCTCTTGATCTTGAGTATCCTTAGCCTGTTATTGCTACATAGAGTACTTTGCAAACAAACTTGCCTTTACAAACAACTCAAAATAGTCGACCATTTCTTGGTGGCACCGGTTATGGGAGGCATGTTGTTTGAGAGGCACTTGCTCTTCTTTCAATAACAAAATGGGGTATGTTATGTGCAATTCAATAATCTGGTGTGATCACACCCTAATGCCTCATTTAAAAGATGATATGCTCCTAACTCAGCCTAAACCCCACACTGAATTATTAACCCAAAGTACATACTTAAATCTGTGGGGTTGCCTGCAGATAAAATATGCCGTGAAAGTACTATCTGGCTTTTAAGAGACGTTTGGATATTCAGGGAATGGAGAGATGTGGATTATGTGCAGACAGTTGGTCTTGGCATCATATCCGTCGCAGACAACCTCAGAGCAGTCCTGAGCTACTCTACCTCATTGGAGACCCTCAGACCATCTTTGATAGCACTTTACTGGACTAAACGTTATTCAAGTTATTCCCTTTATCATGTGCCTGTACACTGTGGATGGCTCGATTTTAATCATGTATTGTCTTTCTGCTGACTGGTTAGCATGCAACAAAAGATTATTACTGTACCTCCGTACACTTGTCAATAAACTAAACTCAAACTTACTGTCTTTCAGCAATGTAAACAGCTTGGGCATAGATTTAACTGTAAACTTCATCATGAACTCTGAATACAGATTCAATTCTAGTAAAAGTTATGTTATTGGACGTTACACAAAGGAGATGAGTTCAAATTCTGCCACAGCAAGAGTCCTGATAGAAGTACATAAAATTTATGAGAGGCATAGATGGATTAGACTGTCAGGACTTTTTAACCAGAAGGGAAGTTTCAAATATTAGAGAGCATAGCTTTAAGGCATAGGAGCAAATTGTAAAAGAAACTAGACCAAGTGTGACCTGTTGGGTCCCTGTCACACGGAAGCTTGGTCCCCCAATGCAATATTCCACCACTCACCCATAGCCCCAACTGCGCAGGCGCGGCTGACGGGTTCCCGTTGTGACGCCAGATTCCCGTTGTGATGCGAGTCATGGCAACCCTCCCCAACTGCGCCATGCCATCCCTCTTCCTACCCCTATCCTCCTCCATACCCCCTCATCCCCCAGCACTCTCTCCCTCACCTCTTCTGCTATCTCTTCCCCTACCCTCAGTCACTCCCCCCATAACTCCTCTCCTCTCCCCTCCCTATCCCCCTTGAATTCATTGTGAGATGGAATGCTGCTGTGTTTTTTAAAACTGAGTTTTGAGATCCTATTGTGATCCCATTGTGGTGTCATTGTCAGGTGGAACACTGCTGGCGGCAGGGCAAGTGGAAAATAAAGCCTTTGTTGCAAAGTTTAAAATGTCAATAACTTGTAAAATATACCATCAATGTGAACAAAACTTGTTGAATTGACATCACAGGACACTGGTGAGAAATGTGGCGCAAAAATTGTAGCACAATCGTGTACAATTGTTACACAAATATAGGTACGTACACAAATAGAAATATAGAAACAAGATGAGAGTTTTATAGACAGATAGACAGATAGACAGATATATGGATGGATGGGACATGATTTTTTACACAGTATGTGGTGACTGCCTGGGACACACTCACTGGGGTTGGTGGTGGAGGCAGATACAATAATGGCATTTAAGAGACTTCTGGACATGGACATTGATATGCAAGGAATGGAGATATGGACTATTTACAGGCAGATAAGGGTTGGTCTTGGCATCATGTTCAGCGCAGACATTGTGGGCTGAATGGCCTGTTCCCATGCTGTACTGATCTATGTTCTATAATATCGGGGAAGCACTGTCCTTCACTAGTAGGGGTCACCTGTAACTCCGGCTTCTATTGGATGCATTGGCCTTCTAATGTAACCTATCAAGATACTAAATCACTCATCACATGCAGATTGAAATTGCGAGGTCAAAACTGTCTTCTCGTGGCAATGAAGATGGGCATTATGTGAGGGTCTTTAGAAAGAATCCATATTGAAGAAACAACCTTAGTTAGCTGTCAGAATAGCTGGGGGACTGGCTTTAGTAATCTAGACTGGCGATTGGTCAAATTAATTTCGCCGACAACTACAAATGAACCATACAAAAGGGAGGTTGGTGGAAAATTATGCATTGGAACGAAGGGTGTGCGGAACTGAATCTGGCCACGTGCTACAAAAATCATCTTTGCTCCATAAATTAGACGAGGAAAGGAAACCTAAATCCTAATCTCAAACATTAAGCCATGAGGAATTGAAGCAAGAACAAACAGTTTTTCTGGTCCATCCATCCCTTTTATAGACAGTCAATATCTTCTCATGGTTTGATGAGAACAGTTTTATAAAGCCTCATTTTTATTAGCAATGAAGAATGCCATGCCTGCTGTGAATTTAACAATCATTTCATGACTCATGTCCTTCTTTACATAACACAATTTAAAGAGATTGAAATTAAGGAGCATGATATAGATCTTTTCTCTGAAAAAAATCCCAAAGATTACTGTACTTTGTTATGATGGCAATGCTATTTCTTTAAGCTAATGCTTTAAAAAAAATCTAACAATGCCACAATTAATGAAGTTAGATAAATTGCATTGGCTTAATATACCCTGAATTGCGCATCTTGTTGGGTGCTTGGCTGTAAATCTTTCAACTTTCCTGTTACTTAGAATTTACAGATTACCGTGAGACATACAAACTTTGTCTTTCAAAACCTCCATGGATGTGACACCTTTATCATTTTAGCTAAATAGTCAAATATTAGCAGAAACATTATTCGGCTTTCTTACCGACAATGTAATTAACATTTAACGGAAAATGCTGCGAGGTAGACAAGGGTGCTAAAACATAAATATCATGTTATGAAGACATTTCACTTTCTTTGTTCTCAGCAACTGATACTTCCAGATGGGGTGGAAGATTGCAACCTCCTTGTTTCGACGAATGCAATCAACCTGACGTGCACAATCAAATAAGATCAAATAGAACAAGTTGTCCTACAACTTTAGGCTATGCACGCCATACGCAAGAAGAAGAAGATACTTCCAGATGTTAACTGAGGCAAAAACTAGGTTTGCTTGTACTACCTTGTTCCCAACCTCAGCCATCCAGCCATCAGATTCCAGGGCAGAAAAAGCTCCCTGATAAACCCTGGCTTGAAAACCACTACTAGGATTTAAGTCTTTCGGATCAATCTCTGGGCTTTAAACACAAAGTCAACCAACTTACCAGGTAAAGCAGTGCCCATATTTTAACCTCTCTTTTTATTCTTCCTCATTTCGTTCTGGAAGGAGGAACATGTCAAACTTCCCTCACTAATACAGTTCTGATCATTAACAAAATCACAACATTTTGGCGGATTCACTGAATTTATTTAAATTTCTGCCACTTTCCACAGCACTTCAAATAAATAGTTTTGGATTCTAAACCAGTATACCAATTTATTGTATTGACTGATTATAACATTGCCTGGGGAAGGGGGGGGTATCGCCCCAGCGCAGAGGGAGAAGAGGAGGGAAGAGACTGCAGACCTAAGACTTTTGCCTCCATCACAGTGAGGAGATGCTGGGTGGACTCACTGTGGTGGATATTAATATGTGTTTATTGTATTATATGTATGACTGCTGCAATTTCATTCAGACTTCGGTCTGAATGACAATAAAAGGCTATCTATCTATCATCTATTAATCTTCACCGACACAGTAACAATATCCTACACACACTAGGGACAGTGTTTAACAAGCCAATTAGCCAACAAACCTGTACCTCTTTGGAGTATGGAAGGAAACCGGAGCACCCGGAGAAAACTCAAGCAGGTCATGGGGAGAAGGTGCAAACTGCATTCAGACAGCACCCATAGTCAGGATCGAACCAGGGTCTCTGGTGCTGTAAGGCAGCAACACACTACTGCTACACCACCCCTTCAGTGTTCAAAAGTGAATTGTGAAAAGTTTGTTTGGTGTGTCTGTTCCAGATGATTATGTAGTCAGGAAGCACATAATTTATTATTTATAAAGCAATGACTGCATTATCGGGATGTTAAGTGCACGCCTTGTGTTTCCTACAAGTAGTCATCAAATAAAACAAAAATAATGGTATTTGCTGTAATTATGCTCCTTACAGGACAGACTCCATATGTCACCACTTGTTGTGAAGTTGTAAATATATTTTTCATAATTATGCTTACAATTTTGTTTCATGTAATGAACAGTGTATGCATGCCACAATATAACATGCTGATTACCCGTTGATCTCAATCAGTATTTACTGAATTTTTCAATTTTAAAATGCCATTCATTTCAAGGTACCTTGTTCATATGGCATTATATTACTTGGGTTTGTGGCTCTGGCTGTCTTTATTCAACGTTTTTCATGTTATACGGATCTAGTCCTTTGATTCCATTGGGTAAATTTATTGAAGCTTTAGAAAATGCTAACATTTATGGAATATGTGCATTCTGAAAGCAGAGGATGGTTTGACTTAAGTTTATTGTGCCACATGATCCATAGGTACAGCCATCCTCCTTGCAGTTTTGGCAATCATATTTGGCAAACTTGCTGTACTCTCCCACTGAGAGTGACCCAGTGGTGCCTACCATGTCAGCCTTCAATCATCAATATGCAGCTTTGATCAGTCCGCCTTGGCCTACGTGATCTCCTGGACGCCAAACACTTTAACTTCCTTTTCCATTCCCACACTGACCTTTCTGTCCTCAGCCTCCTCCATTGTCAAAGTAAGCCCAAATGCAAATTGGAGGAACAGCACCTCATATTTCGTTTGGGCAGCTTACAACCCAGCAGTATGAATATTGATTTATGCAACTTCCAAGTAACCCTTGCATTCCAGATAGATAGAGCTCTTAAAGATAGCGGAGTCAAGGGATATGGTGAGAAAGCAGGAACGGAGTACTGATTGTGTAATGATCAGCCATGATCACATTGAATGGCAGTGCTGGCTCGAAGGGCCGAATGGCCTACTCCTGCACCTATTTTCTATGTTTCTATGTTTCTATGACACACTGATCTGTTCTGTAGTCATGCCTAAGGGGATGGTGTAGTCATGCCTAAGGGAACGGGTGGCCACTAGCCAGCGTAGCAGTAGGCAGGTAGTGCTGGAGTCCCCTGCGGTCATCACCCTCCTAAACAGGTATACCATTTTGGATACTGTTGGGGGAGATGGCTCATCAGGGGAATGCAGCAGCAGCCAAGTTCATGGCACTATGGGTGGCTCTGCGGCACATGAGGGGGGGGAAAAGTGTGGAAGGGCAATAGTAATAGGGGATTCAATTGTCAGGGGAATAGATAGGCGTTTCTGCGGCCGCAAACGAGACTCCAGGATGGTATGTTGCCTCCCTGGTGCAAGAGTCAGGGATGTCACTGAACGGCTGCAGAACATTCTGGAGGGGGAGGGTGAACAGCCAGTTGTCGTGGTGCACATTGGCACCAACGCTATAGGTAAAAAAAGGGATGAGGCTCTACAAGGTGAATTTAGGTAGCTAGGAGATAAACTTAAAAGTAGGACCTCAAAGGTAACCTCTGGATTACTACCAGTGCCACGAGCCAGTCAGAGTAGAAATAGGAGGATATTGCAGATGAATACGTGGCTTGAAAAATGGTGCAAGTGGGAGGGATTCAAATTTCTAGGGCATTGGAACCAGTTCTGGGGGAAGTGGGACCAGAACAAACAGGACGGTCTACACCTGGGCTGAAATGGAACCAATGTCCTTGGGGAAGTGTTTGCTAGTGCTGTCAGGGAGGATTTAAACTAATGTGGCGGGGGGGATGGGTGCAAGAGCAGAGAGACAGAGGGGTGTAAAATGAGGGTAGAAGCAATAGGTAGCAAGGTGAAAAGTAAAAGTGGCAGGCAGGCAAATCCAGGACAAAAATCAAAAAGGTCCACTTTTCAACATAATTGTATAAGGGGTAAGAGTGTTGTAAAATCAAGCCTGAAGGCTTTGTATTTTAATGCAAGGCGCATTCGTAATAAGGTGGATGAGTTAAATGTGCAGATAGTTATTAATGAATA
This sequence comes from Leucoraja erinaceus, assembly GCF_028641065.1. Taxonomy (NCBI): domain Eukaryota; kingdom Metazoa; phylum Chordata; class Chondrichthyes; order Rajiformes; family Rajidae; genus Leucoraja; species Leucoraja erinaceus. The sequence continues at coordinate 23,820,565 of NC_073381.1, read as the reverse complement.
TGATATAGTTGGGATCACGGAGACATGGCTCCAGGGTGACCAAGGCTGGCAGCTGAACATCCAGGGATATTCAATATTCAGGAGGGATAGACAGAAAAGAAAAGGAGGTGGGGTAGCATTGCTGGTTAGAGAGGAGATTAACGCAATAGAAAGGAAGGGCATTAGCATGGAGGATGTCGAATCGATATGGGTAGAGCTGCGAAACACTAAGGGGCAGAAAACGCTAGTGGGAGTTGTGTACAAGCCACCTAACAGTAGTAGTGGAGTTGGGGATGGCATCAAACAGGAAATTAGAAATGCGTGCAACAAAGGTAAAACAGTTATAATGGGTGACTTCAATCCACATATAGATTGGGTGAATCAAATTGGCAGGGATGCTGAGGAAGAGGATTTCTTGGAATGTGTGCGGGATAGTTATCTAAACCAACATGTAGTGGAACCAACGAGGGAGCAGGCTATTCTAGACTGGGTATTGAGTAATGAGGAAGGGTTAGTTAGCAGTCTTGTTGTGTGTGGCCCTTTGGGCAAGAGTGACCATAATATGGTTGAGTTCTTCATTAGGATGGACAGTGACATTGTTAATTCAGAAACAAGGGTCCTAAACGTAAAAAAAGGTGACTTTGAGTGAATTGGTCAAGATAGCCTGGCAATTGATTCTTAAAGGGTTGACGGTGGATATACAATGGAAGGCATTTAAAGACTGCATGGATGAACTACAACAATTGTTCATCCCAGTTTGGCAAAATAATAAATCAGGGAAGGTAGTGCATCTGTGGATAACAAGGGAAATCAGAGATAGTATCAAAACAAAAGATGAAGCGTACAAATTAGCCAGAAAAAGCAGCCTACCAGAGGACTGGAAGAAATTCATAGTCCAGCAGAGGAGGACAAAAGGCTTAATTAGGAAAGGGAAAAAAGATTATGAAAGAAAACTGGCAGGGAACATAAAAACTGACTGCAAAAGTTTTTATAGATATGTGAAGAGGAAAAGATTAGATAAAACAAATGTAGGTCCCTTGCAGTCAGACAGGAGAATTGATCATGGGGAACAGGGACATGGTAGACCAATTGAATAACTACTTTGTTTCTGTCTTCACTAAGGAAGACATAAATGATCTGCCGGAAATAGCAAGGGACCAGGGGTTAAATGAGGTGGAGGAACAGTGAAATCCAGGTTAGCCGGGAAGTGGTGTTAGGTAAATTGAATGGATTAAAGGCCGATAAATCCCCAGGGCCAGATAAGTTGCATCCCAGAGTACTTAAGGAAGTAGCTGCAGAAATAGTGGATGCATTAGTGATAATTTTTCAAAAATCTTTAGATTCTGGAGTAGTTCCTGAGGACTGGAGGGTAGCTAATGTAACACCACTTTTTAAAAAGGGAGGGAGAGAGAAAACGGGCAATTACAGACCAGTTAGTCTAACATTGGTTGTGGGGAAAATTCTGGAGTCAGTTATTAAAGATGGGATAGCAGCGCATTTGGCAAGTGGTGAATTCATTGGACAAAGTCAGCATGGATTTATGAAAGGTAATTCATGTCTGACGAATCTTATAGAATTTTTCGAGGAGGTAACTAGTAGAGTGGATAAGGGAGAACCAGTGGATGTGTTATGTCCGGACTTTCAGAAGGCTTTCGACAAGGTCCCACATAAGAGATTAGTATGCAAACTTAAAGCACACAGTATTGGGGGTTCAGTATTGATGTGGATAGAGAACTGGCTGGCAGACAGGAAGCAAAGAGTAGGAGTAAACAGGTCCTTTTCAGAATTGCAGGCAGTGACTAGTGGGATACCGCAAGGCTCAGTGTAGGGACCCCAGCTATTTACAATATATATTAATGGTCTGGATGAGGGAATTGAATGCAACATCTCTAAGTTTGCGGATGACACGAAGCTGGGGGACAGTGTTAGCTGTGAGGAGGATGCTAATAGGCTGCAAGGTGACTTGGATAGGTTGGGTGAGTGGGCAAAGGCATAGCAGATGCAGTATAATGTGGATAAATGTGAGGTTATCCACTTTGGTGGGAAAAACAGATAAATAGACTATTATCTGAATGGTGGCCGATTAGGAAAAGGGGAGATGCAATGAGACCTGGGTGTCATGGTACACCAGTCATTGAAAGCAGGCATGCAGGTGCAGCAGGCAGTGAAGAAAGCAAATGGTATGTAAGCATCCATAGCAAAAGGATTTGAGTATAAGAGCAGGGAGATTCTATTGCAGTTGTACAGGGTCTTGGTGAGACCACATCTGAAGTATTGCGTACAGTTTTGGTCTCCTAATCTGAGGAATGACATTCTTGCCATAGAGGGAGTACAGGGAAGGTTCACCAGACTGATTCCTGGGATGGCAGGACTTTCATATGAAGAAAGACTGGATTGACTCGGCTTGTACACACTAGAATTTAGAAGATTGAGGGGGCATCTTATAGAAACTTACAAAATCCTTAAGGGGTTGGACAGGCTAGATGCAGGAAGATTGTTCCCGATGTTGGGGAAGTCCAAAACTAGGGATCACAGTTTAAGGATAAGAGGGAAGTCTTTTAGTACCGAGATGAGAAAATCATTTTTTTACACAGTGGTGAATCTGTGGAATTATCTGCCACAGAAGGTAGTTGAGGCTAGTTCATTGGCTATATTTAAGAGGGAGTTTGATGTGGCCCTTGTGGCTAAAGGGATCAGGGGGTATGGAGAGAAGACAGGGATGTGATACTGAGTTGGATGATCGGCCATGATCATATTGAATGGCGATGCAGGCTCGAAGGGCCGAATGGCCTACTCCTGCACCCATTTTCTATGTTTCTATGTTTCTGTTGTGCTGAAGCAAAGCAAGAATTTCATTGTCCTATCAGGGACACATGACAATAAAGTTGAATCTTGAATCTTGAAAAAGATGGCCGACACTTTAGGTCAAGACCATGAATCAAGATTTAGAGTTTAAAGTTTAGAGGTACCGTGTGGAAACAGGCCCTTTGGTCCACCAAGTCCCCATCAACCAATGATCACCCATATACTATTTTTATGTCCTTTATACTAGGCAATTTCCAGAAGCCAATTAACCTACAAACTCACACATCTTTGGAGTCTGGGAGGAAACCAGAGCACCCGGAGAAAACCCATACAGCACAGGGAGAACGTACCAACTCTGCACAGACAGCAACTGTAGTCAGGATCAAACCCAGGTCTCTGGCACCGTGTAGCAGCAGCTCCACTGCTGCACCACTGTGCCACTCTTGGTTTTGATACACTTAGTTGGATGTGCTAATGCAGGGTCTCCAACCAAACCACCGGTTGGCCTTCACTGAGTGTTTACTCACTGAGCTCCTCTTGCAGTTAGATTTTTGCCCTGATAATTGTTTTTCTGAATCTTACTGGTTGGTGCTTTGAGCATACAATTTTCATGTGCACACAACGTTTGCACAATTCAATCGTGGCAGAGGAGTGTCACTGGATGTCCAGCAGCCTCGACATCTTGTGTCTCCTGTGAATGCAATGGTTTCACATCAATGGTTAAATAATGACAGTTCATATTGTATGCAGGCAGCTGATGATCCAGATTCATTCCATCAGTCTTGGCTTTGTCCTCATTTAAATTATGATCATAGAAGGAAATGGCTGACACGGAAGAAATTGGACTACCTATTGCCATCATTTGGCTATTTGAGGAGAATCATAAATTATTTGTATTTCTCTTTTTAAAAAAAGGTTACTTACATTTGAATCAGAATCACTTCCATTGACACAAACAACATCTTGCTTTTGAATTGTTAGGACATCTTTTGATAGCTTTAGTCGGATGTCATAGGCATTCTCAGATTCCTCATCAAAAAGACGTGCGATACCAGTCTTAGTCTGCAAGACAAAATATATTTTTCTCTGTAAAATATAACTTATTCCATGATTTATCTATAGTTTCACTGGCATGACCCATGTTCATTCCAATAGTTTTGATTCACAAATGTTCTCATTTTTTTCTGCTCCCTCCTGGATACATGGACTTGTTTGGATACAGCACAAACACGGGCAGTCCTCTGTTCTTCACTCTTTATAACTCATTTTTGTTTGGTCGTCTAAAGGTGCCTTCCTCGGTTAATGCTATGCTCACACAGAATTCATTTGACACAGAGGGATCACGAGATCATGATCTGTAATAGGCATTAGGAAATTAGTGCAGGTAGATGGGACTAGGGGAAAATAAGTGTTTGGCACGGACTTGAAGGGCCGAGATGGCCTGTTTTCCGTGCTGTCATTGTTATATGGTTATATGTTATAAGTCTCCAGGTCCTGACAGGATATAGGACATTGAGGGAAGTTAGTGTAGAAATAGCCGGGGCTATGACAGAAATATTTGTCATTAGAAACTTAGTCCCCGAGGATTGGCGTACTGCGCATGTTGTTCCATAGTTTAAAAAGGGTTCTAAGAGTAAACCTAGCAATTATAGACCGGTTAGTTTGATTTCAGTGGTGGGCAAATTAATGGAAAAGATACTTAGAGATAATATATATAAGCATCTGGATAAACAGGGTCTGATTAGGAACAGTCAACATGGATTTGTGCCTGGAATGTCATGTTTGACTAATCTTCTTGAATTTTTTGAAGAGGTTACTAGGGAAATTGATGAGGGTAAAGCAGTGGATGTTGTCTTTATGGACTTTAGTAAGGCCTTTGACAAGGTTCCTCATGGAAGGTTGGTTAAGAAGGTTCAACTGTTGGGTATAAATGCAGGAATAGCAAGATGGATTCAACAGTGGCTGAATGGGAGAAGCCAGAGGGTAATGGTGGATGGCTGTTTATCGGGTTGGAGGCAGGTGACTAGTGGGGTGCCTCAGGGATCTGTGTTGGGTCCTTTGTTGTTTGTCATGTGCATCAATGATCTGGATGAAGGGGTGGTAAATTGGATTAATAAGTATGCAGATGATACCAAGATAGGGGGTGTTGTGGATAATGAAGAGGATTTCCAAAGTCTACAGAGTGATTTAGGCCATTTGGAAAAATGGGCTGAAAGATGGCAGATGGAGTTTAATGCTGAGGTGCTACACCTTGGCAGGACAAATCAAAATAGGACGTACATGGTAAATGGTAGGGAATTGAAGAATACAGGTGAACAGAGGGATCTGGGAATAACTGTGCAAAGTGCCTTGAAGGTGGAAACTCATATAGATAGGGTGGTAAAGAAAGCTTTTGGTATCTAGCCTTTATAAATCAGAGCATTGAGTATAGAAGCTGGGATGTAATGTTAAAATTGTACAAGCATTGGTGAGAGAAATCTGGAGTATGGTGTACAATTTTGGTCGCCCAATTATAGGAAGGCTGTCAACAAAATAGAGAGAGTACAGAGGAGATGTACTAGAATGTTGCCTGGGTTTCAACAACTAAGTTACAGAGATAGGTTGAATAAGTTAGGTCTTTATTCTCTGGAGCGCCGAAGGTTAAGGGGGGACTTGATAGAGGTCTTTAAAATGATGAGAGGGATAGACGGAGTTGATGTGGACAAGCTTTTCCCTTTGAGAATAGGGAAGATTCAAACAAGAGGACATGACTTCAGAATTAAGGGACAGAAGTTTAGGGGTAACATGAGGGGGAACTTCTTTACTCAGAGAGTGGTAGCGGTGTGGAAAGCTTCCAGTGGAAGTGGTGGAGGCTGGTTCGTTGGTATCATTTAAAAATAAATTGGATAGGCATATGGATGAGAAGGGAATGGAGGGTTATGGTATGAGTGCAGGCAGGTGGGACTAAGGGAAAAAAGTTGTTCGGCACGGACTTGACAGACGGACTGCAGAGGCCGCTGCGACGTGAGTCGCGCCGCCCACCGGTAATGTTATATGGTTATATGGTTATAAGATCATTCCCCATTTATCTGGGTGCTTTGACAATCACTGTTAAGATTACAAAGGATTAAGTCTAGGGTGGGACAAAGAACTGCAGATGCTAGAATCTAGAGCAAATACAGAGTGCTGGAGAAACTTTGTAGGTCAGGCAGCATCTTTAGAGGGAATGGACGGGTGACGACTTGAGTTGGGACCCTTCAGAGTGATTCAATCCAGGGTCTTTGTGGCACTTGGTAAACTGTCAGATAACACCTTCACTCATTAACTCATTGGAATAAGCTTCCGTGCAAATCTCATATGGGTTATTTGTGGTGAAAGAGATGTGGCGGCTAATAAACCTCACATGTGTACAAAAGGTAGGAACATAAATTCCATCCAATTCTTAAAAAATTAGAATCTGCAAGAAAGTGGGTAGGTCATGGAAAATGAATTAAATTAAAAATGACAGCGTGGGTTCTTTTCTGTTCCAATATAATATTTCATTCTATATCCAGCTGATCATGTTCTATTGGTCTAATTGAAAATGACCATCGTTAAATAACAATTTCAAAACCTAATAGCTCTTTGTATTAATATTACACCTACCATTGTTTTCATTAGTGACCAATGACATTGTAACCAGGGGGCAGTTATATAAATGTAGCTCACTTAATTGGATAAGAAAATATCTCATTGATTTTTTTATATGTGGCCAAGCACATTATAAGATGATGTTAGCTGTGAGGTCATATAATGTTACCACAGGACGAACATTTAAAAATTAAACGTTGCTCATAATAATCTTGGACATTATTTTCCACATTATCTACCTACAATTATAAAGAAATGGATTTGAAATCATTTTTGTTGTCATATTTGATGCAGACTGCTATTTAAATAACTAGAAAGTATAATAACAAAGTTAAGTGTGCAAGGATAAAATTTGCCTTGAGGTTTTGGAGTCACTTAATGTTCGGTAAATCATTGGATCTCAGAGGTACAAAGCACTGGAGCAGTCCTGCACAGCCTAGGCACACTCCTGGTCTAATGTAACACTTGTGCATACGTGTCTTTGGTTCCCATCATATTGGATCCCAAGCAATCTTTCCAGATAAGGCAGTGATTCACCTGCATTTCCACCAGTCTAGTGCACTGAGTCCGTGTGCACAATGTGGTCTCCGCTGCATTGGAGAACCAACACAGACTGAGCGACCACTTTGTGGAATGCTGGGATTCAGTCTGTAGGAACAATCCTGAATTACTGTTTGTCCATCACTTTAATTCTCCATCCCACTGCAACCTTTATGTCTGTGGCCTATGATATTACAATACATGCTTGCGCAACATATCTTCATTTTCAACCTGGGCACATCACAGGCCTCTGTTCTCAATATGAAATGTTATACCTTTAGCTAACTCACTCTTTCTGTTGTATGGGAACTGACACATTTTACCAGCCATCTCTCTATGATTCTGGTACAGTTTTCCTTTCTCATTACCACATTCTGATCTGTTTGGCATGTTCCACTGTCCAACTATTAGTGACTCATTACACAGGCAAATCGGCCTCCAACTTCCCCATTAACCCTTTTCACCTGGTCTCACCCTTTCATTGATATTCTCTTTGTCTCTCCATTCCACCTGCTACCATCTCTACAAGTTAAGATTTTTTTTTCATCCTCCTTTACCAGCTTTGCTGAAGGTCTCACGGCCAGAAACATTACTTTTGTTTCTCTTTCCAATGATGTTCAGTATTTCCAACATTTCTGTGTCTATTTCAATAGAATGGAATTCAAAAACCCAAGTAGTCATGGGGAGAACGTGTAAACTTCACCCAGACAGCGCCTGTGATCAGGGTTGAACCCAGGTCTCAGACGCTGTGAGGCAGCAGCTCTACCAGCTGTGCCATAGTGCTGCCCCTCTGTTATTATCCTTGATGTTTGCTCTCCCCTTTTCTCTTAATAGTTGAAAGATTATGACGAAATTGATATAAAATAATCATACACTTTTCACAGAAAAATCACGTGATTTTCCTTAATTACCATCAAGGCAAACAATGGCATTAAGCCCAGGGTTTAACCTGCTTCACTCAGATAGACACAGGCTGAGTGGCTCCATGGAATTATTAGTCTAGCTGAAACAGTTCTGTGTGGTTATTATAAGATAACGGAGTCAAGGGATATGGGGGGAAGGCAGGAACGGGGTATTGATTGTGGATGATCAGCCATGATCACAGTGAATTGGGGTGCTGGCTTGTAGGGCCGAATGGCCTACTCCTGCACCTATTGCCTAATGTCTACTGAATTACACCATTGGCAATAATAAGCTTGTTCATTCAAAGCTTTCTTAATGTGAATATATACAAGATTTGTTAAGCACGGTTAAGAAAAATCAAGTCAGGAGCATTCTATCTTTCAGTAACATAATTTTAACCCACTCAAGCTTTCCTTAAACCTCTGCAGCCTGTTATTTATTCCCCAGACATCTTTAACTGACAGCAACCATATCAAAATCTAATCAAGATTGGAAGATTGGAACTCTGGCTTTTCCTAATGTTTGACAAATCAAATATGAATGAGCAAGACGAGAAGTTAGAAAAAAATTAAAAATTGTAATATACTGATTATGATTGACTGCACTGCATTTTAAAAGATCCTTGAGGATGTTCTCCTTGCCATTCTTCATTCGGGTTATTGCCTGATGTCTGAAAGTCTTGCATGGAGGTAGACCTCACCATGTTTCTGTCTCACATGCTGGGCTTGATCCACATTAGTAGCTCATGTTTTGTGTTGTTGTAGTTCTTATGTTAATTTAGTTCAGTTTAGCTTAGAGATTTCAAGGCAAAAACAGGCCCTTCAGCCCACCCTGTACACTTGCATTACTCTAACCACTAGCGACAATTTACAATTTTTAACAAAGCTAATTAACCTACAAACCTGTCCATCTTTGGAGTGTGGGAGGAAACCGGAGCACCGGGGAAATCCCATGCGGTCACAAAGAGAACGTACATACTCCATACAGACAGTACCCATAGTCAGGATCAAATCTGGGTCTCTGGCACTCTAAGGCAATCCACCGTGCCACCCATAAATATTATAGAAAATTATCCAAAGACACTTTACATAATTTGCAGATAGTAGTTAGAAACATAGAAACATAGAAAATAGGTGCAGGAGGAGGCCATTCGGCCCTTTGAGCCAGCACCGCCATTCATTGTGATCATGGCTGATCATCCCGTATCAATAACCAATGTCTGCCTTCTCCCCATATCCCCTGATTCCACTAGCCCCTAGTTGTAAAGTTGTTCTGACTAAACTAAACCATACAAACAATCATAGACACCTTTGCCCAGAAACTGGCTCTTGGGTTCACTGAGGCCATTCTGACCGACAAAAGACTGTTCAGATGAATTTTGGTTCACATCCACGGGATGCAGCCTTTCAGGTGGCAACTTTCCGAGAGACTAGTAAATGCATGAACGTTTTTTATCTCCGTCTACCCTGATCGACAGTGAATTCCAGACTCCCATTACTCCTGGAATGAATTTAATTTTTCCTCATGTCAGTCCTAATTTTTCAATCAGTTAGCTTCAATCTCGGCTACGGGAAATAGGTTCCACCTAATCACACAATCTAGATGATTCAGAATTTTATACACTTTGAAGATGTCTTTTCTCAGCTTTTTCAATACTTTGGCAACCTTTACTCACAACTAACACTCTCATTCCTTGCCTTCACTCCAGGTTTGTAAATCTTCTTTATGCCCTCTGCAGTACTTCTGCATCATTCTTGACATATAGGGACCAGATTTGTGTGCAGTGGAGCTTAGCTAGTGACTTATATATGGTCTTCTGCCTGCAGTTATGGAGTCGCACGGAAACATACCTATTAAATACATGTGCATGCTAACCATCAAATATCCATTCACATCTCATCTAGAAGCCCTTAGTCCATATCCCATTGTACCTTGATGATTGTATTGCTCATTTAGATATTTTTGACTGTTGCAATTTTACCTGTTCCCACCATTTCATCAAGCAGTGCATTACAATGCAACCATTTTCTCAAATCCCGTCTGGTCTTCTTACTCCTCACCTTAAATCTACACCCTCTGGTTTTAGATGTCTCGAACATGGGGAAATGTTTCTCACTAGCCGGTCTACTTATGCCTTCATAATTTTGTATACCTCACAGTAGATTGGTTATTGCATGTGAACCAATCAGAGTAATGTACTACCACTAACTCCACCCTAGAGAGCACTTCATATTAACACTCACTGTGGAACTAACATGTATTGTACTGTGCCATTATGATTGATGATTAAAGCTGACAAACGCCATACAATGTCCGTACACTTGTTTACATGGTGTCAGAAAGCTGGAAACTATCCACTGCTTCCGTTTATCGGGTTTTCTTTGCATTTTATAGATTTGATCTTTTGCTATGATGGCTCACTCATGCCGAAAGTTATGTGACATACCATCTAACCGCATTCTAGAAAGAGCTAAGTTCTTTGCACGACACCAGCTTCCAGATGAGCCTGTGGAACGTTTCATTTGTGATTTAAAGTATATGGCCCCGCAATGTCGCTTTGGTGAGATAACTCATTAGTTAATACACGATAAGATCGTTAGCGGCATGTCTGATCGTAAATTAAAAACAGAGCTACTACCAAATGCAGACCTGACTCATGAACAGGCTGTGCATGACTGCCGCATGTCGGAGGTCGTGGCCCCGCTGAGTGATCAGCTTGACACTCAAGAAACTTAATGTCAATCTGACCAGTTTCAGTAACCGCACCACGTCAGCCGCTACTAAAAGATCCGTGAATGAGCCACCACAGAGGTGCGCAAACTGCAACTATTTCCATAACAAAGGTCGACAATTCTATCCAGCAAACGGAAAGCCTTGCAATTACTGCAAGAAACGTAACCACTTTGCTGCCTGCTGCCATTCCCATGGGAACCATAATGTGAAGTCAGTCTAATCTCCACCAGCTGCAGCAAGACCCAACATTCTTTGACTCCCTTGAACAGTTTGAAGCCACCCACGACACAGAGACAATTAGCTCACAAGACGAGTCTACTGTTCACACTCTCCTACGCACATGTGGTAAGCTTCTGGACCCTTCTGTTACTGTGCACATTAATAACAAGTCTCTACAAGCTAAATTGGACATGGGAGCGTGCATCAATGTGATGTTCCTGAAAGACTACAACAAGATAAGGAATAATGAGACCTTGGCTGAGGATTCTTCCACCTTGCACGCCTACGCCTAGGTTCTGCACCCTCTCGGAAAAGCTGATTTCAAGTGTGTAGTGGACAACATCGCTAAAAACCTGATTTTTTTATGTTATGAAATCAAACTCTGAGACTTTGTTAGGAATCCATGCATGCCAAGACCTGGGACTGGTTTACTTTAGATGCGCTGTTCACAAGCTGCGCCTATCTGATGAACCGACACAAGTCTATCAGGATTTGTTTGACGACAAACTGGGCAAACTGTCAATAACTTACAAGATCACTATTGACCACGATGTTGTCCCAGCAATTCGTGCTCCTCACCTCATACTATGCGTGACAGAATTCAAGCTGAACTTAGACACAAGCTGTCCATGACTGAATTAAGTGAACCCACGGACTGGGTCTCTACCATGGTTGTTACAAAAAAGAAAGACAAAGACGAGCTCCATGTGTGCACTAACCCAAGGGACCTGAACAAAGCTATTAAACGACTGCACTGCCCGATGGGGACCATCGAAGACATTGCAGCCCAAATCGGACGCACAACAGTGTTCTCTGTACTAGACGCCAAAAGCTAGTTTTGGCAGATTCCGCTGGACAACGCATCCTAAAAACTGACCACATTTGCCACACCATTCGTCAGATTCAGGTTTCTCAGGATGCCATTTGGAATTAACTGAACCAGCGAGGTTTTCCAGAGAGCTATGGAACAGCTGTTCACAGGCTACCCATGTACAATCATCGTTTATGACATTCTACTGTATGGTCGAGACCTAGCGGAGCGCGACTCAAACTTAAAAATGATTCTCGACCGGGCACGTGAGATCAACCTAAAGTTCAACCCAAGGAAGTGCAAGTTCCGTGTCTCAGAGGTCACCTATGTCGGACATGTGTTCACCAGCGAAGGGTTAAAACCAGACCCCAAAAAGAGTGCAGCCATCAACGCGCTGCCTGCTTCCACTGACGTGAACAGCCTTCAGCATTTTATGGGCATGGTTAACTATCTGGGGAAGTTCATACCCAATCTCAGCGAACTAGTCTCGCCATTAAGACAACTCACTCGCAAGGACACTGCCTGGACCTGGTACCAGCAACACCAGCAAGTGTTTGACTCTTTTGAACTACAGCTGGCCAGCGCCCCCACCCTGATGTATTTCAACCTCTTGCGGCCTGCAAACAACAACCGACAGCACCATCCTACCCATATCTTATGCCTCTCGAACCATGCCAGAGACCGAGCAGCGATATGCCCAGATCGAAAAGGAGCTGCTAGCTGTCGTATTTGCATGCTCCAAGTTCAGAGACTATCTTCGGGACAACTTTTCCAATTGAAACCGACAACCAACCCCTGGTCACCACCCTGAATAAGCCTATTCACGCAGCACCTGCATGTTTGCAGCGCATGATGATGCAGCTCCAGTGCTTTGATTTCAAGATTGTCTACAAAAAGGGCAAAGATATGCTCATCGCCGACACTCTCTCTCCAGTGCCACGGGCGTCCTGTGAACAACACCCCTTTGAGTGTGACGAGCTCGCCGTGGTTAAAGTCGATAAAGGGAATGATCAGCCATGATCACAATAAATGGTGGTGCTGGCTCAAAGAGCCAAATGGCCTACTCCAGTACCTATTGTCTATTGTCTATTGATGATGGTTGAAGCAGTAGAATTGCTTTCTTACAGCGCCAGAAAGCAGGAGCGACCTTGACTACCGGTGTTGTCTATACAGAATTTGTACACTCTCCTTGTGACCATGTGGGCTTTCTCTGGGTGCCTCCTACACTCCAAGGAGTAACTCAGTGGCTCAGGGAGTATCACTGGAGAACACGGATAACTGAGGTTTCGGGTCGAGACTAAGCTTGATTGTGGTGGGGGTGGGGGGGAGCGCTGGAAGAGAGGTGGGGACAAGGCAACATCTGACAAGTGATAAGTAGATTTAGGTGAGGCGGGGGAGGTGGTGAATTGGCAGATGGTTGGACAAAAACAAAGAGATGAAAAGACAAAAAGTGTGAAAGAAGGAAATAAGGATAGAGGAGGCACAAATTGTCAATGCAGGTAGGTGCTGAGGGAATACATGTTGTGGTGGTAGCGAGTCCAGGTCAGAACATGGTCAATGAGCAGGGGAACAACATGAATCAGACGGGGGGGTGTGGGCAGTGAGAGAGGGTCTTACAGAACTTCTGATAGAGAGAGGAGAACCTATTCGCAAGCAAGTGCTGAGGAAACATGCATGTCATACAATTAACACCTCTTTTATCCTTACCTCTTTTCATTTCTTGCCTTTGTCCAACCATCTGACAATCAACCCTCCCCAGTCATTTGTATCCACCTATCACTTACCATACCTTGTCCTGCCCCCCAGCTTTATCCACCCCCTCCATCCCATCACAATCAGTCTGAAGGAAGGTCATGCCCTAATTTTGAAATACAATATTTGATAAGATGCTGGTCTGCATTGCTTTTTACTTCAAACTCTTAGGAGATACCCATTGTCCCTTTGGCAATGTAGCTACAATAAATGAACTGCTATACTCAGTTTTAGGTTCAACATTGCTGCCAGGCTGATGTTTTTCAGAGCTACCACAAGCCACACAGAAACTTAGTTATTACAAATGCATCCCAACTTGGTTCACCAATCTCTTGTGACTGTCGTAAATAATCCAAAGGAAAGCTCAGGCAAGCGTAATATGTAGTCACACCTGTGGTAGTAGACACTGCAACACACCTGTGCCATTGATCAGATCTAGAACCATTTTAATAACTCTTTCGTAAGTCCATTGAATGGAAATATGTGTCTCTCTTTTTTATTCATATTTGAAGGAATATAGAATTATGGCTCTTGACAAGACCCAGCAATTTAGCATCTATTATGAGGTAAAGAAGCGTCGTATTTTCCTGGGGAAAATGCCCAAAGATTAATTATTGTCCCTCAGGGTAGGAAAGGAAATGGGAGTATTGAGCATTTAGGGAGGTGGTAGCTCATAATAACATACAGCCAGCTAGCAACCTTCTGCTGATGTAGAAACAGGGAACTGCAGACGTGGCCTACAAATAAGGACACAAAGTGCTGGAGTAATTCAGAGAGTCAGGGTACTTCAGTGGAGAATGTGAACAGGTGACGTTTCAAACCTTCTTCAGATTGAAGAAAGGGCAGGTGTGCGGGAGAAAGTGTAGGGAGAGATCGGAGAAGTTGGTAAAGGTCATGTAAAATTGGAGAATTCATCGTTTAACCTGCTGCTGACATCAGGCAGGTCACAGATCACATCTTAGAACTAGATGGAAAATTCTTAAAATACATTTTCATGATGAGATTCTTGGCTACTTTACAGCTGCCAAGGCTGAACTACATCCCGAAGTTAGGTCTGTTAGGAGTTTCACGGTTTCCCCTTGGGTTCAGTAGCATCAGTGTGAGCAGGGGAGAGTGTGAGCAGGGGAGATTGTGAGCAGGGGAGAATGTGAGCAGGGGAGAGTGTGAGCAGGGAAAAGGGAAGGGTGCGAACAGGGGAGAGTGTGAGCGGGTGGCAGGGGAGAGTGTGAGCAGGGGAGAGTGTGAGCAGGGAGCAGGGAGCAGGGGAGTGTGTGAGCAGGGGAGAGCGAGCAGGGGAGAGTGTGAGCAGGGGAGTGTGTGAGCAGGGAAGAGTGTGAGGAGGGGGCAGGGAGGAGGGGAGAGTGTGAGCAGGGGAGTGTGTGAGCAGGGGAGAGTGTGAGCAGGGGAGTGTGAGCAGGGGAGTGTCGGAGCAGGGAAGAGTGTGAGCAGGGGAGAGTGTGAGCAGGGGAGAGTGTGAGCAGGGGAGAGTGTGAGCAGGGGAGTGTGAGCAGGGGAGAGTGTGAGCAGGGGAGTGTGTGAGCAGGGGAGAGTGTGAGGAGGGGAGTGTGTGAGTAGGGGCGTGTGTGAGCAGGGGAGTGTGTGAGCAGGGGAGTGTCGGAGCAGGGAAGAGTGTGAGCAGGGAAGAGTGTGAGCAGGGGAGAGTGTGAGCAGGGAAGAGTGTGAGCAGGGGAGTGTGAGCAGGGGAGTGTGAGCAGGGGAGGGTGTTAGCGGGGAGAGGGTGAGCAGGGTGAGTGTGAGCAGGGAGAGTGTGAGCAGGGGGGAGTGAGCAGGGGAGTGTGAGCAGGCGAGTGTGAGCAGGGGAGAGTGATCAGGGGAGAGAGAGCAGGGGAGAGTGAGCAGGAGAGAGTGAGCAGGGGAGAGTGTGAGCAGGGACAGGGGAGAGTGTGAGCATAGTACAGGGATACAGATTTTTGGATGACGGCAGGTGAGTGAAGCTGAATTAACTTGACGGTAGATGAGCAGACAAGTTCAGCCCTTTCTGGCAGAGCAACAACGTTCTTGGAAGTGATAGCTTGTCGGAGTAATTGTATCTAGCATATGGGTTAGGTTTTTTGATTTTTTGTAAATTGTTTTTTTTACTTTATTATAGGTTTATTATTGTCCCGTGTGCTGAGATTCAGTGTAAACCTCTGGTTTAATAATAATAATAATAATAATAACTTTATTTGTTAAGCACCTTAAAAAACAACCAAAGCTGACCGAAGTGCTGTACAGAAAAAGAAAATAAGCAAGACATCATAAAACAGGCAGACCAACAGAACATACAGCTAACACGAGGCGCATAAATTACATACGAAAATCCAAACAATAAATTAATAAACATAAAACACGAGTACGAACCATGCAGCAAAACCGAGCAAATAAAGTAAATAAATAATTCGACACCTTACTGGTCTACAAAGGCCACGGAGAATAGATGTGTCTTCAGGAGTGACTTAAAAACAGCTAGAGAAGGGGCCTGTCTAACGTGCAGAGGCAATTCATTCCATAATCTTGGAGCCGACACAGCAAAGGCACGGTCCCCTCTGAGCTTCCGCTTAGTTTTTGGCTCTCTCAGGAGCAGCTGTTCATCTGACCTGAGAGAGCGGGAGGGTGCATAAGGGTGAAGAAGCTCAGATAGGTAGGACGGGGCAAGACCATTTAGGGATTTAAAAGTAAATAAAATAATTTTAAAACGAATCCTATACTGAACAGGCAGCCAGTGGAGAGAGGCTAAAAGGTGTGAAACATGATCATGCTTTCGTGTGCCAGTCAAGAGACGAACAGCTGCATTCTGTACCATCTGGAGACGGGCGATGGAGGACCGACTAACCCCCAGATACAGTGCATTGCAGTAATCCAGCCGAGTGGTAACAAAGGCGTGCTATTCATTCATATTATATCTATATGAGTACATCACGTGGTGCAAAAGTGAAAATATACAGAGTGCAGAATATAGTTACTGCCACAGAGAAATTGCAAGGGACACAATGGAATAAATAGAACATCGGAACTTCATCCTTAGCAGCCGAGAGATCCCTGCAACAGTGGGGAAGAAGCTGTTCTTAAACCTAGTGATATATGCTTTCAAACTTTTGTATCTTCTGCCTGACGGGATAAGGGGAAATGGAAAAATGACCAGTGTGCAGCACTACGAAAATCTTGGCATTTTGAGTGTTGCCTTGATCAGTTATCCCACAATGTGAAATAATTTCTCTGTCAGCAGTCCAAATTGAACAGTAACACAGCAAATGGAATTGTCTTATGTGTGTGCCTGATACATAAATGATGCAACTATAAGTCTTGTTATAACGTACCATGCCAGGCTTCCAGAGTGATGCACAGCATCCTGCAAATGGTGTTGCACTACATCTCCAGAAAGCCATTTCACAATCCCATATATTTGAAATAAATAGTGTTACACAGTAGAAATTTAGGACACAAATATTTGTCAACTTGTGTATATAGCATGCAGAACGTTAAATGTAAATGAAAGCTTCCAATTGAAATACATAATCCACTGAAGCTTAATTTTTAGACTATTTGAGATACAGTGGAAAAACAGGCCCTTCAACCCACTGAGTCCACGCCAACCAGCAATCACCCTTTACACCAACACTATCCTACACACTAGGAACAATTTATAATTTTACCGAAGCCAATTGCCCGACAAACCTGTATGCCTTTGGAGTGTGGGAGGAAACTGGAGCACTTGGAGAAAACACACATGATCACAGGGAGATTGTTCAAACTCCATACAAACAGCACCCGTAGCCAGGATTGAACCTGGGTGTCTGGCAATGTGAGGCAGCAACTCTACCACTGCACACTATGCTGCTCTAAATTTTCTATTCAGCTTTTGGTGACACTCCAAATGGAGGTAACTATGATAAGAACAGATGTGCTCCAAAGCTGTAGAGACCGTGTTGGTCAACTTACAATCCCATGCATCACTGTGCCCCAGACTCCTATTTGAGAATGTTTGTATAGCACAGTGGCACAGCTGCTGTCTCACAGTGTCAGAGACCTGGGCTTCATCCTGACCTCAGGTACTGGGATTTGGACACTCTCCCTGTGACCACATGGACTTCCTTTGGTTTCCACCCATATTTCAAAGACATGTGGGGTTGTCAGCTAATTGGCTTCTGTAAATAGCCCCTAGTGTACAGGGAGTGCATGCGAAAGTGGGATGCCGAGAACTACCGTGATGGTAGTATCTTGGTGGGCCGAAGGACCTGTTTCCTTACTGTAACTTTCAATCAATGTGCAATGGGCTGTTTGCTTGCCTTATTAACATCATCATTTATTTGGTACAGCAGGCAGTGAAGAAAGCAAAATGGCAGGTTGGCCTTTATAACCATATAACCATATAACCATATAACAATTACAGCACGGAAACAGGCCATCTCGGCCCTACAAGTCCGTGCCGAACAACTTTTTTTTTTTTTCCCCCTTAGTCCCACCTGCCTACTCATACCATAACCCTCCATTCCCTTCTCATCCATATGCCTATCCAATTTATTTTTAAATGATACCAACGAACCTGCCTCCACCACTTCCACTGGAAGCTCATTCCACACCGCTACCACTCTCTGAGTAAAGAAGTTCCCCCTCATATTACCCCTAAACTTCTGTCCCTTAATTCTGAAGTCATGTCCTCTTGTTTGAATCTTCCCTATTCTCAAACCATGTAACAATTACAGCACGGAAAGAGGCCATCTCGACCCTTCTAGTCTGTGCCGAACACATAATCTCCCCTAGTCCCATGTACCTGCGCTCAGACCATAACCCTCCATTCCCTTCCCATCCATATAACTATCCAATTTATTTTTAAATGATAAAAACGAACCTGCCTCCACCACCTTCACTGGAAGCTCATTCCACACAGCTACCACTCTCTGAGTAAAGAAGTTCCCCCTCATGTTACCCCTACACTTCAGTCCCTTAATTCTCATGTCATGTCCCCTTGTTTGAATCTTCCCTACTCTCAGTGGGAAAAGCTTTTCCACGTCAACTCGGTCTATCCCTCTCATCATTTTAAAAACCTCTATCAAGTCCCCCCTTAACCTTCTGCGCTCCAGAGAATGAAGACCTAACTTATTCAACCTATCTCTGTAACTTAGTTGTTGAAACCCTGGCAACATTCTAGTAAATCTCCTCTGTACTCTCTCTATTTTGTTGACATCCTTCCTATAATTGGGCGACCAAAATTGTACACCATACTCCAGATTTGGTCTCACCAATGCCTTGTACAATTTTAACATTACATCCCAGCTTCTATACTCAATGCTCTGATTTATAAAGGCTAGCATACGAAAAGCTTTCTTTACCACCCTATCTATATGAGATTCCACCTTCAAGGAACTATGCACGGTTATACCCAGATCCCTCTGTTCAACTGTATTCTTCAATTCCCTACCATTTACCATGTACGTCCTATTTTGATTTGTCCTGCCAAGGTGTAGCACCTCACATTTATCAGCATTAAACTCCATCTGCCATCTTTCAGCCCATTTTTCCAAATGGCCTAAATCACTCTGTAGACTTTGGAAATCCTCTTCATTATCCACAACACCCCCTATCTTGGTATCATCTGCATACTTACTAATCCAATTTACCACACCTTCATCCAGATCATTGATGTACATGACAAACAACAAAGGACCCAACACAGATCCCTGAGGCACCCCACTAGTCACCTGCCTCCAACCCGATAAACAGCCATCCACCATTACCCTCTGGCTTCTCCCATTCAGCCACTGTTGAATCCATCTTGCTATTCCTGCATTTATACCCAACAGTTGAAACTTCTTAACCAACCTTCCATGAGGAACCTTGTCAAAGGCCTTACTAAAGTCCATATAGACAACATCCACTGCTTTACCCTCGTCAATTTCCCTAGTAACCTCTTCAAAATATTCAAGAAGGTTAGTCAAACATGACCTTCCAGGCACAAATCCATGTTGACTGTTCCTAATCAGACCCTGTTTATCTAGATGCTTATATATATAATCTCTAAGTATCTTTTCCATTAATTTGCCCACCACTGAAGTCAAACTAACAGGTCTATAATTGCTAGGTTTACTCTTAGAACCCTTTTTAAACAATGGAACAACATGCGCAGTACGCCCATCCTCGGGGACTATTCCCGTTTCTAATGACATTTGAAATATTTCTGTCATAGCCCCGGCTATTTCTACACTAACTTCCCTCAATGTCCTAGGGAATATCCTGTCAGGACCTGGAGACTTATCCACTTTTATATTTTTCAAAAGTGTCAGTACTTCTTTTACTTTGAACCGCACAGTATCCATAGCTACTCTACTAGTTTCCCTTCTGAACTCCAGAGTTAGGTGCAGGTTTGGTGGTTGGTGCGGACTCGATGGCCGAAGGGCCTGGTTCGGTGCTGTATCTCTAAAACTAAAACTAAACCCTATAGCAGCATCAGGCAGACCAGCTCATTAGCAACCTCTGGCAGATTGCAGAGAGAACGAATGAACAAAAGTAGAAACTAGACACAAATACATAAATCATACATATATTATCTGTAACTTACACATGAGTAATGTGTAAGAGGCTTTTAGAAACATAGAAACATAGAAATTAGGTGCAGGAGTAGGCCATTCGGCCCTTCGAGCCTGCACCGCCATTCAATATGATCATGGCTGATCATCCAACTCAGTATCCCGTACCTGCCTTCTCTCCATACCCCCTGATCCCCTTATCCACAAGGGCCACATCTAACTCCCTCTTAAATATAGCCAATGAACTGGCCTCAACTACCCTCTGTGGCAGAGAGTTCCAGAGATTCACCACTCTCTGTGTGAAAAAAGTTCTTCTCATCTCGGTTTTAATCTTACCTCACATAATTCAATATCCTTCTCCTTGGTGAATACCGAAGAAAAAAAAATGTTCAATATCTCCCCCATCTCTTTTGGCTCTGCAGATAACTGTCCACTCTGTCTCTCCAATGGACCAATTTTATCCCTCGTTATCCTTTTGCTATTAATATAGCTGTAGAAACCCTTTGGATTTACTTTCACCTTACTTGCCAAAGCAACCTCATATCTTCTTTTAGCTTTTCTAATTTCTTTCTTAAGATTCTTTTTACATTCCTTATACTCCTCAAGCACCTCATTTACTTCATGCTGCCTATAATTATTGTAGATCTCCCTCTTTTTCCGAACAAGATGTCCAATTTCCCTTGAAAACCAGGGCTCTTTCCAATTTTTACTGTTTCCTTTCAACCGAACAGGAACATAAAGATTCTGTACTCTTAAAATTTCCCCTTTAAATGTCCTCCATTTCTCTTCTACATCTTTCCCATAAAACAAAATATCCCAGTTCACTCCTTTTAAATCATCTCGCATCTCATCAAAGTTAGCCTTTCTCCAATCAAAAATCTCAACCCTAGGTCCAGTTCTGACCCTCTCCATAATTATATTGAAACTAATGGTATTGTGATCACTGGACCCGAAGTGCTCCCCAACGCATACCTCCACCACCTGCCCCGTCTCATTTCCTAACAGGAGGTCCAGCACTGCCCCTCCTCTAGTAGGTACCTCTATGTATTGCTGCAAAAAACTATTCTGCACACATTTTACAAGCTCTAAGCCATCGAGCCCATTTACAGAATGTGGTTCCCGGTCTATGTGTGGAAAGTTGAAATCTCCCACAATCACTAACTTGTGCTTACTACTAATATCTGCTATCTCCTTACATATTTGCTCTTCCAATTCTCGTTCCCCAAGAGGAGTCATGTATAGGAGCAAAGCGGCCCTTCTGCAGTTGTACAGGGCCTTAGTGAGACCACACCTGGAGTATTGTGTGCAGTTTTGGTCCCCTAATTTGAGGAAGGCATTCTTGCTATTGAGCGAATGCAGCGTAGAATTCCCGGGATGGCGGGACTGTCATTTGCTGAGAGAATGGAGCGGCTGGGCTTGTACACTCTGGAGTTTAGAAGGATGAGAGGAAATCTTATTGAAACATATAAGATTGTTAAGGGTTTGGACACGCTAGAGGCAGGAAACATGTTCCCGATGTTGGGGGAGTCCAGAACCAGGGGCCACCGTTTAAGAATAAGGGCTAAGCCATTTAGAACAGAGATGAGGAAACGCTTTTTCTCACAGAGAGTTGTGAGTGTGGAATTCTCTGCATCAGAGGGCGGTTCTCTGGATACTTTCAAGAAAGAGCTAGATAGGGCTCTTAAAGATAGCGGAGTCTGGGAATATGGGGAGAAGGCAGGAACGGGGTACTGATTGTGGATGATCAGCCATGATCACAATGAGTGGCGGTGCTGGCTCGAAGGGCCGAATGGCCTACTCCTGCACCTATTGTCTATTATTTCACCCTGATTAAAAATAATGTGATATGTGCTCTAATTGATCTAATGAGTACATGGACTCATTTTAAAATCGATAATCACATTGTTCCACAGGTATGAAAGGGATTACTGGAATGATTCATAGGGATATTATAAGTATATTTATGGAAACATGGCAAATTGTAGTTCATTGTGTGATGATATAGTTTACATATGAAATGATTCAGCATTTGCTATTGATAAAGGACCTGGACAGGTAATTAAAAATAAATTTCCATTGGGATTATTTGAATTAGGTTTTTGTAGTTTTACCACCTGGGTTTCAAAAAATAATAACGCCTCAGGTGCTTCCAGTTGTGTTCTTGGATGAAGCATCAAATTTCTGACTCAATGTCAGGAATGAAAGCAGTAATGATCAATTGTACTTAGTTACCCCGTGTCAGACTGCATTGACAATAATTGGACAAGACATGATTGCCTCTTTTTGTACTGATTAGGCTCATGTAGATTAATGAGCATGTGTATATCTTTTCTCTGGCAGGCTAATGTTATTAATTGAAAATAATCAACAATATACTGCAGGAATAGATTTGAAGCAGTGGCACATTTTATTGTGCATTAGTTTTACTCCATATCGTAAACCACTTTACCCCTACAAATTCTACTCAGATTTGCACACGATTATAAATTTAGGGAGCCTTCAACTGAAAAATCTAATTGCCTGTTTACCAAATTTAGACTAAGTGCTCATAAAAAAATGGATGCATGTATTACAAGCACATATATTAATCTCTTAACCTGAACAATAACTACTGAGTTGGCGTGTGACATTAACAAAATTTGACCGATTCATTGTAAGTGTTGAATCAAACAGGTACATTTTTAATTAATTTACTTTTTAATAGTATACTTTCACTGGTTGTTGGTGGGAGCTTAATTTACCCAATGAAGAGTTTTGGCGTGAATGCTGAATGTTCTTCTCAAATGTAAAATCGAGAATGAATAAATATCAATTTAAAAGGTTGTTGACAAAATAACTATACAAATCTACACTGCAGATGGGAGTCTTAGAAGCCAGCAACAACAAATGAAATGTTAAACACTGAATAAAAACAACATGGGATGAATTTCCTGAGATCTTTGCATCAAAATGCAACTGTGCATTCAAAGAGACCACTAGGAGGGTTACCTTTATTTCCAGGTTAAAGTCTGTACGGTGGACAGAAACTGGGAATGGAGCAACAAACAAACTGCTGCTGTTTCAGGTCGAGACC
The DNA here is from genome assembly GCF_028641065.1 of Leucoraja erinaceus. Taxonomy (NCBI): domain Eukaryota; kingdom Metazoa; phylum Chordata; class Chondrichthyes; order Rajiformes; family Rajidae; genus Leucoraja; species Leucoraja erinaceus. Next base: position 23,797,617 of record NC_073381.1, on the reverse strand, counting down.
TTGCATCAAAACTAAGTGGAGTCTGGGTAGACACAAAAAGCTGGAGTAACTCAGTGGGACAGGCAGCATCCCTGGAAAGAAGGAATGGGTGCGGGAATCAGGGTTTGAGTGTTGAGGATTGTAGGGAAACCTAAGCTACGGTGGCACAGGGGCAGAGTTGCTGCCTTACAGCACCAGAAACCCGAGTTTGATCCGGTTGATTCGGGTGCTGCCTGTACAGAATTTGTATGCTTTACCCGTGACCACACTGGGTTTTTCTGGGTTCTCAGGTTTCCTCCACACTCCAAATATGTGTGGACTTGTACAGTAGATTAATTGGCTTCAGTACAAATAGTCCCCAGTGCATGGGATAGTGTTAGTGTATGGGAATCGCTGGTTGGCGCAGACTCAGTGGGCCGAAGAGCCTGCTTCTGCACTGTATCTCTAAACCGACGTAAAACAAATCTGCCTTTACATGGAAGCATGTTACACACTTCTGTATCTGCACTCTGCAGTGTGGAGATACATAACACCTGAGAGGTCAGATGCCAGCTCATAGAAACATAGAAACATAGAAATTAGGTGCAGGAGTAGGCCATTCGGCCCTTCGAGCCTGCACCGCCATTCAATATGATCATGGCTGATCATCCAACTCAGTATCCCGTACCTGCCTTCTCTCCATACCCCCTGATCCCCTTAGCCACAAAGGCCACATCTAACTCCTTCTTAAATATAGCCAATGAACTGGCCTCAACTACCCTCTGTGGCAGAGAGTTCCAGAGATTCACCACTCTCTGTGTGAAAAAAAGTTCTTCTCATCTCGGTTTTAAAGGATTTCCCCTTTATCCTTAAGCTGTGACCCCTTGTCCTGGACTTCCCTAACATCGGGAACAATCTTCCTTCATCTAGCCTGTCCAACCCTTTAAGAATGTTGTAAGTTTCTATAAGATCCCCTCTCAATCTTCTAAATTCTAGAGAGTATAAACCAAGTCTATCCAGTCTTTCTTCATAAGACAGTCCTGACATCCCAGGAATCAGTCTGGTGAACCGTCTCTGTACTCCCTCTATGGCAATAATGTCCTTCCTCAGATTTGGAGACCAAAACTGTACGCAATACTCCAGGTGTGGTCTCACCAAGACCCTGTACAACTGCAGTAGAACCTCTCTGCTCCTATACTCAAATGCTTTTGCAATGAAAGCTAACATACCATTCGCTTTCTTTACTGCCTGCTGCACCTGCATGCCTACCTTCAATGACTGGTGTACCATGACACCCAGGTCTCGCTGCATCTCCCCCTTTCCCAATTGGCCACCATTTAGATAATAGTCTGCTTACAGACTGCTCATCTGCTTACATGCTCTGCTGCTAGACTCCCAGTGAACTGAGGGGCAATTTCTAATCTAATTGAAGGGCTGGAGATCTGGCCTTCAGGTCAGCCATTAGCCAGTTAATATGAATTTTTCAACTTTATTTCAATCAATTGATATTGTCATAAAAAATATGTTGGAAGTGCATTCAAATAAATTTACTGTTTTTAAGTGATTATTTTTAATCATGTGTATGTAATTCAGCTCTTTATAAATGTATCTGATTGAAATAGTTTGAAGCATGAATATGGTCTGGGGCAAGATCACAATACAAGATGGTCCAGGGCAGGGTCATAGTTCAGGGTGGCTTGGGGCAGGGTCAGGGTCAGTGTTCAGCGTGGTCCAGGGCAGGGTCACAGTTCAGGGTGGTCCTGGTCAATGCCTCAGTTGCCTTCTCTGCCGATCGAATAGTTTTGTCTGCATATCCTAAACGTGACAACTGCAACATGAGGTGCATGCCGAGTCACAGATGAACCAAATCACTTCCATGAGTATCCATTGGCAAAGAAAGTAATCACCTGGCAAAGGCATCTGTTTTAGCATCCACTGCATACATCACAGATCTTTCCTATTTCAGTGACCAACTAGGTAAAAGAAAACTCGGAGCGAGTAAACTGAGCAAAATTACATGCTACAGAATCATTACAAACCTGTTTATTTTAGCTTATACATCTGAGCAACAAGCATGTGGTTATTAGACTATAATGCAAAGACTTGGACCAATGATCCAAGAAAATTGGAGAAAACCCATGTAGTCACAGGGAGAACCTGCAAATTCCCGCTCTACCTGATGCGCTACTGTGCAACCCCTTGATCTGCTTATCTGGCCAATATTGACCCCTCAAGTAACATTATTTAAAACAGTCTACTATGATTGCACGGATACTTGAGGGAGTTTGCCGTGTCAAAACGGGTTCATATTTTTTCTGACATTAAATTGCAATTCAAAAAGTACTTTATGGTCTGTAAAGTGCTTTAGATTGTATTAGCTATTGTTGTTCAAATTAATAGTGACTAGAAACATAGACAATAAGTGCAGGAGTAGGCCATTCGACCCTTCGAGCCTGCACCGCCATTCAATATGATCATGGCTGATCATCCAACTCAGTATCCTGTAACTGCCTTCTCTCCATACCCCCTGATCCCTTTAGCCACAAGGGCCGCATCTAACTGTGGATAAATGTGAGGTTATCCACTTTGGTGGCAAAAACAGGAAAGTAGACTATTATCTGAATGGTGGCCAATTAGGAAAGGGGGAGATGCAACGAGACCTGGGTGTCATGGTACACCAGCCATTAAAAGTAGGCATGCAGGTGCAGCAGGCAGTGAAGATGGTGAACGGTATGTTAGCATTCATAGCAAAAGGATTTGAGTATAGGAGCAGGGAGGTTCTACTGCAGTTGTACTAGTGTCTAAAGAAGAGTTCAGACCCGAAACATCACCTGTTCTTTTACTCCATAGATGCTACCTGACCCGTTGAGTTACTGAGCATTTTGTGTCTATCTAATATTGGATGATACTTAGCAATTAATTGACAAACTTGTTCAATTGAGAAACTTAGCGGGTGAGGCAGCATCTATGGAGTGAAGGTAATCGGCAATGTTTCGGGTCGAGACCCTTCATCAGTCTGAAGAAGGGTCTCGATCCAAAACGTTGCATATTTCCTTCGCTCCATAGATGCTGCCTCACCCGCTGAGTTTCTCCAGCAACTTTGTCCACCTTCGATTTTCCAGCATCTGCTGTTCCTTCTTAAACATTGTTCATTTGAGATGTTACTTGCTATTAAAAATATCTTACAAAAAGAAGAAAAATAGGAAATATTCACCAGGGTGGTATCATCAATGCAGATTAAATTTATTAACATTTTAAATATTTTTCTAGTTCTGGACTTGTTTGTTAGCTGTTATATGAGTAAAATGTAGCCAGTTCTGATGAAGAACTGTTTCTGTTGCCATAGATGCAGCCTGACCTATTGTGAATCCTTAGCTATTTCTGTTTATATTTTTGAGTTCCAGGAAACATGGTATTTAACTTTACGTTACCAAATGTCACCAAAACACATATCAAATTCGCTAAAGCAACGCAAATCAAATTGCAATATTTTGTGATAGTTGACTTTTAAAGCTTTCAACCCTCGCCAATGAAGGCAGTTTGAAAGGGGTCTTTGACTCTGCTAATATAAGATAAAAATAAAAAATACAGAAAGAGGGATCTGCCATCTGGCCCCTTGAGGCTGCACAGCCATTCAAAATCATGACTAATCTACCTCAGCACCATAGTCCAGTATGATCCCCATTTCCCTTGTTTTCCCAAAAGTCTAGGAATCTACCCATCTCAGTTTTGAATGAACACAATGACTGAGCTTCTGAGATTGACCTGTTAACACTTCCCAAGATTTTCTGATTTATTTCAAATTTCCAACATCTGTGGAATTTTGCTTTTGGATAATTAAATGAATCTGGTAAAGGACATGAATACCAAGTACTCTGAACAATATTGTCCATTTGTATCTGTTACAAAATAGGCTAAAAATAATTCATGAGTTTTACATGTTTCATGAGTTTCACTGTACATGTATAGTAACAATAAATGGCATATCTATATCTTATGGCCCTCTGAGTTGAAAACAAAATTCTCCTCCTCTCAGTCCTGAATGACCTATCTCTATTTCTAAAACAGTGTCCCTTTGGTCTTTAGTTTAAATACAATATGGAAACAGGCCTTTGGCCCACAGAATCCATGCCAACCATTACCCGCACGTTCACACTAGTTCTATGTTCTCCCACTAGCGGATCAACTCCCTGCACATTGGGGGCAGTCTTCTGCAACTCAATCAGGGAAACATTCATCCTGCCTTTTAAGAATTTTGTAAGTTTCAATGAGATCACGGTAATTTTGTAAGTTTCAATGAGATCACTCTGAACTTTCCACTCTCCTCACACAGAAAGCTTGTCATTCCCTTCCATAGCAAGCGCATCATAGAAACATAGAAACATAGAAAATAGGTGCAGGAGTAGGCCATTCGGCCCTTCGAGCCTGCACCGCCATTCAATATGATCATGACTGATCATCCAACTCAGTATCCTGTTCCTGCCTTCTCTCCATACCCCCTGATCCCTTTAGCCACAAGGGCCACATCTAACTCCCTCTTAAATATAGCCAATGAACTGGCCTCAACTACCTTCTGCGGCAGAGAATTCCAGAGATTCACCACTCTCTGTGTGAAAAAAAAATTCCTCATCTCGGTTCTAAAAGATTTCCCCCTTATCCTAAAATTATGAACATTTAATAAGCAAGTTGACCACAGTTGTACACAATACTCAATGAGTATTTGGATGTCAAATATTTTGTGAGGCCACTTGGCTAAAAACATATAACAAATAAAGGATAGGGTTTAAAAACATTGGGACAAAAGTAGCATTGGTTAGACTCCATGAAACGATGAACAGGAATTCAAGGTTGGGCACCATCTGCGCAAGAGAAATACAGCTTCTGAAACTTAACTTGATGTCTCTCCACAGGTGTTCCCTGACTTGCAAACACTTCCAAGCATTTTCTGCTTTATTTCACATTTCTAACATCGACAGCGATATGCTTATGAATAAATAAATGAATTTCGTAAAGGGCATGAATACCTGCCAACATTACTGCCAACTTGTATCTATTACAAAATATGCAAAAATAATTAAGACACTTTTACATCAAGCATGTAATCCCAGGTCTGGGATGGCCATAACAGCTGGCACATCAGCAGCTTGGGTCTGGATAAATTGTGTGTCCAATGCATGGCATTGTAAGAATGAATATATATGAGAATATTTGTGAGTTTACTCTTGCCTTAAAAATACAGAATTCATTTAAGTCAACAACCGTAAAGAAAAGCAAACTTCAATAATTAAAAATGCAGAACAAGTTCCCAGTATCAGCAGCTGATTCACAACACACCTCATACACGTTCCAATTGACTCATATTACAGCAGTTTAGAATTAGCTTCAAGCTTAATAGTTCACACTGTTATTATCTTTAGCCTCCTTATTAGCTTCAAGAAATTGCTCTATTTCCATATTATTTCCATTCAATTTCCCATAGAAACGTAGTGCTTATATTAAAACAGTGGAAGAACCCACTAACTCATGCTAATTGATAAATTACAGTAGACAATTAACCTACCCGGCATGTCATTGGGATGTGGGAGAAAGCCACAGGATCCAGGAGGAATCCATGATATCACAGAGAGAGCAGGCAAACTCTGCACAGACCCCTGGAGCTGTGACGGAGTCACTGGTGGACATATTTACAACTACAATCAGCCATCCCTGTCCAGAAACCAATTAATTGTAAAGTGCCTTTGATAAAAAATACTGAATTAACTGAATAACTTTAGTAAAGCTGTCGGCAGAGTGGAAACAAGTTTAGTCTGTGCCCAGGCAGACATAGCCTAAAGTACATAGACCCAAAATGCTGGAGTAACTTAGCGAGTCAGGCAGCATCTCTGGAATGCAACATCCTCTTGCTGCCAAAATATCACCTATTCTTTTTCTCTGGAGATGCTGCCTGACCAGCTGAGTTACTCCAGCATTTTGGGTCTATCTTTGATATAAACCAGCAGCTGCAGTTCCTTCCTACACATAGCCTAAAGTAGAATGACTAACATAAAAACATCTTCCTTAAGCACATAAAGTCACAGAGATGCTATAAGGTGATTTGATAACATTTAAATTTTCCAAATTATGTTTTCCTTTTCTTGTTTAGTAACATTTTTCTTCTCTATTTCTCTTTCAATACATGATCTGACTCTAAATTTGCTTCTTTCAGTCTCATTGGTAATAGATATCACGACTACTCTGCCATTCAATCATGGCAGCTCTATCTTTCCCTCTCAACCACATTCCCCTGCCTTCTCCCCGTAACCTTTGACATCTTTACTAATCTAGAACCTGTCAATCACTGCTTTAAAAATACCCAATGACTTGGTCTCCACAGTTTCACCAGCCTCTTTCTAAAGAAATTCCTCCTCATCTCCATTCTAAAGGTATGTCCTTTTATTCTGTGCCCTCTGGTCCTAGACTCTCCCACTAGTGGAAACATCCTCTCCACATCCACTTTATCCAGGCCTTTCACGATTTGGTAAGTTTCAATGAGATCTCCCCTCATCCTTCTAAACCTCAGCGAGTTCAGGCCCAGAACCTTCATACAAACTCATCATACGTTTATAGGTTTGTTGGCCACTGTAATATTGCCCACTCTAGGGAGTGCGTGAATGGATAATCAATGGTCAGTGTGGACTTTGTGGGCTGAAGGGCCTGTTTCATACTTTCTCTAAAAATATATTCCATTTAGGAAAGAATTCAGAAGAGGAAGCGATTGTTTGTGTTCACAGTGAAGTAATACGTGCCTTCAATATGTCAGTAACTGGAATTAAGCTTGAGTGATTTGTCTTAGTTTTAGTCAGAAAAGTTTATCCTTCACAGGTAAACTATTGTTTAATTAATCACAGAAGACATAGTTCAGCAATGACAAGGATGTGAAAGCCAGCTTTCCTGAGTAAACCACAAAGCCTTCAATAATCACCAATGGGGATGGCAATTTAATTTCATGGACAAGATAGTGTCCTAGTACAGGTTCGCATTGTTCATTTTCTTGGCAGAGGCAAACCAAGAACTGCTCTCTCTATAAAGATCATTTAAGTCACGTTTCACAACGGTGTCCTTCTCCCGCAAAGGTTAGAAATAAATGTCAGACTGCACTCTGCAGAAATACCATGGAATGTGATGTGCTTTGTAGACCTTTAAACCTCTATCCTGTTGTTTTCCTGTGAGAATGTGTGGTGTAAAAAAAAAAGCTCTAAACATTGTGGAATCTTTAGGAAAATGAGCTCTATTAGACTGTTCTGAAAACATCATCTCATTCCTGGTGGTGGGGCAAAGAAAACAACCATGGTACAGGATCATACATGCATATGTTAATATATAGCAGTTGAAGGACACTTGGAGGAATTATAACAACTTTAGAAAGACACGGACAAATACACTGGGAGGAGAGGTTTAGAGGATACTAGGCCAAGTGCAACCATGTGGTTGCGGGGTGGTTCTGGGGGGAGCGGCATGCGGTGTCACACACACTAACTACCCCCCACACACACGCTAACTACCCTCCTTGATATTATATTAATATTATTAATTTGCTCCTTTTACCCCAAAACCGCCCTATCCACTGACACATAGCCCCCAACTCGCAGGCGCGTCTAGAGTGGGAGGGGTGGGGGGTAGAGAGTGAGGGCAGAGAGAGAATGGGGAGATACAGAGAGAAAGGGGCAGAGACGGAAGGGCAAGAGACAGAGGGAGAGGGGGGTGGAGGGGAGGAGGAGAGGGAGGGTGGGTGAGGGGTGGGAGGAGGAGGGATGAGAGAGATGGGAGGAGAGAGAGAGGAGGAGAGAGAGGGGAGGGAGGAGAGAGAGGAGAGAGAGAGAGGGGAGGAGAGAGAGGGGGGAGAGAGAGAGTGTGGGGAGCTGAGCGGGGGCGAAGGGAAGGGGGAGGGGGGAAGAGGGAAGGAGAGAGTTTGGGTGGAAGGGAAGGGGAGGGGGGGGGAGGGGGGGGGGGGAGGGGGGGGAGAGGGGGGGGGGGGGGAGAGGGAGGGGGGGGGGGGGGAGGGGGGGGGGGGGAGGAGAGGGGGGGGGGGAGGGGGGAGAGGAAGGGGAGGGGGGAGGGGGAGGGGGGGGAGAGAGAGAGGGGGGGGAGAGAGAGAGAGGGGGAGAGAGAGAGAGAGGGAGAGAGAGAGAGAGAGAGAGAGAGAGAGAGAGAGAGAGAGAGGGGGGAGAGAGAGGGGGGAGAGAGAGAGAGGGAGGGAGGGAGTACATCTGAGTGGGTATCTGTGTGTGTATACTGTATGTGTTTGACGATTCCTTGTGTCATTTATTTCTGTGTCCCTCAGGAAGCAGAACGAGGAACCTGTGAAGAAAGCGTGTGTCTCTCTGATTCTCTCTCTCCCCTCTCCCTCTCCCTCTCCCCTCCCACCCTCCCTCTCCCCCCCCCCCCCTCTCCCCCCTGCCTCCCCCCCTGTTAATGTTAGGAATTAGCGATGTTAAGTGAGAAATAATGATTTTTTGAAATCATAAGGAAAATTTCTACCAGAAGATGTAAACATTTTACTGTTATTGTAACATCAGCAGCTGGGCAGCGGTGGCGTGAGATGGCACTGTGACTCATGCAGCAGTTTAATTTTAGTGGGACCCTGTGAATGTTCCAATCTACCACCTCTATCCTATTGTGATGTCATATCATATGTAAATGAGATCCATTGTGATTGGACATCTGTGAGGTGGCACTGTGATTCATGCAGCAGTTTGATTACAATTTTTTAAAATCTTTTGTGAACAATTTTATTCAAAATCTGGGGAAATAATTTACCAAATCTAGGGAGGAGTGGATAATCCCAACCGAAATATGCAAACAATCTCTGCGTTTTTGTGTCTGGTTTTCGAGGAAATATGTTTCAAAGGCAAAATGATACACACACACACACACACACAGTTTTAAAAGTATATAGATAGATTGGCCAAATGCAGGCAAACAGGACTAGCTTAGAGGGGCATATTGGTCCACATGGTCGAGTAGGGTTGAAAGGTCTGCAATGACTCTACTTAAACTGTCAAGGGAGAGGGGGAGGGGGAGGGGGGGGAGAAGGAGGGGAAGAGGGAGGGGAAGAGGGAGGGGAAGATGGGGAGAGGCAGAGAGAGGGAGAGGGGGAGGGGGAGAGGGAGAGGGGATGAGAGGGAGAGGGGGAGAGGGAGAGGGGGAGAGGGAACAATTATAGTCGGTGCAGGTTTTTGGAAAGATGTGAGTGAGTCAACTGAATGTGAGAATATGACACAGAAGGAGACTAGCAGTATTTAGAATGCACTGGATTTATATAGCTCTCTAAAACAATGAGAGGCCAGCAGTTCTTAACATTTATTTTGCTTTCTCCAAGATATGAATAATATGTTGCCTTGGGTGGTGATTTTCACCTGAGTGGTGTCTCTTGGAACTTATTACCTTAAAGAGAGGCCAAAACAGAAGCCATTCCCCATTTCAAGAGTTTACCCAGGATCTGTAAGTACCATAGCTCATTGTAATGCATGGAAAAGGAATTGGCCTACTTTATTCATCTCTGGCAACACTTGGCTGATTGGATTTCCTCCATGCTGACTGTTTCTATGTTTTCTTAATTTTCTGATGCAAAACAATACTTTCAAGATCCTCAACTCTCAATTTTGCTTTTGCTGGTGAATAAAACCTCAGCATGTTTTAATGTACAACCTCTCAGTTCTAGCAGAATTCCCACAAATTGTTGTTGTGAACTATCCACTGATTATCCATCCTTTTCATCACAAAGATGGCTCATAGTAATCCACAGTGGGTCTAACCAAATTTCCACACATGTTTAACATAACATTTCTACTTTTCAGTTCTCTCTTCCAGCAAAATAACCCTGAGGTTTTGCTGTTTTTTTTGAATAGTGTCATTAATCTGTGTCACTATTCATTGTGATTTGTCTACCCCTGCCACTACATCCCTCTGTTCCCCTAATGGGTTGAGACACTTATTTTCCAAAAGTATTTGGCCTGCTCTGTCTTCTTATTAAAATGTATTGCCACACACTTACTTATATTTAAACTTATATTATGGCCACTGTACATCAACTTTGTAGTTTATTAACATCATCCGGCACTCCGCCAGTCTGTTCCACCACCACATATTTTGAATCCAGTAGTTGAAAGGCAATGTCTAACACTCACAATGAGGTTGAAAAAGCTGAATACTGATGCTTTTAGTTTAGTTTAAAGATACAGTGTGGAAACAGGCCATTTGGCCCACCAGTACGCACCGACCAGCGATCCCTGTACACAAGCACTATTGTATACAGACAGCACTTGTAGTCAGGATTGAACCTGGGTCACTGGCATTGTAAGGCTGCAATTCTACCGCTGCACTACTGGGTCTCTGGCGTTGTAGGGCTGCAATTCTACCGATGCACTACACCATTTTGAAAATTACTGATTGAAATTAGTTGCGGTTATTTGTGGGGAGAGATGGTTTAACTTAGACAGGTGGTAGTGGGGAGGAAACTCAGTTCATGCTTCCCTGTATGCTGCTGAAATACTCTTCCAATACTGACCAAACACATAAACATAGAAACATAGAAAATAGGTGCAGGAGTAGGCCATTCGGCCCTTCGAGCCTGCAAAGCCATTCATATGATCATGGCTGATCATTCAACTCAGTATCCTGTACCTGCCTTCTCCCCATACCCCCTGATCCCTTTAGCCACAAGGGCCACATCTAACTCCCTCTTAAATATAGCCAAAGAACTGGCCTCAACCACCCTCTGTGGCAGATAATTCCACAGATTCACCACTCTCTGTGTGACCAGAAGAAGGCTGATTGCCAGGCAAGGATTTAAGTTGAAAAAAGACGAAGCACTTGTTTCTCCAATGTTTTAAATCGTGTGGGGAACATTCAAGAACAGGCCAGTGCACCATCAGAAGCCAATCCCTGACAGAGAGATATTAGAACAGTTATGGATGTTTATGCAAATCCAAAGGAAATTATCTGATCTCCATTCCTGGCATCCAGAAGGGTCAGATCTACACACCATGTATGATCCCACCCTGGATATGCTTGATCCAAAGCCTATTGGGAATCCAATCTTGGTATTGTACATGCAATCTGCAACTCCGGGCACTTGGAGTGAGCAAATAGCTCCAAGGTTTCACTGAGCAGAGCCATTGGCAGTAAATGCAGTGTGGTAGACGGCTTGGAGTTTTGCTGGGAACCATTAAACATAGTCATTTACACAAATTATATCAAGACACTACATATTCCATGCAAAATGCTTCTGCCTTTAAAACAAGCCAAGCGATTCAGTATCTATGTAGTGTAAAATATATTTATGAAAAAAGTTGCATAACCGATGCATATTTTGTCCAGCACATTTCCTGTTACAGTTTAGATGTTACGTCTGGCATCCAAAATGTCATATATAATTAGTTTGTTTCATATCTATGATTCTGAAACAAATCACAAGAGAAATTGAATAATTAAACATGAGAACAGTGGGTATGCAAACTTTCAATAATTCATACTGAAGATATACAGAATCAGTGTCATTCCTTCAACAGCACTGTAAAAATTGTAGTATAAATCAATAACATTGATCCAAAGAATGGTATCACACTGGACTACTTTCTTCTTTTCCCCAATAAGCTAATTAGTTACAATTGGAAAGGAGCCTATAAAATAACTAAGATGCAAAATTATTAAAGATAATCACCTTTAGCCGATAATATATTTTAAACAGAGGGCTGAATGCACTAATTTCCACCCTGACTGGCAACAGCCAAATATGGTAAAACATCTGGAGCTTAACACTGCACAAATCACTATGGTGACAGCATCTCTGAGGAAGCAAGTCAATCATTACTGTTCATAAAGTCTCAACAAAATATTATTTTGAATGAAAACTTCAAGCCTTTAAAAACCAGACAGGCTTCCTTTTACCCGAAGGGAAATATCAACTCGGTAGCTTTGTCTGAAGAAATTCTGAATGCAAACATTAGCATTTTGTGTTTGTTACCTTTGTATTTTGCAGCTCACAAACCAACTATGGGTTAATATATATTGTTTAACCTATATATTTAAGGTTAAACATGCAGGTTAATTAACCTTAAATATATAGGTTTAATGTTATAGGATTGACTTATTGTGCATTTTTCTATTTGACTATGTGTTTTAAATAATGGCCAATGCCATAGCTGCAATTCTGTGTGTTGATGTTAATGAACAGAACTCAGAAACACCATTGTTCAGCAAACAATCAAATCCTGGATTGGATATTTAAAATTAAAGAAAGAAAAATATGAATTTAAATGTTTCTCTTTGAATCACATTAATTGTTTGTGTGATAATGTTGGATGTAAAGATTAAATGTTTAACTTGACTCCATTCCTCACTCACCTCACTCCATTCCTACTCCCATTGTCATGTGGCACAGGCAGTAATCCAGAGATTGTTACTTTTGCGGTCCTTCTCCTTAACTCTCTTCCTAACTCTCTAAATTCTCCTTTCAGGACCTCTTCTCTTGTTCTACTTATGTCATCTTGTATGTTTTAACTTTCTGGACCAACTTCTCAAACAGGACCTTGTTTAATGGCCTCCTTAAACACCATGTAAACCATCCTTCACTCTGCATTCATCAATTTTCTTAATCTCAAAAGCCTCAAATCAAATTAGTGTGATACGATCTCCAATAATATTTATACCTCTGCTTTATGACTTAGCAACATATAGTTACTAGGCTTATCCCCACTGTCCTTTTAAAATAAAGGAAGGACATAGCTATCCTCCATTTTCAGGCACTTCACCTGTGGTTAACAAAGATGCAAAAACATCTGTTAGAGCCCCAGCTAACATCTCCCTTGCTTCCCATTGCAAACTGGGAGATATCTCACTTGGCCCATCTTTACAAAATATCTAATCCCTCCTTCTTAATAACACCATGTTCCTGAATGTCTACATGAATACAAAATAAAGGAAGGACATAGCTATCCTCCATTTTCAGGCACTTCACCTGTGGTTAACAAAGATGCAAAAACATCTGTTAGAGCCCCAGCTAACATCTCCCTTGCTTCCCATTGCAAACTGGGAGAGATCTCACCTGGCCCATCTTTACAAAATATCTAATCCCTCCTTCTTAATAACACCATGTTCCTGAATGTCTACATGAATACAACATTTAAAAGACATTTGGACAGGTTCATGGAATGGGGCAAATGGGGTTAGCTCAAACCGAGTTAGGCCAAAGAGCTTATTTCCATTCCGCATAACTATGAGTCTGCAATTCCTTAAATTCACTCTGTAGGACCTCATTCCTGTTTCTATCTGTGTCATTGTAGTTTATAAGGTCACAAATTAGGAGCAGATTTATGCCATTCAATCATCTATTTTTCCCTCTCAACCCCAATCTCCTACCTTCTCCCAATAATCTCCAACACCCTTACGAATCAAGAATCTATTAATCTCTGCCTTAAAAGTATCCATTGAATTGGCCTCCACAGCCTTCTGTGGCAATGGATTCCAAAGATTCACCACCTTCTGACTGAAGAAATTCTTCCTCATCTCCTTTCTAAAGGTACATCCCTTTATTCTGCGGCTATTGCCTCTGGTCCTAGACTCTCCACTAGTGGAAACATCCTCTCCACATTCACTCTGTCCAGGCCTTTCACTATTCGGTAGGTCTCAATGAGGTCTCCCCTCATCCTTCTAAACTTGTTCTTGTTACTTGTTCTTGAGTAAAATCATGACATCTAGTTTATAGTGTTGCAATTTGTATGGAAGTGGCGGATTAGTTCAACCTGGGCTCAGAATTAGTACCATTCAGAAATGCCTTGTTTTGGGAAAAGAATTTGAACTAGATAATGCACTTGTCCCAAACCTTAAGCCTGAATTCCAGATGACTGAAAACTGTTGGAAATATTTCAGAGACCCTTTGTATTTTTTAACCATTTCATATTATAGTTGGTAAAAACAACTAAAATTAGATTATCCACTTGCTTTGAATACATAGCGAATTCTGACTATTTAAAATGTACCTGATAAAGACATCATCAAATTTGTGCTTTTTCACACCTCAAAAATGGGTTATTCCTGATTTATGAAAGGCCAGTGACATATTATTTTTTAACCAAGTAGCACACTTAATCAGAATGTAGTCCTGTACTGCATTAAGACCATGTCACCTGCACTTCATTGCAAGGATTCCACTTTCAGAAATAGCTTGATTTCCTAACTATGTTCTATTTTATATTCAATGCATTCAAATATTGCTTGAATGTTAAAGCCACAATGATGATGATATCCATCAAAAGCCTGATCAATGCTATATAGTTATTACAATCAATTATATATGATCAATAGCATTACAATCAAGGCAGGTCAGTTTCACTTTGCACAAAGGAGTCTGATTTTACAGGCAGTGTACACTTTATCATACCCAATGACAGGAGTTTTATTAACTTTAAAAAAATAATTGTTTGGAAGAAAATAGATTAATTGATGTGAGAATCGATTCACTGTGTTTCTATGGAAAGTTGACTGATATATATTTGCAAAACTAGAGAGAAATTTGTGATTTGATTGGCAAGTCCATTGGTAAGTTTAAAAAAAAGAGCTGGTCATTGCTACTGTGATCATGAAAGCTGACTGGGAAAGAAAATGGTAGGCTAGAAATTAAACAGATGAGGTTGGTATGGTTCAAGTCTGGAAGCTCAGGTGTAGGAACCATACCTTATATAACTATAGAACCTGCACCTATTGTCTATTCTGGATACTTTCAAGAGAGAGCTAGATAGGGCTCTTAAAGATAGCGGAGTCAGGGGATATGGGGAGAAGGCAGGAATGGGGTACTGATTGGGGATGATCAGCCATGATCACATTGAATGGCGGTGCTGGCTCGACAGGCCGACTGGCCTCCTCCTGCACCTATTGTCTATTATCTATTGCCTATTGTCTATTGAAATCAGATTTTTACAATTGGAAAATGTTTAGGAGTTAAAACCACATGAAACAAACCACCTAATGAAAGAGGCAATGCGCAACGTTTACTTTTCCTACTCTTGCACATTGATGGATATGGACTTACAGAAATGATCAACAGTTTTGAACACGAGATATGAAATTAATGATTGCATATTTTAGTCAATTTAATTTTAAATCACAATTCTACTTTTCCACAGGAAATAACTAATTTATTTATAGCTGTAAGAAAAAAAAGAGAATATCTGCATGAGTTCATTTGTTTAATATTACTTATCATGATTTTTAACCTACATCTTAATATATATTTTTAAGGCAGTATTTTTTCCAAGCATCACCATTAGTTTCATTAAGCTACAAGAAACCAAAAGAAAAATGTCTTATTCAGAATGTTTTTCTTCTGTTGAATGACAATATTGAAAACAAGTTTGATTTGAATAGGAATAGCAATCATTTTACTGTGATGTTTACCTTGCAATGCACCATTTCACATTACAAAATCTTTTTGTTTTAATAGGAGAAAAGGTTAATGTCTTTCAGAGCTTCAACTACTTTTTAATACAGCAACTATCCAATGATTTTTTTTTTAATGGATAAACATAGGAAGGTACAAATAGTTATTGCATACAACATATTTTTCAGCATAAAAGTAAAATAAATACACGCAATTAAAAATGGTTCTTTAAAAAAAAAATCAAAGTTTAGAGTTTGATCATCATATGTACATTTGGAGACAGGCAACTTTACCCCAGCATAATACATGGATACATCATTAAAACCTCCAGATGAGAAATGCCAATGCATTTGAGAGCTTGGAAATAAAAGCAGTTCTCCAGGGTATAGTCGATGAGAGCTGAATGATACTGCCATCTGAATGTCATAAAAATGATAAACTGCTCACTAAAATGTATTGTGTATTTACCTCACAGCCAGACAAATCCTTCACATATCAGTGAATATGAGCTACAAAACCTAGAAATGCCATTAAACGGAGGCTTAAAATACAATATTCATTTTAGACAAGGATAGAGAGATTTCAGCCATCCATGAAGATCTTGTAATCCCATATTATTATTTGAAGAAGAACGTGGGTGTTCATTTTGGTGCCCTCAATAATATCTTGATTCAGTACATTTCCCATTTAATTTTAGTGATGGCTATTTACACATTGTACTGTGCCTCAGTTTATCTCTGATAAACTGATATTCAGTTAAGTGTGTGGATGGTTTATTAATATGTACACTCAACATTCAATTTAAATGCCTGAGCTTAAAGGTACTATTGAAATGTTGAATATAACTGGAAAGAAGCCAAGAGAACTGTTTATGATTGGCAATCTGCACTTAAAAGTTCACATTTCCTGTTCCCGCTTTCTCAGTAACTTATCAATTGCTTTCTTGTGAATGTATGGGAAAATAAAAGGAAAGCTGTGCTCATCATGTGAAATGCTGGCTTGGAATCAAATGTGATTTATGCCTTTGCTCCTCTCATTAGGGGAAACTGCTCAACATTTCCCCATAAATGCCAAAGTAATACATGCTCTATGAAATGCTGCTGTAAAAATAATTATTTGTTTGTGAGACAGACCAAACAACTCCCCCCCCGATCAGAATCAAACAAAGTCAGCTTTTCAATCAGAAAAGGGAGAAAGATACATTGTCACTGCCTCTAAATTAGTGTGCCTTCAACATGCTCCTTTATCATTATCCTTTCCCTTCTCCTTCAATCACTACTGAATTCTTTCAATAAAATATATTTCTTCATCTGCTGATTAGTTTGATATCAATGGCAACTTTCCACGAGAAAAAAGTTACGGGTCACTAAACATTGCGTGACTCAAGCACACAGTTGTTTGAT
This sequence comes from Leucoraja erinaceus, assembly GCF_028641065.1. Taxonomy (NCBI): domain Eukaryota; kingdom Metazoa; phylum Chordata; class Chondrichthyes; order Rajiformes; family Rajidae; genus Leucoraja; species Leucoraja erinaceus. The sequence continues at coordinate 23,780,841 of NC_073381.1, read as the reverse complement.
GAAAAGATTGATCCTTAGTTATAATTAGTAGGATCATTTTGCAGTTCTGTCCCTCGTTACAAACTTTTGTTAATGGAAAACATGGGCTAGATGACTGGTCTAATCTCGTGCTGAAATCCTGCTGAATCTTAGATCTGAGGAATTATCCCTGATTTATTTCATTCAGGTTCGGGATTAGTACAAGGTCTTCTATGTTCTTTGGTGTAAATTATCATATAGCACTCATAGAAAATTATAGATTTATCCTGTAATCAATATCTCATAAACAGATTGCAAATTCTCTATCATATTGCTGTTTATGGGAGATTGTTGTGTGCAAGTTCTTTTTTTTTTTCTAATTCTTTCTTCCTTCTTCTTCTTCTCCACAGATTTGAGGTTGACTTGTTCAGTTCTCTTTGGTCTGCAGGTTCTGAGGTGACTTCACCACCAATTTCCATCCTGCACTCAAATTCACTTGGATCATCTCCAACACCTCCCTCCCCGTTCTTGATCTCACAGTTTCCACCACAGGAAATAGACTTTCTACTGACCTCTATTACAAACCCACTGACTCCCACAACTATCTCGACTGCACTTCTTCCCAACCTGTTTCCTGTAAAGACTCTATACCCTACTCCTAATTCCTCCGTCTATGCCGCATCTGCGCCCAAGATGAGGTGTTCCATTCCAGATGTCCTCATTCTTTCCCGTCTCCCATCATAGATGAGGCCCTCACTCATGTCTCCATGGTATTCTGCAGCTCCGCCCTTGTTCCCCCTCCCCTGGTTGCAATAGAGACAGTCCACCTAGTCCTTACCTTTCACCCCATCAGTTGTCGCATACAATAAATAAACCACCAGATTCAAAAACAGCTTTTACCCTCAGGCCATCAGACTACTTAACACACTCAAGAAAATTCCATGAACATTACATAAACAAAGACCAACTGTCTGTCAAAATAATTTTAACTCAATGTCTGCAGTATGTTATTTGCACTTTTCTATATTGCACCTTTTATTATTGCACCTTAATAACATACCTCAAAATGTTACTATTCACATTGTGAATATTTTAAATAATGTATATTGTCTATCTTATTGGTAGATTGTCTGTCTGTGTTATAAATATTACTTGCACATTTGGAGAATGGGGAAATGTAATTTCAATCTAATTTATTTGAATTGACAATAAAGTTTACTTTGAACTTTGAACTTTGAAATAACCCTCCAAAATGTTTGCCACCTCCAACGGGATCCCAACACTAGTCACATCTTCCCATCTCCACCCCTTTCCATCTTCCATACAGATCATTCCCTCCACAACTCCCTGGTTAACTCAACCCCTCCCACCCAAACCTCCAGGAACCTTCTCCTGCAACCACAGGAAATGCAACACCTCCCTCGACACTGTCCAGGGACCACAGTCCTTTAACGTTAGGTAGAAGTTCACTTGCACCTCCTCCAAACTTATCTACTCTATCCGTTGTTCAAGATGTGGACTCTTACACATCGGCAAGACTAAAAGTAGACTGGGCGATCGTTTTGATGAGCACCTTCGCTCAGTCCACCTGGACCAACCTGATCTCCTGGTTGCTAAACACTTTCATTCTTCCACCTGTTCCCACACTGACCTTTCTGTCCTATGTCTCCTCTATTGTCAGAGTGAGGCTAAATGCAAATTGGAGGAACAATATCTAATTTCTCGTTGGGGCAGCTTACAGCCCAGTGGTATGAATATTGATTCCTCTAACTCTAAGTAACTACAGCATTCCTTCTCTCTCTATCCCTCATCCACCCAAGTCGCAGCAGCTTCTCGTTTTCATATAACAAACAGCTAACAATGCCCGTTTCCTTTATCATCGTTACTTTATTTACATCTTTCATTTATTATTCTTTATAGGAGCAGGGAGGTTCTACTGCAGTTGTACTGCTCTAGTATAGGAGCAGGGAGGTTCTACTGCAGTTGTACAGGGTCTTGGTGAGACCACACCTGGAGTATTGCATACAGTTTTGGTCTCTAAATCTGAGGAAATACATTATTGCCATAGAGGGAGTACAGAGAAGGTTCACCAGACTGATTCCTGGGATGTCAGGACTTTCATATGAAGAAAGACTGGATAGACTCGGCTTGCACTCGCTAGAATTTAGAAGATTTAGGGCGGATCTTATAGAAACATACAAAATTCTTAGGGGGTTGGACAGGCTAGATGCAGGAAGATTGTTCGCGATGTTGGGGAAGTCCAGGACAAGGGGTCACAGTTTAAGGATAAAGGGGAAATCTTTTAGGACCGAGATGAGAAAAACATTTTTCACACAGAATGGTGAATCTCTGGAACTCTCTGCCACAGAATGTAGTTGAGGCCAGTTCATTGGCTATATTTAAGATGGAGTTAGATGTGGCCCTGGTGGCTAAAGGGATCAGGGGGTATGGAGAGAAGGCAGGTACAGGATACTGAGTTGGATGATCAGCCATGATCATATTGAATGGCGGAGCAGGCTTGAAGTGCCGAATGGCCTACTCCTGCACCTATTTTCTATGTTTATCTCTCTACATCATTGTCTATATCTCTCGTTTCCCTTTCCCCTAATTAGTTTGAAGAAGGGTCTCGACATGAAACTTCACCCCATTCCTTCTATCCAGAGATGATGCCTGTTTCGCTGAGTTAGTCCAGCTTTCTGTGTCTATCTTTGGTTCTGACTGACAGCGTCAAAGTGGGAGCTGGATAATCTTCTACAGGAGGTGCCTGGTGGAGCAATTTGTGAAGTGCCCTCCTTCTGCTATTGATGCAGGTATTCTGTGTGACGTTGATGCATGAATTCCAGCTCCTCAAAACTATCTTCAATATTCCATCTCTCTTTTGAAGGTCACAGGCCAGCAATTCTGTAGAGATAGTTGCTGCATATTTTAAGGAATGGTTTGTAGCTATCCTTAATTTACTGATATTAAAGTGCCAGTGAAAAATCCATTGGGAAGGCAAGAGACCAAGAAATTCATATGCCATATAAAAGAATTTAATCGAACTTCAGTCACGAAACATGGTAAAGTGCTTACCACATGGTTGCCGTGCAACATTCAGCTGCTGCTGTACTCTCCTGGTGATGAACACAAGCAGGAGTGTCCAACAGCAATCAATTTATGTTATAACATCACCTGCCACAGTAATGGGCCTGTCCTACTAGGCGATTTTTCAGGCGACTGCTGGCAACTGTCTGAGCCTGAAAAAGCGGTGACTGGAACGGCGGTGAACACACACACACACACACACACACACACACACACACACACACACACACACACACACACACACACACACACACACACACACACACACACACACACACACACACACACACACACACACACACACACACACACACACACACACACACACACACACACACACACACACACACACACACACACAGGTGGGGGACAGGGCTTCAAGTGGGGGGGGGGACAGGGCAAGTCTGGGGAGCGCTGTCTGAGTGAACTTCACATGGTGCAAAGCCAAGGTGATACAGACACACACCGCGATGAACAGGAAGGTCGGCGTTGTAATTAAGACGGTGAAAGCACAGTGTACGGTAAGTCCTTTAAAAGAGGGGCCGGGGGGGGAGAGAAGAAGGAGGGAGAAGAAGTGGAGACAAAATTTAAGAAGCCAGAGACACACGGCTGTGAAGCTCGGCGGACATTTAACATTACCGGTCGGTAACTACAGCTTATGTTTTTTTTTCCCTAATGAGCCAAAGAAATTCACCGGTCAGCACCGGCTACAACCTGCGAGAACCTTCGACCTCCTGGCAACACACTAGGACCTGCTGGCGGCCCACATATGGCAAGAATTTTCGCTACTCTCCATGGCGGCTTCATTCTGCTCGTCGCCAATTTTTCAACAATTTTTCAATGTTGAAAAATTTGAGGTGACCATAATGAGGCCGCGACTAGTTCCCAGAAGCGGGAAGAGAGAGACATTGTCATGTGTCCCAGATAGGACAATGACCATGAACTGCTCACGACCATGAAGGCGACTCCCCTTCAACCACCCGCGACATGTAGCGACCATGTGACGACTGCATTGTCTCCTGCAGTCGCCTAAAAAGTCGCCTAAGTGAGATAGGCCCATAATTTGCACAAACAGTGCAGGCCACTCACACAGAAACATAACACATGCAAGAGTTGTTTACCTTAAAAAGGCAGCCAACATCATCAGAGACTCACTCTACCCTGGCCGTGCTCTCATTCCACTTCTGCCATCAGGAAGGTGGTATAGGAGCCTGCAGACTGCAATGTCCAGGTTCAGGGGCAGCTTCTTCCCTACAACCATCAGGCTATTAAACACTACAACCTCCAAATAGGCTCTGAATTATATAAACTTGAGGATAATTTTGACTTTGCACTATTATTGGCTACTTAAAAGTTCAGTTTTCTAACATATGACTGAATCTGAATCTGAATCTGAATCAGTTTTCTATAAAACACTCTTGACTCTTGAGGGCGTTCCCTGATCAAATGCAAGCCCATGGATCTCATCATATGAACCCATCTACAGTCAGGTTCATTTGTGATCACCACTTAAAACTACATTATCTATAAACCTTTTACCTATTCTGAACTGTGGAGCTCCTTTGAACCCCCTTCCACTCAATTGTAACATCATCTCCTCCACCCTCAGAGTTGTTGATCGCAACCTTGAAATACTTCAACCACCAGCTAAGTGCATATTCCCCAAGTCCCTACCTCCAAAGGCCTATCCAGACCCAAGATGCCCATATGCCTTCTCTACTCCACAAATGAAGTTTTCTCATTCCCAATTCTCTTTTGACCTCTCGAATCAGAAACCAGATGATGCATGGAGTTAATGGGAGAAACCCCATGTGTAAGCTTTCTTGCTCGATAAAATATGTCACCAGGAGTCTCGTACAAAACCTACACTGGACCCGGCTTATGATTCACCAACTTCACTCCATAATCACAGTGCAGAACGATTTCTAGATAGAAAAAATGTTATTCCCATTCATATAATTCATAAATATTCAACCATTGCTCATAAAACACAAATTTTACTTGGCCACCTTGGTCAAGATTGTTCTCCAGGTTGCAAAACAGCAACCTTTGTGTCCAACATTTATAGCATAATTTGCATGAATTTACACTCAGTATACTTTGCAAGGGGGCCTCTCTTAATCTATATATCGCAAAGAAATCTAGGAATTGTTATTATTGCACATAAATATTGATTTTAGTCTGCATTAAGTAGAACATTTTATGGAACATGTTATAGATCCTTTATCTTTGATCGGACTTTACTGGACTTAATCTGGCACTATATGATATTCCCTTTATCCTGTATCTGTACACTGTGGATGGTTTGATTGTAATCATGTATAGTAATTCCACTGACTGGATCGCACACAACAAAAAGATTTTTACTGTACCACGGTACATGTGACAAGAAGCAAAAAAAAAAAAATATTGATCCATCTTTGTTTGACACCCTGGTGAGTTTTGATTGTAATGGCAGTAATAAATTACATCTACCCATAATGTATAGCCTCAAAACTTAAGGTATTCTTAAGTATCCTTATTATCAGGGGTACTGATTTTGGATGATCAGCCATGATCATATTGAATGGCGGTGCTGGCTCGAAGGGCCGAATGGCCTAGTCCTGCACCGATTTTCTATGTTTATATCTACCATTTGAAAGCTAAAGGAAGATGGAATAATTGTCAATGACAATACAACGATAAACAATACAACAATAAATGCGAAATCTGCACATATCTGCACTTTAACTTGATACTAAATCCTTACCCTGGGTCTTCATTCCTGGCAACATGCCCCTACCTTTTCCCAGCTGCTGTCAGTTCAAACCCCACCCGGGGAAGGCGTCCATTTTGTGCTGTTTATGTGACAGATGATCTTGACACAATCAAAGTGGAATTTGGCCAGAGCCACATCTTGCATAAAGGTTGTCTTTGAGAATTACCTTAATCTCTGTTTCTGTAAGGAGTATCCAAAGTATCTTTTCCAATTGGTTATAAAAACAAAAAGTACTGAAAATACTCAGCAGGTCAGGCAGCATCTGTGGAGAGAGAAACAGAATTAATATTTCAGTTCTGGCGAAGGGTCTTCCACCTGAAACATTAACTCTGTTTATCTTCCCACAGGAGCTGCCTGTTTTGCTGAATGGTTTCAGCATTTTTTGTTTTGTTTCCAGATTTCCAGCAGCTGTAGTAATTTATTTCAGGTAGTTGGTTCAATTAACCATCTCCAGAGTCTGGTGAGGTAGTTGGACATTCTATTGTCATGCCCCTTTTCTTGATTCTGAACCTAACACTATGAATTAATTAATTGGTTTAACAGCTTAGTCAGTCAGAAAAAAAGCCTGTCTGCTCTCTGGAGAAATAGGACAGGATAGAATACTATGTGTAACTAATCCAGATCACAGTAAAGTGTGAATTATTTGGTTTGTGCCAAAGTGTGCCCCATTAACAAACCACAGTGCTGAAACTTTGCAGGTGCATGCATGGAATAATGACAGAACGTTCCAAATCATGGTGGAATTTGTTCAAATGAATTGGACTGAGTTAATAATAATTTTTTTAGAAATACAGCGCGGAAACAGGCCTTTCAGCCCACTGGGTCCGCTCTGACCAGCGATCCTCATACACCAGGACTACCCTACACATTATCAACTTCCAATTTTTACTGAAGCCAATTACCCTACAAACCTGTACATCCTTGGAGTCTGGGAGGAAACCGGAGCACCAGGAGAAAACTGCGCGGTCATGTAGAGAATGTACGAACTCCGTACAGACAATACCCTGAGTCAGGATCGAACCTCCTTTAAGGCAGCACCTCTACCGCTGCGTCACCGTGCTACCCTAATAGCAGACACAAAGTGCTGGAGTAGCTCCGTGGGTCAGGCAGCATCTCTGGAGGACATGGATAGGTGACATTTCAGGCAGGATCCTTCTTCAGATTGTTTATAGTATGGGAGAGAAAGCTGGAAGAGAAATGGGGGTTGGCATGTTATAGGTGGGTATAGGTGAAGGAGTTTGATGGGCAGATGGTTGGTTGGCTTTGTATTGCCAGGTTGGGTTGTGATGCTTGGCTGGGTTTGTAATGCTTCCTTGGGCCTTCAGGAGGTGCTTGTCTGAATCACACACATAGCAGTCCCAGGTGTTTACAACAATGGAATTGAATTTGAAGCAACATCACAATTAACATTTACAAAACATAAAATAAGATTTGTTAGTTTCTCTCGGATGTTATACGAGTTGTGGAATAGTGAATTGGGAAAAAATATATTGTGAAGCGCATTTAAGAAAGAGTGGAATATAATTTGGGAACAAGATTAAGGATAGAGTGATGTGAAATCAGGGTTTGACAGCAATTTAAAAAAAAACAATAGCCTGTTGTCAAGAAAGGTTTCTGACATTCCTTATGACATTTGCTTGTAATTACTTTTCAAATTTTTGAATCCTTTTTCAAAATCTCAGAACACCAACATCTCCAATCTGTAATTATCAGCAGGCCACATATGTTTTTGCACCACAGGATTTGTTGTTTCACCACTTATCTCAGCATAATGTAGTGATGTCACATCTTTCCAATCTGACATTATTACAATTTATGCAAGAAGGTGGGACAGATGCAAAATGGAAAATAAATCAAACACAGCAGCACAACTATGAGGTGTAACAAAATGAAATTAGTTATGGAGGCAGCAAAGAAATGTAGAATTGTCGTTAAGCTTTTTTTCAGTTTTTTCAGTACTAAACTCTCAGTGTAAATATATTAACCGGGTGTAGGAAGAAAGAAGGGTTCCGACCCGAAACGTCGCCTATTCCTTTTCTCCAAAGATGCAGCCTGACCTACTGAGTCACTCCATAACTTTGTGACTATTTTCATGCTCAAGTAGGCTCTTTTCAATGCTGGCTACATTTTCACCAAGGCATGCAAAATTAAATATTGTGCATTATATTTCAATTGTCGATCAGAATTTTTCATTTGGATAATAACTATATGAAAAAAAAAACTGATTAGAAAAAGAATGGAGAGGGATATAGCAGGCAAAGACTTGGTGGAAGTGTTTGGTCCCGAATCATTCTCCCTGTCAGTCGTGGCTGTACTCCCCTGATCTGCAAAGTGCGATAAGAGATTTGAAGATATTACTGGCAATCACCATCAGAGCACTTGCTGCTGAGCATTTGCTGATTACAAACTGCCACACTCTGAATGACAAATACAGGAAAATAGCACAGGAGCAGCATAGAGTGCACAGTGTGGGATTAACACAAGCAGGAATCATGCATATTGCATTGTGTTTGCTAACTGTGATGGTGGCAATATGCAGCCAGTTCTAACATCCTTTCTGTGCTTGGGCACAAGCCCCAGTTAAAGCTAGCCTGAACCTCCAAAGGGGAAAATGCCAAAGAGCTCTTATAAGATAATCAGGGGACTTGTAAATAATGGTCCAGCTTCAGGAGAGTGGGTCACTTGATATTTTCTATGCTTAACTGTAAGCATTAATGGACATTCTCCCCTATCTCAAAGGCCAGGAAAGTCTCAACACACACTCAGAAAGCAGTGAAGATGTGGAGGAGAGGATAGCCCAGGAAATGATGCCAGGGATAAAGGACTGAGAAATTAACATCCTTGTGAAGAAAAATCAATTTCCTCAGATAGCCAAAAAAATGCTGGAGTAACTCAGTGGGCGAGGCAGCGTCTCTGGAGAAAAGGAATAGGTAACATTTCGGGCTGAGACCCTTCTTCAGACTGAGATGGCCTTTACTTCAGATGTGTAAGCAAGGTCACTCAATCTATTTTCAATTGTCATGCCCTTCATTTGTACCACTTTCATGCATTAGTTCATTGGTCACAGGCCAACATGACATCAAACAAGCTTTGTTCCTAGGTTCATGGGATAGGCCTAATTGTACACACAGACTCCCATAGTGCACATGTTGCCCGTCTTTGGCTGGCTGATGCTAAATTTTCAGGCTGCAGCTGGAATGAAACATCCAGGTTCAATGTTGCACTAATACTTATGGGCTTGTCCCACTTAGACGATTTTTTGGGAGACTACCGCAAAATTTTCAACATGTTAATAGATAATAGATAATAGACAATAGGTGCAGGAGTAGACATTTGGCCCTTCGAGCCAGCAGCGCCATTCAATGTGACCATGGCTAATCATCCCCAATCAACACCCCGTTCCTTCCTTCTCCCCATAATCCCTGGCTCCGCTATTTTTAAGAGACCTATCTAGCACTCTCTTGAAAGCATCCGGAGAACTTGCCTCCACCGCCCTCTGAGGCAGAGAATTGCACGGACTCACCACTCTCTGTGAAAAAGTGTTTCCCTTGTCTCCATTCTAAATGGTTTACTCCTTATTCTTAAACTGTGGCCCCTGGTTCTGGACTCCCCCAACATCGGGAACATGTTTCCTGTCTCTAGCGTGTCCAAGCCCTTGACAACCTTATATGTTTCAATGAGATCTCCTCTCATCCTTCTAAACTCCAGAGTGTACAAGCCCAGCCGTTCCATTCTCTCAGCATATGACAGTCCTGCCATCCGGGGAATTAACCTTGTAAACCTACGCTGCACTCCCTCAATAGCAAGAATGTCCTTCCTCAAATTAGGGGACCAAAACTGCACATAATACTCCAGGTGTGATCTTACTAGGGCTCTGTACAACTGCAAAGGACCTCTTTGCTCCTATATTTGATTCTTCTAGTTACAAAGGCCAACATGCCATTCACTTTCTTCACTGCCTGCTGTACCTGCATGCTCACTTTCATAGACTGATGTACAAGGACCCCCAGATCCCGTTGTACTTCCCTTTTCCCAACTTGATGCCATTTAGATAGTAATCTGCCTTCCTGTTTTTGCTACCAAAGTGGATAACCTCACATTTATCCGCATTAAACTTCATCTGCCATGCATCTGCCCACTCCCCCAACCTGTCCAAGTCACACTGCATTCTCATAGCATCCTCCTCACAGTTCACACTGCCACCCAGCTTTGTGTCATCTGCAAATTTGCTAATGTTACTTTGAATCCCTTCATCCAAATCATTGATGTCGATTGTAAATAGCTGCGGTCCCAGCACCGAGCCTTGCGGTACCCCACTAGTCACTGCCTGCCATTCTGAAAGGGATCCGTTAATCCCTACTCTTTGTTTGCTGTCTGCCAACCACTTCTCAATCCATGTCAACACTCTACCCCCAATACCATGTGCCCTAATTTTGCCCACTAATCTCCTATGTGGGACCTTATTAAATGCTTTCTAAAAGTCCAGGTACACTACATCCACTGGCCCTCCTGTGTCCATTTTCCTAGTTACATCTTCAAAAAACTCCAGAAGATTAGTCAAGCATGATTTCCACTTCGCAAATCCATGCTGACTCGGACCAAACCTGTTACTGCTATCCAAATGTGCGGCTATCTCATTTTTTATAATTGACTCCAGCATTTTCCCCACCACCGATGTCAGGCTCACTGGTCTATAATTCCCCGTTTTCTCTCTCCCACCTTTCTTAAAAAGTGGGATAACATTAGCTACCCTCCAATCCAAAGGAACTGATCCTGAGTCTATAGAACACTGGAAAATTATCACCAATGCATCCACGATTTCTAGAGCCACTTAAGTACCCTGGGAGGCAGACCATCAGGCCCGGGGGATTTATCAGCCTTCAGTCCCATCAGTCTATCCAACGCCATTTCCTGCCTAATGTGGATTTCCTTCAGTTCCTCTGTCACCCCAGATCTTCTGGCCACTACTATATCAGGAAGATTGTTTGTGTCCTCCTTAGTGAAGTCAGATCCAAAGTACCTGTTCAACTCATCTGCCATGTTCTTGTCCCCAATAATAAATGCACCTTTTTCGGTCTTCAAGGGTCCAACTTTAGTCTTAACTATTTGTTTCCTCTTCACATACCTAAGAAGCTTTTACTATCCTGCTTTATATTCTTGGCTAGCTTACCTTCGTACCTCATCATTTCTCCCCGTATTGTCTTTTTGGTTATCTTCTGTTGTTCTTTAAATATTACCCAATCCTTTTTCTTCCCGCTCATCTTTGCTATGTTGTACTTCTTCGCTTTAATTTTTATACTGTCCCTGACGTCCCTTGTCATGGTCATCCCTTTCTCCCCTTGGAATCATTCTTCCACCAAGGAATGTACTGATCCTGCACCTTCTGTATTATTCTTAGAAACACCTGCCATTTTTGTTCCACGGTCATCCCTGCTAGTGTAGTTTTCAAGTCAACTTTGGCCAGCTGTTCCCTCATGGCCCCATAGTCCCGTTTATTCGACTGCAATACTGACACCTCCGACCTACTCTTCTCCCTCTCCAATTGTAGATTAATTTGAAAAATGTTGAAAATTGTTCAGCGACAGTGGCGACAGTTTTTGCTGTCGTAGGTTGTCACCAGGTGTTAACATGTCATAAGTGATAGGAGTAGAATTAAGCCATTTGGCCTATCAAGTCTACTCTGCCATTCAATCATGGCTTATCTATCTCAATCCTAACGCCATTCTCCTGCCTTCTCCCATAATCTCTGACACCCGTACTAATCAAGAATCTATCTAGCTCTGCCTTATCTCACCTCTATCCAGCGACTCCACCATTCCTTCCAGTAGAGATGGAAGTGCACCCATGACCTGCAACTCAACATAACGTGAATCATTCAACCTTCTCCCTTCAGTAAACCAAAAGATGGGGCAGTGGTCTGGGAAAGCCGGAAGAGGAAGAGTTACGCTCACTGTCCGCAATAATTCACTCATTCCAATACTGACGCACAATAGCAGCAGCTTTTCTGTCACCTCCACATGCACTGCAGCAACTCACCAGCAGCAGCTTCCAACAACCTCCACTGGCTGGAAGGACGAAAGCAGCAAAAGCAAGGGAACGCCTCTCTCTGGAAGCTGCCATCCAAACCACACAACAATGACTGGAGATATGGTGCTATTCCTAGACCACCGTGGCTCAAACACCTGGAACTCCCTCCCTAACAAAATTGTGGATATCACACAGCTCAGCAATTGAGTAGTTCAAGAAGACAGCAGTTCAAGAATGCTTCACAAGGGGAATTAAATGCTGGCTCAGCCTGCAAACCTATCTCTCTTGAATGAATATATATATTTTTAAAATTAATTAATTGGACCTCACACTATCCCCCTCCCCCCCCATCTCCTTCCACCTATACCCCTCCTTCCAGCTTTGCATTTCATTCCTCTCCTCATTTGACACCCTCTTCTCTCCTTTTCATCTCCAGCCTTTGATCAGTCATCTGCCATTCACCCTCCCCTCTCCCCTCACGTCTATCACTTTCTGGGCGTTGTCACATCCTTGCCTCTCTTCCACCTTTCTCTCCCCTACTTGAATCTGTCTGAAAAAGGGACCTGACCCAAAACATCGCCTGTCCATTCACTGCACAGCACAGATGCTCCCTGACCCATTGTTACTCCAGCACTGTGTTTTCCTGAAATTATGTCTAATTTAGAAAATTGCACAGAACATAATCTGTCCAAGCTGAGATAATCAGCATCACACCAGCAACATGGATATGCATCGACTGGAAGGGTGTAGATCATGTTACATCATCACATAGAGGTCCCTGTCCCCTATATATGATGGGGATATATAGACCAGGTCCTATTCTATGGAGCAGAATAGTTTAACTTGGCATCATGTTGGGTATGGAAATTGTGTGGCCCGTTTCTGTGCTGTACTGTTCTTGTCTGAAGAAGGGTTCTTTTTCATTTTTACATTAAAAGTACCTCCGAAATGTTCCGATAACAATATCATATCAGGAAGAGTTGAATAGCGTGACTGGGAAAACATAGACAACCTATATTAGAGTCTGGGCCTCGCCATTAGAAATTTTGCTCCGAAAAAAAATATTTTCCATTCCAAACTAATCAGAAGGTCCTTAAAGCTTGTACAAGAGGAGTCAATACTAATTTATGTTTGGCTGTGCCAATCTCTAATAATCGTTTATTTTCAGCAACCACTAATACTGTTGAAAACATGGACACAAATGGTGCATTAATTCTTCCATGCTAAAGTAGCAATCTATCATTTGCTGAAACTGAACGACAGAGATAAGGCCACTAACAAATGCATGCACTTTACATTCCTCATACATATCATTTGCCCACAGTACTCACACAAGCGCAAAACAAAAACAAATGTACTCAAAAAACCTGCAAACCGTGATACTAGAAATAATGAAAGACTAAACTGTTTGAGAGAGGATGAAATTACTTCTAATGCAAGTTGGCAGGGTGGCTATTTTTTTCCCTGTACAATTATTCAGTCACTAATGAAACTACACTCTGTAAAAACATGTTTGAAAGGTACCTATTTCTGCTAACTTGTTAGTAAGTTGTCAATTACAGAGGGGATTAACCATCCTGATGATGCAAAAAAAGAACTCTGGTTCAGGTATTTGCATATTACAATGAAAAAAACAAAAGAGAAAGGTTTATGAAAAGCCTTTTAAATAATTAGAACCTCCCAAAGCAAACCACAGCAATTAAAATATTTCAAAATGTGGCAGCCAATTTGTAAGCCCAAAATGCAAAATCATGCACAAAATCATAAGAGGAATAGATTGGGTAAATGCACAGATTATTTTGCTCAGAGAAGGGGAATCGTGAACCAGAGGACATAAGTTTAAGGTGAGAGGCAAAGATTCAGTGGGAACCTGAGGGGTGACTTTTTTACACAATGGGTGGTGGGTGTATGGAATAAGCTACCTAGTTGAGGCAGGTACATTCACAACATTTGGACAGGTACATGGATAGTGTAGGTTTATAGGGATATGGCCAAAAGCAAGCAAGTGCAGGCATGGGACTTGTTAGTTTGTATGCCAAGATGGGCCGAAGGGCATGTTTCCACATAGTATGACTTTATGACTGTAACATTATAACAATATGTAAAATAAGCTGGTCAAATGATGTTTATTCAAGTATGACAAAAATGCTGGGGAAACTCAGTGGGTGAGGCAGCATCTATGGAGCGAAGGAATAGGTGACGTTTCGGGTCGAGACCCTTCTTCAGAATGATGTGGGGGTGAGGGGCAGGAAGAAGAAAGGAAGAGGCGGAGACAGTAGGCTGTGGGAGAGGTGGGGAGGGGAAGGAAGGAGAAAGCAACGACTACCTGAAATCGGAGAAGACAATGTTCATGAACTACCCAAGCGAAATATGAGATGCTGCTCCTCCAATTTGCATTGGGACTCACCCTGGCCATGGAGGAGGCACAGGACAGAAAGGTCGGATTCGGAATGGGAGGGGGAGTTGCAGTGCAGAGCCACCGGGAGATCAGGTTAGTTAATGCAAACTGAGATGATGCAGAGCAGTTGACACCTAGAACAGCGGATGCAATAGATGAGGTTGGAGGAGGTGCAGGTGAACCTCTGCCTCACCTGGAAAGACTGCTTGGGTCCTTGGATGTAGTCGAGGGGGAAGTAAAGCGACAAGTGTAGCATTTCCAGCGGTTGCAAGGGAAAGTACCAGGGGAGGGGGTGGTTTGGGTGGGAAGGGACAAATTGACCAAGGAGGTACGGAGGGAGCGGTCTCTGCGGAAAGCCAAAAGGGAAGGAGATGGGAAGATGTGGCCAGTGGTGGAATCCCATTGGAGATGGCGAAAATGTCGGAGGATTATCTGTTGAATGCGACGGCTGATGGGGTGGAAGGTGATGACAAGGGGGACTCTGTCCTTGGTACGAGTGGGGGTGGGGGGGGGGGGAAGTGAGAGCAGAGCTACGGGATATAGAGGAGACACTGGTGAGACCCTCATCTACCTGCGATGGAGATAGTGAGGTCTAGAAACGGTAGGGAGATGTCGGAAATGGTCCAGTATTAACGTTGGCAACTGGGAAAGACCTCTAGATGCAATCAGAAATTGTTGGAGAATCATGAGGTTTTCAAGAGAGAGTTATATTTAGCTCTTAGGGCTAAAGGAATCAAGGGTTATGGGGAAAAAGCAGGATCGGTTTTGGATGATCAGCCTTGATCATATTGAATGGCGGTGCTGGCTCGAAGGGCCGAATTGTCTACTCCTGCACCTATTTTCTATGTTTCTAATATTATCCCGAAGGTTGAGTGGACATTGTTACATCTCAATATCAGTGGTATGACAGAGGAGGTGATTTCATGAAGCAACCACTCTGCCACATGGTTGGTCAAGCAGGTATTTGGAAAAACAGGGGCCTGATGGCTGAAATGTACATATAATGCGTTCCTTAGCATTGAGCAGCCCAGCTGTGCTGAGTCTCACCAGCACTGCCTCAATTGCCAGTAGTGGGAGACCCCAATGTCACAGACAGCACCTCTTCCAAAACACCAGGAAGCAGATCACAAGATAGATAGTCAGGCATTTATCTATGTCTCGAATGCAAAGTGCTGGAGTGACTCCAGTACTTTGAATTCCATGCAAGATTCCGGCTTCTGCAATTTCCTGTGTTTACATTTATCTATGCCTGCTGGCCCATCTACCAATAAGGAAAAGCTATGTGATATGGTTCCTTTGTAAATTGGTTTAGACACTTTCCCTCTCCCTGACTCTCAGTCTGAAGAAGTGTCATGACCCGAAACGTCACCTATTCTCTTTCTCCAGAGATGCTGCCTGACCCATTGAGTTACTCCAGTATTTTGTGTCTAGTTTCTAGGCTATATCATTTCTGGAAGAGACTTGGGATTGTACAAAGCCGGAGAAAACGTTACCAGTTCACAGCAAGCTGTCTTGCACCGGTCCCAAAATCAAACAGCGCTATTAGTAATTTTCTGTTTGGACCTGCTAGATGGTCAGAGGATATAGTTTTAAGATTGTTGCCAAAGGAACCTGGGAGATTAGCTTTTGGCATGGTCAGGTATGCCTGAAATTGCCTGAAAGCTAACTTAAAGGTAAAGTTCTTACAGTAAGTGCGTTCGATGAAAAGTTAGAATGTTTCTTCATTGGGACAAATCTCTGTGTTTAGTTTTCAATTGTCCCACCAAGTCTGAGCTGAACAGCGATCACCCCATGCACTAGTGCTATCCTACACACTAAGGACAATTTTACAATTATCAAATTACCAAAGCCTATAAACCCACAAAGCTGTACATCTTTGGTATGCGGGAGGAAACCGGAGCCCCCAGGGAAAACCCACACGGTCAGAGGGAGAACATATAAACTCCATACTGACAGCACCATGGTCAGGATCGAACCCGGTTCTCTGGCGCAGCAAGGCAGCAACTCTATCACTGCGCCACTGTGCAATCCCTATGATTGGTCACTCATGTGCAGACATCAAGCACATAGCACATAGGTTGAATAAGTTAGGTCTTTATTCTCTGGAGCGCAGAAGGTTAAGGGGGGACTTGATAGAGGTCTTTAAAATGATGAGAGGGATAGCCAGAGTTGATGTGGACAAGCTTTTCCCTTTGAGAATAGGGAAGATTCAAACAAGAGGACATGACTTCAGAATTAAGGGACAGAAGTTTAGGGGTAATATGAGGGGGAACTTCTTTACTCAGAGAGTGGTAGCGGTGTGGAATGAGCTTCCAGTGGAAGTGGGGTGGAGGCAGGTTCATTGAGTATCATTTAAAAATAAGAGTTGGATCTGTGGAATTCTCTGCATATGGATGAGAAATTCAATGGAGGGTTCATGGTATGAGTGGGCAGGCAGGGCTAACGGAATAAGGGGGGGAGAAAAAAAGGAATGTTGTTCGGCATGGACTTGTAGGGAATAGATGGCCTGTTCTCGAAGTGCTGTAATGGTTATATGGTTATATGGTTATATAGCAGTGCAATGTTGATAATAGGTCTGCGGCTATCCAATCCATGCTAGGTCGATAAAAGAACAGATTGACTGGGCTTATATTCACTGGAATATTGAAGGATGAGAGGCGATCTTATAGAAACGTATAAAATTCTTAATGGATTGGACAGACTAGATGCAGGAAAAATGTTCCCGATGTTGGGGGAGTCCAGAACCAGGGGTCACAGTTGAAGAATAAGGGGTAGGCCATTTAGGACTGAGATAAGGAAAAACTTTTTCATCCAGAGAGTTGTGAATCTGTGGAATTCTCTGCCACAGAAGGCAGTTGAGGCCAATTCACTGGATGTGTTCAAGAGAGAATTGGATTGGGCTCTTAGGGCTAACGGAATCAAGGGATATGGGGAGAAAGCAGGAATGGGGTACTGATTCTGGATGGCGAGCCATGATCATATTGAATAGCGGTGCTGTCTCGAAGGGCCGAATGGTCAACTTGTGCACCTATTTTCTATGTTTCCATGCCTTCCACAAAGTTCCTGTTCCAAAATCATCAACTTGCAAACTATGAACTTTACGAATATCGTCAGTTACTTTGTTGAAAACCTGCAAGTTATTTACTAATGTTTTGCCACGTTTCTCAAGGGAAGTGGTAGCTTGTGCAAAGTTTGCAAAATTGGAAGCAATAAACACAAGATCGCAGTGGAGGGACTTTTTCTGCATGATTTCACTGACGATCCTGATTGCAGCAGATTCTTCTTCTTCAAAACAGTTGACGATTTATTTTATCATTTCAAAATTTGCAGAATAGTACAGTGCAGCAGAGAGATATGTACCCCAAAACGGGCTGAGGAGGTGGTGGAATCTCGGGTGCTATTTCCTTAAACAACTGCACACGTGACGGTACTTTGAAGAAGATTTTCTTGACATTGCCTAGGCGATCGACATTTGGAAACAAGCTATGTCTGTGCTTGGCAATTTTATGAAATCCTTGAGCTAACCATGTCAAATGCAACATTTTGGGGAATAAAAATTTTAAGTCACAAACAGAAGTACATTCTCATGTTTTATACCTTCTGGCCAAAGTACAACAAGTGAAGATGTAAACAACTGAGCAATAGTTGAGCTGTTTGACTTCTCCAATACTGATGTCAACAAATATTCCTTTGATGGTTGACCTGCCTCCAGTGTACAGATGACCACATTAGCAACATATCTCCCCACAGCATCGGTTATCTCGCCTATTGGGATCCATATTTTGTTGCATACAACTTCATCTCTAATTTTTTGCACAACAATGTTGAAGTTGCTGTCAACATACTTTTTCCATATGACTCGCTTGGTATATGTTCCTCTGGGTATTTCTCTAAAAAAACCTCTGAGAGATTTGTTTTCCAATTTCCACAGTGGAATTCCAGCATCAAAGAATGCCTTGCACAGATCACTCGAAAACTCAGATTTGCGACTGGAGCCAGCAGTAAATGTAGTGAGGAGACAAGCTTGGGTAGTCTACACTCCAGCGGTATCAACATTGACCTCTAATTTTAGATAGCCCATGTCTTCTCCATCCTCCCCCTCACCCTCCCCTTCCCAGCTGTCTTTCTAGTCATACTGTCTCCCCCTCTTCCTTTCTTCCCCCCCCCCCCCCCTCCACATCAGTTTGAAGAAAAGTCTAAACCCGAAACATCGCCTATTCCTTCTCTCCATAGATACTGCCTCACCCGCTGTTTCTCCAGCATTTTTTGTCCACCTTTGATTTTTCCAGCATCTGCAGTTCTTTTTTTTAAATAGATCTTGGAGAAAACTGAACCAGTGGGCAGCGACACGAATGAATGAATGACCGAAGGTGGCGCCCCCGGCTTTGCCCCGGAGGTGGAGGCTTTCTTATGTTATACTATGTTAACACGTTAATAATAACATTAATATTAACATGTTAACATAGAAAACATCATTGTAATCACAGTACAACTAGAGAAAATAACACAACCTTTTAGCAAAACGGCAAAAAAAGGCTGATTTAGACACTCGATCATGAAAAAGGCATTATCTTGGTGAAATAATCAAAAAAGGCATAAAAAGGCACATGGCATTTATGGCAAAATCCTGGCTCTAGTAATCATTATGTAGGATGTATAGCTACATAAGAGATGTTCAAAAGGGCAAGGTAGATCCTATGGAGATATATGATTATTTTAGTAAGACTTTCAGAGAAAATTTTGAATTCAGAGAGCACCTTTTCCCTTGGCCTCAGTTTGTTTCAAAGTGTTTTGCAAACTTTGAAGTGCGTTTGAACCATAGTCATAGTAGCAATATGAGAAAACATTGGCACTGTTTAATTTACTTCATTATTAAAATATAATTGATTTTCTTTGAAGTGCTCTACCCTCCTTCCATTTAAGAACTAGCTTATGTTCCCAGGCAGTCAAAAAGGGGTAAATCAATCCTTGATTTTTCTTCAAACATTAACTGAGTCTTGGTGGTGAGTGCTGATCATTGAAAACACATCAGAAAGTCTGGTTATATCGGTATACCAAAATATATATTTTTTAAATTAGACTCTAATATTACTAATTATATTTGGGACTATAGATCACATAGAATCACAAAAAAAACACTTATGTAAACCAAAAGAGGTCGGGGGACTTTCACTTCCAAATTTTTTGTATTATTACTGGGCAGTGCATATTAAGAAATGATTTATTGGTTGGATAGTTCTACCCAACAGACACAATGGATAAAAATGGAGAAGGAAGATTGCCACCCTTGTAATATAGGAACAATCCTCTTTTCCCCAAAAAAACTGAATAACACAATATATAAGAAGAACCCAATTATATATGGTACAATAAGAATTTGGAAACAAATAAAATTATCTTTAAAATTAAGAAATCCATCACTGTTAATGCCAATAGCAAATAACCCTTTATTTAAACCATCTCTTATTGATAAGACATATAACCAATGGGAAAGTCTCGGAATTAGAAGGATCGGGGATATGTACGAAATGGGAAACCTACTATCATTCCAACAACCACAATTAAAATTTAAATTGAAAAACAACCAATATTTTAAATATCTTCAGATTTGCGATTTTGTGAAAAAATATATACAAGGATATCAAAAAGTAACTCCTGACTTATTGGAAGAAGCAATGAATATTGAAGCTGACTCACAAAAATTAATATCATATTTATATAATAGTATTCTAAATATAGACCTACCATCGACAGAGGTACTTAGAGAAGAGTGGGAACGGGAACTAATGATAAAAATTATGAAGCTTAAATGGGAAAAATACCTGATATATATTCACAAATGTTCGATTAATGTAAGACATAATCTAATTGAATTTAAAATTGTACATAGATTATATTATTCAAAAACAAGATTGAACAAATTTTATCCAAATATATCCGCCACTTGTGATAAATGTCTAGCCCAAAAGGCAACTATAACACACTCCTTAGTTTCCTGCATAAAACTTTATAGATTTTGGAATGATATTTTTGAAATATTTACAAAATTATTCAAGACAAGAAAGGAACCTAATACTGAAATGATTATATTTGGTGTAATGGAAGATGGGAATAAATTGAACACATCTCAAAATCTATTCCTTAACTATGGTTTAATAATAGCAAAAAAATTAATACTTAAATTTTGGAAGGGTACATCAATACCAACGCTTAAAATGTGGATTGCAAGTATGTTGGACACCGCTCATCTTGAGGAAATGCGATTCCTCCTAATGGATAAATCAGACCAATTCATAACGAGTTGGTCTCCATTCGTCGTTTTTTTGGAATCATATGGTGCAACACAATTGTAAAAAATAACTGTTTCAGGACTGGACGAGGGTTGGTCAAGATTATAAATAATGATCTCCTTTTCTTTTTTATTTTATTTTCTTTTCTCTATTTTCTCTCTCAACTTTCTTCATTTACTCGTTTTCTTTCTTCACACACTATATATTTCACATCTTTCTATCCTTTACTATCTAACTTATTTTTCTTATTCTAATCTTTTTTCAATGTAACAAAAAAAAAAGTTGTACATAAAATGTATTATGAAAATATATATTAGGCACTTTGGTACCATATGACTGTACTTACTTCTAATAAAATAAAATATTTAAAAAAAAAATAAAGTCTGGTTCCATCATTAACAAACTTACTGCACAGCAACTGCTCCATTTATAAACATCTGACTTATGAATACACTATTGACTTGTTGAGATGCATGCCTTTGAGCTACATATGAATAATGTGCCACTCACTTGATGTAGAGGTACATTGCACCAAAATATCTATGGTGCATTTTGTTCAATTTAGAAAATCAATTTTTGCGCAATCTATCTGTTGCAAACATTTCAGAATTTCTCCACTTGCAAGCAACTTTCATCTGCATCCATCTGAATGCATCTGAGGCTGGGGAATTTGGGGTCTTTCCTCTTTCCCCATTACCCACAATGCACTGAGAAGTACAATGGCTTTACGATCATCTCTATTGAATAGGTGTGACCAGCAATCATGCTTCATATTACATTTAGTTGCACATTTACTCGCCAAACTATCAGGAGCGCACTACATGTGAGCATTTGGCACCTTTTCTAACTTCTGCGAATAGGATTCATTTAGTTTAGTTCAAATTAGAGATACAGCATAGAAACAGGCCTTGTGACCCACCGAGTCCATGCTGGCTATTGACCACCCGCTCACACAAATTCTAAATCGTCCACTCCCAACACACTAGGAGCAATTTACAGATGTTGATTAACCTGAAAATCCGGCTGTGGGAGGAAACTGGAGAATCTGGAGAAAAACCAAGCAGTCACAGGAAGAACATTCAAGATTCAAGAGAGTTTATTGTCATGTGTCCCTGATAGGACAATGACATTCTTGCTTTGCTTCAGCACAACAGAACATTGTAGGCATGACTACGGAACAGATCAGTGTGTCCATGTGAACTCCACACAGACAGCACCGAGGTCAGGGTGAAACCCGGGTCTCTGGCAATGAGAGGTATCATCTCTATAAACTGTGTATAGTGTGCTACCCTTAAACGCCTTGTTGGCTGCCTTTTGTTATTATCTAGTCATTTTATTACATAGTCATTCTCAAAATTCCAACTATAAGTGCTGGTGAAGTTCATGTTACTTGCGTGGAATCCAAAGTCACATCATAGTGGAATCACAGGAGGAGTAAGACTTGGAATAACAAGCACACCAAGGCAATGTAGGATAATCTAAAATGCCACAAAACAATTGGTAATGATCAAATTGACTCTCTTGGGTTATAACTGATCATATTTCTGACAAGACTGATTTTTGCTGTAACACCAAAGAATTTGCTTTGGTATTGATCGATTTGCTTCCTTGTAGGTAGGCCAATAGAAAGTAAGCTGGCATCTGAAGGGATGCTGAATTAAATTTCCTCAGGGCCAATGGTGGAATCTCTCAAAAGTAGTGTCAGGAAGGAAGCAACAAAGTGCATAAATCTAGAAACACAAGGGTAGTAAGATTCAGATTTGTAATGCGTGTTGTTTTTGACCATGAGTTTCTCACCAAATTATGACATTGATATCGTTGCAGATTTGTGAAAATCTCAGCCTTTCCCCTCAGTAGAGTTGAATAAAACTAGGGGGCATAGACATTTAGAGGGGAAAGGAAAGGAACTTTACCACCCTGAGATTCAGCAGTACCTGGAATACTCTTCTGGTGAGTGTGGTAGAAGCAGAGTGGTAGACATTACTGAAGGAGTATCGAGATGAACATTTAAATCACTTTGGCATAAAACACTGAAGACCGAGTGCCGGAATATGGGATTAGTACAGATAGGCGTGCACTGATCAGCATGTTCTAGGGAGCCAAATGGTTTGTTTTCTAAACCACAGCCTTTCCCTCAATGTCAGTGAAATGAGGGAGCTGGTCGTTAATTTCAGGTACTAGGGTGGAGCCCAATCAGCACAATGGATCTGTATTTGCAGCACCAGGAGCTGTAAAGAGTTCTTGTCAAGAGCTTCAAGTTCCTTGGTGTAAATTTCAACAACAATTTGTTCTGGTCCAACCACATAACATTATAGCCAAGAGAGTTGCCCAGAGTATGGTAATCAAGAACCAGAGGACATAGGTTTAAGGCAAGGGGGAAAAGATGTATTAGGACTGTGCAGGGTAACCTAGTCATGCAAAGGATGGTGGGTGTGTGGACCAAGCTGCTGGAAGAGCAATGTTTAAGAAACATTTAGACAGATACATGGATAGGACAGGCTTAGAGGGATATGGGCCAAATGCAGGCAGGTGGGACCAGTGTAGATGGGGCACGTTGGTCGTACACCCGCATCTCCAATACATCAGAAAAATAAGGACATTTGGCACAACTATAATGACTTATCAATTTCTACAGTCGCACCACAAAAAACATCTTATCCAGATGCATCACGGCTTGGTATGATAAGTACTCTGCCCATGACTCCCCAACAGATCAACGGTGGATGCGATCTCACTGGCTCTCCATTCCGCTCTGGATCACTTGGACAACAGTTACTCATATGTCAGGCTGTTATTCATTGACTCCAGCTCGGCGTTTAACACCATTATCCCCTCCAAGCTGGTTACCAAGCTCTCAGATCTGGGTCTCTGCACATCCCTCTGCAATTGGATCCTCGACTTCCTCATCCACAGACCACAGTCTGTCCGTATTGTGGAAATGTGTCATCCTCGATAACAATCAGCACGGGAGCACCACAAGGCTGCGTGCTCAGCCCCCTGCTGTACTCACTCTATACGCCTGACTGTGCAGCTGGACATAGTGCGAACTCCATCATCAAGTTCGCCGACGACTCCACTGTTGTGGGACGAATCACTGATGGGGCCGAGTCAGAGTATAGAAGTGAGATCGACCAATTGACCAAATGGTGCCAGCACAATAACCTGGCTCTCAACACCAGCAAAACCAAGGAACTAATTGTGGACTTTGGAAGGGGTAGGATAGGGACCCACAATCCCGTTTATATCAACGGGACGATGGCGTGCACATTTCTGAAGATCTCTCCTGGTCCCAGCACACTGATGCAATTATAAAGAAAGAACATCAGCGCCTCTACTTCCTGAGAAGATTACGGAGAGTCGGTTTGTCAAAGAGGACTCTCTCGAACTTCTACAGGTGCACAGTAGAGAGCATGCTGACTGGTTGCATCGTGGCTTGGTTCGGCAACTTGAGCGTCCAGGAGCGGAAAATAATGCAGAAAGCTGTGACCACTGCCCAGTCCATCATCGGCTCTGACCTTCCCACCATCGAAGGGATCTATCGCAGTCGCTGCCTCAAAATGTTTGCCAACATCAAGGACCCACACCATCCTGGCCACACACTCATTTCTCCGCTGCCATCAGGTAGAAGGTACAAGAGCCTGAAATCTGGTACATCCAGGTTCAGGAGCAGCTTCTTCCCCACAGACATCAGGCTATTAAACTCGCCATCAAACAAACTATGAACTATAACAGCCTCTTGCACTTTATCTGTTTATTTATGTGTGTATATATGGTCTGTGCTATATAGACAGACTGAACTGTTCTGTATTTATGCTTGCAATACTCTGTTGTGCTGCAGCAAGCAAGAATTTCATTGTCCTATCTGGGACACATGACAATAAACTCTCTTGACTTGACTTGACTTGACTAAAGCTCCAGAGAGACAATTATCGTGTGATGTACTAATAGAAAATTAATTGGAACAGCGAGAAAAATAAAGATAAATATCCGGGCAATTACAATTAACATTACGATTAATACTTCCGATGGATGTAATTAGTCCAGAGGGAAAAGTAGCAGATAGCAAAAGAACATTTTGAGGAGAGACAACAAAATAGAAGGGCCGAAAGAAATGCTTATATTTTTGATCTCGGAAGGGAGTTTCCATCTCCAATCATGAGATGCGGAAACTGCGTCATGTTTAGTCACCAATGTCTGGTCTGGAACTGTTTGATATTAGCCAGTGATCTCTGCTTTTCAGATGGGGTTGTGAGGTTGTCATTAACTCCTTAGATATATTGTACCAGATGTGTTCTGATGCAAACAAGACAGTACAAAAGATTACTGTCACGTCCATTGCATTCCAGGAAGCTTCAGTTTTCAAAAGCACTTTCATTTCTTCTGATAAAAATATCTAAAAGCTTGTTCAATATCCAAAAAGTCTTGTCTTTTGTCTTTGCATGTTCCGTTCCAGGTTAACAAAGGAATCTCTGAGTCCAATCCATTCGGTTCACTCGCTTTTCTATTTCGCTGAAGTTAGCCTCTCCCTTGGTTAGACCCTTCTTCTTAGTCTGAAGAAGGATCTCGACCGGAAACGTCACTTATTCCTTCGCTACATAGATGCTGCCTCACCCGCTGAGTTTATCTAGCAATTTTGTCTACCTTCCTCCTTGCTACATATGGTTTTCAGGCTGATTGTAGCTTGTCTTTGCAATAATGAACCCAAACTCCATGGTATGATAACTGTGACCAGAACTCTGTAATGCCGCTCTTTGGATAAAGAATGGCATTAATTATCACACCCAATAAAGTATGTGAAGGCGCCTAGCCCAAAGAGTCAATAGTATGATAGCAAAGGTTCACATCATATATTTGTAAAACAAAGAATACCCATATAGCTAAAAGCCTTTAATCCTAGCAGCATTCTGATAAACCTCTTTGGCACCCTCTCCAAAGCCTCCACATCCTTCCTGCAATCAAAACTGTACACAATACGGCCTACATATTTTAAAGTTGTAACATTGAAACATATAAGATTGTTAAGGGCTTGGACACGCTAGAGGCAGGAAACATGTTCCCGATGTTGGTGGAGTCCAGAACCAGGGGCCACAGTTTAAGAATAAGGAGTAAGCCATTTAGAACGGCGACCAGGAAACACTTTTTCTGACAGAAAGTGGTGAGTCTGTGGAATTTTCAGCCTCAGAGGGTAGTTGAGGCAGGTTCTCTGGATGCTTTCAAGAGAGAGCTAGATAGGGCTTAAAAATAGCAGTCAGAGGATATGGGGAGAAGGCAGGAACGGGGTACTGATTGGGGATGATCAGCCATGATCACATTGAATGGCGGTGCTGGCTCGAAAGGTCAAATGGCCTACTCCAGCACCTATTGTCTATTGTCTATTTTCTATTGTCTATTGTCTAACATCTTTAACGGGATCCCAACACTAGTCACATCTTTCTCTTATACTCAATGCCCCGACCATTGAAGGCAAGCATATCCTATGACTCCTTTACCATTATATCTACTTGTGTTGCCACTTTCCGGGAGCTGTCTTTCTTGGACCCCCACCATCCCTCTGTGCATCAATGCAGATAAGGTTCTTGCGATTAAATGTTTTTGTCAAAAACACAGGACAGAAGAGCTTTGTCGCTACCTTAAAACCAAAAGCATAACGGGTCGTTAACAGACAACTAAAAACTCCAGAAAATAATTCAGCAAAGATAGAGCATTTTTGAGGCAACTAGCTTTAGATACATTTAAAGGCAAGCTTTACCATATGGAAGCGAAAGAAGAAGCCGAGAATTGGGTCTGGATTAGTTGCAGAGGGATAGCAGGAGGCGTTTGCATCCAAATACTGCAGCCAAACAGTTAGTTTCTTCACAGTTGACTCTATTTTATTTTATGTAGGTAGTTATTAAGAAATCCCACTGAAGTGTACAAGCCGCTTAGCTAAATCAAGATAAGAAGCCACAAAGTTAAAGATCTCCTTCAAAATTGGATTCCAGAATACCTATTAACCTCAACAGCTTCAGTTTGCAACGTCTGATTTAAGTAGATAACAGTGCCTCGGTATTTCTGTTTCATCAGTTTGCGTTGTTCCATTTAATCACAGAGAATGCAGTCAAAGTCAAGTCCCAATAATCAGAGACATGTTTCACTGGTGCTGATCATATCAGAGCTCAACAAGAGCAAAATCTCTGCTGCAGAAACTCAAAAATTGCAGTGCTATCAAAACATCAATAATATTGCAGAGGAAATCTGCTCAAATCTCGGACAAGATCTTGCGAAGGACCACGTCTTATAGCACACAGCATGTATTTAGGTTAGCAACTATAATTTTATGTGCAAGTTGTCTCTTGGGTTTCTGCGACTCATCTGGGGAGCAGTCTAAATGCAAGTTTGAGGGTACAGATGCCATGCTGAGATAAATCTTTTCCCAACCATTGTTTACATTTTCCAGAGGGAAATACGTTTTACTGCCATTGGTTTCTCATTTTTATCAATAGCAACAACTTCATCAATTAGTCAATGGCATGAAGTTCTGAAGGATACTAAACTAGTTTATTGATACGCGAGTTGCAACTTTATGAATGAACTTCTTGGCCAACAGGTTAATCAAGGTTTGTTGGTATTGAATGGAGGCCAAAGGTCAGATCATCCACAAACTTACCAGAGGCTTGAGAGATTGTATGTCAGTGTCTACTCGTATCTTTTACATTCTAACCCTGCTCTCAGATACGAGCAAAAATTGATGATGAGTAAATATATGGGGGCCAAAACTATGGATGTATCCTGAGAAACCCCAAACATTGGCTAAGGATTAAACCTGGATGCATGCATGTCTTAAGGGCCTGTCCCACTTAGGTGATTTTTCAGCAGACTGCCGGCGAGTGCCAAGTTCGCGGCATTCGCCTGAAAAACCGGGAACTGGAACGCGATTGTCAGAGTGGAGCACAGACACAAACACATCGCAAAGGCGGAGGCCAGGAAAAGCGGGAGGAACGCTGTCTGAAATTCAAACAGTGGTCAGCAATGAGGAAATTCAAACAGGCAGCACAGTGTACAGTAAGTCATTAAAAGGGGAGGTTAAAACACATGCAAGGCGGAGGCCAGGAAAGAGGAGGGAGCGCTGCAATGAAATTCAAAACAGTGCAAAGCTAAGGTGAGTCCTTTAACAGAGGGGGAGGAGGGAGGAGAGAGGGGGAAAAGGGGGGGTAGGAGAGGGGGGGAGAAGGGGGGGAGGGGAGAGGGGGGGGGGGGGTACAAGTAAGGGGGGAGAAGGGGGGGAGGGGGGGAGGAGAGGAGGGAGGGGAGAAGGGGGGAGAAGGGGGGGGTAGGGGGGGGGAGAAGGGGGGGAAGAAGGGGGGGAGGGGGGGGAGAGGGGGGAGAGGGGGGAGAAGGGGGGGAGAGAAGGGGGGGGGGGGGGGGGGGGGGGGGGGAGGGGGAGGGGGGGGAGTAGGGGGGAGAATGGGGGAATAGGGGGGTAAGGGGGGAGAAGGGTAGAGAGGGGGGCGGAAGGGGGGAGGGGGGGGGGAAGGGGGGGGAGAAGGGGGGGGAAAAAAAAGAGTGGGAAGAGGGGGGAAAGGGGGGGGGAAAGGGGGAGGAGAAGGGGGGGGAGAGAAGGGGAGGAAGGGGAGAAGAAGGGGGGAAGAAGGGGGGGGGGGGAGAATGTGGGAGAGATAGGGGGAGAATGGGGGGGGGGGGGGGAAATGGGGGGGGGAAAAAGGGGGTGGAAAAGGGGTGGAAAAAGGGGTGGGAAAAGGGGTGGAGAAGGGGTGGAGAAGGGGGGGAGAAAGAAAGGGTTGTGACACTTTTAAGAAGCCAGACAACTTTTAAGCCAGAGATATACAGCTGTGAAGTTCGGTGGACATTTCCTGAGGCAGCACGGTGGAGCAGCAGGAAAGTTATTACCTTACGGCACCAGAAACCCGGATTGATCCTGATTACGAGTGCTTGACTGTATAGAGTTTGCACGTTCTATCCCTGACCTGCCTAGGTTTTCTCCGCATTCCCAAGAAGTACAGGTTCATAGGTTAATTGGCTTGGTATAATTGTAAATTATTCCTAATGTGTGCACTATAGTGTTAGTGTACAGAGATCTCTGATTAGCACAGATTGGTTGGGCCTAAGGTGTGTAGAGAAACATAGAAACATCGAAACATAGAAACTAGGTGCAGGAGGAGGCCATTCGGCCCTTCGAGCCAGTGACCCTGGATAGAAGGAAAGGATGACGTTTCGGGTTGAGACCTCTTCAAACTGAGAGTCAAGGGAGAGGGAGACACATGGATAAAGAATGGTAAGGTGTGAAAATGAGACATCAATCAAAGGAAAAAAAACAGAATACATAATTGTTAGATAGGGGAATGTGGAAACAAAGCTACCGAGATAAAATTCAGGGGGACAGTCAGACTGGTTGGAGAAATAGGAAGGGGGAGGGAATGGCGAGAGAGGGAAAGCAAGGGCTACTTGAAGTTAGAGAAGTCAATATTCATATCGTTGGGGTGTAAGCTGTCCAAGCAAAATATGAGGGACAGTTCCTCCAATTTGTGCTGGGCCTCACTCTGACAATGGAGGAGGCCCAGGACAGAAAGGTCAGTATGGGAATGAGAGGGGGAGTTTAAGTTTTTCACAACTGGGAGATCAGGTAGGTTTAGGCAGTCTGTTCAGCGAAAAGATCGCCAAGCCTGCGCTTGGTCTCGCCGATATATAGGAGTCCACATGTGGTACAGTGGATACAGTAGATGAGGTTGGAGGAGGTGCAAGTGAAACTCTGCCTCACCTGAAAAGGTTGTTGGGGTCCTTGGATGGTGTTGAGGGAGGAGGTATAGGGACAGGTGCTGCATCTTCTGCGGTTGCAAGGGAAGGTACCTGGGGAGGGGATGGTTTGGGTGGGAAGGGACGAGTTAACCATGGAGTTGCGGTGGGACCGGTCTCTGTGGAAAGAAGAAACGGTTGGAGATAGGAAGATGTGGCCAGTGGTGGGATCCCATTGGAGGTGGCAAAAATGTCAGAGGATTATGCACTGTATGCGATGGCTGATGGGGTGGAAAGGAACAGGCGAGATGGACCTGTCTCTGTTGTGACTGGGGGGAGGGGGAGGGGGAAACAAGAGTGGAGGTACGGGATATTGAGGAGACCTTTGTGAGGGCCTCACCTATGACGGAAACCCCTGTTCCCTAAAGAATGTGGACATCTCAGACGTCCTTGCATGGAACATCACATCTTGGGCGCAAATGCGGCATAGATGGGGGAATTGGGAGTAGGGGGTAAAGTATTTGCAGGAGGCAGAGTGGGAACTGTTTTCGTGCTGTATCACTAAACTAAACTCAGGACTTGGAAGCTGCAAGATGATGCCAGCATGTAGCGACTCTCTGTATGTTGTTCCCAAGAAGATCCATGGTACTCATGTATAGTATGATTAGATTGGACAGCATGCAGAACAAACTGCTCACTGCATCTTGGTACACGTGACACTAAACTAAACTAAGTGACCAAAGACAAATGTTTCCCGAGGCAACACGATAACGTCTGATTGAGTTATATTACTTTGGTAATTCCATTCAAAGTTATCATTCCTCCACAATGTGTTGCATCGATCGTCAAAGCAGCATGGAACACTCATTCCATGTGATTCCTTCAAACGTTGGGAGCCTGTGTCCAAAAGTAGCACCAGTCATCAGAGACAATAGACAATAGACAATAGGTGCAGGAGTAGAACAAATATCAATCTATTTACTTGGAAATTCTAAAGAAAAATCTGTTCCATGCCACTTAGACATCCTTACAGTCAACAATTTCAATTTAAAAAAAGACTCCAATTCACTGTCAATCATTATGTTATGTATGAAACTTTTCTCCACATGTGGTATTGTCTTCCATTATCTACAAATGACAAAGAAATTGTAATTGAATTACCAGCAGCAGTGCAGAAATCCTGACTAAGGATTTTTAGAAACAACGAAAGAAAAATCCTAATTCTGTGGTGATATATCTTCTGTGGAGGTTGACAGACTGCTAAAATGTTAATGTAGTAACTAAGCCTAGCATCCCTTGAAATTCAGACACTGCAGATGTTGGAAATCAGA
Source organism: Leucoraja erinaceus (assembly GCF_028641065.1). Taxonomy (NCBI): domain Eukaryota; kingdom Metazoa; phylum Chordata; class Chondrichthyes; order Rajiformes; family Rajidae; genus Leucoraja; species Leucoraja erinaceus. The sequence continues at coordinate 23,750,265 of NC_073381.1, read as the reverse complement.
AATAGAACCAGAAAATGCTGGATATACTCTTCAAGGCAGAATTTGTGAAAATAGAAACCATTCAGATTTCAGGGCAAAGATACATATATCTAGGTTAGCTTTCCCCTTCTCTCCATCTATCTTTGTTGCAAGCCAAATGCTAAAAATGCCCATGAGACCTGGGCACAGTACCTGGAATTGTGGTGCTCAAATACTTATGGTGCAATGACCCAGCCCCATCAATGCCAGCACAGAAAGCTTGTCTCCTTGTCTGTGGAAGGATAGGCGAAGGATAGGTGAAGGCAAGAGAATGGGGATGAAGGAAAGATAGATCAGCCATGAATGAATGGTGGAGTGGACTCAATGAGCCGAATGGCCTAATTCTGTTCCTATGACCTATGAACTTATGAACTTATGAAATGAAATGAAATGAAATGATTCAATTTATTGTCATTGTCAGTGTACAGTACAGAGACAACGAAATGCATTTTTAGCATCTCCCTTGAAAGGGAGACACAGGGCGTCGCGGTGTGCCCGCGCCTGCCGCCGTACATTCCATTACAGGCAAAGGTGGGTGAAGTGTCTTGCCCAAGGACACAACGACAGTATGCACTCCAAGCGGGATTTGAACCGGCTACCTTCCGGTCGCCAGCCGAACTCTTAGCCCATTGTGCTATCTGAACAGCGATGACTGATTATTGCTTTATTGGAGCTTAAAGCACACCAGAACTAAACAACACAGAACATTCAGCTTGAGACAGACACAAAATGCTGGTGTAATTCAGTGGGACAGGCAGACTCTGGAGAGAAGAAATTGGTGATGTTTTGGGTCGAAACCCTTCTTCAGACGATCTGCAGTTCTTTCCTCCACATAGGACATTCAGCTTACTTGCCTCTAAATAGCTATCATAAAGCTTATTCATGATTATAAGCACTTAAGTGGCTTTAAGAGGCTCGCATGTGAAGGCTGATAAGGTGAGTTTATTTTGGTATAATGTTTGGAACAGACTTTGTGTGCCTACTTTTCTGTGCAACATGAAAAGACAAGTTTAGAAACTCGTTCCCATCTAAGAATCTCATCTCAAGTGGGCACCATCCTGCAACAAGGGGGTGCCGTCCTGTATGGGTATGGCTGCCCAGCCTGCAGCTGTCTGTTTTTTCATCTCTTTTTAATTTTTTTAAATTTTTAGTTAGTTAGTTGAGTTTTTTGTTTTTCTGAGTTTTAGTCTTTTTATGTGGGGGGGGGGGAGGGGGAAACTGCTTTTCAGGATCCCTACCTGGTTGGAGAGACGGCTTTTCTCTGGACAGCACCTTCAACCCGTCTTCACGGCCTACCAGCGGGCCTGGAGCGGCGTTTCCTGAGGGGACCGGCCAGAACCTCGGCTTCGGCAGCAGCACAGCGCTGGAGCGCTATCGCGGAGCAGAGCGGGCGATGCCTTGCCCGGCACGCCACGCTGGAACTCCGGTGAGCTGAAGACCGCTGATTAAACATAGCGGAGCTGCGGTCTGTGGAGCGGCCAGCTGCGGACGGCGGCACTGAACTTTAACATCGGGAGCCTGGGACCTCTCGCCAAGATCGCCAGTAGTGAAGCTCCATCCAGTGTGGCCTGTTGGCTTCGGAAGCCGCGGTCTCTGGTAAGGAAGCGGCCGTTCCAGGTGTCTCAAGCCGCTGTGAGGATTCTTCGGACGCCGGAGCACCATCATCCGGCGAGAACGGCCTGGAACATCGGGCCTCCGTAAAGGCGACCGCGGAGGCCTCAATAGGCCCGACTATGGGCGGACATGGGGATGGGGACTGGGTGCCTTCCTTCATAATGGGAACCATTCTGGGGGGATGTTTTTTATGTTCATTTTCTTTATTATTATTATTATGTTGTTTTCTTTTTTATGTGCTGCAATGGCAATACGCATTTCACTACACCAATTGGTGTAAGTGATTAATAAAGAACCTTTGAACCTTTTGAACCTTTAAAGAATGCAAGTTCAATTTGTCTGGCTGCTTTGACATGAATTCATCTTACAACAAAAAAAACAAGCCTAACACATAGAATAAATGAGCAAAATCAGGTCTGTGAGAAACTGAATTAATTTCTGCTCAATTATTTATGAAAACCACTTAGGCTGTTTTTTTCTGATGATGTTGCATTTTCTTTTTTTAAAAAAGAAGCCAGAATGTTACCACCATCACATTAAGACTGTTTCTGGCTTCTGTTAAGATGATAAAATTGTCAGTAAATTAAAATTATAATAATTAAAGTCATCAATTTTAAAAGAGACTTTAAAGAATGAAGGAAATTGAGAATCTCATGAAAATCCTTCAGAATGAGAGCATTATTTTCTGCAGGCAAATAATTTGAAACTTACTATGCACCTCAAGTCAACAATATTCGCCAAGTTCACATTGTCCCAATCTTACTACAGGTGCACAACCTTTTATCCGACAATCCAAATAACGAAAAGCTCCGAATAGCTACATTTTTTCGGTCCTTGAAGAAAGGTCCTTGAAGACGTTCACCGCGGGCGGCCAGCAGAGGTGACAGCGGAACCTCCGGTCGGTCCTCGAAGAAAGGGGAACTAAATCCCCATTCATAAAAGAGAAGGTGAGGGTATATTGCGCGGGAGGGTTAATAATTTACAATCTGCTGCTGCCTGCCCGCTGAGTTAAAACGTTCCCACGGTAGACTCACGATACACAGTGTATCGTGAGTCTTGCGTGGGAACTTTTTAACTCAGCGGGCAGGCAGCAGCAAATTGTCGCTCCCTTCAGTTTCACCCCACCTACACCCCTCTGCTTCCCGGCCATATGTGTGACCCCTTCCCTCCCCTCTCCAGCTCCCCGCCCATTGCACCGGCGCGGGGGCTTTGCACTGCCTTCACGTCGGAGCCAGTGCCAGTCACCGGAGACGTCAGGACCAACGGGACACCGGCCCCCAGGCCCACTGCAAGCACGGAGATCCCAGAGACCCACAGCCAGCAGCAGCCCAGCCACGTTCCAATTCCAGAGGAACACGCTCCCCGTAGGGACCGAAGCTGATGGTGTGCAAGGTGCGTCTTGGTCTTGAGGTTGCGGATGAGGGGGCGCAGCTCGGGCTGTGACGTCTCCGGCCACCCCCCTGTACAGGAGCTGAGACTGGGAACTGTGGGGTTGTTTGCAGTTGCAGAGGGAGGGGGCAAGGGCGGTACAGTTCCCAGTCTCAGCTCCAGTCCAGGGGGGTGACCGGAGACGTCAGGACCAACGGGACACCGACTGCAAGCACGGAGATCCCAGAGACTCACAGCCAGCAACAACTCTAGCCCAGCCCCGCTCCAACTCCAGAGGAACCCGGGTTGCGGATGAGGAGGCGCAGCTCGGGCTGTGGGCGAACTACCACTTGTCGCTGTAGCGGCGTATCGGGGAGCGGGTTCCTGTTGGTCCTGACGTCTCCGGCCACCCCCCTGGACAGGAGCTGAGAGGCGTCAGGACCACCAGAAGCCGCTCCCCGATGCGCCGCTACAGCGACAAGTGGCAGTTGGCCCACAGCCCGAGCTGCGCCCCCTCATCGGGACACCGACCCCCAGGCCCACTGCAAGCACAGAGATCCGAGAGACTCACAGCCAGCAACAACTCTAGCCCAGCCCCGCTCCAACTCCAGAGGAACCCGGGTTGCGGATGAGGGGGTGCAGCTCGGGCTGTGGGCGAACTGCCACTTGTCGCCATTGCGGCCCATCGGGGAGCGGATTCCTCTGGAGTTGGAGGGACAGGGAGACACAGCGGCTTTTGAGAATGGTGGGCAATCACTTCCAAAGTTCTGCCCACACAGTCAGTACACCTCTCCTACACTTGTCTCCCGCACTAAGATCATCTCGCAGAGAATGATCCCAACCTAACCCTCCCTATTCTCTCCTATTCTGCAAGAAAAAACTACATTGAAGACTCAAACTCGCGATCGAGTAACTGCCGGGGTCGAGGCGCAAACTCGCGACCTTGCGGATATGAGCCGAGCACTCTGCCACTGCGCCAGCCGTTAAAATCTACGCTAAAAATCTTCCATTCCGAAAGCCGAAAAATTCTGAATTACGAAAAGTGTCCAGTCCCAAGGCTTTCGGATAAAAGGTTGTGCACCTGTATGTCCTTTTTTATGTTTTCTCTCTCCAACTTCCATTTTAAATGCACCAACCAAATGACATCTGTAAACATTGGCATCACCTCGGCTGCCTTGGTCTCATCCTAACAGAAACATTCTTTCTATCCTTTTCCTTCTTCCTCCATCCTTTCGGCAATGTAAAATAACTTGTTTACTTAATTTCCCAATTTCAACAAAGGGTCTTCAACCTGAAGTGTTAATTCTGTTTCTCTTTCCACAGATGCTAACTCATCTACTAGGTGTTTCCAACATGTTTTGGTTTTACTCTAAATTGATTCTCTCTGATATCAGAATACAAACATTCAATGTGTTTACAAGATCCTCCTCCACTTACTTTAGTTTATTGCCACGAGGTACAGTGAAAGAATTTGTTGTCTGCTAACCAGTCAGCGGAAAGACAATACATGATTACAATTGAGCCATAGCGGGGACAGATACAGGATAAAGGGAATAATGTGAATAACATATAGTGCAAGATAAAGCCAGTAAAGTCTGGTTAAAGGTAACCTCCAAGAGGGTCTCCAATAAGGTAGATGGTAGTTCAGGATTGCTCTGTAATTATGGTAGGATGGTTCAGTTAACTGATACCAGCTACCCCCGAAGCTGGAGATGTGCATTTTCATATGTCTTTACCTTTTGTCCGATGGGAGAGAGGAGAAGAGGAGAGTGGCCACGGTGAGACACGTTTTTGATTATGCTGTTGGCCTTGCCGAGGTAGAGTGAGGAGTCAATGGAAGGGCGGGGAGTTTGTATGATGCTTGGACAAAAATATGAACAGGGGTGCGTAGGTTTAGAAGACAATGGCCCAGATGGGCCAAAATAGGATTAGCCCAGCATGACATTTTCATTGACATGGATCAGCCGAAGGGCCTGTTTCTGTGCTGTATGACTTTATGATTGATAGATAGATATGCCATTTATTGTCACTATACATGTACAGTGAAACTGAAAGCTGCTCGTACTCAGTGCATACATACAATTTTACACAAAAAACAAGAAACAGAAAAACAAAACAGAAATTTGTTGTGTAAATTAGGATTATAAACTGTTTTTGTAACAAAATAATTTGTTCATTGATTGCAATGGTAACAACATTAATGCTCCAAAAAGCACAAGGCAGCTGGTCAGTAAAATAAGAAATCCCATAATATGAATTATGGATATCTAATGAATTCCTCACTGAAAATAAGAACTTACTTGTGGGAGAAAAGGAAAATCATTTTCAGCATTTGCTCTGAAAGCATATTTCATCGTATAGACAAAACAGGAAAGTTGCGAATAAGAAGCCATGTGCCTTGAAGGTAGGACACATATTATACTCAAGTAAGACCGTTTGATGCAAATGGGACAAATATTCCAAAAGTATGTGCAATCATGGAAAAGTATTTACCTCAAAATTACACCATCGATTTTCCAGCAACTGGTGATCCGGAACTGTCTTTAGTCTGGACAAAATTCCGAAAAGCGTACTTGAAATCCTGTCGGGAAGTCTCCCTAAAAATGTGCCGCGTGGGCCGTTTGCCCTCTTGGCGTGTGACCGCAGCCCAATTGGCAGGTCATATTTATCCCCGTGGCCGGAGCTCTGGAACTTCGGCCCAGCCGGAGCTGGCAAATCCGTTCCCTTAACTGACTTCCGAGGCAGACCTTGGGGGCCGGTATCCCAATCCCTCTGCAGCCTAGGCAGACCATTCTGGTACCATTTGGCCATGACCTTTGTTGATCCTGGCAAAACGGATAATCCAGAAATGCTCTGGAACAAAGGATGCAAATAATTCCTCAACCAGCTCCACAAGAGCAGGAGAAAGCTTTTTTTCATGCATGGAATGCACAAACAATTGTTTCTCCCATTTTTCCGCAGGGTCCTATAGGTTCCATCTGAAAGGATATTGAGTTACCATCCTCGTCAAGGATAATTCTTGGATTCAGTGACAATAAACAGTTTGCCCAAATCAGCATTTCTATTTAGATAGTATGTAATAATCAACTGCCACTAAGCAGAGACAAATTGACTAAATTTTCTGCAAAGTTTTACAAATTGCCTGTCAAACAATGCTGCCTTATCCCCAAACTCAATAGGCTTTTCCAGCTGGTATTTTAAAATCAATGGTAAAAAGTTATTCATGTTAAAAGGTTATTCATGGTGCAAAGCAGTGTGCAAGATTGCTAGACATTCTCTCCCTTTAATATTGGTATCCATCCAGCAAATAACTATTAAAATATCCCATTTTACTAAGCAATGATATTTAGCAATTTTTCTGTTGTGTTGTAAATATATTTGAAATTTGTTATAATGATGTTTTATGCAGGTGCCAACAATTTTATTATTTCATTTAATACGTGGGATTTTGAAATTTCAATGAGTTAAAATATAAAAGATTTGAAAGATAAAGATTACTCAATCTACTCCAGCTGATCTACTTCATAAATTGTCACTGATCCACGAGCAAAGCAAGGATTTTCATACCTTGCACTTGCTGAGTATTTATCTATCACCTCCACAGTGAAACTACGATTCTTCCCATAAATGCCAACTCTGCACATTTTACAGATGATCAATGCCTGTCTACACTTGCAGTCAAGAACAAGGGCTGTTTGCAGCCCTAACATGCTGTGTTTCATACCCTTGAACATTAAATTGTTGCATAAGACTTGAACCAGAATTGGTGAAACTCTGATCGAGGAGTTGGTCAAATCAGTGTGACCTTTCCTGAGGAATTCACATAAATACTTAAACTCCCCACAAAATAGTACTGTCAAGGTGCTGGTTCAGCACTTAAGCCTTACTTCACTTTCTGTATTTTATCTCTGTGAGAAACAAAATATATTTTCCCCATTCTGGTAGGACTTCACTGAGGAATATAATAGATAAAATGTGTTTCTGATTTGTGCATCAAATAATTTCGGTCAAAAACAAGTTAACAGAATATTTTGGGTCATTACATGATAGTTCAGATGATTCCTTTTTGCTTATCTTGTGGTATATTACCATTCAAAGCTCTTAAACTCAAATGCTATTTGAATAGTACAAAATGAGATCTTCTTGCACTAATCTGTCCATTGCACATTTTATACCAATCCAGTTTGGCATTTAAAGATCCCTGACTTCCATTAAATTCAGCAAAATTTCGATTTTGAAATGCTAATCATGTAATTCCAGAGATAACATTATATCCTTTCTATTATGAGAGAAGACATAATTATATTTGCCAACAATCCCTCAGAGCCAGTCTTAGCAGGCTTCATTTCCTAATATTGAATCTATTCCGTGGGGGGAAAAGAATTAAAACAAATCTGAAACCCTGCAAATGACTAATATGTGAATTTTGCTCAGAACATTAGACTCTATCAAAATTCCAGGTCAGGTGGCAGCTGTTCTGTACTATTCTAAGATGTTATCTTTAAACTAGGGCCCTCTACTTGTCCCAGTGTGCATAAAATCATGAGCGGAAGAGATGGGATGAATATACAGAGTCTTTTGTCCAGACTAGGGGAATCAAAAATCAGAGGACATAGGTTCTTATTAAATCTTTTCCCTCTCATCTTAAACCAAAGAGGCAGCATTCTCATGGAGGGTGATGGGTATATGGAACGAGCTGGCAGAGAAAGGAGTTGTTAAAGAAGGAACTGCAGATGCTGGAAAAATCGAAGGTAGACAAAAGATGCTGGAGAAACTCAGCGGGTGAGGCAGCATTATGGAGAGAAGGAATTGGTAACGTTTCGGGTCGAGACCCTTCTTCAGACTGATGTTGTGGGGGATGGGGGAAGAAAGGAAGTAGGCGGAGACAGGAGGACTTGTGGGAGAACTGGGAAGGGGGAGGGGAAGGAGGGAGAAAGCAAGGCCTATCTAAACTCAGAGGTCAATGTTCATACTGCTGGGGTGTAAACTACCCAAGCGAAATATGAGGTTCTGTTCCTCCAATTTGCTCCGGGCCTCACTCTGGCAATGGAAGAGGCCCAGGACAGAAAGGGCAGATTGGGAATGGGAGGGGGAGTTAAAGTGCTGAGCAACCGAGAGATCAGGTTGGTTAAGACGGACTGAGCAGAGGTGTTCAGCGAAGTGATCGCCGAGCCTGCGCTTGGTTTCGCCGATGTAGAGAAGTTGACACCTGGAACAGCAGATGCAGAAGATGAGGTTGGAGGAGGTGCAGGTGAACCTCTGCCTCACCTGGAAAGACTGATTTGGTCCTTGGGTGGAGTCGAGGGAGGAGGTAAAGGGACAAGTGTTGCATTTCCTGCTTTTGCAGGTGAATGTACATAGGGAGGGGGTGGTTTATGTGGGAAGGGACGAATTGGCCAGGAGGGAATGATCTCTGCGGAAAGCAGAAAGGGGAGGAATGGGAAGATGTGGCCAGTAGTGGGATCCTGTTGGAGGTGGCAAAAATGCTGGAGGATTATATGTTGTATGCAACAGCTGATGGGGTGGAAGGTGAGGACAAGGGGGTCTTTGTTATGAATAGGGAGAGGGGGGGTAAGGGTGGAGCTGCAGGATATAGAGGAGACCCTGGTGAGACCCTCATCTGTAATGGAAGAGGAGAACCCCTATTCCGATGCCCTAGTATGGAACATCTCATCCTGGGCGCAGATGCTGCGTAGACGGAGGAATTGGGAGTAGGGTGAGAAGAAGGGTGAGAAGAAGTGTAGATGTCGGTCAGTAGTCTGTTGCCTGCGCTAGAGATGGTGAGATCTAGAAACGGTAGGGAGATGGTCCAGGTGATTTTGAGTGATGGATGGAAATTAGTGGTGAAGTCAGTGAATTCTGCATGGGTGCAGGAGGTAGCACCAATGTAGTTGTCAATGTAGCGGAGGTAGAGTTCGGGGATAGTGCCAGTGTATGCCTGGAACAGGGAAAGGAGTTGATTTAGGTAATAGTAAAGATAAATACACCTTAGAAACCATACCTTTGTGTTGCATCACAGCTTGGAACAGCTCTGTCCAAGACTACAAGAAATTGCAGTAAATAGTAGATGTAGCTCAGCCCATCACGCAGGGCACAGCACTCTCCTTTATGTGTGTGCGCACCCGGAATGCAATGAACTGGTTCGATTAGTGTGCTCATGAACACTACACACAGCACATAGGTGCTTTTCAAGAGTATCTAGGAACAGTGAAGTAAGTTCTATTGAACTCCCTGATAAATTGAAAAGTGATGAAACATGATGTCATGTGCAGCTTATCCATATTATTCATAAGTTCATATGTTATTGGAGCAGAATTAGGCTATTCAGCCCATCAAGTCTACTCCACCATTCAATCATGTCAGATCTATTTTTCCCCTTCTCCTGCCTTCTCCCCATTACCCCTGACACCCTGCAGTGCCCATGATTAACGCCTCACTTGTGCAATGCACATCTATTTTTTGTGACTTAATAAACAAGGTCATAGATTTCCCTGAGAAGCTTTGGTTTCTGCCAACAGCAGAGGGAATGTGTGCTGCTTAACCAATGACTGTATTAGATGTTGGACTGTTGCACAATGGTAGAATGTAGAATGGGTGCACATGGTTCCAATTTCTAGACAGGAATGTTTTAGCTTTGAGGCAGGCAAAGGAAGTCAATGTCACAGCACAGAATCAGCCCTAACAGCAAGGCATGTATCAGGTGCACACTTTGCCCAATGCTGCACACCTACGGTCTAGAGTAATATGGGCCAAACATATGCAGGTGGGACTAGTGTGCAAGGGGAATCTTGGTCAGCAGTATCTGTGTCTTGTGACTCTCTCCTAGATACTGTATTTGTTTCATGGGTTATCACTCAGCTGTACACATATCACCCAACTATACATTCTTCATGATGTGAAAATTGGCTATATTACCATTTCTATCATGCTTTTCATGACTTTTTTTAAATAAAACATTAAAATGCTGCCTGAGCTGTGCAACCAGTGGCAGCTTAAAGAGTAATTAAAAAGAAACATTATATAATGATGACACACAAAATGCTGGAGTAACTTAGTGGATCAGGCAGCATCTTTGGGGAAAAGGAATAGGTGACATTTCAGGACAAGACCCTTTGAGACCTTCCTGAAGAAGGGTCTCAACCCGAAAAGCCACCTATTCCTTTTCCCCAGAGATGCTGCCTGATCCGCTGAGTTATTCCAGTGGATATGTGTCTATCTTTGATGTAAACCAGCATCTGCAGTTCCTTCCTATGCATTTTAGAAAATTATGTTTTAGAGTGGTAAATGTTTGCAGTTTAATCAACGCCACTGAAAACAGATTTAACACAAAAAAGTACATTCCATCTCAGTATCATTCCAACACAAATGAGCAATCTAAATTTAAATGACAGAAAATCAATTTAAATGGAAAATACAAAAGTCAGTTGCTTTTGTAAATCAAAGAAAACCTTTGACAAAGTTTTAACAAATACACATTTGTGTTTGTTTATTCAACGGATCCAACTTAAATGGTAAAAATGTATTCGAAGACTTGCAAATAAATACAGTGAGTGGATACACCTCAAAGTAACCAAACATAAAGCCACAGAGTAGTAGGGCATATCTATTGAGGGGTTCAGTGATACTAAATAAAGGCCACACTATTACATGATCAGTCACACAGTGACAAGATTATAATTGCAGAACCAACAATTCCAGTGATAAAAGAATAAAGATTGAATGCTGGAAATCTGCAAGATTGGCAAAATCTGCTACTACTACGAAAGGACTTTGACATGGAACATTAACTCTGCTTTTTTTATCCATAGACGCTGCTGGTCAGCTCTGATCATACCATCGTGTTACACGATGGCAGCCTCGCCAACAGTCTGTCTGTCTTTTCGTCTTTTTTTGTTATTTTTAGTGTGTTTTAAAAGTATGTGTTAATGTTCTCTCGTTTGTTTTATGTGGGGAGTGGGAGACGGGGTCGGGGGAAACTTTTGTTCAATCTCTTACCTTGCTGGAGATGTGATTGTTTTCCGGATCGTACCTCCGGTCGCTCTGCGGCCTAACATCATGGAGCTGGAGGCCTTGGTCGGGACTGACATAGAGCCCCTCCGCAGAGACGTGGACTTACCATCGGAGCCGATCCCTTGTCTAGGATCAACGCTCCAACTGTGGATTTCAATGTTGGGAAGCTCCAGGCGCAGAAGGTTTTGACCAGCCTCGACCTGGGGTCGATCGCCCGGCGTGGGGAGCTGACATCCTCCCCGATGCAGGAGCTTGATCGCCCCAACATGGGCCCTCCAAAATTGTCCCGTCAACGGAAGGTTCGAGCACCCCGACCGCGGGTGAACAAAGGAGGGAAGAGATGGATTATTTTTTCGCCTTCCATCGCAATGAGGAATGTGGAGGAATCATTGTGGTGTGGTGGATGTTCATATTAAAATGTATTTTGCGTGTTTTGTTGCTTTTTAATGGCATAACTGTATGGCAAATCAAATTCCTCATATGGTGTAAAACATGGTTCAAAAAGTATGATTATGATGATTATGTTTATGAGTATTTCAGAATTTTCTGTTTTTATTTTTTGCATCGGAGGTTTTTGAATTTCATTGTTGAATTAGATGTTAATCAGCCAGCTTTGTTTAGTTTAGTTTAGAGATACAACATGGAAACAAGCCTTCCTGTTAACATAGTCAATGCCATTCACACCAGTTGTATATTATCTCACTTTCTCATCCACACCTTACACATTAGGGACAATTTTATAGAAGCCAATTATACAACAAACCCAGGCGTCTTTTTGATTGGGGAGACAATTGGAGCATACAGAGAAAACCCATCTGGTCACAAGCAGAACACAATTCCACACAGACAGCACCTAAGGTCACGATCAAACCTGGGTCTTTGGTGCTGTGAGGAGAGGGAAACATAGAAATTAAGTGCAGGAGTAGGCCATTCGGCCCTTCGAGCCTGCATTACCATTCAATATGATCATGGCTCATCATCCAACTCAGTATCCTGTACCTGCCTTCTCTCCATACCCCCTGATCCCTTTAGCCACAAGGGCCACATCTAACTCCCTCTTAAATATAGTCAATGAACTGTGTGGCCTCAACTACCTTCTATGCCAGTGAATTTCACAGACTCACCACTCTCTGTGTGAAAAATGATTTTCTCATCTCGGTCATAAAGGATTTCCCCCTTATCCTTAAACTGTGACCCCCTGTTCTGGACTTCCCCAACATCTGGAACAATCTTCCTGCATCTAGCCTGTCCAACCCCTTAAGAATTTTGTAAGTTTCTATAAGATCCCCCCTCAATCTTCTAAAATCTAGCGAGGACAAGCCAAGTCTATCCAGTCTTTCTTCATTTGAAAGTCCTGACATCCCAGGAATCAGTCTGGTGAACCTTCTCTGTACTCCCTCTATGGTCTGTTTCCCCAACGGCGTTTGCGGGGGGGTGAGAAGAGGGGAGGGAGGAGGAGGAAACGGGATAGATTTGGGAGTGAAAGGAGAGCGGGGTAGGGGGTGAGGGATGGGGAGAGAGCTTTGGGGGAGGGGGGATGGGGAGGGAGGGGAGCAGGGGTGGGGATGGGGAGAGGGGGGGGGGGGAAAGAGGGGAAAGAGTGGGGAGGGAGGAGGAGAGGTTTAGCGGGAATGATGGAAGAGGGACGGAGGGAGAGGGGAAGGGTGTGGGGGGAGAGAAGGTAGGGGGTGGGGTAGAGAGGGAAGGGGGGTGGGGGGGGAGAGAGGGATGGGAGAGGGGTGAGGAGAGGGGGAGGAGAGAGAGTGGAGAGAGAAGTGGAAGAGTGGGGAGGGAGGGAGGGGTAGAGGGGTAGCGGGAGTGGTAGAAGAGGGACAGAGGGGTAGGGGGAAGGGGGTGGTGGTAGAGAGGGAAGGGGGTGGTGGTAGAGAGGGAAGGGGGGGTGGGGGAGAGAGAGATGGGTGGCAGAGGGAGAGGGATGAGGAGAGGGACACATAGAAACATAGAAATTAAGTGCAGTAGTAGGCCATTCGGCCCTTCGAGCCTGCACCATTCTCCATTCAATATGATCACGGCTGATCATCCAGCTCAGTATCCCGTACCTGCCTTCTCCCCATACCCCCTGATCCCTTTAGCCACAAGGGCCACATCTAACTCCCTCTTAAATATAGCCAATGAACTGGCCTCAACTACCTTCTGTGGCAGAGAGTTCCAGAGTTTCAGGTGTGATTTATATAAATATTTTTACACAATATGTGACAATTTCATGTAGTTTGGTGACTTGGGTCACGAAACTGCTGAATAAAGCTCCTCGGCCCACAGCCTATTCTCTGTACTCCCAATATGGCAACAATGTATTTGAACATTGGGCATTGTGACATCACACGATGGAACGTTCACCGGGGCTGTGGCTCCTGCAAAGGCATATGTAAATGAATCCAATCCGATTGGCCATCTGTGAGCATTGGGCATTGTGACATCACACGATGGAACATTCACCATGGGCTGGTGCTGCTTGTTTGGTTGAGAATCCAGTTTCTTTTTGAAATATTGAGGTGGTGGGGGGGGGGGGTGAAGGATTTGATTAAAAAAGTGTACTCAAACACGACGAAATGTAATGAGGAGCGGATACTTAGAAAGAAAAGCGAAATCTCTACCGAAATGGAAAAGACGTCGGCGATTCTGCGTCCGGTTTCGGAGTTGCGGAGCATCAAAGGAAGAAACGCGGCCGGAAAGCCGTACATGCAAATGGATCCATTCCGATTGGACGTCCGCGAGCATCGGGCATTGTGACATCGCACGGCGGGAACGAATCGAAAGGCAGGAAGGGATCCGTACTGCAGGCGGACTGATTTGACTTTTATATATTACTAGACCAAGTGCAGACCCGTTGGGTCTGTTTCCCCAACAGCGTTTGCGGGGGGGGGAGGTGGGGGAGGTGAGAAGAGGGGAGGGAGGGGAGAGGAGGAGGAGGAAACGGGACAGATTTGGGAGGGAAAGGAGAGCGGGGTAGGGGGTGAGAGAGGGGGATGGGGAGAGAGAGGGGGGGGAGGCGGGATGTGGAGGGAGAGAGTGGGAGAGGGGGTGGGGGGAGAGAGGGGGATTATAAAATTATAAAATAGTGGGGATATTAAATTATAAAAACGAACCTGCCTCCACCAACTTCACTGGAAGCTCATTCCACACAGCCACCACTCTCTGAGTAAAGAAGTTCCCCCTCATGTTACACCTAAACTTCTGTCCCTTAATTCTCATGTCATGTCCCCTTGTTTGAATCTTCCCTACTCTCAGTGGAAAAAGCTTATCCACGTCAACTATGTCTATCCCTCATCATTTTAAAGACCTCTATCAAGTCCCCCCTTAACCTTCAGCGCTCCAAAGAATAAAGCCCTAACTTGTTCAACCTTTCTCTGTAACTTAGTTGCTGAAACCCAGGCAACATTCTAGTAAATCTCCTCTGTACTCTCTCTATTTTGTTGACATCCTTCCTATAATTAGGCGACCAAAATTGTACACCATACTCCAGAATTGGCCTCACCAATGCCTTGTACAATTTTAACATTACATCCCAACTTCTATACTCAATGCTCTGATTTATAAAGGCCAGCACACCAAAAGCTTTCTTTACCACCCTATCTACACGAGATTCCACTTTCAGGGAACTGTGCACAGTTATTCCCAGATCCCTCTGTTCAAATGTATTCTTCAATTCCCTACCATTTACCATGTAATTCCCTACCATTTACCATGTAAGAGGAGAGAAGTGGGAGAGTGGGGTGGAAGGGGTAGAGAGACTGGTGGAAGAGGGACAGAGTGGTAGGGGAAGGGGGTAGGGGAGAGAGGGAAGGGGGTGGGGGAGAGAGAGATGGGTGGCAGAGGGAGAGAGAGAGGGACACATAGAAACATAGAAATTAAGTGCAGGAGTAGGCCATTCGGCCCTTCGAGCCTGCACCATTCGCCATTCAATATGATCATGGCTGATCATCCAACTCAGTATCCCGTACCTGCCTTCTCTCCATACCCCCTGATCCCTTTAGCCACAAGGGCCACATCTAACTCCCTCTTAAATATAGCCAATGAACTGGCCTCCACTACCTTCTGTGGCAGAGAGTTCCAGAGACTCACCACTATCTGTGTGAAAAATGTTTCCCTCATCTCAGTACTAAAGGATTTCCCCTTTATCCTTAAACTGTGTCCCGCGTGTCCTGGACTTCCCCAACATCTGGAACAATCTTCCTGCATCAGACAAATGCAATTCAGGACTTTTCACTTCACAAGCAAATCAGAAATGACAGTTAGTGAAGAATTTGAATAATCGCTGAGCGTTCTCTATGGCAACAATGTATTTGAGCATTGGGCATTGTGACATCGCACGGTGGAATGTTCACCATGGGCTGGGCTCCTGCAAAGGCATATGTAAATGAATCCATTCCGATTGGCCATCTGTGAGCATCGGGCATTGTGACATCACAAGGTGGAACGTTCACAGGAGGCTGCTTGTGTGGGTTAGAATCCAGTTTTTTTTTTGAAATGTTGAGGTTATTGAGGTGGCGCAGGGGGGGGGGGGGGGGGGGGGGGGGGGGGGATTTGATTAAAAAAAGCATACTTAAACACGACGAAATGTAACGAGGAGTGGATACTTAGAAAGAAAAGCGAAATGTCTACCGAAATGGAAAAGACGTCGGCGATCCTGCGTCTGGTTTCGGAGTTGCGGAGCGTCAAAGGAAGAAACGCGCGGCGGACGCCGTATGGCGGCAGGCGGACTGATTTGAGTTTTATATATATACTAGACCAAGTGCAGACCCGTTGGGTCTGCTCCCCCAATGGTGTGATCCCCCAACCCAATATTCCACCATGCACCCGTCTCCTCCATTGGAACTGAGCCCGTTCCCAAATGTAAGATTGCAGCCCTCCCCTGCCTGCTGCAGCAGTGAAAAGTTCAGTGTTCCTCTCTTGCAACTTTGTTTCGAAGTGTGTTGGAAGCTGATGTAAATGGAGAAGCCTGTTTATTTTTGAAATACTTGGGGGGGGGGGGGGGAGAAGTATTTGATTAAAAACATGTACTTCAACACGACGAAATGAAATGAGGAGCGGATACTTAGAAAGAAAAGCGAAATCTCTACCGAAATGGAAAATATCTCGGAGATTCTGCGTCCGGTTTCGGAGTTGCGGAGCATCAAAGGAAGAAACGCGCGGCGGACGCCGTACGGCGGCAGGCGGACTGATTTGAGTTTTATATATATATAGAAGATAGATAAGATAAGATATGATAAAGCCACAGCCTCAGAATAAATGGACGTGCCTTTAGAAAGGAAGTGAGGAGCAATTTCTTCAGTCAGAGGGTGGTGAATCAGTGGAATTCACAGCCACAGAAAGCTTTGGAGGCCAAGTCAATGGATATATTTAAGGAGGAGATTGACAGTGTCTTGATTATTGCTTGTTTTGGGGGTTATGAGGAGAAGGCAGAAGAATGTGGTTGAGAGGGAACGATAGATCAGCCATTGATGGGTCGAATGGCCTAAGTCTGCACCTAGAACTTATGAACATGAATATGAAGGGATAGCAGCATTCGATTCACAAATAACTGAAAGGGATTTGAAACGGTAATTTTTAAGGCTCTGGGAAGTTGGGGAATGATACTACTTCAAATGCTCTTTCAAAGGATGGACCAAATGGCCTCCTCCTTTGTCATAAGATTCCATTTAAAACTTTCTGAACATTGAGCAAGAAGGCGGGTTACCAGGGTATGCTCTGGCTTTTCACTCATGCAAGTTTGGGATCAAGTTGAGAATTGAAGGTATTGTAATGTCCTGACATAAATCTCAGTCATAGGGACCCAGAGTGTATGTCATGGCACCAGAACAATGGTAGAACTGTTGAATGATTGTGTGCTCCTCCTTAATCTCAACTATGCCATGTAGAGAAACGTATATATGTTATATGATATATTTATTTATGGATACTTGTTCATAGCAATGCATACATATGTGTATATTTATTCACTGATATATGATTGAAAGGAAACCTTTTGAAGAAAAACTGTTGGTGATTCCGATACTTTAGTGTATTTATTAAGACAAAGAAGCATAAAGCCAATTGCTCCTCACAACAGAAAAGCAATTAACGCAAACATGCCACAGCAAAGAAATGGTTACCAGCTAGAGAACAGGAACAGTTTTTCGCTTAAATGAAAATAACTCTGATAAGATGCAAGTTAATAGGCTATTTGAAAATGAGCATGAAAACAATTGATGAGAGACACGTTGAAAATGTAATGAAATGTCTGATTCTGAATTTTGTATGAAGAAATTAATTCATCAGGCACCGTGGAGCATAAAGCTTTATTCATTTAATTTTGCGTATGACCTGGAATTTTCATTATGCATACATACATACTTTGGATGTGGTCTACTTAAAACTTCAGTCATATGTATCCAGTGAACGTGTTTCTATTATGATGTGAGCTCATTGGTACATAAATTATCTGCGGAAGGACTGAATAATGCCCGTTTTGGGAATGAAGTGCAATGGATAAGGCAAGGGGAAACTTGAAGCATTCTTTGACATGCAATGTATTTCAATTTGCTCCTGAGAAGACATTTTGGCAATAAGACATTTTGGCAATTCTGTGCAGAGTTTACATTCAAAGTTGTGATTAAATTGACTGTAATGGGATTTAAATATTCCATGCATTGAGAGTGGAATTAAATTAAAAAAATGTTATAGTACCGTGTATATTGCAAAATACCAAATTCTAGGGACAAATATTCTGACAAATATTTCTCTGTACCTGACATTCCCTACTCATAAAAGATAGGAGCCCTGGTTGTTGAATCTGTCTCTCGCTTTCTCTAAGATTTTTCAGCCTTTGTGGACAGACAAAAGCTGAGATTGGCTGCTGTGGAAAAGTAATGGTGGAAAGGCTGGTGAATCTGTGGAATTCTTTGCCACAGAAGCCTGTGGAGGCCAAATCAATGATAATTTTAAGGCAGAGAGAGATAGATTGTTGATTGGTACAGGCGTCTGTGGTTATGGGTGAAGGCAGGAGAATTGGTTTGAGAGGGAGAGATAGATCAGCCAAAATTGAATTGCGGAGTAGACTTAATGGGCCGAATGGCCTAATTCTGTTTCTATCACTCATGAAGTAGGAGGTAATTGTCTCTGGTCTTTTATCTCATTTTCCTGGTTCAATGTTGACTGAGGTCCCAGGACAAAGTTGTCTCATGCAAACTGCAAACCCGTGACAGTTTAATGGGAACTAACACCAAAGTAAATTCAAAGCTCTGGGAAAATTGAGAAGCTGGTTCAAGAGTTTCAATAGTTTGCATGAGATCAGGATATAGAATTAAGATAAGGACAAATATTTTGACTCGATAGGTTATCTAGCCAAGCTCATCTCCAAGCTCCTTGACCTTGGAATCAGCTCCCCACTCTACCTGTGACATTATGACCTACAGACTTCAATCAGGAGTGTAAGAGACAACACCTCCTCCACAATAACTTTCAACACTAGTGCTCCACAAGAATGTAGTCTGGGCCTCCTACTATGATCACTTTATGCTTATGACGGTCTGGCCAAATACAGGGCCTGTCCCACTTGGCGATTTTCCGGCGATTGCCGGCATCTTTGACTGACGTTTCAGGTCACCAAAAAAGTTGCGGCGTGATGCAGCGTGATGCGACGTGATGCGGCGTGATGCGACGTGATGCGGCGTGATGAGACGTGATGTGGCGTGATGCGACGTGATGCGACGTGATGACGTATTGACGCGACGTGATGCGGCGTGATGTGATGTGATGCGGCGTGATGCGACGTGATGCGACGTGATGCGGCGTGATGCGATGTGATGCGACGTGATGAGACGTGATGCGGCGTGATGACGTATTGATGCGACGTGATGCGGCGTGATGCGACGTGATGCCACGTGATGCGAAGTGATGACGTATTGACGCGCGGTGTTTCCACAAGTGTCACAACAGTTTTCTTGTGGCCGCTGGGTTTTGAAATGTTCAAAATCTTTCAGGGAGCGTGATACGTCAGTCAATGACGCCGGCAGTCGACGAAAAAGTCGGCAAGTGGGACAGGCCCTTACAGCTCTAATTCCATCTGCAAGTTTGCAGATGACGCCACGATGGTGGGCCGAATCATGAACAATGATGAGAGGGGGTGCAGGAAGGAGATGGAGAACTTAGTGACATGGTGCCAGTCCAATAACCTCTCCTTTAATGTCAGCAAGATCAAGGAGCTAATTATGGGCTTCAGGAGGCATAGTGAAGTAAATTCCCCAATCAAAATCAATGGTGCAGATGTGCAAATTGTTGAGATCTTCAAGTTCCTTGGTGTTAATATTACCAATGACCCGTTGTGGACTAACCACATTGATGTGACAGCCAAGAGGTCACACCAACACCTCTTCTTCCAGAAGAGACTGAGGAAATTCAGATTTCTTCCGTTCTACAAAGCACCATAGAAGGCATGCTGCTGGGTTGCATCACAACTTGGTTTGGGAACTTGGTCTGGGAACTTGGGAACTTGCATCACAACTTGGTCTGGGTTGCAGTTCGCATACCGTCCGAACAGATCCACGGACGATGCGGTCTCCCAGGTCTTGCACATCGCTCTCTCCCATCTGGACAGCCAGAAGGGGGGCTACGTGAGGATGCTGTTCATAGACTACAGTTCAGCCTTCAACACGATAGTCCCTACCAGACTGGCCGGGAAGCTAATGGAATTGGGGCTCAACACCTCCCTGTGTGCCTGGGTCCTGGACTTTCTCACCACCAGGCCCCAGGTAGTCAAGATGGGAGGGAATACATCAAAGTCCATCACCCTGAGCACAGGATCGCCCCAGGGTTGCGTCCTCAGCCCCCTATTGTACTTCCTATACACACATGACTGTGTGGCTAGGTTCAGCTCCAACTCAATAATTAAGTTTGCTGATGACACTGTGGTGGTGGGCCTGATCTCAGACAACGATGAGAAGGCCTACCGGGAGGAGGTGGCTGATCTAGCACTCTGGTGCCAGGATAACAGCCTCCTCTTGAACATCAAAAAAATGAAGGAGCTGATCATGGACTTTAGGAGGGCA
Source organism: Leucoraja erinaceus (assembly GCF_028641065.1). NCBI lineage: Eukaryota > Metazoa > Chordata > Chondrichthyes > Rajiformes > Rajidae > Leucoraja > Leucoraja erinaceus. Next base: position 23,730,208 of record NC_073381.1, on the reverse strand, counting down.
CATCATCCGAGGACGTACACTCCATTGAGGATAAATGGGGATCCTGTGGATAGGGTGAACTGTTTTAAATATCTGGGAGTCCACATCTCCGAGGATATGACATGGGCATCACACGCATCAGCACTTGTGAGTAAGGCAAGGCAGCGCCTTTACCACCTCAGGCAATTTAGGAAATTCATAGTGTCTCCGAGGATCCTCCAGTGCTTCTACGCAGTGGCGGTGGAAAGCATCTTTTCCGGGAACATTACCATCTGGTTTGGGAATTGCTCTGCCAAGGACAAGAAGGCTTTGCAGAGAGTAGTGCGTTCGGCCAAACGCACTATGGGAACTTCACTTGCCCCCCTGCAGGAACTATACATCAGGTGGTGCAACTCCAGAGCAAATAAAATCATGGGAGACCTCTTCCACCCCTGCAACGAACTGTTCCAGCTGCTTGGTCAGGCAAACGCCTCCGTTGCCATGCGGTGAGAACAGAGAGGTTGAGAAGGAGTTTCTTCCCAGAGGCCATTCGGACTGCAAACGCCCATCTCACCAGGGACTAACTCTACTGAACGTTTTTCCTTCCATTATTTATTATATAAAGGTATATGTGTGTTATGATTGTGTTTATAGTTTGTTTGTTTGTTTGGTTGTTTGTCTTTTTGCACAAAAGTCCACGAGCATTGCCACTTTCATTTCACTGCACATCTCGTATGTGTATGTGACAAATAAACTTGACTTGACTTGACTTGACTTGACCAGCTCTGCCCAAGACCACAAGAAAATGCAGAGTGTTGAAAATGTAGCCGAGCATCACCCAGTCCTGACTACCCATTATTGAAATCAGTTCACGCTGCCTTGGACTTTATCTAAGGGACTGATGTTCTATAATGCACTACAAGGCTGAGAACTATATTCTGTACTCTTCCCCATTGCTCTATCTATTGCACTTGAATTTGAACTAATTGTACCTATATAGGGTAAATCTGATCTGTGTGGTTAGCATGCTTTTAACCTTATCTCGGTACATGTGACAATAATAAACTTAAACTACACTTTTAAATATATAAAATTATCCATCACTGAATCCTTCAATACATTAGGGGCAGCTAGTGGTGCAGCGATAGAGTTACTGCTTTACATCGCCAGAGACCCGAGTTCGATCCTGACTATGGGTGGTATTTGTACGGAGTTTCTATGTCCTCCTGTGACTGCGTGGGTTTTTTTCAGGGAGCCACAAGGCCCTCCCACATTCTAAAAAATATACAGGTTTGTAGGTTAATTGGCTTTGGTAAAATTTGTGATTGTCCCTAGTGTGCAGGATAGTGTTAGTGTACAGGGACCATTGGTCAGCCCAGACTGAGTGGGCCGAAGGGCCTGCTTCTGCACTGTATCTCTAAACTAAACTTAATTAAAATTTAAGCCTGAAATGGTTTCAAGACTTAGTTTTAGAGATACAGCGCAGATACAGGTCCTTCAGCCCACCGAGTCCACACTAACCAGCAATCCCGCACATTAACACTATCCTGCACACTGGGGACAATTTACATTTATATCATGCCAACTAACCTACAGACCTGTCCGTCTTTGGAGTGTGGGAGGAAACCGAAGATCTCAGAGAAAACCCACGTAGGTCACGGGGGGAACGTACAGATAAGCACCTGTAGTCAGGATTGAACCTGTAGTCAGTATAGGGCCACTGGCGCTGTAAGGCAGCAACTCTACAACTACGCCACCGTGCCGCCTGTTGTGAGGCAAATTAAACTGTTACGCTACTCGTAATTTACTCAAACTTTACTTATGCTTTAAGCAACTCATTCCTGTAATACATAACTTCAAAGTGTCTGGAAAATATCGCTGATTCCGCAGGCCTCGCCAGCCTGAGACCGCACGCACATGCGCACACTCTGGAAAGGCCCCACACATGTGAACACTTAATTCTCCCCTCCTATTTATAAGTTGAGACAGTCAGGAGGTTTAGTACGCCTTGATGACCGTCGCAGCACTGGAGCATCAGGAGATAATGGTGTTTCAATAGCTGGTGGTACATATATTGCTTGGTCATCAACTTCACTCATATTGTTATTTACATTTTCAATTTTAGAATTACTTATTTCCATAGGGGATGATGGGAGTGTTGAAGGTAGTTCTAGATTAATCTTATCCAGGAGTGATGGAGCTGATGAAGAAGATGGGCATGGTGCAAGGTCACAAAGTGAGACAGTTGACTGACGTCCATCCTGATACTTGATAGTTGCATAAGAAGGGTTGACATCAGTCAGTTCAATTTCATCAACAAAAGGCTCATTCTTATTTGATCAGACATACCGACAAAGCAACACAGGCCCTGGGCTAGTCAACCATGATGGCAGAGAAGTACAACTGGAGGAACGCCGTTTGAAGTTAAAGAACCGCTCATGTGGAGTAGTATTGGTAGCAGTTGACAGTAGAGATGTTGTGGAGTGTAATTATCTCGTAGAACACATTCCCACTGCTGATCTGGTATGTCATTTGACATTAAAGCCAGTTTCACTGCTTTCCAAATGATTCCGTTACACCTCTCAACCTGACCATTTCCAATAGAATCATATGGTGTTGTTTTACGTTTTGAAATTCCTCTATTAGAAAGATAGTCTTTTAAATCTTTTGACATGAATGAGGTGCCCCTATCAGAATGTATGTAACTTGGAAATCCACAGAATGAAAACAGTTGATCTAAACATTTGATAACCGTAGCAGCTGACATAATTGGACAAGGAAAGGCAAATGGAAACCTTGAATATTGATCAACTATGGTAAGTATATAAACATTTTGAGAGGAGGATGATAAAGGCCCTTTGAAGTCAATACTCAAATGTTCCATAGGTTGACTAATTAGATCAATCTTCCTTCTTCAAGATGAAAGAACCTTGGTTTTAATTCAGCACAGATTCTACATAAAGCACACGTCATCTTCACATATTCTGTAGAGAAAGGTAAGTTTTTGGAATGAACATAGTGTAACATACTAGCGACTCCAGGATGACACATTGTGAAGATCAGTGAGTGCAGAAGAATGAACAGAGGCACAAAATGCTAGAGTTAATGTATCCGGAGCAACATTATCCTTACCAGGGTAGAATAACTATATGCAGACAATTCAATCCTCCATTCATGAATTTTACTGTTTTTAATCTTCATTCGTTTCCGATTATCCAGCATAAAAGCTACTGAATGCTGATCTGTTATCAAAGTGAAGTGCTGGTGAGCAAGGAAATGACTCAATTTTCTCACTGCTTCAATAATTGCTGTCGCTTCCTTTTCAACGGGTGGGTAGTGCAATTCACTACCTTTTTTTAAAATTCAAAACATTAATTCAATTATTAAAATATTACATTACAATAAAACAAACCATACCCCACCACCACAATACAATACAAAGAAATATCCTTAATAAACTACTATACAACGTAGAAACATAGAAAATAGGTGCAGGAGTAGGCCATTCGGCCCTTTGAGCCTGCAACGCCATTCAATATGATCATGGCAGATCATCCAACTCAGTATACTGTACCTGCCTTCTCTCCATACCCCCTGATCCCATTAGCCACAAGGGCCACATCTAACTCCCTCTTAAATATAGCCAATGAACTGGCCTCAACTACCTTCTGTGGCAGAGAATTCCAGAGATTCACCACTCTCTATGTGAAAAATGTTTTCATTTCGGTCCTAAAAGGCTTCCCCCTTATCCTTAAACTGTGACCCCTTGCTCTGAACTTCCCCAACATCGGGAACAATCTTCCTGCATCTAGCCTGTCCAACCCCTTAAGAATTTTGTAAGTTTCTATAAGATCCCCCCTCAATCTTCTAAATTCTAGCGAGTACAAGCCGAGTCTATCCAGCCTTTCTTCATATGAAAGTTCTGCCATCCCAGGAAGTCTGGTGAACCTTCTCTGCACTCCCTTTATGGCAAGAATATCTTTCCTCAGATTAGGAGACCAAAACTGTACACAATACTCCAGGTGTGGTCTCACATAGGCCCTGTACAACTGCAGTAGAACCTCCCTGTTCCTATACTCAAATCCTTTTGCTATGAATGCTAACATACCATTCGCTTTCTTCACTGCCTTCTGCACCTGCATGCCTACTTTCAATGACTGGTGCACCATGACACCCAGGTCTCGTTGCATCTCCCCTTTTCCTAATCGGCCACCATTCAGATAATAGTTTACTTTCCTGTTCTTGCCACCAAAGTGGATAACCTCACATTTATCCACATTATACTGCATCTGCCATGCATTTGCCCACTCACCCAACCTATCCAAGTCACCTTGCAGCCTCATAGCATCCTCCTCACAGCTAACACTGCCCCCCAGCTTTGTGTCATCCGCAAACTTGGAGATGTTGCATTCAATTCCCTCGTCCAAATCATCAATATACATTGTAAATAGCTGGGGTCCCAGCACTGAGCCTTGCGGTACCCCACTAGTCACTGCCTGCCATTGTGAAAAGGACCCGTTCACTCCTACTCTTTGCTTCCTGACTATGTTACAATCCTTATTGAGGATGCATTCAACACCCTGCAGAGCCCAGCGGTCCCAGAACTCTCCCAGGGCGCCCGTGGACAGGCGTATTCCCTATCTAATCCCACCCGGGCACGGATGTAACCCCGGAAAAGGGGCAGACAGCCGGCTTGGGTAAAGCCCTCCACCACCTGGCACCATGAATTGCGGATGGCCAGCTTGGCCAGGCCCAGGAGCAACCCAACCAGGACATCTTCAGCCCTACCCTCTTCCCTACGCACAAAGATGAGGATGGTGGGTGAAAAATGCAGCCAGAAGGCAAGGAGCAGCCCCTTTAAGTATTCAAACAGTGGCTGCACTCTCACACACTCCATATACACATGGTACACAGACTTTTCCAGCCCGCAAAAGTGGCAGGCGGCTGGTGAGTCTGTGAACCGCGAGAGAAACAGGTTGCAGGGGACTCCTCGGTGCAATACCCTGCACCCCATGCAAATCGCTACCTTGGAGAGTACGAGACATGAAAGCCACTGGTCATCCTCCTTGATTTACTGTTGCTGATACTGCTAAATCAGAGGCATCACATTCAACAACAAAGGGGAGATCCTCATTGATGGCATGTAATGTCACAGATTACAATTATTTCTTTAAAGAAGTAAAGGCACCAATTGCTGTAGAGTCAAGGGGGAAAGATTTTGCTCTAATCAAAGGTTGAATTTTGTCAGAAAAATTTGGTATCGATTTTGCATAATATGCAAACTTACCAAGAACCCTTCGAAGATAGTTTAATGTAGTTGGAACAGGTATCTCTTGGAGTGGGCAAAGTCTTTCTGGATCAGGCTTGATTGTATCATTTCCAACCCAATAACCAAGAATATTAATTGATGACACTGATGCTATTGACTTAGCCTCATTTAATGTTAGATTTTTAGAATGTACAACTTCTAAAAACCGTTGTACATTGTCATCATGTTCAGCTTGGTCTTTTCCTGCAATAGTTATATTATCAAGATAAGGGAAAGTATCTGTAAGGTTTTCCTGTTCAACAAGTTTGTCCTCTCTCTGAAAAACAGCCACGCCATTAGTTACACCAAAAGGAACTGTAGTAGTGGTATAATTTCCCATTTGCTTCAAACGCAGTGTATTTCTTCTCTGATTCTTTCAAATGAATTTGGTAGTGAGCACTTTTTAGGTTAAAAGTAGAGACTATCTTATACCTAGCTAATGTATTGATAATCTCTTCTATACGAGGTAATGGATATGCATCAAGCTCCGTGAACTGGTTTATAGTTTGAGAGTAATCAATGCAGAGTCTCTTTCTATGTCTCTCCAAGGGGTCCTTAACCACGACAACTTGTGCCCTCCAAGGGGAAGAGCTGGGTTCTATGATATCTTCTCGTAAAAGATTAGTTACTTATGTGTTGATAAAGTTTCTGTCATCTTTACTAAAATGTCTTGATTTTGTAGTAGGTTTGCACTTAGAGGATAAATTGGTGAATAATGAAGGACATTCGACAGATGCAGCAGAAAAAACACACAATGCTGGTGGCTTTGACAATACAAGATCAGGCATAGTTCCTTCATACATTATTTGAAGTGATCTGTGCAGTTTCTGAAAATCCTGACCTAGAATTATATTGCTACACAAATGTTTCAAAACACCAAGACATACAGATTTATAACTCGTTTTGTCCAGAATAAAGTCTACAATACAAGATCCAGTAATTTGAGTATTGAGAGTTGTCAAAGCCATCGAGATTCCTCTATTTGAAGGAATTATAGTTAGATTTAGTCGAGACGCAACTTGTTCACTTATAAAACTTTCTGAACTGCCAGAACCAAGTAGTGCATTAAGTGTATGATCATTGATGGATACTGTTGTAGCTGCATGAGACAAGCTCTGAGGAAATGCAGCTGTAATTGCACATAAAGAAGGCGTATACATGGCAGCAGTAACACTTTTAGTAGTTGCTTTGGACATACATATTCTACAATAATGTCCATTCTTGACACAACTATTACAAGTTGCCTCTCGAGCAGGACATATCTCTCTATTATGAATATTACCCCCGCAAAAGTAACACTTCCTTTTTGAATAAGTATATGCTGCAGCAAGGGGCACATTTATCAGTAGAAATTGTTTCAGCTTGCTCCATATTGGTACTTGGGTGAGATTATTTTGTAGTAGTTGCAGCAGAATACACATTAGATGAGCCATAAGCATCTGAATTTTTCTGAGCCAAGTCTAAAGAGTAAGCTTGATTGTAAGCTGACTGTAAATCCAAGGTTTTGTTTACTAATAGTCTCTGTCATATTAAAGGCGATGCCAAACCATTGATAAAAGAGTCTCGAAAATGTTCCTGTCGATATTGATCAGCTGTAACTGCTTTGAAAGCACACTTTACTAAGTCTTTGAAGTTTGTGTAAAAATTCAAGTGACTCACCAGGTTTTTGTTTACGAGTAGCAAGGAGGTGTTGAGCAAATATTAGTTGGGTGTCTTAACGAAGAGTCTGCTTAGTACATCAATAGCAGAATCATGTTGTACATTCCTCTATGTACTCATATACATCAGAAGAGACAGAGCTTATTAATGTCCTGAATTTGTCTGGTGCATTGTCGCCACACTCATCAAATGTTATTTAGTATACAAAGCCAGTGCTTCCATTCCTTTGCAGCAGTAGGTGAGTTGGGATCCAGATCCAAGCATTGTGGTTTCAATAGTTTCTCCATCTCGATGTTTAGATCTACTTAACTTATGAGATTGAGTTGCTTAAATTGTTGTGAGGCAAATTAAACTTTTACGCTACTCGTAATTTACTTGAACCTTATTTAAGCTTTAAGCAACTAATTTCTGTAATATATAACTTCAAAGCATCTGGAAAATATCGCTGATTCCGCAGACCTCGCCGGCCCGAGACCCCGCACATGCGCACACTCTGGAAAAGCCCCGCACATGCGCCCACTTCGCCGCCCTTATTAACTTCTGGACACATTTAAGGTACTTGAAGGATATGGGGATTGGACACAAAAAGCGGATTTGACATAGGATAAATCTTTAATTTATAAATGTAGACTTGGTGGATTATGGAGCCTTGCTACATTACCATACCTTAAGTTCTGAAGATGTAGAAATTGAAGGGATTGCATGGTTTCACTTCTTCTCTTTCCCATGAGAACTCAGGTTTAATAAGGATGAGAAGGATCGCACAGTTTCTAATTGGAAAGTGCCTCGTGCTATCAAAAGGTGCTGTTGAGAAACCAACATCACTTTCAATATTTTTTTTTTACAGAGCAGTTGACAGGCATTTTAGTACCAAAGACAGCATTGCCTGATTTAATTGCACATTGCATACTTCTGTCCATACCTGTCTGCAGTGATGAAGTGATTGCTGATCTTTCTGATTCAATGTTAAGTACTCTGCAGAGGGCTGATCAAAGAAATCTGTGTCACTATAAGTGCCTCTTGTTAGGTCAGGGAAATCCAGTCACTTAAAGCTTAGAGATATGTATAATAATAATAATATTAATAATAATAACTTTATTTGTATAGCACTTTTCATACAATTTAATGCAACCCAAAGTGTTTTTCACAAAACAAAACAGGTCTAAACAAAAAAACAATTAAAACAGTAAGGACAGACAGTTAATAACATAAAAAGCACAGATTTATATAAAAATATAAAATAAAAAGTAAAAAATTGATAGTGTAATAGGACAAAAAACAAAAACACTGAGGTCAAATATAGAGTCCCATATATGACATGAGCACACAAGCTGCTGAACGGAATGCTGAGATAAATACAAGAGTGTAAAGGTAATTTTTACAATGTCACCGGAAGAAATAAAGTCAGTTAAAAGTTTGATTGAAAAGATAAGTTTTTAGCTGCCGTTTAAAAATATCAACTGAGTAGGCATCTCTCATAGCCCCGAGTAGGGTATTCCACAGCTTGGGGGCGAAACTGAAAAAGGCTGCTCCGCCAATCATAACAACTAGATAGCTATGTATACCTATCCAATAGATAAAGTGATAAAGAAGGCATAGGTATGCTTGCTTTCATTGATTGGGGCATTGAGTATAAGAGTCAGGAAGTCATGATGAAGCTTTATAGACGTTGGTTAGGCCGCATTTGTAGTATTGTGTGCAGTTATTGTCGCCCCATTACAGGAAGGATGGGGAGGGTTTGGAAAGGGTGTTGAAGTGGTTTACCAGAATGATGCCTGGATTAGGGGCTAATAGTGTTTATCAAGCAACTGAACCATCCTACCAACAACTAGAGAGCAGTCCTGAACTACTATCTACCTCATTGGAGACCCTTGGACTATCTTTGATTGGACTTAACTGGTTTAATCTTGCACCAAATGTTATTCACGTTATTCTCTATATCATGTATCTGTACACTATGGATGGCTTGATTATACTCAGGTGCCATCTTTCCACTGACTGGTTAGCGCACAACAAAAGCTTTTCACTGTACCTCGGTACACGTGACAATAAACTAAACTCAATAAACTCAACTTAATAGCCACTGGAAGAGGTTAGACAGACTTGGATTGTTTTCTCTGGAACAACAGAGATTGCGGGGAGACCTGATAGAAGTATAGACAATTATGGGAGGCATAGATAGGGTAGACAGTCAGAATCTTTTTCCCAGAATGGAAAAATCTAATATCTGAGAGTTTAGGTTTAAGGTATGAGGGGCCACATTGAAGGGAGATGTGCTGGTCAGGTTTTATGTTAAACACAGAGGGTGGTGAGTGCCTGGAACATACTGCAGAGGTGGTGGTTGTGGCAGATACAATAGTGGCATTTAAGAGACTTTTGGAAAGGCTTATTGATATGATGAGAATGGTGGGATATGGATATGTGCAGGTAGATAAGAGATGGTCCTAATCTCGGCATTATGTTCAGACATTGTGGGCTGATGGGCCTATTCTTGTGCTGTGCTATATTCTACTTATCAAGGGCCAGGCCGGGCAAGGCCTCTCACCCCAAAAGAAAAAGTATTTTGAAGAGTATTGGTTAATTTAGGCATCCCCCAAAAAGTTATTATATCTTGTGAAAGTCAAAAACAGCCACACAGTAAATAACACTGACAAAGCTGCCCATCCCATTCTCTCTGTCACACTGCAGCAGGGTTTCCCACCAAAGGCTGGGCCTAGGGCTGGAGCAATGAATGGGCAACTAACAATCTGCCTCTATGCTAAGTTAATAAGAAAAAAACATGACCATTGTGCAGCAAAAGGTTTCCATCTATAATTCTGTAGTGCAGTGTGGATATCTCCAGTTGCAGTTCCCTGTTCCTCATGCCTTGCACGAATGTTTATAGAAACATAGAAATTAGGTGCAGGAGTAGGCCATTCGGCCCTTCGAGCCTGCACCGCCATTCAATATGATCATGGCTGATCATCCAACTCAGTATCCCGTACCTGCCTTCTCTCCATATCCCCTGATCCCCTTAGCCACAAGGGCCACATCTAACTCCCTCTTAAATATAGCCAATGAACTGGCTTCAACTACCCTCTGTGGCAGTCAACTACCCTCTGTGGCATGTTCATTGACAATCCTCAAAAATTAGTGCTGGCAGTTCAGTTAACAGTGGAAGATTTGCAGCCAAGTCCGATCTTCTCCAATATAAATGCACAAGCGCTGCCAATAGAGATAATGAGAGCTAACAATGACAAGAACTTAGGCTGACTATCGCCTCTCTCAGCACAAATTAAGGGTAATTGCTGCCAACTGTTTGAGTTTAGTTCACTTGATACAGACCGTGCTTTGACCCTGGGCTCTTCTGGTTGCACAGTTTGAACAACTGACAGCAGTGTCTCGCTGGGGGAGTGGATTCCTGATGTGGAGTTAAACACATACCATGCAGTGAAATACTAAATTGGAACTTCTATGCTTTAGCAATGATTCATCCCAAAAGTAATGTACAATTGAAAATTAGCTGAACTTTGTGTAGAACATTTTTGTGTCTTTGACTGGGAATCTGCCAGCTGAATTTCAACATTACCAGGGCTCCTTGATGTCATACTTGGTTGATATCAAGGCAGTCATTCAACCATGATGAAGTAATGTGGAGAAGGTTTTACTATGGGGAGAGTCTCATACATAGTAAGAAGGTAATGGGGAATTCATATGAAACCGAGTTGCATTTCTTCACACACTGAGTCATAAATCTGTGTATTTCTCTCCTATGGACAGTTGTGAAGATGGAATCACTATTTAAAAAGAACATAGATAAATTCTTGGAAGATTGGGGAAGTGATGGCGTTAAGGGCCTGTCCCACTTAGGCAACTTTTCACACACACACTGGAAATGTGGGGGCCAGAGAAAGCTGGGGAGCACTGTCTGAAATTCACACGGTGCAAAGCCGAGGTGCTACAGACACACACCGTGATGAACAGGAAGGTTAAGATGGCTGGAACAGTGTACAGTAAGTCCTTTAAAGGAGGGGGGCGGAGGGGAGAAGGGGGGGGAGGAGCGGGAGGAAAGAGGGGGGGGGGGGGGGAAGAAGAGGGGGGGAGAGAGGGGGGAGAGAAGAGAGGGGGGGGAGAAGAAGGAATGGGGAGACGGAATTAAGACGCCAGATAACGTTTAATAAGCCTGGAATACACAGCTGTGAAGTTTAGCGGGCATTTAACATTACCAGTCAGTTTTCCTTGGTTCTGAAAAACTCGTGCTTACGTTTTTTTTTAAATGCCGGGTCAGCAAAGGAGATTAACTAAAACTACCTGTGGCTACTTCGACTACCTACAAAAGTATCGATCTTCTCCATGCAACCAATTTTTGGTTGCAGAAAAATTTTCAACATGTTGGAACGAGGCCGCGATTAGTTCCCAGAATGTTGGAACTCCTCGCGACCATGGAGGAGACTCACCAGAGACCACCAGCAAACATGTGGCGATCAAGAGGCGAGCGCAGAGGTTCCTGCACTCTCCTAAAGAGTCGCCCAAGTGGGACAGGTCCTTTATGAAACTGGCACAGAAGTGAGTTGAGGCCCTGGGCAGATCAGCCATGGCCATATTAAATGGTCAACCAGACTTGAGGGGCTTACTATTTTCATAGGATCTTGTATCTGCTGCAAATAAAACAGGAGTGTTATGTCTGGAAGCACAAAGATACCACCAATCTCTCTTGCCTCAGACAATCCAATTTATATTGTCAGCCACAATGGCCCTACCTCCTCCCCTCTCTCATTTCATCCCCATTCTGTACTTATTTAGATAGGAATCACCTCAGTGCTTGTTTGTACTTAACCTATGACCATTGAATCCAGCAAAACTCCCCACTCTCCCTGAATTTTTAATTGTGACTTCTGCCAATTATGTTATTACCACAAATCCCAGGCAGGAGTAATTGTTGGAGGAGATAAATGACCCCAGGGATTAAATTTAATGATGATTGGGGGAGGTGATGAATTGGATATTTCACACCTGCTCCAGCAATTCCTAATTAACATTGAGAGTTCTAGTAAAGGGATTATTTAGATTTACTTTGCATTGGTAACTTGCTTGAAGGCTGCAGTTTCTGAAACCCGATGGGAAAGGGAGGTGAAGAGTGGAACTGAAAAAGGAGGGGTGGTGGCAGATGGCAGATAGGAACATCAGAGTGAGAAGAGTCATGAGCGGTGGGGGAATTCAGTGGGAGAGTATGTGGGGGACATTCTTACCCGCGGAGACAACTGAACATTTATCATGTTAAGCCCCTTTTAGGAACTTTTGTTTCAATAAATTCATCCCTCATTCTTCTGAACTCTAGTTTAGTTTAATCTCTTGTCATGTGTATTGAGGTACTGTGAAAACCAGTCAGCAGATAGACTGTAAAATATTACAATTGGGCGATCCACAGTGTACAGATACATGATAAGGGAAATAACTTTCAGTGCAAGATAAAGTCCGATTCAAGATAGTCCGAGGGACTCCTATGAGGTAAATAGTAGCTCAGCCCCACTCCCTAGTTGTTTGAAAGAGAACAGATTTTTTAACCATTTGCAATACAACAACCATCTCATGCCAGGGTGTATCCCAAAGACTCGCTTCTGAACTGCCTCAATTGAAGGTACATTCATGGCCTCACCAAATTCCTGTTACTATTATAACAATAACGCTTAAGGAGGGGGAACTGCAGCCGGAGCATACACGCTCGGTCTACCCTCGGTACAAGAACTGCAGCCGCTTTGCCAAGGACATAACTTCCCCCTTGGTGGCAAGAGAGATCGAAAGGATCAACTTCTCTATTTTCAAACTCCAGCCCCCACCAATAGAAGTTAATATGCTATTTGCTTTCTTAATTACTTGCTGTACCTGCTTGCTAACTTATTGGAGTCCTAGAGTCATGCATGTTTATGGCACAGGCCCTTCAGCCCAATCCCTCCATGCCAACCAAGTTGCCTACCTGAGCTTGTTCTATATGACTGCGCTTGCTCCATATCACTCTAAACTTTTCATATCCATTTATCCGTCCAAATGATTTTAAATGTTGTAACTGTACCCATCTCTACCATCTCCTCTGGCAACTTGTTCCATATACTCTCCACCCGCAGAATGTAAAACGTGCCCTTCAGTTCTACATTAAATCTTTTCCTTCAGTATTAAACTCACCTACCCTTGTTAAAAGATTGTGACCATCACCTTATGATCACCTTCCCTCTTGATTTGTATACCTCTGTAAGGACACCCCTCAACTTCCTATGCTCTAGGGAAAATAATCCAAGCCTATTTGACACACTTTATATAGTACAAAACCTTCAGTCCCATTTACAGCCTAGTCAGTCTTTTCAGTGGCCTTTCCAATTTAATAACATCCTTCCTTTTGCTCGTGATCAGAAATCCACACAATACTCCACATCTAGTCTCACCAATACCTTCTACAGTTGCATTCCAACTCTGTTACTGAATACCCTGACCAATGAAGACAAATGTGCCATAAGCCTCTTAACTATCCTGTCTTCCTGTGTCACCAATTTCAGGGTACAATGTGTTTGTACCGCTAGGTCTCTATTGGACAACACTCTTGAATCCCTGCCATTCTCTGTGTACATGCTGCCTTGGTTCAACTTCCCAAAATGTATCACTTCACACTTGACCAAATTCAATTGTATCTGCCAAACCTAAACCAATTTTTCCCCAATGATCCAATCCTGTTTTATTCGGAGATAATGTTCTTCCCTATCCGCCGTACCATCAATGTTGATGCCATCTGCAAATTTACTAACTTTCATCAGGATGTCAGCAGGACTCCTAGGCTTGAATTATAAGGTGAGACTGGATGGGCTGGGTTATTTTCCCATTGGAGCACAGAAGGCTGAAGGATGAGCTAATGTGCCTCAGGCACAGGAACACCAGGCTCCATGTTACATCCACCATCCCCGATTTGGGACTAACATGGAGTCGACTGCTTGTGGAGAACCACACTGAATTAATACTAATGAGGATTAAGGCTTTATTTTCACAATGCAAAGGCCTCCCAGTTCATGAATACCTTCTGCCCTTCCACATACTTCTGAGAGCGCAACGGCCTTTCCAAAAGTTGAGAACTGGAACCCTTGCAGTGTTAATATGAACTGTCCCAGGATGACGAACCAGGGGCCTTGGCATCAAGCTGTTCACATATTCATTTTTGTGAAAGGATTTGAGTTGATGTTGTAGATATGCATCTGGGAAAATGATAGGCTAACATTCCAGCTCACAAACAGAATAAAAACTCTGAAACTATTCATGCCAAATGAATGACTCAACGTCCATATACTGTAGGAGTTTAAATTAATTTGCCCCAACCAGTTGTCCAATAATCTCTGCCCCATCTGATTCAAATGTGCGAGATGTGATGTGGGGTGAATCCTGGCACTTTGTCCTGCTGTATTTTGACAGGAATAATAGATAAGTCTGCATTGAAAGTGAATGTACAGGTATTGATAGAACAGTGCGGTGTCCGGCCCCGCCTCACCCATCCCTCAGTAGTGCAGCACATGGAATGCCGCAGCAGCGCCTCGTCTGTGGCCCCGTCGGTCGGCAGCCTGGCTAGCTGTCCGTCCCTCGGACCTTCACTTACCACCCGTCCTTCTCATGGCCGATCATCGGTTCATAAGTTGGATGGGGTGACGGACTTTGCGCGCGATGTCGCACGCAATGCCTGGCGCCTGGGCCAAAACTCCTCACCTGGCCCGCCGGCTGGGCTTTGTGTGCAGTCCAATACCCAGGCCCCAACTCATCATTCATCCAGCCACGGCCGAGTCGGTCAATGAATTGCCGTCAGGAATTTATCCCTTATTTTGACCTTTTGTCCCTTCCTTATTTGGGAGTGACAAATCTGGCAATCCTAAATATGCATGTCCTGTGGTATCGGTTGGTTGAAATTTACAACATGAAGGAGGTCATCACACCTCTCTGTGATTCTTTTCTAGGGTAACTCCAATACATAACTTTAAACTTAGAGCATAAGCACTCACAGGCAAACAATGGGGGATTTCTTAGTATTTAATTGAAAGCTATGACCAATGGCAAACTGATGACTTCACACTGATAACTTCCACTTCCTCACATCACATTCAGAGAAAACTGTATTTTAAGTGATAGATGTTATTTGTATCTGTATTGAACCTTCATTATCTCTGGGTGTGAGATGAAACGATCAAAATTATAATACAGGAAAAATATTCATGTGTAATTATTAGAAATATTAATGTCCATCATTCCAATATTACTTGATAAATGACTGTTAAAATCTATGGTAGACAAAAATGCTGAAGAAACTCAGGGGGTGAGGCAGCATCTATGGAGCGAAGGAAATAGGCAACGTTTCGGGTCGAGACCCTTCTTCCGATCTATAGTTATAATCTATCCTTATTCAACCAATTTATGGTCCCATTACTTTGCCACGAGATTCCTATAATTTGAATCTTACATTACGTAATGCATTATAATGGACTGATGCGTTCTGCTCATCAAAAAATTAAATATTATTTCCAATTCTGCAAATAATGTGCACAACACAGACATGCTTGTAACTTTGATCATGTTTTGGAGAAATATAGAGAATAGAGATCTGTCTGAAGAAGTGTCTCAACCCGAAACATTACCCGTTCCTCCTCTCCAGAGATGCTGCCTGTCCCACTGAGTTACTCCAGGATTTATGTATCTACCTTAGAGAACAGAAGTCAGGGCGAGGATGTAAGAACTCCATTTATTTAGCCTTGAGATTTTTTTTTAATGTATCACATCTGGCAGAAAGAATGTCCTTTGTTGCTATCTAAATGGGCATTTTAAAAGTGATGAGGGTAATAAAAACTAAAATAGCAATTGTAATCCAACCCATCTGTTGCGGAAATTGGTAGAATCAGGAGTATTGTCGGTGTTACACGGAAGTCATGCAATGCCACTCTTCAGCAATAGAAATTGGACAAGTTGTTCAAATGGCTTTTTACCTCATTGTTTGCATGCTGCAAATTAGTTTAAGAAACCTGTAATATTCAGATTAAAATTTGAAAAATATTAGCAGCAGAATAGAAAAGGTAACCAATCAAAATATTCTTATTAACCGAGTCAGAACTTTGGTGGATCCCCTTGCTAAAAATGCTTAGTTTTGATGATAAATCCTTATTCATCTGAGCAAAGAAGCAGTGTGTGGTGTCATTGCTGAAGTAGCTGTCCAGAAGCTTCAGAAACAAGTTCAATTCCAGCCATGGTAATAAGGGAATTTAAAGCTACCTACAGTAATTAAATAAAAACTGATAAAATACACTAGGCTGAATACAGGTGACCATGCTTTCTAAATTTACATCCTACAATATCATCCATCCTGACAAATTGGCCTCCAATTGATTCCAGAGTCTGTGACTGCTGTTAATTCTTACCTGCCTCCTTGGAGTTCATAACATACAGGAGCAGAATTAGGCCATTCAGCTACTTAAATCTACTCGGCCATTCAATCATGGCTGATCTATCTTTCCCTCTCAACCCCATTCTCCCCATCTTCTACTTACTTCTTAAGCTCTTTGCTCCTCTAGGGAGCATAGGCCATTGACAAATGTCTACCACCTCACTCAGTTTTTTGGCAGTTCATTCGAGATCTCCCCAGGTGAGCCCAGTCTCAGACATTTCTGTCTGGACATCTCTTCTCCAGCTGTTCCTGGGGCAACCTCTTTTCTTTTTTCCTTGGGGGTTCCATTTCAGGGCTTGCCGAGTGATGTTTGTGGCAGATTTCCTGAAGGTGTGTCCAATCCAACTCTATTTTCTCCTTTGAATTTGTAAGTCAATGGGCTCCTGGCTTGTCCTTATCCACAGGCCCACTTTGCTTACTTTGTCTCTCCACCAGATGTTAAGTATTCTCCCCATAATCCTTGACATTTTTAATAATCAACAATTTGTCACTCTCCACCTTAAAAATATCCATTGACCTGGCCTCCACAGCCATTTGTGGCAACGAGTTCCACAGATTTACCACCCTCTGACTAAAGAAATTCCTCCTCATCTACTTTCTAAAGGTACATCGTTTTATTCTGAGGCTATGGCCCGAGACCCTCCCACTAGTAGAAACATTCCATTCCTTTCTCTCCACATTCACTCTATCCAGGGCTTTCAAACGTGACCTTTAAGGACATCAGGGGCAAGTAAGAATGTGCAAATATATGCTGGTCTTGTAAGAGATGCCAGCTTCCGTGAGCATCTAAAATAGTTATATTTTGTCGAGTAAGGATTGTCCACATGTTATGATGATGTTTGATTGCACTGATTCTTGGAGGATTTTATATTTATTGAAATGAATTTAAGCACAAAGTTGGAACAGTACGACTTTGATAGCAATTAGCCAGACAGCTGGTTATAAACAAATTCAGAACACAAAATCTAGCATTTAAATAATGTTAATTTGTAGTATAGCAAATTAGATTAAAATTAGAAAAGTGGTAATGTTGAACAACTGGGGAAAAACCACAGGGTAACGAGAGATTTAGGATAAGGAACAAATGTTGAAACTTTGCAAACTGTAATTGAAAAGAAGTCATGGAATCAAAGAGTGACCAGAATCAATCTATGTATTTACAGCAATCTCTTTTAAAAAAATATATTAATGATAATTCAAATTTAAAGTGTTATTAAGAGATAAGTCTGGTATGACATGAATGTGATGGTTGTTTGATGTATTCATTAAATCTGAAATGTAAAGCCAGATCAAGCATCAAATTAGGTTTTCAGGGCATTGCAGTACTGTAGTTCTTTGAAAAAAATAAATGCAACCTACATTAGAGATGGGGTAATGAATAGTATTGACACATTTAAGGAAAGAATAAAGGATATAATTATTGAAAGTTAATTAAAATAAAGTGAGAGAATAAATGTTGCAGTTATTGTGAAAGACCAAAAATCCAAGGCTCAAGCCTATGATATATTTAATGAGTCATACCCAATGGTGTGAAAAAACAGTTGAATTGATTATTCACATATGTGTCTTGTAATGTCCGCAATTGAGTCAAATGCATAGATTGAAATATTACTATGTGGTTTGAATTTTGGTGTATTGGTTTTAAAATTAAATCAGGATTGAATATGGCTTTAACGCAAAGTTGTGAGGCAACTTTCTCAATATTTCTCAAAAAGTTAATATGAAGAAACTAAAATGAGAGGTTATATGATATCAAATACAAGCAAATTCTCAACTTACTTCCTGCAGAATATCTGACTGCATCTCCCCAACTTTCACCACAGAAAGGGCATAGGTTTAAGACAATGTTCAACATGTTCGAATTTTGATTTACCTATCGTAGAAATTGAATGGCAATAGATTGTCATGTACTTTGAGACATAGAGGTAGACATCATGGAAACAATCCTGTGAGGCGTCCTTATCCAAGTTGGCAGGCTGGGCTAATCCTATTTGTTTGCATTTGACCCATAGCTCTCTAAACCGTTCGATCAATCTACCTGTCCAAGCTTCCTTTAAATGTGATAATTATATCTGCCTCTATAGCTTCTTCCGGCTGCTCATTCTAGATTTGGAATACCATCGGTGTTACAATGTTTTACCAGAGGTCCCTCTTAAATCTCTCTCCTCTCACCTCAAGACTATGCCTTCTAGTTTTAGAATCCTCCAGCCAGGGTAAACAGCCATGGGTGTTCAGTGTATCCATGCTCCTCGTGATGTGAATGACCAGAACTGCACATGCTCAAAGTGTAGTCTCATCAATGACTGGTAAAGCTGCATAATGATGTCCCAATTTTAGTACAGGTACTTCATACCCTTCCCAATGAAGGCAGGTGGGCCAAATGTTTTCTTCACCACCCTGTCCCACTTTTAGAGAACCATGCACCTGTACTCCAAAATATTTATGTCCTGCAACAGTCTCCATGACTCTACCATTCACCCCCTTCTTTAATGCTCAACACCCGTCAAATGCTTTCTTGTTTCTTTTTATAAACCCTCGACATCCCTCAATATCCAATGTTCAATGTACTTTTACATTGGCTTTCATTCGTACAGGAACATGTGCCTGCCATGATTCAGTATGGAGCATTGTCAATGCAAGTCAGAAGGCTGAGAGTTCAAATCCCACTATAGAGACTTTTCCCCACGAAAATTACAATAGGAGTCCTTTTGACATCACAAGTGTAGACTATTTTCTAAATGGGGCGAGAATCCAGAAATCGGAGGTGCAAAGGAACTTGGATAGGCTGGTGCAGGATTCCCAAAAAGATAATCTCCAAGTCGAATTGGTAGTAAAGAAGGCAAACTCGATGCTAGCATTTATTTCAAGAGGGCTTGTATACAAAAAACAGGGATGTAATGTTGTTGCTCTATAAGGTGCTGGTAATGCCACATTTTGAATATTGCGAGCAATTTTGGGCACCACTTCTGAGGAAGGATGTGCTGGCTCTGGAGAGGGTCAGAATAGTGAATGGCTTGGATAGAGTGGATGTGGAGAGGATGTTTTGACTAGTGGGAGAGTCCAGGACTAGACGTCATAGCCTCAGAATTAAAGGACGTCTTTTAGGAAGGGAGATGAGTGGAGAAAGGGGGGTGGGGTGGCAAGGGGGAGGGGGGGGGGGGGGGGGGGAAGGAGCGGAAATGGGGAGGGGGGTGGGGGGGGGGGGGGCTCGCACTCAGCTCGGCTTCACTCAGAGGCTTCCGGTTCAACTCAGCAGCTTCCGGCTGGTCGTACTGATCTCCACAGAAGCAGCCCGTGAGCTGCTGACTACCCGCGAGCCTCAGACTCCAAGCGAGCTGCTCAACACACTGCACCCCTTCAGCTTTTTATTCTCCTCGCCGCGTTATTGACAGCGGGTTCCGGAATGTAGCCACTTAAACTTATAAGACAGATTGGTAAATCTGCCAAAGATAGACACAAATTACCAGAGTAACTCGACGGATCAGGCAGCATCTCTGGAGAAAGGGACTAGGTGACATTTCTGGTTGAGACCCTTCTTCAGACTCTGAAATTTGCTCTAAAGCTGCCATCTCCAACAAAGTAAAACAAAATTTGACATTCAAAACCACATTTGTTTCTTTGCATATTCATGTTCATCAGCAGAATTAGGCCCATCAATTCAATTATGACTGATCTATCTTTCCCTCTCAACCTCTCTCCTGCCTTCTTCCTATAACCCCTGTGACACCCAATAATACAAAATGCATGTGGTTCATCTTAAGGGCCGGCTTCCCACCCATCCTTCCTTGTACATTGAAGCTATGAAATGACTACACATCTGGTGGCAATAATTAGTTTAGCAGGTTCCAGACATGTCTGTCCAGTGTAACTCATTCATACTGAATTATTCATTCATACTGAACTGATTTATACATACATGGATTAATTGTCATCTATCACTTTGAGTTGCACATTTTTTTCACCCTACTAGTTAAGGATACTTTTAAAAGATTGTTACAGTAACATTAATGCACAGCCACTCATGCAGACCAACTAACCAACAACATTGAGATAACCAACAAGAAGCCATACTAACACACCTATGCCTCCACTTCCTTAGCATACTGAAGAAATTTAGCATGTCTGCCATAACTCTCCCAAACTTCTACAGATGCACCATAGAAAACACTCTGTTGGATTGCATCACAGATTGATCTGGGAACTGACAGGAAATTACAGAGAGTTGTGGATATAGCCCAGTCCATCACACAGGCCGGACTCCCACCACTGACTCCATCTACACATCACAATGCCTCAGAAAAACAGCTAAGTTAATTAAAGATGTTCCACTCTGGCCATTCCTTCTTCTCCCGGTTCCACCAGCCAGAAGAGACAGAAGCTTGAAAACACACACCACCAGACTCAGGAACAACATCTTCCCCTGTTATCAGGCTTCCGAAGGATCCTACAATAAGCTAAGGTCTGTCTGATTCCTATCCTGGTCACTGTGGACATTGTACTGTGTATGGAACTGGTGTGCCACAACACAACGACAATATTTTCCTCTGTACCTATCTCTTCAGTGCTTGAGTTTGACTTGATTGTATGTATGCATAGTATTACTGATCTGATTGGATACTATGCAATACAGTTTTTGACTGTACCTGTAATAACAATAAACCTAATCTAAATTTAAACCTTCAAGCTTTGCTGAAACATTTGGTTTCTTCTCTGACTGTGCTGTTGCTCCTACAAGGACATCTTTTGAAAAATTAAGTGCTGCTGTCAAATCTCAAATTGATTTATAATTCCTAACAAATGTGAACTACTAATCCTGTGAAATAGCAAGATTAATATGACTTCCATTGAATATAGGCATCTGTGGCAAGAAATACTGCTGAAAGGTAACATGAGCAGAAATGAAAAATCACGACAATTTAATTTGAGCACTTGAAGCACTTGAAAACCACACTTCAAAGCTAACGATAGCAACAGTAATGCTACATCTTTCTAGTATTCTTTTATTTTCTGGTGTATTATTTAAATTTTTATATTCTCCAGGTTAGGATGATGAATTAATCAAAGCAAAGTACAGCTGTTAGTGAAATCCAAAATACACGCAGCAAGAGGCAGCAGCAGCAGCTCAGGCAGAGACTCTCGACTGATAGACATTTATTTTATCAGTGTCAATCAGAAATAGCCCTTTGGAAGGTTACTAACCCGAAATGACATATTTGCTGCACTGTTTGATCTTTGCTGCATCTGGGAAAAGTGTTGACAATGGTTTATTATTTTGATAAACTCAAGGATAATTTTGTTAGCTGCAGTGTTGTGGATCTGACCATCGGAATGTGCACCTCAAAAGCAAATTCAATTCATATAGCGTCTTTAGAAATTATAGGAAGTCTTATGCCCTTTCAAAAATAGTCACAAGAGAAATAATATGATACCTGTAAGAGAGATGTATAAAGTGAATATCAAAAGCTCATCTGAAGAAAAATTATTTGAGTTTATCCAAAGAAAAGATTGCATGATTAAGCAGCAATAGCTGGTATTTACAGGAATGCATGCTGATAAAATGGGTAACTGAAACAGTTTTGATCCTGTCTATGGGTGCTGTCTGTATGTTCTCCCTGTGATCTAAATGGATTTTCTCCGTGAACTCCGGTTTCTTCCCACTAGGTTGTAGGCTAATTGGCTAAAATTGTAAACTGACCCTAGTCTTTGTTGGATAGTGTCAGCGTGCGGGGATCACTGGTCGGCACGGACTTGGTGGGCCGAAGGGCCTGGTTCTCTAAACTAAAAACTAAACTAACTCCATTTAATGTAAACAATCTCAAATGTTTGGCTGTTTTGAATGGGGAAACTGTTTGAGAGAACTGAAGGGTCATCTCAGTTGTTGGCTTCCCCCAGAACATTTTCTTTCAAAATGATTAATGTGATATTTCCCTTTTTTTTGCCATATAATTAAACCCAGTTGTTAAAAGTTTTTTAAATTGATGTGGCTCAGACACGTATTCAAATATTAACCAGTAATAATCGATGAAGGACAAAAATATTTCCATTGTGTTTTGGCTCTGGCAATTGCTTGTATCCAGTGTGTGCTCGGAGAAATAAATTACTATTGAATTGAAACACAATAGCACATTCTAATTTGATAAGGGGCATTTCTTGTATGATTATGTAAGGAAATGAGAGGTTGTATTTCAGAGTTAAGGGCCTGTCCCACTGTACGAGGTAATTCAAGAGTTCTCCCGAGTTTTCCCCCAATTCGAACTCGGAGAATGTCCGTGGTGGTTCGGTAGGAGTTCGTGGATGTCTCGTAGCGGCTCCTACGAGTAAAAAGTAACATTTTTTTTCATCACAAATATTTTTTTTACTCGTGGACATTTTTCACAGTGTTGAAAAAAATTCACGGGTTTACTGAATTTCTCGAGTACCTACCGATACTCGTACGAGCCGCTACGAGACATTCACGAACTCCTACGGATATGCTATGGACATTCTCCGAGTTCGAATCAGGGGAAATCTCGGGAGAACTCTTGAAATACCTCATACAGTGGGACAGGCCCTTTAAGGTTCAACCTAAATTTTAGAATCTACAGTAATGGACAGGAGACTGGTCTTCAAACAACCAAGTCCCTTCAAGAAACATGGTTTAGTTCAGTTAAAAAACTGCCTTTGCCTCACATATGCAAACTAAAATGAATGGTCTACACTGTAGATAATCTGTAGCTAAAAATAAATGTATGAAACTAATTTGGTATGACCCCTTATACAACCAGCCTTTTGTATCAAGCTTACACATGTGGCATGTTCCGAATGCCTAAAAAAAAAGAAACCTGACTGATGCATCCAATTTGAACATAGATTTGTAAGTCTGACTATGATATTGGCTTCCTTTAATCTAAACATGGGAAAGACTGATAAAAATCCTAACAATGAAGTCATAGTGAGATAAAGCACAGAAGCAGATCCTTTGGCCCATGGAGATCACATCAGTCATCTACCATCAATTTCCACTAATCCCATGTTCTCATCAACTCTCCCAAGAGCCCACAACTTAACTATATACCAGGAGAAATTTGCAGTGGTCAGTCAACCTACCAACCAGCATGTTTCTGAGATCTTGAGGACACAAGAGTACATAGGAAATTCACAGGGAGAATCAAATACACAGGACTAGATGTTAAAAGTCCCTTGTGCCAATAGGTGGGGAGCATTTCACGACATTCGTTGATAGTTGAGAGTGGTAGACGCTCAACATCGGTGGGGGGGCGGGGGGGTGATACGTATATCTTGGCCTGTGTAACCTTCAGGATAGTTGGGCACAGGACACATCATCAGTAGTGTACCCTTGCATCACTGGGTGTTTCGGCCTTTTAACACTATACACCCTCCACAAGGGCGGCCCGCTGCAGGATGATCAGCCCTCAGCGCGTGTCCCGTGTCAAACATGTAACACAACAGGAATTTCTGGGCATAATCCGGAAGACGCAGGATCATTTAATTCCAAAAAGGAAGAAAGATTCTAAGGGGAGTAGGAGGCAACCGTGGCTGAAAAGAGAAGTTAGGGATAGAATAAAACTAAAATAAAAGATGTATAACACAGCAAAGAGTAGCCGGAAGCCAAGGATTGGGAAACTTTCATAGGACAACAGAAGGAAACAAAATGGGCAATACGGGCTGAAAAGATGAAGTACGAAGGGAAGCTGGCCAGGAATATAAAGAAGGACAGTAAAACCTTCTTTAGATATGTTAAGGGAAAAAGAGTAACAAAGTCAAATGTGGGTCCCTTAAAGGCAGACACGGGTGAAATTATTATGGGCAACAAGGAAATGGCAGAAGAGTTGAATAGGTACTTTGGACCTGTCTTCACTAAGGAAGACACAAACAATCTCCCAGATGTAATGGAGGACAGAGGATCTAAGGGGGTAGATGAACTGAAAGAAATGTTCATTAGGCGAGAAATAGTATTGGGTAGGCTAATGGGATTGAAGGATGATAAATCCCCTGGACCTGATGGTCTGCATCCCAGGGTCCTTAGGGAGGTGGCTCTAGAAATAGTGGATGCATTGGTGATCATTTTCCAATGTTCAATAGATTCAGGATCAGTTCCTGTGGATTGGAGGATAGCTAATGTTATCCCAATTTTCAAGAAAGGAGCGAGAGAGAAAACAGGGAATTACAGGCCAGTTAGCCTGAATTCGGTGGTGGGAAAGATGCTTGAGTCAATTATTAAACAGGTAATAATGAGGCATTTGGATAGCAGTAAAAGGATTAGTCCAAGTCAATATGGATTTATGAAAGGGAAATCATGCTTGACCAATCTTCTGGAATTTTTTGAGGATGTGACAAGTAAAATGGATGAAGGGGTGCCTGTGGATGTAGTGTATCTAGACTTTCAGAAAGCCTTTGATAAGGTCCCGCACGGGAGACAGGTGAATAAAATTAGAGCACATGGTATTGGGGGTAGGGTGTTGATGTGCATAGAAAATTGGTTGGCAGACAGGAAGCAAAGAGTATGAGTGAACGGGTTCTTTTCAGAATGGCAGGCAGTGGCGAGTGGAGTGCCTCAAGGCTCGGTGTTGGGGCCACAACTGTTTACCACATATATTAATGATTTGGAAGAGGGAATTAGGAGCAACACTAGCAAATTTGCGGATGACACAAAGCTGGGTAGCAGTGTGAACTGTGAACAGGATGTTAGGAGGTTGCAGGGTGACCTGGACAGGTTGAGTGAGTGGGCAGATGCATGGCAGGTGCAGTATAATATAGATAAATGTGAGGTTTTCCACGTACGAGGCGGTAAAAACAAGGGGGCAGATTATTATCTCAATGGGGTTAGGTTAGGTAAGGGGAAGGTGCAGCGAGACCTGGGTGTCCATTGTACATCGTTCAATGAAAGTTGGCTTACAGGTAGAGCAGGCAGTGAAGAAAGCTAATGGAATTTTGGCCTTCATAACAAGAGGATTTCAGTATAGGAGTAAAGAGGTTCTTCTGCAGTTGTATAGGGCTCTGGTGAGACCACATCTGGAGTATTGTGACAGTTTTGGTCTCCTAATTTGAGGAAGGACATCCTTGTGATTGAGGCAGTGCAGCGTAGGTTCACAAGATTGATCCCTGGGATGGCGGGACTGTCATATGAGGAAAGATTGAAAAGACTAGGCTTGTATTCACTGAAGTTTGGAAGGATGAGGGGGAAATCTCATATAAACATATAAAATTATAAAAGGACTGGACAAACTAGATGCAGGAAAAATGTTCCCAATGTTGGGCGAGTCCAGAACCAGGGGGCACAGTCTTAGAATAAAGGGGAGGTCATTTAAGACTGAGGTAAGAAAAAATGTTTTCACCCGGAGAGTTGTGAATTTATGGAATTCCCTGACACAGAGGGCAGTGGAGGCCAAGTCACTGGATGGATTTAAGAGAGAGTTAGATGGAGCTCTAGGGGCTAGTGGATTCAAGGGATATGGGGAGAAGGCAGGCACGGGTTATTGATAGGGGATGATCAGCCATGATCACAATGAATGGCGGTGCTGGATCGAAGGGCCGAATGGCCTCATCCTGCACGTATTTTCTATGTTTCTATGTCACAAAAACCGCACCCGAGGTCAGGTTTGAACCCAGATCACTGGTGTTATGGCTGTAACAGCTGCATCACTGTGTCACCCATGGTGGGGGAAAGCAAGTATATAAATTATACTACGTCCTCCCCGTGATTGTGTTGGTTTTCTCCGGGTGCTCTGTGTTTCCTCCCTCATTCCAAAGAAGTACAGGTTTTCAGGTTAATTAGCCTCTGTAGAAAATTGTGAATTTTACCCTAGTGTGCAGGATAGCGCTAATGTACAGCGATTGCTGTGGACTCAGTGGGCCAAAAGGCCCGGTTCCACACTTTATATCTAAACTAAACTGAAGAGAGGATGACAATTGAGATAAATATCTGGATATTAATCATGTCTCCTGTAACGATTGTCTATTCATCATTGTGATCTCCTTGATATACATAATAGTGACAGAGGAATGAAGAGGAAGCAGAAAAGGTTAATGTCTCAGCTCTTTGTTCTGCAAGAACAGGTTCTTTTAAAATCATTGCATTCTCAGAAGAGTCAGGACATCAGTTGTTTTATGCCAGTGGGGAAGGGAACACAAGGGTGGGTTCAATGCATTATTGGTTGCACTGTAAAGGTATTATTATGCTGTTCACAAACAAAAATTGGCTATGCTTCTTATCCCTAATTCTGAGCTGAAGGCAATGTTGATCTGACCCACAGAGAAAACAAATAGAATAAGCAGATGATACAACATTTTGTATTTGTTTAAATCTAACTGTCTTTTTGTCTTATTTGAAGCTTATTGCCTGGTCACCCATAAGGCTGAAATATTACTAAGAAGTAGTAATCACAAGGAAGGACATCCTTGTGATTGAGGCAGTGCAGCGTAGATTCACAAGATTGATCCCTGGGATGGCGGGACTGTCATACGAGGAAAGATTGAAAAGACTAAGCATGTATTCACTGGAGTTTAGAAGGATGAGGGGAGATCTTATAGAAACATATAAAATTATAAAAGGACTGGACAAGCTAGATGCAGGAAAAATATTCCCGATGTTGGGCGAGTCCAGAACCAGGGGCCACAGTCTTAGAATATAGGGGAGGTCATTTAAGACTGAGGTGAGAAAAAAAAAATTCATCCAGAGAGTTGTGAATTTATGGAATTCCCTGCCACGGAGGACAGTGGATGGATTTAAGAGAGAGTTAGATAGAGCTCGAGGGGCTAGTGGAGTCAAGGGATATGGGGAGAAGGCAGGCATGGGTTATTGATAGGGGACAATCAGCCATGATCACAATGAATGGCGGTGCTGGCTCGAAGGGCCGAATGGCCTCATCCTGCACCTATTTTCTATGTTTCTAAGTAATAGTCATTGTTCACCAGGTTATTCCCAGAAGACGTTGAAAATATTCCTGCCCAAATCATTGAGATGAAGTCCATTCATCAGCCTTTTAAAATGCTGATGAACCCAAGACCTTTTCCCATCAAAACAGTTTTGCATCCCAAGGGCCAGTTCATCAAACAGGCACACGAAAGATCAATGGGCTCATTCAAAAAACATAGGCATGAGACAAAAGTATTGCACAGATATATAGCAGGATTAAGGCAATGAAGATACAATCAAAAGAGGGAGGGGAACGGAATCAAAATTGAGGAGTACATATACATATACAAAAAATAAATTGTTTTTAATAATAACGGAGAAACTCTAAAATTCGGTGAAGAGAATTTAAAACTGGTTAAAATATTTGGACACTGGCATCAAATAGGATTGTATTCTGACCTGGAGAACATGCATAGGTGATGCTTCAGATCGAAATACATCTTCAGAAGTGTCAGAAGATGGGTCTCAATGCCAAAACATCATCTATCCATGTTCTCCAGGGATGCTGCCAGCATCTGCAGCTCCTTATTTTTGCCTTCTATTATGACCTGATGCCAATATTCACTGATATAGTGATACCGCTCTTATTATGGTTTGTCACTTGTTTTTTTTCCCCCCAAGACCAGATGTTGCTGTGCCGTTATGAATGTCACCTGCTGTCACTCTGCACAGTTCATTGGTCCATTCCGTGAATGCCTTTGGCAAGTTCATATAAAATGGAACAAAGCCCAAAGCTTTTGGGTTTCATCATTATCATCTTTCCTATTGTTAGCCTAAGAGCAAATTTGAAAATAATTACAAGCACATACCCGAGACAGGATTGAACAAAAACTCACCAAATTCTAAAAAGCATTTTATCAGGATGCATCACAGCATGGTTTGGGAGCTAAGGAAAATGAAGTGTGGACACAGCCCAGACCATCGCACAAACCAACTTCCCTGTTGACTCCATTTATACCTCATGCGCCTCAGCAAAGCCAGCAGCATAATCAAGGATGAGTTTCACCCTAGCCATCCCCACTTCTCCCCTCTCCCATCAGGCAAAAGGTATAGAAGTGTGAAAACGCATGCTTCCAAATTCAGGGACAGATTTTTCCCAGCTGTTATCAGGCAACTGAATCATCCTACCACAACTAGAGAGCGGTCTCGGACTACTATTGGTCCCGGACTACTATTACTCTTGGAACCCTCAGATGACCTTTGATTGGACTTTACTGGCTTTATCTTGCACTAAACTTTATTCACATTATCCTCTTTACCATGTATCTGTACACTGTGAGTGGCTCGATTGTAATCATGTATTTTCTTTCTGCTGAATGGTTAGCACGCAACAAAAGCTTTTCACTGTACCTCGGTGCATGTGACAATAAACTAAACCTAAAACTAAAAAGCAACTTCATTATGACCATCAATGGCATTGAATTCATTCTGCACAATAATTTATAATGACAACTACCAACTGTTTGAACTACAATCGCCCTCGAGACACTTTAATAAATATAGAACATTTTATTACTGACACTGACAATGACAATTAAAGATGAATCTGAATCTGAATCTGAACATTATTGAAATTAGCAAGACCAGACAATTTGTTTCCTTTCTCTAGCAGACTGCACATTTATCTTAAAGCTGCTTCAGAAGCCATTATTCAACATTAGCTTGTTGCAGGATTGGAAGTCAATGCTATATTGATTGCTAAAGGCTCATTAAGATCACTGATGCACTCTCTGGTATATCTATTGTTGACCCATCAGCGACTCAATTTCCAATGGACCAGAAAATGGAAAATGTCTCACTGGCAAAGAATAGCAACTGATAAGGTATGAAATCTCCAGTTAAATTAATGTCAAGTTATCCATCGGACACTTTAGCCAAAAGGTGTATCAACACAAGTGTACGTGAAAAACGGGAAGGGAGTTGGACTAAGGCTTCACCTATCCTTGGGCATCAGTGCTGGCTCTATGTCCCCATCAGTGTCCCCAGCAATGCAAACTGAGATATGCATTAAATGTTGCTGGATATACTTTAGTCTGCCCAAATCATTTTGGTATTCTTCTGTCAGGTGATATCTATGAGACAATGCTCATAATTTTTAATTATCTGAATGGTGTCAGATTAGGAAAAGGGGAGATGCACCGAGACCTGGGCGTCCTTGTGCAGCAGTCACTGAAAGTAAGCATGCGGGTAAAGCAGGCACTGAAGAAAGCTAATGGCATCTAGACCTTCATTGCGAGAGGATTTAAGATTAGGAGCATGGAAGACTCACTGCAGATCGGCACAAAAAGCTGGAGTAACTCAGTGGGACAGGCAGCATCTCTGGAGAGAAGTAATGGGTGACGTTTTGAGTCGAGGCCCTTCTTTCTGCAGTTCCTTCTTATACATGTCCGATGTCAGAGTCAAAGTCAAAGCCCCCGGCTGGAAATGGCGATTGTCCCGCAGCCATTAAAGCCACGCCGGGTGATGCAAGGTCGCACACCGGGTTCATGATGTTAGAGCCCCCGGCGTGCGCTCGCAGAGTCCCGCGGTCATTCCAAGCCGCGCGGGGCGGTGCTGTAAGGCCCCGCTCCAGGAGCTCTTCGGCCCCGCAACTCGGGCGGGAGAAGTCGCGTTGCGGGAGCCCTGAAAAGCGGTCTCCCTCCAGTGACCCGCGGGCTCCCGGTGCCGCCGTCCGCCAGACCCGCAGTTGCAGCCTCCGAATCTCTGGAGG
This sequence comes from Leucoraja erinaceus, assembly GCF_028641065.1. Taxonomy (NCBI): domain Eukaryota; kingdom Metazoa; phylum Chordata; class Chondrichthyes; order Rajiformes; family Rajidae; genus Leucoraja; species Leucoraja erinaceus. The sequence goes on along the minus strand of NC_073381.1, from coordinate 23,700,222 downwards.
TCGGGCCGCAGCAGCAGCAGCGCTCCACCACCGCTCCACCCGCTCTGGACTCGGCCAGCTCCGCGACGGTGAGGTGAGTCGTCGGCACCAGAGCCCCCGGTCTTCTCCTGTTGGAGGCCGCTCCTCGTTGCAGCCCCAACGAGAACGGAGACACGACAAAGAAAAGGTTGGGTCTCCCGTGCAGGGAGAGATTTAAAAGTTACCCCCCTCACTCCCACCCCACCCCGAGCCCCCCACACACACACCCCAACAAAAAATAACACAAACGACATAAAAACATAGACAAAAAATAATAAAAACGCAGACGGGCTGCAGAGGCCGCTGCTGACGAGAGTCGCACCGGCTACCGCCATTCAATCGTTGCTGAGCTATCTCTTCCTCTAACCCCATTCTCCTGCTTTTGCCCCATAACCCCTGACATCTGTACTAATCAAAAACCCCTAGTGTCGTTTCCTGTCTAGGTCTACCTGTCCATACGCATGAGAGTGTGGAATCTTTAATCTTGCCGATTTTGTCTGACCTTCATCTTTTCGATGCGTGTTTGACCTGAACCTGGAGTAAAGCCCGGCGCGACGCGAGGTCAGAACCGGAATCGCGGAGGCTCATTTGAAAAGTACTTCAACAGGTTAAATCATTGTCACCACGCTTCTACCGCTTGAACCTTATGGAGAATTCAGATCATAACCACAAGAATAAACGTGGTTTATTGTTGCCGTTTGTCCGCACACATGAGACGGGTCCAGTCTCATTCTCCACCGCCTGTCCTTTCAACCTGTTAGGAATATCTGCAAATGCTGGTTTACACTGAAGTTCAACACAAAACTCTGGAGTAACTCAGTGGGACAGGCAGCATTTCTGGAGACAAGGAATGGGTGATGTCTTGCGTCGACACCATTCTTCCGCAGTTTATGTCTGTCCTTTCAACCTGCCGTGGTTACACTGGACCAGATATTATCTCCTCACAGTGTTCATACAGACAATAGACAATAGGTGCAGGAGTAGGCCATTCGGCCCTTCGAGCCAGCACCGCCATTCAATGTGATCATGGTTGATCATCCCCAATCAGTACCCCGTTCCTGCCTTGTACCCATGCCCCCTGACTCCGCTATTTTTAAGAGCCCTATCTAGCTCTCTCTTTAAAGTATCCAGAGAACCTGCCTCCACCGCCCTCTGAGGCAGAGAATTCCACGGACTGACCACTCTCTGTGAGAAGAAGTGTTTCCTCCTCTCCGTTCTAAATGGCTTTCTCCTTATTCTTAAACTGTGGCCCCTGGTTCTGGACTCCCCAAACATCGGGAACGTTTCCTGCCTCTAGCGTGTCCAAGCCCTTAACAATCTTATATGTTTCAATGAGATATCCTCTCATCCTTCTAAACTCCAGAGGGTACAAGCCCAGCTGCTCCATTCTCTCAGCATATGACAGTCCCGCCATCCTGGGAATTAACCTTGTAAACCTACACTGCACTCCCTCAATAGCACGAATGTCCTTCCTCAAATTAGGGGACCAAAACTGCACACAATACTCCAGGTGTGGTCTCACTAGGGCTCTGTACAACTGCAGAAGGACCTATTTGCTCCTATATTTGATTCCTCGTGTTATAAAGGCCAACATGCCATTCACTTTCTTCACTGCCTGCTGTACCTGCATGCTCACTTTCATAGACTGATGTACAAGGACCCCCAGATCCCGTTGTACTTCCCCTTTTCCCAACGATGCCATTTAGATAGTAATCTGCCTTCCTGTTTTTGCTACCAAAGTGGATAACCTCACATTTATCCGCATTAAACTGCATCTGCCATGCATCTGCCCACTCCCCAACCTGTCCAAGTCACCCTGCATTCTCATAGCATCCTCCTCACAGTTCACACTACCACCCAGCTTTGTGTCATCTGCAAATTTGCTAATGTTACTTTGAATCCCTTCATACAAATCATTGATGTATATTGTAAATAGCTGCGGTCCCAGCACCGAGCCTTGCGGCACCCCACTAGTCACTGCCTGCCATTCTGAAAGGGACCTGTTAATCCCGACTCTTTGTTTCCTGTCTGCCAACCACTTCTCTATCCATGTCAGCACTCTACCCCCAATACCATGTGCCCTAATTTTGCCCACTAATCTCCTATGTGGGACCTTATCAAATGCTTTCTGAAAGTCTAGATACACTACATCCACTGGCTCTCCCTTGTCCATTTTCCTAGTTACATCTTCAAAAAATTCCAGAAGATTAGTCAAGCATGATCTCCCCTTCGTAAATCCATGCTGACTCGGACCGATCCTGTTACTGCTATCCAAATGTTCGGCTATCTCATCTTTTATAATTAACTCCAGCATCTTCGCCACCACCGATTTCAGGCTAACTGGTCTATAATTCCCCGTTTTCCCTCTCCCGCCTTCGTAAAAAGTGAGATAACATTAGCTACCCTCCAACCCCCAGGAACTGATCATGAGTCTATAGAACATTGGAAAATTATCACCAATGCATCCACGATTTCTAGAGCCACTTCCTTAAGTACCCTGGAATGCAGACATCAGGCCCTGGGGATTTATCAGCCTTCAGTCCCATCAATCTATCTAACACCATTTCCTGCCTAATGTGGATTTCCTTCAGTTCCTCTGCCACTACTATATCAGTAAGATTGTTTGTGTCCTCCTTAGTGAAGACAGATCCAAAGTACCTGTTCAACTCATCTGCCATTTCCTTGTTCCCCATAATAAATTCACCTTTTTCGGTCTTCAAGGGTCCAACTTTGGTCTTAACTAATTTTTTTCCTCTTCACATACCTAAAGAAGCTTTTACTATCCTGCTTTATATTCCTGGCTAGCTTACCTTCGTATCTCATCTTTTCGCCCAGTATTGTATTTTTGGTTATCTTCTGTTGTTCTTTAAACATTACCCAATCCTCGTGCTTCCCGCTCATCTTTGCTATGTTTTACTTCTTCGCTTTAATTTTTATACTGTCCCTGACATCCCTTGTCAGCCATGGTCGTCCCTTTCTCCCCTTGGAATCTTTCTTCCTCCTAGGAATGAACTGATCCTGCACCTTCCTAGAAACACCTGCCATTTTTGTTCCACTGTCATCCCTGCTAGTGTATCTTGCCAGTCAACTTTGGCCAGCTCTTCCCTCATGACCCCATAGTCCCCTTTATTCAACTGCAACACTGACACCTCCAATCTACTCTTCTCCCTCTCCAATTTTAAATTAAACCTGACCATGTTATGGTCACTGTCTCCTAATGGCTCATTAACCTCGAGGTCCTTTATCAAATCCGATTCATTACATATCTCTCCTGATGGTAGACTGCATCCTTGCGCCAAACATTTACCCCGAATTGATCCTCAAACAACCCAATTATCATGGAAAAGTATTGATCGGTTAACAGAGAACACAATGATCTAGTTCTCATAGTTCTCAAACTATGCTTCCTATGTTCCACACTGCAGACAACATCATAACAGTTCCTGTGCTGTACAGTGTTGAGCCATCAATCCCTCTCAGCATCTAATTATGAGATCACCTATGTTCTCCAATGCTACTCAATTCAGGTCCATACATAGACAAGCACGGCAGATTGTAAGATCACCATATAATGAGTTAAAACAGTTCACCATCTTTTTATTGCCAGAACTATTTGCGTGCATCTACACCACACCATTTCTAAATCAAATACATCCTTCGTTTGGGTTGGAGGTCAGAAATGTCTACCTTATTTTATATGTCTGGTCAGATCATATTCCTATACCACTGCAGTCTATATTTTTTAAATGTACTCCAGCTTCCTTGCAATAATGGCCAATTAATCACATGCTTGACAAACCTATTGCGTAACTTTATCTTAGCTTTTGCTTTTCAATTAGCAGCACATCAGCTACACTAATATCTACAAAATTTGAATGAAATATTGTCTTTCCACTTCCTCAAAACGCACACCATCAGCTGAACAATCTCGGGGTAACTCGGGATGCCGATGTAAGTACCCATATCACGAGGACACAAAACTATCTATAAATGATCAAAACAATAGATAATTATACCCAAAGGGGAACTAGAATTTTTACTTGTACCTTAATTATAATATCTGCAGTAATTTGCATAAAATATTATATACTATCAGCTTTCTCTTCAGCTGTTCAAATTGTCCTTATCCTTCAAGACATTATTGTCATAAGTAATGACTAAATTATTGAATGTTTCTACTATTTCAAGTTGAATCTTTTGAAATGTTACCAGATTTATTCTCACAACTTCACAATTGTATCAAATTCTCATAGGAATTATGTCAACCTAAATATTAAATATACATATGATTATGTCAAACAATCATCCATTGATTTGCCAAAGGGATATAAGTTTGACAGAGAAGGCACAAATTTCAGAGTAATTACAGGTAATTACTGAAAACATATAATCTGGAATTCAGTTTTACTACCTTGATTTCAAACTACGGAAGAAAACACCAAATTTTGCAAAAGGCAAGCAAGTTTTCAATTAAATAATGGGATGGATTGAATCTAACTTTAGCAAAGGATTCTATTGAGAATTACTAGCCATCTGGTGTTTGCTGCCTTCCATTCCTGTGCATTTGAATGTGCAAGTCAGAGATCAGCTGGAGGACAAATGACAGGGCATATGTGCTCCTCCTGGATCCAAGGCAGAGTTGAGCGGTGTATGAAAGATGCACTAAAGAGAGAGGTCAGATGCAAAGCTTAATGCCAGGGAAGGCTGTCTTAAGAAGGCTGTTCAGTTGAGCGGGGCTATTAACTGTGAGTAAAAATGTTACAGCTTTTATTTTATCTTAATATTTTTAATTCCTAAAACACCAGAGTTTTTTTTTTAAATTACTACAGTCCATGTAAACAGTTGTTTTAGATGTCTGTCTAGTGTTCAAAGGCCTTTAATACTGTAGCAGCAAGCTATCAAATACATTCTGTGGGCAGGGTCTCAGGATCTGTTGCTTGAGGCCTGGTCACCACTTGTGGCCCTTTCCACCTTGCAGGAGAAGATAATTAGTTTGTCACCCTTCCACATCCAGAACAAGCTGCTGTGGCTTCAGGGCACCGACTATGGTGTGTTTGGATCCAAGCCGTTACATTGCTGAAATCAGAATAGTTAACATTTCAGCTTTCACATCCAATTAATGTTGTGGTAGCAATAACAAGTCAAAGCCTGACACCAAAACAAAGGAGGTAGGATGGCCAGATGGGAACAATCTGGGGAGGGGACTCTGTTGGAAGCGTGTGCAGGTGAGGCTCAGATGAAGCAGCTGTGGAATAGGAATGAACTGTGCAATAGGGGCTGGAGAGGGGGGTAGGAGTGAAAAGAAGAGTGTGTGTGAAAGGACCAGGGTAGATGGGAATGAGAGAAAAAGGGTAAAAGGGGTAGCGCATAACTGAAATAGGATAATTAAATGCTCACACCGTTGGCTTATAGACTGCCCAGGTGGAATATGAGGTGTTGTTCCTCCACTGTTGCTCATTCTATATTTCCCCATAGTTGCTGCTCAACCTCCTGAGTTCCTCCACCAGATCGTTTGTTACATCAGATTCCAGTATCTGCAAGGCCCCTGGGTCTTCTTTGTGCACCATTTGCACTACAAGATGCTCAAGTGTGAACCTGTCAAGAGGTTAACCTACACTAGTTTTTCAAAGGTATGAGTTTTCATCCCACTATAACAGCTGGGTAATTTAAAATCAGCTACGTCAATAACCCAGTATAAAAAGCTAATATTGTTAAAGGTGACCTTGAAGAGTACCGAGTTACATCTGATTCAATTGTATCCTTTGGGAAAGTTAATGTGTCATTCTTCCTTGCCTTGCCAACCTCTGTCGACCTCTGACTCCAGGCCCATAAGACTTGCTCTCGGAACTGGCCTGGCATACCATTCAGGTCAAGAGAAATGACATTGCTAATTAATAATTATTGCAATCCCAATTCTTGTATTCATAAAATAAAACACAATTATTCCATCTGTGCTAAATACAGAAGAGGTATGTGGCAATCCACTCAAATAGCCAAGCAATCGCAGCCAACACTAATGGCTCTCTTTAGGTGCGGAGAAGAGAAATTCTGGTTCAAGAAGCCAAATTTCCAACATTTCAGCGTTCACATATCTTTTACAGTAGATTCAATCAATATTCTTTAAAGCAGGCCCAACATTAAAAAAATACCCTGGGGGGACAATAAGATACGACAGGACAGTATGAGTTACTTTTTGTGGAGAATAACAAACGATGCTCAAGGGAGATCTGTCATCTTGAAAATATGCTGAGTGAACATTAAAGGCCTTGAGAGTTAAAGCTTTGTTCTATTGAAGTCCAAAGGTAAAGTATCAACTCCAAAGGTTCTATTTCATCTCTAATTTTCTTAGGCTCTAATCTTTTCATCGTGAATTATTGAAGCCGAGATTGGTGTCCAATCCAGAGGATGAGTGGATTTCATTGATATATTTGCCTCTTGTAGATGAGAAGTTTAAATGCAGTATAACTTTTGAGCTTGTAGCTTGTCACATCCACATTCACTGGCAAACCCACTTGGCTGCCCATGTTTTGTCTTAATTAAACTTTTATATAAAGGCAGAGTTTCATTGTTGATTGTGGAAACAGAAGGTTCAAGGTGAATCTGATTAGATTCCCCTCTTTTAGTGTCATTATCTGCACATTGTTGACATATCAATGTCTTGAAATTTCTCTGGTGTAAAGCATTAATACTTAGGGTAGTATTAATGCCTGGTCAAGTTGAGCTGAAAGGCCTGTTTCCATGCCGTGCCGTTTTACTCTATGACACTAATTGGGTTTTGCATGATTCACAGATGTTTCTTTTTCACTGACATTCCCTCGACATGTTGGGGGTGGTAATGGTGGGATGTGGGGAGAAAGGAGTCTCAACCCAATTTTACTTTGTTGATCATAATGCAAAAAAATGAACCCTGCTTGAAGATAACTCAAACAAGTCTGGGAATGAGAGCCAGGCTTGGGTAATGATTCGACAAGTTATGAAGATAGCAAAGATTCTTGCATTGGCTGTTAGTCTTTACTGAATACACAAGTTTGGACAATGATCATGAACGTACAGAAGGACAAACCAATCAATTAAAAACCAATTAGCGTAAAGATATAGATGAATGATTTGGAGTGAGGCACAGCGCGTGAACATAAAGTGGGCAATAAACAGATGGAAAGAGAATTGACAAAATAATTAAAGAAAGGATGGGTCAATGGCATGAGCAAATGGCAATTTAATAATATTTGATACCTTAAGCAAATTTACCACTTTATCATAGTTCACAGTCCTGTACTGTCCCATCTGCTTCCCGCACTGCTGACCTCACCTTCTCTACTCCCCAGGGAGAGCAAGGATAGAATTCCCTATCGATAAACTGGCGATCTCCCGGTTGCAAAATATTTGAACTCCCTTTCCCATACTGACCTTTCTGTCCTGGCCTCCTCAACTGTCAGAGTGAGGGCACATGCAAATTGAAGGAACATCACCTCATATTTTGCTTGAGCAGCTTAAAGCCCAGTGGTATGAAATTCCAAGTAACTTCTGCATCCCTCCCTCTCCTCCCCTCACCCCCCCCCCCCCCCCCCCCCCCCCCCCCCCCCCCCAGCCACTGTTAACATCCTTGTATCCTTCTTCTAATCACACTTTCCCCAGCCAACAATGGCCCATTATGGGCTCCAGATTTCCTGAAGTCTTCTGCTGCTGCCCCAATTTATTCTGGCCTCATCTCACCTCCAGTTTAATTCAACCCCCCTTACCCACCCACCTCTACTTCATCTGAAGAAGGGTTCCAACCCGAAACATCACCTATTCATTTTCTCCAGACATGCTGCCTGACCCGCAGTTACTCCAGCATTTTGTGTCTATCTGCAGTTCCTTCCTACACAATGATACAATTCCCCAGTTTTCGCCACACCAACCTCTGCACTCACAGATTGTTATCTGCTATTTTTAATACTTTGTCAGGTTGCACCGTCTTCCCTTCACTTCCATTCTATATGGAGCATTCCCTTCTTGGTTTCTTTCCACCTCCATCTAAACCTCTCACAGCATTTTCCCACGTAACGCCTGCTCTTTTCCTTTTCTGTTCCCATCACCAAGAGACCCAAACAATTATTTCAGATAAACCAGCAATTTACAATAGTTTTCCAATTATAGATTCTTAGAGTTGGTGGCTGCATTGGAAGAAGAAAAGTGGAAGATTGAATCCCCGCAATCAAGAACCACTGATGCCGCAGATCCCTCCACCTCTATCACCTGTGTGACAGGAACGTTTGAGTTCAGGTTGGTTTAATCAGTCACATCTATGTGCATCACAACACCATGGGTGTCGTGGTCTTACTCCAGAATGAATATCGAAGACCAACAAGGTTTGTATAACACTAAATGTGCTCTTTGGCACACCCCATACATGCCATTACTTCCAATCGAGTTCACCACATTCGTTGCTCACCATGTGATCTCCTTGACCTCCCCCACAATAGAGAACCCAAACACGGAGCAAATGTATTCAGTCGACTGGAGCCTTCAGCTGCCTGTTTTATTTAATTATCCATGTGATTCCCTTTCTGACACACCTGTATGTGACATCCTCAATGACATTTCTTCACATTATTCCTCTCTGCAGATATTGCCTGATCTACAGGAATTTCCAATATTTTATTTTAAGAAAGTATCAAATATAGAACCGCACAGCAAAGGAACAGGTCCATAAACCTATGCAGTCTGTACCAACCATGATGCCCAATTAAAGTAATTAAATCTGCCTGTACATGATCAACATCCCTCCATTCCCAGCCTGTCTAAATTCCTCAAAAATGACACCACTGCATCTGCTTCCACTTTCCTCATATGAAAGTTCTGCCATCCCAGTTATCAGTCTGGTGAACCGTCTATGTACTTTACAAGAAAGTATTTCCTCAGATTAGGAGACCAAAACTGTATGCAATACTCCAGGTGTGGTCTCACCAAGTCCCTGTACAACTGCAGTAGAACCTCCCTGCTCCTATACTCAAATCCTTTTGCTATGAATGCTAACATACAATTCGCTTTCTTCACTGCCTGCTGCACCTACATGCCAACTTTCAATGACTGGTGTACCATGACACCCATGTCTCGTTGCATCTCCCCTTTTCCTAATCGGCCACCATTCAGATAATAGTCTACTTTCCTGTTCTTGCCACCAAAGTGGATAACCTCACATTTATCCACATTATATTGCATCTGCCATGCATTTGCCCACTCACCCAGCCTATCCAAGTCACCTTGCAGCCTTCTAGCATCCTCCTCACAGTTAACACTGCCCCCCCAGCTTCGTGTCATCAGCAAACTTGGAGACGTTGCATTCAATTCCCTCGTCCAAATCATTAATATATATTGTAAATAGCTGGGGTCCCAGCACTGAGCCTTGCGGTACCCCACTAGTCACTGCCTGCCATTCTGAAAAGGACCCGTTTACTTCTACTCTTTGCTTCTTGCCAGCCAGTTCTCTATCCACATCAATACTGAACCCCCAATACCGTGTGCAGTTTGCATATTAATCTCTTATGTGGGACCTTGTCGAAAGCCTTCTGGAAGTCCAGATATAACACATCCACAGGTTCTCCCTTATCCACTCTACTCGTTCCATCCTCAAAACATTCTAAAAGATTTGTCAGGCATGATTTACCTTTCATAAATCCATGCTGACTTTGTCCACTGATTTCACCACTTTCCAAATGTGCTGCTATCCCATCTTTAATAACTGACTCTAGCATTTTCCCCACTACCGATGTTAGACTAACTGGTCTGTAATTCCCCGTTTTCTTTCTCCCTCCCTCCCTTTTTAAAAAGTGGGGTTACATTAGCTACCGTCCAATCCCCAGGAACTACTCCCGAATCTAAAGAGTTTTGAAAAGTTATCACTAATGCATCCACTATTTCTGGGGCTACTTCCTTAAGCACTCTGGGATGCAGCCTAACTGGCCCTGGGGATTTATCATTTTCTCAACATATATTTCTATCAGTTTGCCCTTCAGCCTTCAAGGCAAGATAGGTACTATTGCACCCTTTAAGAAACATTTAAACAGATACATGGAGAGGACAGGTTTAGAAGGATATGGGACAAAAGCAGGCATGTGGGACTAGTGTAAATAGAACATGTAAGTCCGTGTGGGCAAGTTGGGACGAACGGCCTGTTTCCACGCTGTATGACTATGTCTAAAATAAGCTAAGGGAAATTATGAGGTATTGATAGTGAGATTCACTTTCAGGAAATTAGGCCTTTCACAACCCAGCCACTGGGTCATAGGACAGATCCTAAATAAGGCCTAAGTTTCTTCAACACCAGAGAAAGGCAGTCAACCTTGACCCAGAGGGATGCTGGAATACAAGAAGGGGAAGGGCCCCTAAACAAACTCAGTAGTTTCATATTTCATCAGACAATGGTCTCTGATCTCTAGTATTTGGAACAGTATTTGGTCTGATTAGGAACAGTCAACGTGGATTTACGCCTGGAAGGTAGTGTTTGAAATTGACGAGGGTAAAGCAGTGGATGTTGTCTATATGGAATTCAGTAAGGCTTTGACAAGGTTCCACATGGAAGGTTGATTAAGAAGGTATAATTGTTGGGTATTAATAGTGGAGTAGCAAGATGGATTCAACAGTGGCTGAATGGGAGATACCAGGGAATAGTGGTGGATAACTGTTTGTCAGGTTGGAGGCCGGTGACTAGTGGGGTGCCTCAGGGATCTGTGTTGGGTCCACTGTTGTTTGTCATATACATCAGTGATCTGGATGATGGTGTGGTAAATTGGATTAGTATGTATGCAGATGATACTAAGATAGGTGGTGTTGTGGATAATTAATACATTTTCCAAGTCTACAGAGAGATTTAGGCCATTTGGAAGAGTGGGCTGAAAGATGGCAGATGGAGTTTAATGCTGATAAGTGTGAGGTGCTACATCTTGGCAGGACAAATCAAAATTGGACGTAGATGGTAAATGGTAGCAAATTGAAGAATGTAGTTTAACAGAGGGATCTAGGAATAAATGTGCATAGTTCCCTGAAGGTGGAATCTCATGTAGATAGAAACATAGAAACATAGAAATTAGGTACAGGAGTAGGCCATTCGGCCCTTCGAGCCTGCACCGCCATTCAATATGATCATGGCTGATCATCCAACTCAGTGTCCCGTACCTGCCTTCTCTCCATACCCTCTGATCCCCTTAGCCACAAGAGCCACATCTAACTCCCTCTTAAATATAGCCAATGAACTGGCCTCGACTACCCTCAGTGGTAGAGAGTTCCAGAGATTCACCACTCTCTGTGTGAAAAATGTTCTTCTCATCTCGGTTTCAAAGGATTTCCCCCTTATCCTTAAGCTGTGACCCCTTGTCCTGGACTTCTCCAACATTGGGAGCAATCTTCCTGCATCTAGCCTGTACAACCCCTTAAGAATTTTGTAAGTTTCTATAAGATCCCCTCTCAATCTCCTAAATTCTAGAGAGTATAAACCAAGTCTATCCAGTCTTTCTTCATAAGACAGTCCTGACATCCCAGGAATCAGTCTGGTGAACCTTCTCTGCACTCCCTCTATGGCAATAATGTTCATCCTCAGATTTGGAGACCAAAACTGTACGCAATACTCCAGGTGTGGTCTCACCAAGACCCTGTACAACTGCAGTAGAACCTCCTTGCTCCTATACTCAAATCCTTTTGCTGTGAAAGCTAACATACCATTCGCTTTCTTCACTGCCTGCTGCACCTGCATGCCTACTTTCAATGACTGGTGTACCATGACACCCAGGTCTCGCTGCATCTCCCCTTTTCCTAATCGGCCACCATTTAGATAATAGTCTGCTTTAGGGTGGTAAAGAAAGCTTTTGGTGTGCTGGCCTTTATAAATCAGAGCATTGAGTATAGAAGTTGGGATGTAATGTTAAAATTGTACAAGACATTGGTGAGGCCAATTCTGGAGTATAGAGTACAATTTTGGTCATCAAATTATAGGAACGATGTTTACAAAATAGAGAGAGTACAGAGGAGATTTACTAGAAGTTGCCTGGGTTTCAGCACCTAACTTACAGAGAAAGGTTGAACTAGATAGGTCTTTATTTTTTGAAGCACAGAAGGTTAAGGGGGGACTTGATAGAGGTCCTTAAAATTATGAGAGGGATAGACAGAGTTGACATGGATAAGCTTTTTCCATTGAGAGTAGGGAAGATTCAAACAAGAGGACATGATTTGAGAATTAAGGGACAAAGGTTTAGGGGTAACATGAGGGGGAACTTCTTTACTCAGAGTCGTAGCTGTGTGGAATGAGCTTTGATTGTAAGTGGTGGAGGCAGGTTCGATTTTATCATTTAAAAATAAATTGGATAGGTATATGGACGGGAAAGGAATGGAGGGTTATGGTCTGAGTGCAGGTAGATGGGATTAGGTGAGAGTAAGTGTTCGCCACGGACTAGAAGGGCCGAGAAGGCCTGTTTCCATGCTGTAATTGTTATATGGTTATAGTATATGGTTATTTTTCTTCACATTTGGTCTGTGGGAAGATAATGGGTGTAATTATAGCATACATGTGATGGTACCCAGACGTGGTATCGACAGACGAGAAGCCGAAGCAAAGAAGTGGAAACCAAATAACGTAATGGAAACGAAGCCGAATCGCCAAATAACCGTAAGCGTACAAAGCCGAAATGCCAACTAACCAAAAGGGCAGGACGCCTAACATCCAACTAACTGAAAGACTGCGTCGCCTAAAAGCAAACTCACCGAATGGCCGCTCTGCTGAAATGCCACCTACCAGAAAGGCTGCGTCGTCTAAAAGCCAACTAACCGAATGCCGCTCAACATATTATCTGGTGTTTTGTGCATGGGAGCTTGTGTGCGTTCCGCAGACAACCAGACGGTAATAAATAAAATGTGCTTCTTGGTGTCAAGGGGGGAGTGGGAGGAGATAAAATTGTTTGTTGTCATGCACACTTGTCATCGGCCTGCCAGGGAATGTGTGTGTCCCCCCATGTTTGAAAAGAGATTTACTATGTCCCGAGCCATCTGTCCCCACGGCCTGGGTGGGGGTGAATCACCCGATGTGCGTGTCGGGGTCCGGGGGTCGGAGGGGATGTGGAGTTAATCACCCTGGTGTGGGGGTTGGTGTCCGATAGCAGTCAGTGACTCTGGGTGGGCGGAGGGACCAGCCTATCCCACACCTCTGCTCCACCCAACCTACAGCCCGTCACAGTGCGGCCACATGGGGGAGACGAGGTGGAGGGCGGCTGTGGCCGTGGGAGAGTGGGGGCTGTCCCGAGGGATGCACACTTTCGGCCGCTTACTACTTGGTGCTTGGGTTCAGATTGCCCAGTCACCTATGGCTTCTGTGGGAAAATGACCCCCACCTTCCCGTCTCCGCTGGCCAGTGATGTGATGGACACGGGGGTCTGGACCAATCGCTGGCAAGGCCCGCCCCCCGGCAATGTCATGTTCGTTATTTGACTTTTCAGTTGAACGGCATTTGGTTCGTTGGCTTGTAGGCGTCACAGCCTTTTGGGTAGGTGGCGTTTTGGCAGAGTGGCCATTCGATGAGTTTGCTTTTAGGCGATGCAGCCTTTTGGTTAGTTGGCTTTTAGGCGTCCCGCCCTTTCGGTTAGTTGGCATTTCGGCATTATACACTTTCGGTTATTTGGCGTTTCGGCTTAGTTTCTATTCGGTTAGTTGGATTCCACCTCTTTGCTTTGGCTTCTCGTCCTTTGACGCCACATCTGCACACAACGTGTAATGCCTGCACTGGATTTTATTGGATTCTGAAGCTTTGCCTTTTTTCACCTTTCTCCGCTAATAATATTACATACATTACAAATTTGCAAGTCTGCTACTGGTTATTTTCTGTTGTACTTTAATTACAGTGGTTATTAGAATGCAGTTGAATTATGCTTTTTTTAAAAATTTGCTTTAGTGCATTTTCACCCGACTAAAGAGATATAATTAGGTAGAAATTACAAGATCTCTTGGCCACTGGACATGATTATTGTAACAAACAGACTAAATGTACTGAAAACTAATACAAAAGTACAACTGACATGCACATCCTTCTTGACTGAAAATGTCTTTCATTTATCCTTCTGCAATAAAAATGATGCAAAAGGAATAACAGTGCATTGAGCCAATGGTCTTTCACTGAGAAATTCAGAGCTAGAATTTATCCTCAGTAAAAGGTTTGTTTCCTTTCCCTGTAGACTGTAAAATTAGGAGCTGGTTGTCTCAAATCAGTTTTTACTCAGTATTGGTGGCACCAAGCTGCAAAGATTTACCACTAAACTGCCAATGTCAAAGACTAGAGGGCAGAGCGTTAAAATCTGAGAGGGGCAAAACCTAATGGACTTGTGCAGGGACATTTTTTTACATACAAAGAATTGGAATGTGCTGCCAGGGGTTATGGTGGAGCAGATACATAGAAACATAGAAAATAGGTGCAGGAGTAGGTCATTCGGCCCTTCGAGCCTGCACCGCCATTCGATATGATTATGGCTGATCATCCAACTCAGTATCCCATCCCTCCCTTCTCTCCACAAGGGCCACATCTAACCCTCTTAAATATAGCCAATGAACTGGCCTCAACTACCTTCTGTGGCAGAGAATTCCACAGATTCACCACTCTCTGTGTAAAAAATGTTTTTCTCATCTCGGTCTTAAAAGACGTCCCTCTTATCTTTAAAACGATAGCAGTAATTACGAGGCTTTTAAATGGATATGCAGGAAAATGAGGGTTCTGAATCATGTGCAAGTAAGGGAGGTTAGTTTAACCTGGCATGATGTTTAGCATGGACATTTGTGATGTTTGGTGGACTGTGTAGGGTGGTAGGTCCCGTTGCTCCTTCCGTGCAGCAGGTGGTGCTCTACAGGACAAAGGGAGATGTCTTGTCGATAATTTATCCTGTCGGCAGACAGTATGTGGGCAGCCATTGTGACTAGTCTTGCTGCCAGATTGAGTAAAACATTAAAGACTTCTGTTGTAATCTCAAGGTTTGAGCAGACCTAGAAAACAAACACGAAAACATTGTGGGCTGAAGGGCCTGTTCCTGTACTGCTCTATGTTCCATGTTTCATCAGGTTGAACATGGTTAACATTGAGATTCTCCCCCAGTCTTACTGTCTCCGGCTACATTTTATCCAGTACAATAATAAAGTTGCCAGAGTGACCATGATTCAGATTCAGATTCAGATTCAATTTTAATTGTCAGTGTACAGTACAGAGACAACGAAATGCATTTACAACGAAATGCATTTCGTATGGATACATTGCAGCTGCAGAGATGTATAACTAAATAATAGGATGGACAAAAATGCAGGAGAAACTCAGCAAGGGTGAGGCAGCATCTATGGAGTGAAGGAAATAGGCAACTTTTTGGATTGAAATGTTGCCTATTTCCTTCGCTCCATAGATACTGCCTCACCCGCTGAGTTTCTCCAGCATTTTTGTCTACCTTCAATTTTCCAGCATCTGCAGTTCCTTCTTAAACAAAATAATAGGATAACTCACATCAGTTTTACTGCCAGCTGTACGGTCTCCTTTCAATTAATTTTAATCATAATCATTATCATAATTTATTAGCCAAATATAAAATTTATTTGCAACATACGAGGAATTTGGTTTGCCATACAGTCATACCAAAAAAAAACAGGACACACAACTGCATAAAAATTTGCCATATAGACAATAGGTGCAGGAGTAGGCCATTCGGCACCATTCAATATGATCATGGCTGATCACCCACCACAGCGGCTCCTCCACATTCCGCACTGTGATGGAAGGCAATAAAGTCTTATCTTCTTTCCACCTTTCCTCCCACAGTAAGGGGAGTCGAACCATCCGCAGCCGGATATCGAGCTCCCACGTCGGGGCAGTCGAACTCCTGCAGCTTGGAGTCGCCGAAGTCGGCCGCTAACCAGAGACCGCGAGCTCCACGATGTTAAAGTCCGCAGCTCCCACAGGGTGGAGCACCAAAGGCCAACCCTTAGCAAAGGGATCACCTGCTCCAAGATGTTAAAGTCCGCAGGCTCCGAGGTTTTGGAGCTCTAAAAGTCTCAAACAAGAGGCCGCTAACTCCATGATGTTAGGCCGCCGTGCAGATGGAGATACGACATGGAAAAAGTTGCATCTCCATTGAGGTAAGAGATAAGAAAAGTTGCATCTCCACTGAGGTACTCCTGCACGTTGTATCTATCTTCGGTGCGGCACAGTGGTGCAGCGGTAGAATTGCTGCCTTACAGCGACAGATACCCGGGTTTGATCCCGACTACGGGCACGGTCTGTACGGAGTTTGTAGGTTCTCCCCGTGACCATGTGTGGGTTTTCCTCAGCTGCTCTAGTTTCATCCCACTCCAAAGGCGTACAGGTTTGTAGGTTAATTTGGCTTCTGTCAAGATTGTAAATTGTCCCAAGTGTGTGGAATAGTGATAATGAACGGAGATCATTGGTTGGCATGGACTTGGTAAACCGAAGGGCCTGCTTCCGCACTGTAGCTCTAAACTAAACTATTTCAAGTGTTTTGGATTTGGACTTTGTTTCCTTTTTCTTTGCAAATGGCCCCAAAATGGCGACTGTGTTTGTGTGAGGTGCAAAGGAGATTCACTGTGCTGTGCACACGTGACAATAAAGAACCATTGAACGATTAAAATGGAAAATGTACCACAGGACTTCAAAGACATCTCCTCCATTCCTCACTGATCCAAGCATAAGTGGAATTGTCAAGTCTGCAATAATCACAGAGAAATCTCTTTACTCTCAACTGCTGGTAAAATCCTTGCCAGATTCCCGCTAAACAGACTGTTCACTCACCTTGAGGGAGGTCATCTCCCAGAAAATCTATGTAGTTTCCATGCCAAGAGCAAAACTGCAGCTGGTTCACCACCTTATTTGTTAGGTAGGGGCGCTGTCCTGTACGGCTGCCTGTCCTGCAGCTGTCCATTTTCTTCACTTCTTTTTTTTATTATTTTTAGTGCGTTAAAGTGTGTAGTCGGGGGGTCTAATCTTTTTATGTGTGGGGGGTGGTGGGGGAGAAGGGGGAAACTGCGTTTCAAGTCCCTACCTGGTCGGTGAGGCTGCCTTCCTCTGAGCAGCACCTTCGACCTGTCCTCGCGGCCTACCAGCGGGTCCTGGAGCGACGTTTTCTGAGGGGACCTGGCCAGAACCTTGGCTTTGGAGGTGGCGCAGCGCTGTCGCGGAGCGGGCGGAGCGGGCGATGCCTTGCCTGGGTCGCCGTGCTGGAACTCCAGTATGCTGGGACCGCCGATAAAAACATCGTGGAGCGTGGTTCTGTGGAGCTGTCAGCTGCGGCGCTGAACTTTACATCTCGGAGCCTGGGATCTCTCGCCGAGATCGCCAGTCAGTGAAGCTTCGTTCAGCGCGGTCTGTTGGCCTGGAGGCCGCGGTCTCCGGTAAGAGGGCGGCCGTTCCTGGCACCCCAAGCCGCTGAGGGTTCTACCGATGCCGGAGTACCACCACCTGGCGAGAACGGCCGGGAACATCGGGCCCCGTAACGGCGACTGTGGAGGCCTCAATAGGCCTGACTCTGGGTGGACAAGAGGATGGGGACTGGACTTTGTGCCTTCGCCCACAGTGGGAACCTCTGTGGGGGGATGTTTTATGTTTTAATGTTAAACTTCTTGAATGTTATGTTGTATTTTTATTAGTGTGCTGCAAGGACATCTGAATTTCCCCTGAATAAGGGGATTAATAAAGTAATAATCTAATCTAATTTTCAACATTTGACACAAGGGCAATGATGACCATGGTGAAATATAGCCTTCCTGAATAGTTAATCGCAATTGTCCAACTCCATAAGTTTATTCCGAAAACAGCTGCGGCTCGCCTGCAAATCCATCTGTTTTTACTTTTTTTGTTGTTTTTTTTCGTCTTGTTTTAGTTAAATTTTAGTTTATTAGGTTGTGTTATGTGTGTGTGGTGGGGGGTGGTGAAACATGTTTTTTTTGTCTCTTCCTTCAGGGGAATGCGACTTTTTCTTGTCGTATTCCCCTTCTCTGCCTCCGTCTGCACTGAGGCCTAATGGTGGAGCTGGCGGTCTCCAACTGCAACCGACCTCGAGGCTCCGGAGGCAGAGCCAGCCAGGACTAGGCTGGCCGACTTCGGGGCTGAGGCGGCGGCTGCCCGACTCGCTGAGGCGGCGTTACAGCTTTCGACAGCGGCCCGACTTCGGGGTTGAGGCGGCGGCGGCCCGACTCGGAGCCGAGGCTGCGGGACTCGCTGAGGCGGTGTTACAGCTTTCGGCAGTGGCCCGACTCGGAGCGGAGGCGGCGTTCCGGCCGCGGCCCCAAAACGGAGATCACTTCAGAGGTTCGGCCGCGGGCCCAGTGGATGACCAGGTTACAGGCTGGTGACCTGTTTCCGGAGCTGCCGCAACTACAGCTACACCCGCTGGACTGGAGGGCAGCATCTTCGGCCTGGATCACCTCAGCGCAGAGGGAGAACAAGGAGGGAAGAGACAGAGACTAAGACTTTTGCCTCCATCACAGTGAGGAAGGGCTTGATGAACTCACTGCGGTGGATGTTAATTTGTGTTTATTGTGTGTTTTGTTATTTATTATTATTGTGTATGGCTGCAGGCAACGAAAGGAATCTAATTTAATCTAAATCTAATAAATTATAGGAACAGAATTAGGCCATTCAGCTCATCAAGTCTACTCCACCATTCAATCATGGCTTATCTATCTTACCCTCTCGACCCATTCTCCTGCCTTCTCCCCATAACCCCTGACATCCGTACAAATCAAGCATGGTTAGAGTAATGGTGCTCTAGAACAAATGATGGTTAGAGTAATGGATGACCAGAGAGCCTTCAGACCCATTCCCTGTCACCAATGGTGTGAAACAAGGCTATGAGCTTGCCCATCCCTGCAATGTTGTCTGATGCCTATCCTGATATAGAAGATGCAATTAAACCTTGGAGAGAGAGCTTGGTGTTCTTTTTAACCTGCGGATACTCTCAACCAACACCAAAGTACGAGAATCAACTTTAAAGGACTTCCTCTTCAATTCATAGAGTCATACAGCACAGAAACAGACCCTGTAGCCCAAGTTATCCATGCCGATTAATGTGCCCCAAATACACTAGTCTCACCTGCCCCAGTTCGGCATGTATTCGTCTGAACCTTTCCATATACATAGCAAAATTATTTTGAACTGTGACTACACACAACACAAGCTCTGAAGTTGACATGCAGGAAAGCTTGGACAAATTTGCCAGTGCCTGTGGAAACCTTGGCCTCATAATTAGCACAAAGGAAAAAGGCCAAATACACCAAACTTCCAGTATACAAATCCACACATTCTCATGAATGCTCAGAATCTTTCAGTGGTAGATAAGTTTACAAAGCTAAGTAACACTCTCTCAAGATCAGTCAACATTGATGAGAAATCTAACAAGAGGATAACAAAAGCCTGCTCTGCTTTTGTAGTGTCATAAAGTCATGGAGTCAAAGAGTCATACAGCGTGAAAACAGGCTATGTGGCCCAGCTTGCCCACTCCGACCAACATGTCCCATCTACACTAGTTGCACCTGCCTGGTTAACCCATATCACTCTAAACCGATCCTATCCATGTATCCGTCTAAATGTTTTTAAATGTTGTGCTAGTCCCTGCCTTAACTATCTCCTGGAGCAGCTCATTCCATACACCCACTCCCTTTCTGTAAATAGGTTACCTCTGAAGTTCCTATTAAATCACTTTAAACCTATGTACTCTGGTTCTCGATTTCCCTACTCTGAGCAAAAGACTGTGCAATAACAATCTATTCCCCATCATTATTTTGTATCCTCTATAAGATCACCCCTCATCTTCCTGCGCTCCAAGGAATATAGTCCTCGTCTGCTCAACCTCTCCCTATAGCTCAGGCCCTAGAGTCCTGGCAACATCCTCCTAAATTTTGGAGTCAAAAAAGATAGAAAGAAAAATCAATTTTGGAGGACAGAGTTGTTGTGGGGTCAGGCAAGGGCATGGAGAGGGTAGGGAAAAAAAAAGTGTATTTCGAGAAGGAAAGGTGTGCAGAGTCGGGGAAGGAGGAATAGAGATCTTGTTCATGGAATGCCACATTTTTAATTCGACTCACTTCATAGTTTGTCAATTGTTGATCACTGCCAACAGGCAGCTTAGACCAGGATTCGAAGTTCAATTGCTCCAGCAGAATTAGATGAAATGCAAGAACCCTTGGGTCCATGTAGAGTCTTCTAGATGGAGTCAAATTGCATGATAGTCCTGTCCATCCCTTAAGAATGACCTCAACAAGGCACAAGTGGGAATAGAAACACTTGAAAACACCACGAGCATTGAATATTGACCTTTCATTGCTTCCAATTTCAGCATTGGGATCGAATCATCATTACCATTAGCATAACAATGTTTGTCAGTGTCTCCACTCAAGGATACTGGGAGTATAAATGCCACCAACATTCCTCTCTCCTCTAATTATAAAGAAGGGACTGTAAATTGGAGCATATAGTGCTCCTTCATTTATGTGTAAAGCACACATAAAACTTGCTTTAGCCTGTTTCAATGCTTTAAACCAGAGTCTCACCTAGTTTTCGTTTAGTTTAGAGATACAGAGCGGAAACAGGGCCTTGTTGACTAGCGATCACCCTGTACACTAACACTATCCAACACACACTGAGGACAATTTATAATTTTACCAAGGCAATTAACTTACAAACCTGTATGTCTTTGGAGTGTGAGAGGAAACTGGAGTACCTGGAGGAAACCCATGCAGGTCACAGAGAGGCATAAAAGCTCTGTACAGAGAGCACCCATAGCCAGGATAGAACCCGGGTCACTGGCGCTGTAAGGCAGCAACTCTAGCGCAGTGCCACCATGCTGCCCAGCACCTGTTTCAATATTTTAAACCAGTAACTCAGCTATTGTGAAAGCCAGTTCTAGCCATGATTCACCTCAGCATGATTGCTATTCCCCTGGCCTCATTTTCTAGCAGGATCAACATATGCGATACTTAGCTTTAGCTGCCGCACTATAACATGCAACCTGTGACCTCCATTTTGTAACCCTCAGTAAAACAAGGAGCAAAGGACTTTGCAAGTTGGCAAGGAGATGTGAATGAAAAGATCTCCAGCGGGACATCGATAATTTGCAATCTGCATGTGTTCACTTGAGTTTGTGATGCTTCACTTACATTTAAAATCTTCATAGGATTGCACAGTACTAATGTATAATATAGTCTCTGATGAGGACGATCACAGTGTAACAAGATGTATGGTAACTCATACCCTTTACTTTCTTCGTATTCATGGCAGCATACCTAATGGACACTCTGGACGCCATAGAGACTACTTCTTTAAGGGTCTGGTATATTTACCAGGTTTCATAGAATCACAGATGCAGAATGGAACAGGAATCTGGAACAAGAACTGGAATGATAGAATGGAAACAAGGTCTCCGGACCACCAATTCTATGCTGAGCATCGAGAAACCATTTACACTCAACTCATTTCATCCTCCTTATATTCCAATCCAGGGGCGGAAATCCCGGGGTGACGGGGGGACGTGGGGGGGGAGGGGCGGGGGGGACGGGTCCCCTCCATGTCTTCAGAGGTGGGGGACAATCCCCCCCACATTTGTGAAACATGTATTCTGCAATCGGTTCCCATCCGACCAACCGCTGTGGAGTCGCGGCCACATGCATGGTCAGCTAGCTCAGACTCTAAAAAGAATTAGACCACTATGCTGCCCACTTACATTTGCCTTCCTTACATTCTTCATAGACTCCACTTGTTGAATGGCCTCATTCAGTGTTACAACCATTATATGATTCTATGAGTGTGCAGGAAAGAACTGCAAATGCTGGTATATACCAAAGATAGACACAAAGTGCTGCAATAACTCAGATGGTCAGGCAGCTTCTCTGGAGTTAAAGAATGGGTGACATTTCAAGTCGGGACCCTTGTTCAAACAGGAGGAATCCTACATGGTCTGAGGGAGAATGAGCAAATTCCATACAGATGGCAACTGAAGTCAGGATTGAATCCAGGTCTCTGGCGCTGTGAGGCAGCAGCTTTAAGAGCCTGTCCCACTTACGTGTCCTTGGCATGCAAATTATGCGACCTCATGCTCGTGTTGAGCCGCGACGGTCCCGCGAATATCGCGCGCGACTTCATTTGCCCGCATATCCATCTGGAGCACGTGACGTCATTTGAAGATGGACACAAAGCAGAAGTAACTCAGCGGGA
This sequence comes from Leucoraja erinaceus, assembly GCF_028641065.1. NCBI lineage: Eukaryota > Metazoa > Chordata > Chondrichthyes > Rajiformes > Rajidae > Leucoraja > Leucoraja erinaceus. Next base: position 23,677,994 of record NC_073381.1, on the reverse strand, counting down.
CCGGCAGCATCTCTGGAGAAAAGCAATTGGTGACGTTTCATGTCGAGAACCTTCTTCAGTCTGAAAAGAAGAGTCTTGACCCGAAACATCACCCATTCCTTCTCTCCAGAGATGCAGCCGGTCCCGCTGAGTAACTCCTGCATTTTGTGTCCGTCTTCAATTTTCTTGGCCCCGCTCAAGGAGTAGGAGTGGGGGCAGATCCGGACCACAATGGCCGTGAGCCCCAGGCCGAGCTCGGTGATCGTTTGCCTGCTTCTGGTGCTGTTGGAGGCGAGATGTTGCGTCGTGCCAGGGTCTTCGGCCTGTCCCACTTTGGCCATCAGTTCCGCGACAGGCCGTTGGCGCGCGAAGATTTTGTTCCCTACAAAAATTTCGGAGCCCTGCGCGATGTTGTGCACAACTACATACCCCTCCGCGCTTCTCAGTGAGACCGGCCTGAGCAGCCATACGATGCCCGTGCGCCCACAACTCGACCACGAGGTCGCGTAATTTGCGTGCCAAGGACATGTAAGTGGGACAGGCCCTTTAGTGGTTGATGTCTGAAGAAGGGTCCCGACCAGAAACGTCACCCATGATTTTTCTCCATATGATTCCACGACATTGGTGGCAAACTAACTTTCCAGAAACTGAATGGTATGCATATAATAATGTAGCGATTCACGCTTTGAAAAAACGTGAACAACAACACACCTGTTCACAACTAAACCCGAGGACAAACAGGTGATGAGTGCGACTGAAAATTATACCAACAATGATGGTTTCTTCATTGGTCAGGTCCGCAGGCTCCGCGACTGGAGCCCTCAGGTTGGTTCCGGCCGGAGGCAGACGCCGGCTCCACGAGCAAAGTGTCTTCAACGAAACTATTTCGGAACAGCCAGGGGCTGTTCATTGTCACATTCCCCTCGGCTAACAATGATCCATTCTACATCTTCCTTGAACCTTGTTCCCTTTGATCTCTCGTTTTCACCTATTTCTCTAGTTTCCCTCTACCCTGACTCTCAGTCTGAAGAAGGCTCCTGATGCGAAAAGGTCACCCATTCCTCCTCTCCAGAAATGCTGCCTGTCCCCCGAGTTACTCCAGTATTTTAGGTCTATCGTCTGAACTGCTGCTAGTTTGTGTCATTTGATCCCCATCATTAAAGTTAAGGAGTTGGAATCACATCTTTGAATGGCAGTCTGATGCTCGGGTGCTTTAAATACATAACACAAACAGTAATTCTGAATGCACTCGGAGAATTTATATTTAAAGTTTTTTTTTTCTATTTAGATTCTTCATGTGGCTTTTTCCATGGTGGCATCATCATTCAGCCTGGATGCATATGATCATCCAGCAAATCCTACTTCCCATTCCAGCTGACAGAAAGCAAGCAGGCGTAGCGAGGAAATGGGCCACAACAGTGCTGTTCTGCCTGAGGTGCAATCCTTCACCCTTGCAAGACTTTCTAACCAGCTGCCAGGCTCAGTCATAAAATCCAATTGAAATGGGCAGTTTGGTGTGACAGACATTGTGCAACCCCTAATCACCTCTTGGTGCTTTTACGATTTCATACTATTTGTTCATCAACGTTGACGTGGATCCGTTTCAATCTACAAAGAAACTCCTTTCACCTCCTCCAATTCTTTCTCTCTCAAATATTTTCATTATCATGTTTCTTTGCTGTGCTTAACTCAGAAGTCTGTGAGATGTGCAATCAGATTTCTCCAACATAAGCATATCGATAAAACTGACATTTGTTCTCAAACATTATGGATCAGTAATTTAACCTTATAAAATTCAAAACTGTTTGACATGAATTCTAGCTCCATTTCACATTATGTTATTCCATTATGTTACATACATATTGCCTTATCTTCCTAGCAATGGCTGCAATGTGCTTTCAGGCATGTGTCTATCACGACATCAAATATACATAACTTCCTGTTGCATAGGAATGAACTGCAGATGCTGGTTTAGACTGAAGATAGACACAAAATGCTAGAGTAACTCAGCGGGACAGGCACCATCTGGAGAGAAGGAATGGATGACGTTTTGAGTCGAGACCATCCTGTTCATCTTCAATCGAATGCCAAATCTGTATGAGCAAGCCGATAGGCCCTTATTTTAACTTTTCATCTAAAAGTCCTTCTGCACCCATTTGGGATCTGGTACGCTCCAAACGGAAGTGCGGATCACAGTAGAGCCTTGGCAAAAAATCGAGTCAGGACAATTCTAGGATGTTTTTGTATATTCAGCCCTTGGATGAGTGACAACTTGAAATGATTGACCAGAGTCACGAGAGCCTTGGGTTAAAACAAAGGCTTCTTTTAGAAGATTAAAGGAATAAAAAGTGTAAAAGATGGGCAGCCCGAGACATCAACAGCAACAACCATTGCAAGGAGGGACCCTGGAATGATTATGGCGAGGAGGTAGTAGCTGAAAACGAAGTTCAGAGAAGTCTAGTCCCTATCAACAGCAGGAATCTGGCCAATTCATTCATACTGGGAAATATGGGTCCAAATCATGAGTCTTGTGATTTAGTGTAAAAAGTGATATGCAGGAATAGTAAATCTGAATGAGAAGTTATTAGAAATCAATCATTTGCATGCATGCTTAAGTAACTTGAATACTAATCGAGATTAAGTTGTACTAAACCTTGGTTTAGATTATTTTGTTTGACACCTCAGTTGATGTTCTATAGAGGTAATAGGATCACATTGCTTATTTGTGAACAGTGTTGTGGGAAACAGACCAGACAAGTCATTGGTTGATCTTGCAATGCTTTTTGATCATCGCAATGTTTTGATAGGCTTGCCTTTAGCAAAACCTAATGAGTCCATTGGAATGGTTCATTCTTCCTCAATAAGGTGTGGACACTTCGGGAATAATAACTAAATGGAGAACAGGTACTTGCTACAATTTTAATGGGCCAGATTATTTGAATTGTCAACCAACCATCAAGGGGTCAACACAGTGATGCAGCTGCAGGCACAGCGCCAGATATAATAATAATAACTTTTATTTTCGGGCGCCTTTCAAATCTCAAGGACACCTTACAAAAATTAACAGAAGAGAAAAAAAACATAGTCGGAGAAAAATAAATAATAAGGACATCATCAATATACAAATTAAAGATAGAAATCGCTCCAAAGACACAAAATCAAAAAATCAAAAAACACACAATGTGAAGAGAGAGAGCAGCGGCAGGTAAAGCGCGCCAGCGTCCACTCTCTCTTCTGACAGCCATCTTGGACACAGACTAACATAGTAACTGACACACAGAAAAATCATCCCCCCCCACAGTGGTACAGATATCACGGTTCGATCCCGACTATGAGTTCTGTCTATGTGGAGTTTGGGCGTTCACCCCCTGACTGGTTTTCTCTGGGTGCTCCAAATTTCCTCCCACATTCTAAAGGCATGCAGGTTTGTAGATTAATTGGCTCCTGTAAATTGCCCCTAGAGTGTATACGATGCAGGAGCGAGATAACATAGAACCAACATACTGGTGATCGGTGATCCTATGGGCCTGTTTCCATGCTGTATCTCCAAAATAAAACCCAAACAATGCAGATTATAGGTGAGAAAACATCTCAATACAAGCTCATTTCCATGAAAACACTAATAGGACTGATAACGCAGTTTCAGACTTTAAAAAAAAATTTGTTTCTTTCTTGTCAGGTCAGGAGCTGGCCAAGTGGATAGGGTCATTTGCTGATGTTGCAGTATTCCAACTACCACTGTCTGGTCCTTCACCGTGTTGGGAGCAGTGTATCTCCCAGCCTGTGCACCAGTGGACCACCACTACCTGCAGCCACGCTCCATCAAGATTCCTATTGTGTGCAGAGCCACGGCTAGTGAGAGTCCTTTGGCTGTGCACAACCCCAAGAAAGAATGTGATCTCTGGCTCTTTTTGGGACTCGGGTATAAGACAATAGGATAAAGGCAAAAAAAAGTAATTGCAAAATAAATTAGACCAAGAACAATGATCTACAAATGACTTCCAAGTTATCAATACCTTATAGTTGGAGTAAGGCTTCCCATTCTTCTCAGTATTTAAAGCCTGAAACTGCAATAGCTTCCCTTCTGTTAGCGTTCATAGAAATTAATTTATATCAGGATGTTCTTTCACTAACATTTGCCACGATCTGCCAGTTGCTAAACTTTTAATTTCTTTTCCTGTTCCTACTATCCCATCTCCTGCCCGATCCTCAACCCCCCCCGTGGGGAGTCAGGATACCTATACTTGTCAGGCTTTCTCCTCCCCACTGAGGTGCACACTTATTTCTCCTACTATCTTATACTCACTTCTTTGCTAGTGTCCCTCCCCCTGCTACAATCAGTCAGCAGAAGGGTCCCAACTTGAAACGTTGCCTGTTCATATCCTCTAGAGATGCTGCCTGGTCCACTGTTTAATTAGTGTTCCAATCCAGTTGAATGCATCTTTACCACATTATCAGATGCCAGATTAAAATTAAAAGTTTATCTGTACTGACATATGCCAAAAACTGAATCAAAAAACCCCTATAAAACTATTCTGACCAAAGAAAGTTTTTGCTAACATTAACTACAGAATTATAATGATTTATTTAAAACTTGTTCTTAAGTGATTTCCTGTAACTATGCAACAAACACACTTTCAACAGAGTACATATGAAGAAGTTTGCTCAACTGAAAACCAATCTTCCTCTTCACAGGAGCAAGGAATTCTGTATGGATGTTGCCTTTGTGCATCAGTTCCCTCCTTCTTAATTCATACATGTACAGAGGCCAGTTTGCTTCTGGACTACCTAGAGAAAATGCTGCAGTCCAAATAGCAAGGGTTCTCGCAGATAACCAGTGACAATCGCTTTAATAAACTGTAAAGCCTTTGGTAATATAATCATCTTCATTTAGCATCATGCAGCAATCCTCTGTTGCAATAGCAGTGATCTATGCCAAAAGAAGTTCAATGCCCTGTTTATGCTCTGTGGTTTTATTGTATTATCAGGTTCCCAGAGACAGTGGTCACAGTTCCTATGGGTTATGGCACTGTCAAAGCATTGCCTGAAACAATCTATTGTTGAGTGCACTTTTAACACTGGCATCATCAGTACAGGAGTGAGCGCTAGCCATGTGTTTTTATATGTGCTGATGAGACTAGGCATCATGGAATACATTGATGTGTGAAATCCAAGCTCTGGAGTGAGTTTAGCAGGGCAGGTGAAGTTTTGTCAAAGATTGAACAGTGTGGTTATAACAGTTAGGCATGAAACCAGTGAATCACAGGGCAGTCAATTAGGCTCTTTTTTTTTCCTGTGCTCCCTTTAAAAATTAGAATACCATAGAGAGCAACGAGAAATTCGCATAAATGAAACTACACTATCAAGACTTCATGGAAGGAAGCAGAGGGTGATGATGGAAGGTTGTTTTAGGACTTAAGCTCTGTGATTAGTCTGCCTCAGGTATGTAGTTTATATCAGTAATTTGGATGAGTGTGCAAAGCACGATTAGTAGGTTTGCAGTTGACACTAAAGTAGATGGCATTGTCGACAGTGAAAATGGTTATCAAAACTTACAGCAGGATCTTAATCAGCTGGGCAAGTGAATGAATAAGTTTATTGGCCAAGCATTCACATACAAGGAATTTGCCTTGGTGCTCCGCCCACGTGAAAACATGACATAGTTAGTTACAGTTACGAATGACACATAAAGCTAAACATTAATAATAAAACACCATTGATCAAACATGTGAACCAACAAAATACCAGAGCAAAGGCTGCAGATTTTTGGCTATTGAGTAGAGCTACTGTTTTTATGTCTGGCTGTGCAGCTTTGACAGTCCGGAGTCGCCTTCCAGAGGGAAGTGATTCAAAGAGTTTGTGGCCAGGGTGAGAGTCGTCAGAGATGACCTTACCCGCTCGCTTCTTGGCCCTTGCAGTGTACAGTTCGTCAATGGAGGGAAGGTTGCAGCCAATAACCTTCTCAGCTTATCGGAAGATTCGCTGCAGCCTCCGGGTGTCGTGCTTGGTGGCTGAGCCATACCAGACCATGATGGAGAAGGTGAGGACAGACTCTATGATGGTCGTATAGAATTGGACCATCATTGCCCGTGGCAGATTGTGCCTCCTCAGCTGCCGTAGGAAGCACATCCTCGGTTGTGCTTTTTTGACTGTGGAGTCGATGGTAGCCCCCCCATTTAAGGTCCTTGGAGATGATGGTTCCCAGGAACTTAAAAGACTCCACAGATGTGACTGTGGTGTTGTTGATGGCGAGTGGGGTGAGGGGAGGGGGAGCTCTCCTAAAGTCTACAATCAATTCCACCGTCTAAAGAGCATTGAGCTCCAGGTTGTTGCGATGGCACCAGGACGCCAGCTATGACACTTCCTGTCTTTAGGCAGATTCCCCATCCTGGATCAGTCCAATCAGGGTTGTGTCATCCGCAAACTTGAGAAGCATGACGGAGGAGTCTGTGGAGGTGCAGTGATTGGTGTAGAGAGAGTAGAGGGGAGAGTACGCAGACTTGCAGTGGTCCTATGCTGAGGAATGGAATTTCATGCAGATAAGTGTGAGCGTTGCCAGGGCAGGAGCTTCACAGTAAATGGCAGGGCCCTGGGAGTGTTGTAGAGCAGAGGGAACTGGAAGTATAGCACCCTAAAAGCAGCATCACAACTAGATAGGGTGGTAAAGAACACTTTTGGTACATTCACCTTCATCAGTCAGGGTATTGACTGTAGAGTATGGATAAATGTGTTGGGAAGCAGTGATAGGGATTGCCGAGTGAAATCTATCTATGGTCAGGCTCCACTGTCAAAAGAGAATAGTAAAGGTTTTAGATCCAGGACCTTTCATCAGTTGGAGAAAGTGGGAAATAGGTTAGTTTGTGCGGCAGAGAAACAGGGAAGGAAGGCGAGTGGAATAAAAGGAATCTCCGAATTGCAATTAAAGTACAGTTATGCCCTCTGTAAATAGTCCTACACACAGAAACAGACATTTCAGCGCATTGTGTCTGTGCCGACCATAAAATACGGATTTACATTAATCTTACCACCAGTCTCCACACTTTATTCTCCCCACTTTCTCATCAACTTCCCCCAAATTCTTGCACTCACTGAAGTTTAGTTTATTGTCAAGTGTACAGAGGTACAGTGAAAAGCTTTTGTTGCGTGCTAACCAATGAACAACAGAAAAACTGAACACGATTTTAATCACAGCCACACTGAGGCACAGTGGACAATTAACATATCAACTTGATTGTCTCTGAGATACGGGAAGACATGAGAGCACCCGAGGAAGACCCATCTGGTCACAGGGAGAACAAACAAATTCTACACAGACAGCATCCGAGGTCAGGATTGAAGCCAAGTTACTGGAGATTTGAGGCAGCAGCTCTATAACTGGCACCACTGCACTACATCAAACATCTCTCTACCTAACCCTTTATCTGCCCTTCCCTCTTTCTACATCTCTGCTTCACTCTCCTTTCCTATTCCCCTCTTCCTCTGCCTCTATTATTCCTCCCCTTCCTCCTCTGTGCCCATACTACACGGCAGCAGTGGGAGACAAAGTCATGGCCTGTGACCAACAGTTCTGGATGGTTAGTTCCCATAGAATCAATCTGTTGGTCCACAGATTAACCAACCTTTATAACCAATCCATTGTCAGGTGGTCCAACCATTCCTTTTCTTCCATTATGTCCAAGTACCTGAAGGTGTTGGGAATCTGGTTCAGAGAAGCCAAGTCACGGGGCAAGGCTGCCACAATGAAACACAAGTTGGGAATGTAGGAGCAGTGCTCCCTCTTACTTGTGATGAAGAACGAAGACGTCAGAGCCAAGGTGCTTTTTGTGTTGCAGAATACGATCCTGGTGTGACCGATATACTTATACCACAGAAGTTATGCTGACCATCTGGGATTTAAAAATGGATTGTGCGCAGGGACTCGATATACAGATCCTCAGAGAATGGAGAGATAAATGTATCCAATGTTGACATTCGGATGGCTGTTTTTGTGTGGTTATATCAAGCTGTACATATAGTCCGAGTACCAAGTGTCACATAAGCACTCAATAAATTAATATGAACAGAGCAAACCTTACACTTGCCCTGCTGAAGCTAAATATATCAGGTGTCTGTGTTTCCATAGGGGTAATACTAAATCAATACTCAATTCATATTTCAAAGTAAATCTTTTACCTAATCTAGAATGAGTCAGTTAAGGACATTCAAGATAAAACCAAATAAAGTTTATTCTCATAACTCTTACATAAATCAGTTCATATCACCAACAATGACAAGGTTAATCATTTCACAAGCTTTCACTAGGCTTTGTGAACTGTAAAGCAGGTGGCATGGTTGGGTGGAAGCTGGATTAGGTCCACAATAATATAAAAACCAGCAGGATTTTAATGAAAACTACTGGTCATATCCAATTCTTTTTTAATATGTTCACCTTACAAATGGTGCTCAATGTAATTGGGTTTCATAATGGGCCAGGGAAAATCTACGTTTCACAATCGTGTTAGAGAAACCACAGTTCAGAGCTGCCTCTGCTGTTGCCGCCTAATGGTAACATGCTTAAAGAATGTTTCTGAACCCAAGGAATCTCAGCAGGTGTGGGCTCCTATTACAAAATTTCATGCATAATCCAGTGGTAATGTGTACTGGTGGATTTGCTGGTAAAATAAGACAGTAAATTCAAGATGACAGTGTTCAGATAACTATGAGAAGTTCTGAATTTACCAATAATTACACAGATTCCAGTTTTCCATAGACCCACTAACATTTCGTAGCAAGGCAAAACTCTTCACCATCCTACCTCAAATGTCAACTGTAATTCTTCTCATTGTACAACCAATGTTTCAATCACTCTGTGTAAAGTCACATCATCAACCTTTGGATTTTGGTATCCACTTTGCATCTGTTGTGATACATTTTAGAAGTGCATTCCTCAGATACGCCCATAACAAGATAAAGCCCTATGTGTTCCCAAGTGCCTCTGCTCTTCAATATGGCTTCTTTCAATCAGTTTTCTCAAGATTAAGGAATGTATTGTGCTGGACAAATACATTATATATCTACTGCATAATGTACTAAATAAGCATCTCATACTTACACCTTTGAATTGCATCTGCGACTATTGAGCTCAAATCCCCAAAACGTATCAATATTCCTTCCCAATTCCTTTACGTTTTCTGAAGAATTAACAGTGCTCCCTATTTTGGAATCATCCATAAATGTTAATATACTCCCTCTAGACTAAATTATAAAAGAGTGATGATCAAAATTCAGGAAACAACACACACTGTGGATTGCAAAAGAGCAATGAATGCAATTAAAATGAATGTTCAGACAGATTTTGATGCAATGCTATGTGGGAGCTTGTCAGAAAAATAATTAGTTAATCAAGTATATGGTCAACAGATAACAATAATAAACTGCAGAGCACATATGCTCTGGCCATTTTGAATATCCAGTTCAATGTCATTTTCTTTCTACGTCCTATTCCCACCCCGACCTGTCTGTCCTCTGCCACTGTCACAGAAAAGCCAAATACAAATACAAAAGCAAAAAACAAGCCAAATAGAAGCACAACTCCTTATATTCAGTTTGCGTAGCCTATAACCCAATGGCATGAACATTGAATTTTCCATCTTCAGGTAATCCACACCCCTTGCATTGTTTTCCCTCTTGCACCAACCCTCTCAGCTTCTCTCGTCCTGTGTTCATCTTTTCCATCTCTCACCCTCCCCACCAGATGCCCATCATATCTCACCCCCACCTATCTAATTCCACTTAACACCTACCAGTTCCTGCAATTCACTACATGTGCGTTGATTCCCAAATTCTGATCATCACACTTTTATCTATCTATCTATCTATATATATATATATAAAACTCAAATCAGTCCGCCTGCCGTCCGGCTGCCGTCCGGCTGCATTTCTTCCTTTGATTCATTGCCACGCCCAATCCAGACGCTCAATCTCCGAGATATTTTCCATTTCGGTAGAGATTTCGCTTTTCTTATTAAGTATCCGCTCCTCATTTCATTTCGTCGTGTTGAAGTACATGTTTTTAATCAAATCCTTCTCCCCCCCCCACCCACCCCCAAGTATTTCAAAAATAAACAGGCTTCTCCATTTACATGTCAGCTTCCAACACACTTCGAAACAAAGTTGCAAGAGAGGAACACTGAACTTTTCACTGCTGCAGCAGGCAGGGGAGGGCTGCAATCTTACATTTGGGAACGGGCTCAGTTCCAATGGAGGAGACGGGTGCATGGTGGAATATTGGGTTGGGGGATCACACCATTGGGGGAGCAGACCCAACGGGTCTGCACTTGGTCTAGTAATCTATAAAACAATGGTGCAAACCTTCCCCACAGGAGAACTCCCTTGCTAATCCAGGAAGGAAGTATTCTGCTAGACTGTGTGCATTCAATTGATAACTGTTCAAACAGAGAGGTTTGCCCACTCTGCTTGAAACCAATTGTAAGCAAGATTTTTGAAGACTTTAAAGATTGCTTCAAGCCTTATGAAATTCAGCAATGACTCGCAGCTAAAGAAAAGCAGAATTTGAGAGAGGTTGGGCTTTTACTCTCTGTTCAATGTACTGCTCATGTTGTAAAGAGTCAGTCATACAGCGTGGAAACCAGGCCCTTTCGCCCAACTTGCCCACACACTGACCAACATGTCCCATCTACAGTAATCCCACCTGCCTGCATTTGGCTCGTATCTCTCTAAATCTCTGAACTATCATGAATCTGTCTATATTTTTGTTAATCGTTGCAATTGTACCTGCCTCAAGTACTCATACAACCGCTATCCTTTGTGTAAAAAGTTAATGCCCAGGTTCCTAAAGGGCCTAAAGCACCCACTTTTTAGGCGAGTGCAGGAGAATCTGCGCTCGCCACATGTTCGCTGGTGGTCTCTGATGAGTCTCCTTCATGGTCGCGAGGTATTCCCACATTCTGGGACCTAGTCGCGGCCTCAGTATGGTCGCCACAAATTTTTCAGCAGGTTGAACATTTTTCTGAGACCAAAAATTAGTCGCCATTGAGAAATTCGATACTTTTGTAGTCGTAGGTGCAGTTGTAGTGGGGTCGCCATGTAGTTATAGGTAGTCGTGCTAGTCATAGGTAGTTTTAGTTAATCGCCTTTGCTGACCGGGCATTTTCATTGGCTCATTGGGGGAAAAAAATGTAAGCACGAGTTTTTAGAATCAAGGAGAACATGTTAAATGCCGGCCGAACTTCACAGCTGTGTATCTCTGGTTTAAACGTTGTCTGGCTTCTTAAAAGCGTCTCCACCCATTCTCCCCCCCCCCCCCCTCTCTTTTAAATGACTTACCGTACACTGTGCTTGCCGTCTTTACCTTCCTGTTCATTGCGGTGTGTGTCTGTATCACTTTGGTATTGCGCTGTGTGAATTTCAGACAGCGCTCCCACCGCTTTCCGTGGCCCGCACGTGTGTGTGTGTGTGTGTGTGTGTGTGTGTGTGTGTGTGTGTGTGTGTCCCACTCTGAAAATCCCGTTTTTTCAGGCGAGTGCTGCAAACTTGACACTCGCCGGTAATCCGCTGAAAAATCGCCCTTAATAAATCTTACCCCCCCCAATGTTGTATTGCCTAGCATACAGGTCCATGCCCAAAGATCAAATAGAATGGAAAATTAAAACAAATGGACAGCAAACAAAAATGATAAACAATCTGTTTTCATACAAACTGAAAGAAAGAGTGTTATTTAAAGTTGAAGAATTTGATAGTCCTGCATGCTCCAATGTTTCCAAAGGGTAGATAAGGGTCTGTTCCTCATGGGCCCCATTTGAACAGTGCAGGTAGTCACATACAGAAAGTCAATTTTGCCTCCACACTGACCTTCCTGCTTGTGGTGCCCTGCTCTGTTGCACGCTGAGACCTAACACAAACTCAAGTATTCAACCCAAGTAATTCACCACAGCCAAAAACAACCCACTTTAATGCTTTAGGAATTCTAAAGAATTATTGAAGTTAATCAAAACTTCCTTGAAAACAAACTATTCAAAAATACTAGAGCAACTTAGCAGATCAAAAGGTTGGGGAGGGTTAAGGGTGAAGGGGAGAGTGGTGCATGAAATCCATTGTGAGTGTGCGGGTAATGGATAGATGGTGGAGGTTGGTGAAGGAAAAGTAACAATGTAATAGAGGGCTGGGGAATTGCAGGAAATACTAGACTAAGTGGGACCAATGCAATATTCTACCTTTCCACCAATTCCAATATTGGTGTCCAGTGGGGGGGGGGGGGAGGGGCTTTCTGGAGCACTAGTATGGGTATTGTGGGCTGAAGGGACTGGTTTCCAGAGGGCTAGTATGGACATTGTGGGCCAAATGGATTCCTGGGGTGGCAGCTCAGTCACTCAGGCCTGATGCGCTGGCAGCTCACTCATGGCTAGTGGGCTGGCAGTTGACTCACGGCAATTCCTTGAAATTCCACTTCATGCAGGGTGCAAGGCCACCAAATTCAAGTGCAGTTTCCAACCACTTCAAGCAAGGTGCAAGGCCACCAAATTCAAGTGAATAGAATAGAATAGAATAGTTTCTTTATTGTCATTGTAACATGAACCATGTACAACGAAATTTAAAATGTCAGCCAGTCAGTGCAGCATTCAAACATTTCTAAAAGCTAACGATACATACAATTTAAAATATTAAAGATAAACAACTAAATAAATATCACGAACAAAGCACGCATACACACCCAACCCTCCATCCTTCTGTCGATTCCACAGTTACCACAGTCCCTTAGTCTGTATCGCCCCTGCGTTCCTTGGCGGCTACATTTAGTGCTTTTATAGCAGTGGGGTAAAAACTGTTTTTTAGTCTATTTGTCCTTGTCCTTGTAGATCTGTACCGTCTGCCTGACGGCAACAGTTCAAACAGGGAGTGTCCGGGGTGGGAAATGTCCTTTATGATATTCTGGGTTTTTTTGGTGCAGCGGGAACTGTGTAAGTCCTCCAAGGTAAGGAGAGAGCAGCCGACAATCCTCTGGGCGTTGTCAATGGCCCTCTGGAGCGCTTTCCTCTGAGCCGCTGTGCAGCTGGTGTACCAGACGCATACACAGTATGTTAGTATGCTCTCAATGGAGCACCGATAAAAGGACAGCAGCAGTCTCCAAGTGATGTTATTCTTCCTGAGCACCCTCAGGAAGTGCAGTCTCTGCTGGACCTTTTTCAGCAGCGTAGTGGTGTTCACGCTCCACGTCAGGTCCTCCTCAATATGGATTCCCAGGAAGCGGAAATCCGCCACCCTCTCTACACAGTCCCCTCTGATAGTCAATGGTACCATGTCCGTTTTGTTCTTCCTGAAGTCTATTATTACTTCCTTTGTCTTTAAGGTGTTGAGGAGCAGGTTATTTTCTTCACACCACACTGTCAGCTGCTCCACCTCATCCCGGTAGGCGTACTCGTCCCCCCTGGAGATGAGTCCCACCACCGTAGTGTCATCCGCAAATTTGACAATGGTGTTGCTGTGGTGGGCGGGGGTGCAGTCATGCGTGTAGATGGTGTAGAGCAGGGGGCTCAGTACGCAGCCCTGTGGAGAGCCGGTACTGAGGCTGAGGGCCGTGGATGTATGATGGCCTACTCTGACTCTCTGGCTGCGACCCGACAGGAAGCTATTTATCCACGTACAGGTGGAGTGTGGAAGTCCCAAGTCCCCCAGTTTGTCCACCAGTTTGTGGGGAAGGATGGTATTAAAAGCAGAGCTGTAGTCCACAAAGAGCATCCGCACGTAGCTCCCCCGCTGCTCCAGGCGAGACAGTGCAGCATGGAGAGCTGTGGCTACAGCGTCCTCTGTAGATCTATTTGCTCTGTACGCAAACTGGTGGGGGTCAAAGCTTCGGGGCAGAAGTGATGTGATATGACCCCGGACCAGTTTTTCAAAACACTTCATCACCACTGGTGTGAGTGCGACTGGCCGGTAGTCGTTGAGGCTGGAGATGTTGGTTTTTTTGGGCAAGGGGACTATGGTGGAGGACTTCAGACAGGGTGGGACAGTGGACTGGGCCAGAGACTGGTTAAAAATCCTTGTAAAGACTCCAGCTAGCTGGTCTGCGCAGTCCTTCAACACGCGTCCAGAGACGCCGTCAGGTCCAGTAGCCTTCCTTGGATTGATGGCCCGCAGAGTGCGCCTCACCTCATGCTCCTCTATCTTGAGGATAAGGCTGCTGTGGACCATGTGCTGTGATGTGGCTGTCTCGGGTGGCTCCACTTCAAAGCGAGCAAAGAAGTGGTTCAGCTCCTCTGCCAGCGAGGCGTCACCTTCAACAGCTCCAAGGTTGGTCTTAGTTGGTGAGATACTGGACCCCCTGCCACACCTGCCTGCTGTTATTACTGTCCAGGTGGTCCTCTATCTTCCTCCTGTAGTTTGATTTGGCCTCTCTGATGCCTCTCTTCAGGTTAGCTCGGGCCGTGCTGTATAAAGCCCTGTCGCCAGACCTAAAAGCGGTGTTCCTCTCTTTCAACAGCCGCTGGACCTCCCGGGTCATCCAGGGCTTCTGGTTGGGGTAGACCCGGATGCGTTTGTCCACTGTGACCGTGTCCATGCAGTTTTTAATGTAACACAGTACACTGTCTGTGAACACCTCCAGGTCCCGGTGTTCAAACACCTCCCAGTTGGTCCTGTCGAAACAGTCCTGCAGCTGCTGAGAAGCACCATCAGGCCAGGTTGTGATGGTCTTTGTAATAGTAGGAGCGGTTTTCCTGAGGGGGGCATATGCAGGAATTAAGAGCAGGGACATATGGTCAGACTGGCCCAGGTGTGGTAGTGGTCTAGCCCTGTAGCCCAGCTTGATGTTGGAGTAGACCTTGTCCAGGGTGTTAGCTCCTCTTGTAGCACATTTAACATGCTGGTAGAATTTGGGCAGCATTTTCTTCAAGTCCGCGTGGTTAAAGTCCCCTGCTATGATGTGAACACCATCAGGATATATGCTCTGTTGGCTGCTAATGCTACCATACAAATGACCGATAGCCGAGTTGGCATTAGCATCCGGTGGTATGTACACAGCAGTTATCATGACAACAGTAAACTCTCTAGTGCAGTTTCATACCACTTCAAATGGAGTGCAAGGCCACCAAATTCAAGTGCAGTTCTATGCCACTTCAAGCGGGGTGCAAGGCCACCAAATTCAAGTACAGTTTCATACCATTTCATGCAGGGCGCAAGGCCACCACATTCAAATGCAGTTTCATACCATTTCAAGCAGGGCAAAACCACCATAAAACCACACAAAACAGCGCACAAGCACTATACTCACAGTTCAGTAGACATTCAGTGTGTTTAGTTGATTCACAGCTCAGACAGAGTCATGACCTCTCCGTCCCCCAACATGCAGAGACTGAGCCACACCCACACTTCCAGGTTTTATAACCCCTCCCCTCGGAAGGTGCGTGGCCATCATGGCATGATTAACAGGAGAGAAATACTGAACATTATTTCTAAACACTAATAACACTTATTTTTTCATTGATGGGAAGAATCCTCTGCACCCGATGAGCGGAGGGGGACTGAGTACGATGGCCAAAAATCACAGCCATAAGTGGTAGCGTTTTATCTAAAATCAATGTACAGTGCAACAGGAAGTTGCCAAGTTTAGACTATTAATCATTTGCCATTTCAAACCAACTACCACCAACTATTTGCTGTGCTTTATTTCAAACCAACCACCAGAACCAGGGGCCACAGTTTAAGAATAAGGAATACGCCATTTAGAACGGAGACGAGGAAACACTTTTTCTCACAGAGGGTGGTGAGTGTGGAATTCTCTGCCTCAGAGGGCAGTGGAGGCAGTTTCTCTGGATGCTTTCAAGAGAGCTAGATAGGGCTCTTACAAATAGCGGTCAGGGGATATGGGAAGAAGGCAGGAACGGGGTACTGATTGGAGATGATCAGCCATGATCACATTGAATGGTCGAAGGGGCGAATGGCCTAGTCCTGCACCTATTGTCTATTGCCTATAACCACCACCAACCACTTGCTGTGCCTTATTCAAAACAACCATCAACAACCATTTGCTGTGCTTTAATTCAAACCAACCACCACCAACCATTTGCTGTGCTTTATTTCAAACCAACCCCATTTTCATTTTCAAACCACATTAAGGGCATTCAGTAAAACCACTCTCACAGTTTAGCAAACATGTGTTCAGTGTTATTCACAGCTCAGACTGTGAGATGTGACCCTCTTGCTCCCTCATCCTGCAGAGACTGACTGAGGCACTCAACACTTCTGGGTTTTATAGTCCCTCCGGAAGGGGCATGGCCTTCAGGAGAGAGAATCTCAATATTTTTTAAACACCAATAACTCTTTTATTTTTCATCGATGGGAAAAATCCTCTTGTCCTGAACAGCGGAGGGGTACTGAGTAAGATGGCCAAAAATCAGTGGCAGCGTTGTTTCTAATATCAATATACAGAACAACAGGAAGTGGTCAAGATCAGACTTTTAGTTGTGTGTGAGAGGTCCAGGGTAGATCAGGGGAGAGAGAAAGGGACTGAGGAGGTGCAGATTAGCTAAATTTGGAGAATCCAATGATCACAGGTTGAACACGAGATGGTGTTGCTCTTGTTTGCATTTGGCAATGCAGGAAACTAAGAACAGCCTGGATAATGTGGGAATGGGAAGGGGAAATCGCTGACAAGATGGTCATGGTGGATCGTGTGCAGGTGATTGATAAAGGAGTTACCTAGTGTACTTTTGGTCACACTGAAGTGGAGAAGGATGAATCAAGAGCACTAAATGCAATCGACAAGGTTAGAGGAGGTGCATTGAGTCTCTGCCTCACCTGGAAGGGCTGAAAGTAACAAAAGAAGGCTGGAGGTCTGGCAACCAATTGGGCTATGGTTGCTGGAGGAGCTAATGGTGGCTAGCCTTTTATAAAAGGCCTGATCAGGGCCTGGAAAAGGGCTGAAAATGGTTTGGTGCATGTTGACACCCCATGGTAGTGGGAAGATAGGACACCACTCACTCTTCCAGCTGTCTACTATATGTAATAGAACCATTGGGGCAGAGTGTAAAAAGTTCAAAATATTTTTATCACCGGTTATATAAGATTGTTCATCCTTTGATATGGTTATTCAATCGTTTCAGCTGCTTCTTGCCAAATTTATTTCAAGTGGACGTAGGTTTAATAAATAGAAGAGGCATTGAGAAAATATATATTCTAAGCAAGTCTAAAACCCAAGTATCATTAGTGAGCTTTAGTCAGAGAGTGGAGAATCGGTGGTCATTAATCAGAGGGTGGTAAATCTATAGTCTTTAGTCGGAGGATGGTGTAACTGTGGAATTAATTACTATTGACAGCTGTAGAGGCAGTCATTGGATATTTTTAAGGTGCAGATTAACAGATTCTTGATTAGTACGGGTGTCAGGGATGACAGGGAGAAGGCAGGAGAGGAGAATGGAGTTGGGCTGGAAAGATAGATCAGCCATGATTGAATGGTGGAATCGACTTGATGGGCCAAATAGCCTAATTCTGCTCCTATCACTTTTGAGCATCTCTTCTCCATTGCCACCCAAACCTCCTTTCACAAAACAAAAGCCTTCTTAACGTCTGCACTGGGAACTGGCACCTAGAGCTTCAAACATTCTGAATTATATTTTCCCCCGTCATCTTTTCTCTGCTGAAAGGAATTCAGTAATTTGACTTTGTTCATGATCTTTAATTCTAACAACAATCAATCATGCTGCTCCCCGCAGAGCCCTTGCAATTATCATTAGGTCTGAAAGGAAGAATCTGAAAAAGTGTACGTTGGGGTAACAATGTAATACAATACATCAAAATGCTGGAGTAACTCAGCGGGACAGGCAGACTGATCAATCTGAAGAAGGGTCTCGACCCGAAACATCATGCATTCCTTCTCTCCAGAGATGCTGCCTGTTACTCCAGCATTTTGTGTCCAGCATCTGCAAATTCTACAATGAGATGATGTTCACTCTTACAGCCGCTATTCTCCATCTATATAATTAAGTCTCATCTTGACCACTCCCTGTTTGCACTGCATATTGATTTTAGAAAAAACACGACCACTTACGGGTGATGTTTTGCCATCTTACTCAGAGCCCCCCTCTGCTGCACAGGACAAGAGGATTTTTCGCAACGATGAAAAATAAATTACTTATTAATGTTTAAAAAATGTTGAGATTCTCGCTCATGTCAATCACACCATGAAGGACACGCCCCTTCAGGTGTGAGGGGGAGGGACTATAAAACCCAGAAGTGTGGGCATGATTCAGTCTCTGCAAGAGGGGGGAGCGAGAGGTTATGATTGTCTGAGCTGTGAATAAATTGAACACACTGAATGTCTACTGAACTGTGTGTGTTTTTTTATGTGATTTTTTATATGATTTTGTGGTGTCTTGTGGTGTTTTATGTGGTTTTATGGTAGTTTCATCCTGCTTGAAATGGTATGAGACTGTATCTGAAATTGTTGGCCTGGCACCCTGCTTTAAATGGTATGAGAGTGCATTTATATTTAGTGGCCTTGCACCCTGCTTGGAATGATGTGAGACTACTTTTAAATTTGGCGGCCTTGCAGCCTGCTTGAAATGGTTTGAGACTGCATTTATAAACATAGAATATAGGTGCAGGAGGAGGCCATTCGGCCCCTTGAGGCAGCACCGCCATTCATTGCGATCATGGCTGATCGTCCCCAATCAATAACCCGTGCCTGCATTCTCCCCATATCCCTCGATTCCACTAGCCCCTAGAGCTCTATCTAACTCTCTCTTAAATCCATC
Source organism: Leucoraja erinaceus (assembly GCF_028641065.1). Taxonomy (NCBI): domain Eukaryota; kingdom Metazoa; phylum Chordata; class Chondrichthyes; order Rajiformes; family Rajidae; genus Leucoraja; species Leucoraja erinaceus. Next base: position 23,659,269 of record NC_073381.1, on the reverse strand, counting down.
CAGTGATTTGACCTCCACTGCCCTCTGAGGCAGAGAATTCCACAAATTCACAACTTAGTTTGAAAAAGGGTTTTCTCACCCCCCCTTTATTCTAAGACTGTGGCCCCTAGTTCTGGACTCGCCCAACATTGAGAACATTTTTCCTGCAGCTAGCTTGTCCAGTCCTTTTATAAGTTTCTATAAGATCCCCCTCATCCTTCTAAACTCAAGTGAATACTAGTGTTTTCAATCTTTCCTCATATGAGAGTCCCGCCATCCCAGGGATCAATCTCGTGAACCTACGCTGCACTGCCTCAAACACAAGGATGTCCTTCCTCAAATTAGGAGACCAAAACTGTACGCAATATTCCAGATGTGGTCTCACCAGAGCCCTATACAACTGCAGAAGAACCTCTTTACTCCTATACTGAAATCTTCTCGTTATGAAGGCCAAAATTCCATTAGATTTCTACACTACCTGCCGTACCTGCACGCCAACCTTCAGTGACCGGTGTACAAGGGCACCCAGGTCCCGCTGTACATCCCCCTTACCTAACCTAACCCCATTGCGATAATAATCTGCCCCCTTGTTTTTGCCATCAAAGTGGATAACCTCACATTTATCTATATTATACTGCATCTGCCACGCATCTACCCACTCACTCAACCTGTCCAGATCAACCTGCAACCTCCTAACATCCTCTTCACAGTTCACACTGCCACCCTGCTTTGTGTCATCCGCAAACTTGCTAGTGTTGCTCCTAATTCCCTCTTCCAAATCATTAATATATATGGTAAAGAGTTGCAGCCCCAACACTGAGCCTTGCGGCACTCCACTCGCCACTGCCTGCCATTCTGAAAAGGACCCGTTCACTCCTACTCTTTGCTTCCTGTCTGCCAACCAATTTTCTATCCACATCAACACCCTACCCCCAATACCATGTGCTCTAATTTTAGTCACCAGTCTCCCGTGCGGGACCTTATCAAAGGCTTTCTGAAAGTCTAGATACACTGCATCCACTGGCTCCCCTTCATCCATTTTACTTGTCACATCCTCAAAACATTCGAGAAGATTAGTCAAGCATCATTTCCTTTTCATAAATCCACGTTGACTTGGACTAATCCTTTTACTGCTATCCAAATGCCCCATTATTACCTCTTTAATAATTGACTCCAGCATCTTTCCCACCACTGAAGTCAGGCTAACTGGTCTGTAATTCCCCCGTTTTCTCTCTCACTCCTTTCTTGAAAAGTGGGATAACATTAGCTCTCCTCCAATCCACAGGAACTGATCCTGAATCTATTGAACATTGGAAAATGATCTCCAATGCGTCCTCTATTTCTAGAGCCACCTCCCTGAGGACCCTGGGATGCAGTCCATCAGGCCCCGGGGATTTATCGTCCTTCAGTCCCATTAGCCTACCCAATAGTATTTGAAGTTGGTGGCCTTACAGCCTGCTTGAAATGGTATGAGACTGCATTTGAATTTGGTGGCCTGGCACCCTGCTTGAAATGGTATTTCAAGGACTAGCCATGAGTCAACTGCCAGCCCATCAGCCGCAAGTGAGTGAGTTGCCAGCACACCAGGCTTCAGTGACCGAGCTGCCAGCCAAAGAATCCATTCAAGCCATAATGTCCATACTAGCCCTCTGGAAACCAGTCCCTTTAGCCCACAACACCCATACTATTGCTCCAGAAAGCATCACCCCCCCCCCAATATTGGAATTGGCGGAGAGGTGGAATATTGCCTTGGGGGACCAGCCCTTGTCATGTGAACACTTAGTTTAGTATATTATTAAAACTCTCATCTTGTTTATTTGTATGCGTGTGTGCGTAGATGTGATATCCCAAAATCCATTTTTTTCCTACACAATGTAATATATCAATTGATTATTGTTCTTATTGCCCTGAACTAAAATTGCTTGGATCTCAGCTCAGTTCCTGACAAATTTTGAAATAATTAATAAAAGGATAGAAAGAGAAATGATTCATAAATGGTTGCAAGTATGCATTTGTCTCACCTCACAAAATTTTGAACCTAACCAATATGTAACTTGCCCTTTAATAACCTTTGGGATTCTGTTGAGGTAAATCTTTTTCATACACAAACACACAGGCAAGCGCAAACAGGCATGCTGAATATTTCCAGAATTTTCTACTTTTGTTACAGTGTCAGTAAAACTGAGGTACAGGTCCCAAGAGTACAAATGAATGACAGAGCTGACAAGCCAAATGGCCTACTTCCATTCTCTATTCTTTTATTTCACTTATTTTTGTTTTCTGCTCCTGAACTGTACTCAAACAGATCTCTCACCATTGCCTGGATTTAAATGTCCTCTGAAATATTTCATCAACAAGTCACTGTCAACAAGACCTCCAGCTATTTGTGTCTATCATCTCAACCCAAAACTTCACCCATTCTTTCTCTCCAGAGATGCTACCTGTCCCACTGAGTTACTCCAGCGTTTTGTGTCTATCTTTGCTCTCTATGTCATTTGTTCCCATGGCTCCTTCACCTGAATGCAAACTTTATTGAACCACCGATGCATTTTCCAGCTTTCAGTTTTAATGAGGGGCACACATCTGAACTGTCAATAACTCTTTGCAGTTGCTCATTTCCCTGCTGTGCATTTCTAGCATTTATATCTTAGCTGCCAATTTTAAGCCATCGCTTTTTTTTTCCAATGGAGGAAATGAATGAACACTGCCAAATGTTAGAATTATTCAAGCTCTCATAGCGCCTGAAAAAGATTTGCAAATACTCCAATGTATTACTGTTTAAAGGGATTTCATTGGACCAACAAGGCTGGTTTCAACCTTTTTTTTTATTTTTATTTTTTTAAACATTTCTTAGCTGGTCATTTTCATTTGGGTGAGATTCTGTTGCCTCTCATTTTATTTGTTTGTATTTTACTTTTAGCCAGAGAGTGGTACACAATTAAATACTTTGCTGTGAAGGAATCTTCATGTGCTGCCAATAAATTAAACAGCGACATCTTCAACTACACATACAATTCGTCTCTTAGGTGCCATAAGAAAAATGGTGGAGAAGCCAAAGATAGAAAAAGTAAGGAAATTAATGTCTTTATAAAAACCTTTCAAGTTCAGGACAAACAAGTTAGTGTTTTTTTGCAGAAAATTAAGTGATTTTTTGAAATTCACATAACATGGTATAAAACAAGGCTGGAATAAATGCTATATCTGGTCATGTCTTCCTTTTTCTGTAAAAATGACCTTGATAAATAAACCTTGACTTAGATGTTGGATACAATTTAAATTGGTAAAATTGTTTTATGCATATGTGAAATGAGCAGCAAAAGCATTAGGGATTAGGGTTTGAATGTGACCTCAGGTGCCATTGGTGTTATGGTTGCATGTTCTTCAAGGAACCACACGGGTTTCCTCATGGTGCTCTAGTTTCTATTCATTGGTCAAGTTCATCAGCCACTATAATGTAGTCCTTGATGTGAATAATTGACAAAATAAAATTGAGTGGATATGTGAGAATGAGTAGATTACAGGGGGGGGGGAAAGGAAATGAGATGCGAGAAATGCTATTATTCTGCGGAAGCTTTCATGGACACAATGGATTCAGCAAACTCCTTGTGTAATTATAAGTAAATAAAAAGGAGCAGGCAGCAGAAAGACAGGACCTCCTGTGCTGTATCATTCTCACAGTGCTGCATCAATGTGTCAGACTGGATTATTTCCTCATATCCAAGGAATTGCTCTTGAACACACAATCATCCAACTCAGAAGAGAGCGTGACCCCACAGGGAGAAATAAATAAATGAATAGGATGGACATAACCCGAGTGACATTAGTCAGTTGCTAACTAGAAGCTATTTAAGTAACAACAGTAATTGTCTGGGACCTTGTTGAGCCTGTCTGGGTGGCAAGAGGAAGGTCAGGGCAAAGAGGTGAATGAGTCTAAGAGGAAATAGTGCAAAAGCAAAAAACAAAAGCAGTAGTTCAATGACAGCAGATGAAGCAGTATGGTGGGCTGAGTAAATATTACAACTTACAACTAAAGATTACACATGCACCCACTGGATTAGCAGATGTCTTTACAGGACAGTACCAATCTATGACAATAGTGGCACACAAGAGCAATATTCAGCAATAAGTCTTACGACAGGACAGCAAATGCCAGTTCTGCCTTTGGAAAACTGGGAGGTAAAGTGTGGGAACAAAGTGGAATAGGACCTAATGACCAAGCTCAAGCTGTATTGGACATGTAAGGAATTGCTGGAATCTTGAGCAAAGCGAAGTGCTGGAGGATTAATAGGCAATGTTTCGGATCTGGATCTTTCTGCAGTCTGAAGATGTGCTGTGCAGTTGTCATGCCCACCTTACTCTATACTTGCATGGACCATGTACAGCAGACATGACAAACAGTGTAACCACATCCGCATGACTTGTCTGCACAGAATACTTTGCATCATAAACTAAACATCAAGTGACAGGACACGATTCTAGATATACAGATTCTGTCCCAGACAAAACTCTATAGAATTGACACACTGTTGATAGAATCACATACCAGGCAGCAAAGAATGACACAAAATCCTGGAGTAACTCAGCGGGTCACGCAGCATCTCTGGAGAAAAAGAATAGGTAACATTTCAGGTCGGAACTCTCCTTCAAATTGTGTGTTGCGTTTGGAACTCAAATCAGTTGACTTTGACATCATATTCCCCAGGCTGTCCGGCTACGGAGGCGAGTCTTGCTGAGATTCCCTGGCATTACTTTGCTTCATGTACTTTGTGCCAGATCTGAACCATGACAGGATCAGGGACCCAACTAATTTATTGGAATTGCCAGGCGAGACAATGGGAAAAAGATATAGCTCTTGGGGCTAATGAAATCAAGGGATATGGGGAGAAATCAGGTACAGGGTACTGATTTATGATGATCAACCATGATCATATTGAATGGCGGTGCTGGCTCGAAGGGAAGGCCTACTCCTGCACCTATTTTCTATGTTAAAACTATAATACAGGTACTTCATAATGATTTTTAATTACTTGTGTGTTTTTGTTTGCAGTTATATTTGTCAACAATTAACCAACTTAACAATTTCTCAACATCGCTGAGTCGGTTAAAACTGGTCTTTGCCAGTGGCCAAAGCTGCCAGGGGTGGCACAGTTAGCAGAGTTGCTGCTTCACAGCACCAGAGATCCGGTTCAATCCAGACTTTGGGTGCTGTCTGTGCGGAGTTTGCATGTCTTTCCTGTGACCGCGCGAGTTTCCTCCGGGTGCTCAGGTTTCCTCCCATATCCCAAAGATGTGGAGATTTGTTGGTTAATTGGCTTCTGTAAAGTGTGTAACACAAGGATGACAAAATTAGATGACATGAATGGGTGATCAATGATCCATGTGGACTTGATGGGTCAAAAGGCCTGATCCCATACTGTATCTCTAAACTAAATTGAAGAAATATGTTTTCCCGTGGGAGGGGTTGCTGCTCATTGCACTGTCAGAGACTGTGATGCTGCTTTGGCCAGAATACTGGAATCGGATGCTGAGGCTCAATGGGCTTTGGGACCTGCATCCGGAACAGCTAAGTATGGGCTTGGGCAATGATTCTGGCTGGGATTGTTAGAGGAAACCAGGCCAACAGGACCCGAGCCATTATCAACAATAATTTTCAGTGTTATCTTATAGTTCTTTGTTTATCTTGTTTGAATCACATGGATAAAATTGAAAATAAATCAAGATGAAAATGCACAATGCATTTCCTCTTAACATTGATACGAACTAAAAAGATAGCAGAAATCTTAGATCACCACCTGCTACTTTCCAGGTAACTGGATCTCATAACAAGGAAGGCTCTGAAATAATAATTTCTTCCAGGATCAGTTCATTTAGAAGAGCTGTTTGAGCCGCCTCATGCCTTCCCCTTTAATTATGTTTATATTTTACTGAGTTAAATGACTCAGCTTGGGGCTGCCTTCTTGATTAAAATAAGGCTGTAAATGATTTCTTTGAACCACTCCAGAAGCTGGTTCATGCAGACAGATATGATGGCGGTAATGATCTGGTCTCTGATCTATGAGAGCTAATTGCTGATGTTTAGTTAGACAAAGGAATGAATGGCTGTGTAATAAATCACAGAAGATTTAGTCTTTTTTTCCCTATCTACATTTCCCCTCCTTTTCTATTTACCTGCAGCTGCAGTGCAAAGAGAAATGCAAATAGCAGAAATTTACCAAATCTAATGAATTCCGTAAACATTACTTTCGACTTGAAACAAGCAACTCCTGGATATTTTGGTGTTTTGAATGAATTATCTTGCAATAGAAAAGCAAATATTTTAGGACAAATGACTTTTAAATTCTCTCCAGGGCAAGGTTTACTATCCATTCTCATTTGTAGTCTTTCAAATTATGACCTCTCTTATTACAGTTTGCAGTAGCAAAAATGTTTTTGATTGCTTCATCATAGTTTTATATTCAGAATTGTTTTACTTAACTGATAAGCTGATCATGCTGGAGTAACAGCTGAGCATTGTTACTTTGGTGAAAGAGTGATAAACATTGAAGACATTAATTCAATTGCTTTCTCCTTGATGAAAGAGAATTGTTCTCTTCCCATTTTCTCTAAATGACTTTGCCTTTGCAGTCATAGCATTTTATGCTAACAATCCACACTGATGACTTGCCAAATTATTCAACCACACACAGGTAAACTGTGAAATGGACTTCTTAGTCATGGCGGTTTGACACTTAAAACCTCTGCCGCACCTCAATGCACAGTAGGCCAGGAGATAAGGAAGAAAATAACAATCTTGCAGTTCCCTACCTGATCCCTAGTCACTACCACTTCTAATAAAATGACCTTTGAATCCAGGATTAGATCAAGGCCGAGGCAGAATCTTATTACTTGCACACATCTCTTGTGCATTGCCCACAACATTTTATGATCTACTGTGCTGATTTAAAGTCCATTCAAACCTTTGTCTTGCATTGCTTGGAGTTGCTGGGTTTACACCTGGTTTCTTGTAGTTACTTAAAAATATATAGACTTATGAAGGCAGTGCAGTGGTAGAGTTTGCTGCCTTACAGCGCCAGAGACCAGGGTTCCATCCTGACTATGGGTAGTGTCCATACAGAGTTTGTACATAGAATCATGGAGTGATACAGTGTGGAAACAGCCCACTCGGCCCAACTCGCTCACAATGGCCAACAATGTCCCAGCTACCCTAGTCCCATTTGCCTGCGCTTGGTCGATAACCCTCCAAACCATGTACCTGTACAACTGTTTCTTAAACAATAGGATAATCCCAGCCTCAACTACCTCCTCTGGCAGCTTGTTCCATACACCCACCACCCACTGTGTGAAAAAGTTACTCCTAGGATTCCTTTTCCCCTTCACCTTGAACCGATGTCCTCTGGTCCACGATTCCCCTACTCTGGGTAAAAGACTCTGTGCCTCTACCAGATCTATTCCTCTCATGGTTTTGTATACCTTTATAAGATCTCCCCTACACTCAATGGAATAGAGATCCAGCCTAATTTCTGAACCCTTTCAAGCTTGACAATATCTTTCCTATAACATGGTGCCCAGAACGGAATACTATATTCTAGATGCAGTCTCACCAATGTCTTATACAACTACAACATGACCTCCCAACTTCTATACAATACTCTGAATGATGAAAGCCAAAGTGCCAAAAGCCTTTTTGACCACCTTATGTACCCGCAACTCGACCCTCAAGGAACCAACCATATACTTGTACTCCTAGATCCCTCTGCTCTCCAACACTCCCCAGAGGCCTGCCATTTACTGTGTAGGTCCTGCCATTTGATTGATGTCCCAAAATGCAACACCTCACACTTCTCTGTATTAAATTCCATCAATCATTCCTCCGCCCACCTGGCCAATCGATCCAGATCATGTTGCAATCGTTCACAACCTTTTTCACTATCTGCAAAACCATTGACTTTTATGTCATCAGCAAACTTACTAATTTTGCCCTGCATGTTCTCATCCAAATTATTGATGCAAGATGACCAACCAACAGAAACGGGCCCAGCACCGAACCCTGTGCCACACCACTAGTCAAGTCACAGGCCTCCATTCTGAGAAGCAACCTTCCACCCTCTGCCTCCTTCCATGGGGCCCAATTTGCTATCCACTCCGCTTTCTCTCCTTGGATCCCATGTGATCTAACCTTCCAGAGCAGCCAACCATGCAGCACCTTGTTGAACGTTTTACTAAAGTCCATGTACACAACATCTACAGCTCTGCCTTCATCAACCTTTTTGCTCATGTCCTCAAAAAATCAATCAGATTGTTAAGGGCTTGGACACGCTAGAGGCAGGAAACATGTTCCCAATGTTGGGGAAGTCCAGAACCAGGGGCCACAGTTTAAGAATAAGTAGTAAGCCATTTAGAACGGAGACGAGGAAACACTTTTTCCACAGAGAGTGGTGAGTCTGTTGAATTCTCAGCCTCAGAGGGCGGTGGAGGCAGGTTCTCTGGATGCTTTCAAGAGAGCTGGATAGAGCTCTTAATAAAAACGCGGAGTCAGGGGATATGGGGAGAAGGCAGGAACGGGGTACTGATTGGAGATGATCAGCCATGATCACATTGAATGGCGGTGCTGGCTCGAAGGGCCAAATGGCCTACTCCAGCACCTATTGTCTATTGTCTATTTGTGAGACATGACCTCTCACGTACAAACCCATGTTGACTGTCCCTAATCAGCTCATGTGCATCTAAATGCCTGTATATCCTATACCTCAGAATGCTCTCCAGTCAACTACAGATGTTAAGCTCACTGGCCTATAGTTCCCAGCATTTTCCCTGCAGCCCTTCTTGAAAAGAGGCCCAACATTTGCCACCGTCCAATCCTCTGGCACCTCTCCTGTATTGAAGGACGACTCATAAATTTCAACCAGGGTTCCCGCAATTTCCTCTCTAGTTTCCCGCAATATCCTCGGATATATCTGATCAGGCCCCTGAGATTTGTTTACCTTCAAACACGGCAGTACCTTCAGTACTAACTCAATGGTCAGCCCGACTGTTCTCATGACACTTCCAGTGACGGCTCCAATTTCCTCCGTCCTGTCTTTCTCATCGGTAAATACAGTGGAGAAGCACTAATTTATACGTTTGTATGCAAGTTTGTACATTCTCATTGTGACCACGTGGGGTTTCTCCGGGAGCTTGTTTCCTCCCAAAGATGTACAGGTTTGCAGGCTAATTGGCTTTGGTAAAATTGTAAATTGTCCCTAGTATGTGGTGGATCGTGTTAGTGTGCAGGGATCAGTGGTCTTGTTGGTGTGGAGCCAGTGGGCCGAAGGGCCTGTTTCCGTACTGTAACTCTAAATATAATTTCCTAGATAAAAAGCCCAAGAAACATTTGCCTGGTTCAATAATTACATTCCGGACAATTTTAATTAATGTCATGGTTGCCAAGAAAACGTCTGATTTGGCAGGAATTATGTTTTATATGAAATGGCTCTCCGTCATAAATAGGTTTACTAGTTGCTTTCGAATAAAGATATATTCATTCTTCAAAATAAAGCTCAGGTACATTTATAAAAACTGATGATAGACACAAAGGTGCTGGAGTAACTCAGTGGGTCAGGCAGAATTTCTGGAGAAAAAGGATGGGTGGCCATTGGATGACTTCTGGGAATTAAGCAAATAGGTGGCACATGATGAGAAAATGACCAGATAGAATGTCAGGGGAATATTTGGGGTAATAATTGTTTGGTGGAATGTGCATTTAAATCTTATTTCATGCATTGTATAACTTAATACTGAAAGATTTGACAGTGTGTAACAGTAATCCAACACTCATCCCTCATTTTATTCTCCCCACATTCTCATTAGCTTGCCCCATAATACTCATCTACCCACTCGGGGCAAACTACACCATCCAATTAAACCCGGTGTGTCTTTGGACTGTGGATGGGCATCCGAGCAGCCAAAGGATAGCCATGCAGTCTCAGTGCATGCAAACTCCACACAGGCAGCTGTTTGGTGCTGTAAAATAATGTCTCTATTCGATGTGCCACAGTAGTTTAGCAAATAGTATGCCCGTCATTCTCCCACGCGAGTACACTTGAACACACTCTCATCTTGTCACCAGATCAGCAGTGACCATACATCATAAGGTGAACTCACCCAACAGGCGTTATTCCAACAACAAATAAAAGCACCTAGAAGGTCTGGGTCCAAACAAGGGCAGTCCATTGCCATCAGTGGGCAGGTACAGGCAAACCTGCATCCATCCCAGCAGCTTCATCTCTGGCTGGAATCCTGGGTTTATGAGGGGCAGGGCTGACCAGCTGCAGGTGAGTTTATCCAATAATCATTAATTGGACCCAGCTGTGGCACATTTGCTCCAAACCTCGGTTTACCCCAGTGTTTTACAGCAGTCTGGCACTCTTAGTGAGCTTCTTCCGGCCTGTCTGCCTATGGCAGGGGTCGGATCGGATCGGATCGTAAGGGAACCTGAAAAAGGACGTGTCGTCACAACTCGTAATGCCTGTTTCTTCAGTGCTTAGTCCATTTAGTTTATTGTCACATGTATTGAGGTACAGTGAAAAGCTTTTTGTTACACACTATCCAGTCAGCAGAAGACAATACATGATTACAATCTATCTATTTACAATGTATAGATACATGAAAAGAGAATAACGTTTAGTGCAAGGTAAAACCAGCAAAGTCCGGTCAAGGATAGTCTGAGAGACATCAGAGATAGATGGTAGTAGTCATAGTCATAATTCTGAACAAACCAGAAAGAAACCCTTCAGCCCAGTTTGGCCAAGCCGATTATGCTGCCTATATATGCTCATCCTATTCTCCTGCATGAAAACCATATTCTTCTACAAATTTCCTATCCGAATACCCATCCAAATGTTGTAAATGGTTTGGCATAGCAAATGACTTCTTCTGTACCCTACTTACCATGCGGCCACTTTCAGGGAACTACACAGTAACACCACAAGGTTTCCCAGTACATCAGTACTCCTGAGGTTCCTGTGATTTGCTGCATATATCCCAAAATGCATTACGCCACATTTGCCTGGATTAAATTTCACCTGCCATTGTTCCACCCATCTTTCCAGGCGATCTATGTGGGAGGGAGGGGGGAGGGGCTTTCTGGAGCGCTAGTATGGGTGTTGTGGGCTGAAGGGACTGGTTTCCAGAGGGCTAGTATGGACATTATGGGCCGAATGGTTTCTTGGGCTGGCAGCTCAGTCACTCAAGCCTGGTGTGCTGGCAGCTCCTCACGGCTGGTGGGCTGGCAGTTGACTCACTGCTATTCCATTTCAAGCAGGGTGCAAGTCCACCAAACTCAAGTGCAGTTTCATACAACTTCAAGCAGGCTGCAAGGCCTTAATGAAATCTCACATCTTTGCGAGGGAGAGATGGAATGAATGTAACCACCAGCTAAAGGAAAGGCATAGGTAGGACAGGGAAACAAGACCACCGATTAATTAACCAGGTTCCTGAATGTAAGATCTATATATACATGTAACATTTTTGTTTTTAAATCAATCTAACTCTTTTTTGAGTTTTAATACCGACCCCGTCCTGTGGGAAGGGCTTGCAGCAGCTGGTTCATAGCTCCTTCATTGTTGGTAGGTGCTGATCTTTCACATGGAGCGCTGTCAGTGCTAGTTTTCCCAAACGTCCATAATTCTTACATTCAGGATCCTGGTTAATTAAGTGGTGGGATTATTTCCCTAACTAACTATGCCTTTGCTTTAACCGGTGGTTACATTCATTCCATTCCTCCCTCGCAAAGATGTGAGATTTCATTAAGAGCACACTTGGATGAATAGATGCAAACGGCACGTAAACGTCTAGCGTCTCTTCCATGCGCGCAATACATAAAGCCAATGAAATGAGACAACTGCCACCAAAGATAGACACAAAATGCTGGAGTGACTCAGTGGGACAGGCAGCATCTCTGGAGAGAAGGAATGGTTGGCGTTTTGGGTCGAGACCCTTCAACTCACTCTTCAAGTCTGAAGAATGGTCTCGACCCGAAACTTCACCCATTCCTTCTCTCCAGAGATGCTGCCTGTTCTGCTGAGTTACTCCATCTTTTTCTGTCCTTCTTCAGTTAAAACAGATTACAGATTATCTGGTGTTATTTGCGTGGGAGCTTGTGTGCGTTATGCAGGCAACCAGACGGTATTACTGTGTTTAAACAATAAATAAAATGTGCTTCTTGTAGTCAAGTGGGTGGGGGGAGAAAGTGGGAGGTTATAAAATTGTTTGTTGTCATGCACACTTGTCATCAGCCTGCCAGGGTAGTGGCTGTCCCGGGGGACGAGTTTCATCAGCCGCTTACAACTTGGTGTTCGGGTTCAGAGTGCCCAGTCATGCTGCCGTCTCCCCGGCCAGTGATGTGATGGACGCGTGGGTCTGGACCAATCGCTGACAAGTCCCGCCCTCCCCGGCGACGTCATGTCCGTTATTTGGCTTTTAGGCACAGCGGCCTTTCGGTGAGTTGGCTTCTAGATGAAGTCCCCTTTCAGTTAGTTGCTATTTCGGCATGGCGGGCTTTCAGTGAATTGGCTTTTAGGCGTCCCACCCTTTTGGTTATTTCACTTTTTCGGCTCGGTGATCGTCACAGCCGTCTACATTCCACCGCAGGCAGACACCGACGTGGCACTATCAGCCCTACATGATGTGTTATGTCGACATCAAAACAAGTACCCGGATGCGGCTATGGTGGTGGCTGGAGATTTTAATAAATCAAATCTCAAGAAGGTCATGCTGAACTTCTACCAACACATCATGTGTGCCACCAGGGGGGAGAGAACATTGGACCACTGCTATACGCCATTCAGGAAAGGCTACAAGGCCGTTTCACTCCCTCCCCTAGGAAAATCTGGCCACGCTGCCATTTACCTGTTGCCGGAGTATAAACAGAGGATAGTTCAGGAAGCGGTAGAGACGAGGGATGTAAAGTGGTGGTCCAACCAGTCAGAGGCCATGCTGCAAGATGCACTGAGCAATGTTTACTGGAATATGTTCGAAGCAAGTTCCAGTGACGTCAGTGAGTTCGCAGAAGCAGTCATGGACTTCATTTCAACAATAACCAACAACATCGTCCCCACGGTAAGGGTAAGCACCTTTCAGAATCAAAAACCCTGGGTAGACAGGTCCGTTCATGTTGCCTTGAATGCTCACACCGCTGCCTACAACTCGGGCCTGGCATCAGGAAACATGGACGTCTACAAGGTAGAGTCCTACTGACTGCGAAGGGTGGTGAAGGACGCAAAAAGGAGGTACAGGGACAAGATGGAGTTACAGATGGAGCAGCAGGACACCAGAAGCCTGTGGCAGGGGCTACGGATTGTAACCAACTACCGAAGCACCCCACCCTCATCCACAAGTGCCGACACCTCTCTAGCTGATGACCTGAACTCCTTTTACGCTCGTTTCGAGATGGGCAACACTACCCCAGGTCTGCTGACTATCGACAATACCACCAGCGGGCTGGCTAATGAAGCTGAAGGAATGTGCACGCATTCTCGCTGTCCGAGCATGACGTGAGGAGGGCTCTGACACGGGTGAACACAAAGAAAGCTGCAGGCCCCGATGGCATCTCGGGGCGAGAACTCAAGTCCTGTGCTACGCAGCTAGCTCCGGTGCTCACTACAATATTCAACCTCTCCCTGGACAAGTCCGTGGTCCCTGCCCACGTCAAAAAAATCCATCATTGTACCGGTGCCCAAAAATGCCTCCCCAGCCTGTCTGAATGACTACCGTCTGGTGGCCCTCACCTCGGTAGTCATGAAATGCTTTGAGAGGCTGGTGAAGAAACATATCTGCGCCTTCCTCCCTCGCAACATGGACCCGTTACAATTTGCATACCGTCCGAACAGATCCATGAACGATGCGGTCTCCCAGGTCTTGCACACCGCTCTCTCTCATCTTGACAGCCAGAAGGGGGGCTACGTGAGGATGCTGTTCATAGACTACAGTTCAGCCTTCAACACGATAGTCCCCACCAGACTGGCAGAGAAGCTAATGGAATTGGGGCTCAACACCTCCCAGTGTGCCTGGGCCCTGGACTTTCTCACCGCCAGGCCGCAGGTAGTCAAGATGGGAGGGAATACACCGAAGTCCCTCACCCTGAGCACAGGATCGCCCCATGGTTGCATCCTCAGCCCCCTATTGTACTCCCTGTACACACATGACTGTGTGGCTAGGTTCAGCTCCAACTCAATAATCAAGTTTGCTGATGACACTGTGGTGGTGGGCCTGATCTCAGACAACGATGAGAAGGCCTACCGGGAGGAGGTGGCTGCTCTAGCACTCTGGTGCCAGGATAACAGCCTCCTCTTGAACATCAAAAAAACTAAGGAGCTGATCATGGACTTTAGGAGGGCACATCATCCGAGGACGTACACACCATTGAGGATAAATGGGGATCCTGTGGATAGGGTGAACTGTTTTAAATACCTGGGAGTCCACATCCCTGAGGATATGACATGGGCATCACACGCCTCAGCACTCGTGAGTAAGGCAAGGCAGCGCCTTTATTACCTCAGGCAATTGAGGAAATTCAGAGTGTCTCCGAGGATCCTCCAGTGCTTCTACTCAGCGGCTGTGGAAAACATCTTGTCCAGAAATATTACAATCTGGTTTGGGAATTGCTCTGCCCAAGACAAGAAGGCTCTGCAGAGAGTAGTGCGTTCAGCCGAACGCACTATGGGAACTTCACTCGCCCCCCTGCAGTAGGAACTATACATCAGGAGGTTCAACTCCAGAGCCAATAAAATCATGGGAGACCTCTTCCATCCCTGCAACGGACTGTTCCAGCTGCTACGGTCAGGCAACACCTCCGTTGCCATGCTGTGAGAATGGAGAGGTTGAGGAGAAGCTTCTTTCCAGAGGCCATTAGGACTGCAAACTCCTATCTCACCAGGGACTAACTTTACTGTACCACTCTACTGCTTTTTTTTTTTAAATTGCTGTTTGCTTTCTTTTATCCTTCCGCCCATAATATTTAATATGAAAAAGAATATGCGAGTCTGTTACATTCTGTTTGTAGTTTGTTTGGTTGTTTGTTTGTTTGTCTTTTTACACAAAGTCCGCGAGCATTGCCACTTTTCATTTCACTGCACATCTCGTATGTGTATGTGACGAATAAACTTGACTTGACTTGACTTTTAGGTGTCCCACCTTTTAGGCGTCCCACACTTTCGGTTAGTTCACTTTAAGCGTCCCACCCTTTCGGTTAATTGGCGTTTCGGCTTCATTTCCGTTCGGTTATTTGGCTTCCACTTCTTTACTTCGGCATCTCGTCCTTCGACGCCACTTCCGCACACGGGCTCACCAGCCTGACCTCTAGTCTTCTGGCACGTCACTTGAGACAATACATGACAATAAACTAAACGGATCTGAACTTATTATTAGTTATAACAGAATCTTGTGACTTTGGGTGGAAATGTAACTGCTTCAATCCATTATTTTAAATGTTTTCACATGCTTTTTTATTTTAGAATGATGCCTTGGTTCTAGTTTGTCTCCATTGCTATACCAGGCATATCAATATTAACCCTTTTCAATGCAATCAATCTAAATTGTCATATGTCACCTGTAACAATGTGTCTGCAAAACACATTGTTTTAAACCTCTACAGTCAAATGAATAATCATATTGCAATAAGAGATTGGCCACCTCTGCAACTGGATGGTACCATTGTCAATATCACTGATTAGCACAAAAATTAGCTAATAAGGGATTGTGGTTTATACCAAAGTCAAGACTCTGCCTAATAGAAATCGAAGAAACGTTTTATTTTCATCTAAGCAGGTTTGCTGATTCTGCTTGGTTTGAGCATATTTTCTCAAACTGGTTTTCTTAGCCTTCGTAATTTGAAGCATCACACTAATGTTCAACACATATGGTGAACTAAGAAGAATTCACTTCCAAATCTCTTACTTAATTACAATTCCTTTTACTTTTCTTTTTTATATTTCCTTGTATTTCTTAAGGGCCTGTCCCACTGTACGAGGTAATTCACGAGTTCTCCCGAGTTTTCCCCACATTCGAACTCGGAGAATGTCCGTAGGAGTTCGTGGATGTCTCGTAGCAGCTCGTACGAGTAAAAAGTAACAATTTTTTTCATCACGAGTATTTTTTTACTCGTGGACATTTTTCACAGTGTTGATAAAATGTCACGAGTTTACCGGATTTCCCGAGTACTTACCATTACTCGTACGAGCCGCTACGGGACATTCATGAACTCCTACGGACCCGCTACGGACATTCTCCAAGTTCGAATCAGGGGAAAACTCGGGAGAACTCTTGATTTACCTCGTACAGTGGGACAGGCTCTTTAAGTAACTGATGCAATAGCATCCGTGTTAGTACAAGAATTGGCAAAAATCTAATGTAGTACTTTTGCATGCTGAATAGTCTGTGTTTCTTTGCTTTGACTTTTGTTTACTGATTGCCAATTACTTGCATTTAGTTTTATCCAAGATTTAGTTAATTTCCTTCCAAATGCACATCTGCTTCTTTTAAACTATATTTTAGTAATTATTTGAACACTCAGTATCTGAAGAATTTAATTATTGGTACTTTTGGCTAATCATTTTAATTGCATGGATAATATATGGTAATATCATGTCCTTTTTATCTTCAAAGATAACATGGCCATTAAGTGCAAAAATAAAGATTTAGACTGTATTAATTGTTAGATAGTGTTGAATTTCCTTCTCCATATTCAGCCAGAATTATGCATGACAGATCTAATTTGTTAATAATTTTACCACCTGCCAACTCTGCATATAGATCTTGTGATGTGGACAATGAGTGCTGATCAAAGTCCAACCCTGTTCAAAGTCATTTTGTTGAACAGTATTCTTCATTTTAGATATTACTATAATTAACATTGCCCAGTCATTCCCTCCACATAAACTCCATTCTAATTTAACACTTCACTCTTGGACTTATCAAAGTTTGCAGCAGATTAAGTTTTCTGCCTGACTTGAAATGATTGTGTGCACTATAGCCTGTAATACCTTTGAAAGTATACTTGGACATTACTGCAGATTTCTGAACTGAATGTCCAAGGATGGCTTTAAAACATCCTCATAGGTGAATTTTTGATGTTGTCCTGATTAGTACGAACCGTTTGCAGGTCTATTTATTGACCAAAGTGAAGCAGTATTCATTTCATGTGTAGGAAGGAACTGCTGATTCTGGTTTACACCAAAGACATACGCAAAAAGCTGGAGTGACTCAACAAGTCAGGTGGCATCTCTGGAGAAAAGTAATAGGTGATGCGCTTCAGGTCGAATCCATCTTCATTTAAACTGGGCTAAATTTGTCAATACTTCCACAGAATATACTTTCAAGTTTATTGTGCTCTCTGCTAGTCACACCTTGCTGAAACTGTCTTGGTACACCTTCCATCCAAAGTTCAGATAATCTACTCTCATGCCAACACTTTGACCATTTAATTATTCTTTATTGGAAGAATTCAGTTTTTCAACACTGGCAATGGATGTATAACTGTTGTGAGCCAAATGCACCATTGTTCAAATTGGTTCCATTAACTTCCTCTACTGTTTCTTAGTATATAGCACATATAACTATGGTACAAGAACAGGCCCCATTGTTAACAATGGCAATACTGGACATGATTTGGATGAGAGTGGAGGTGGTCTGATTTATAAGTTTGCTGATGATATGAATAGTATTGAAATCATAGATAGCGCAGAAGGTTGCTGAAGGATACATTGGGGCAGAGGTCACCTGGAAAGTTGGGTGGAGCAATGTCAGGTGAAATTTAATTCAAGGGAAGCATGATGTAATCCATTTGGGACATCAAATGCTGGCAGGATATGTACAACAGATCGCAGGACCTTAGGAGTACTGATGTCAAGTGAATAATTCACTGAAAAAAGTCAACATGGTAAATTGTAAACACAAGAAACTGGAGATCTGGTTCAAACCTTGATCCATGTCAAAAGCCAAATTGACTGTCCCTAATTAATCCATTCTCTTCCAAACAGGAATAAATCCAAACCTGAAGAGTTGTCCCCAAGTGCTTCCCTATCACTGATGTGAGACTCACCAGCCTAATTTCCCAGATTCCCCCCTACTTCCCTTTCTTAAACAATGGCACAACAGTAGCTACTCTCCAGTCCTTAGGGACCACTCGCCTGAAGATGCAACAATTTTCGCCAAGGCTCTTGCATTCTCTTCTCTTGGCACTCACAATAACCTGAGTCAGATACTATCAGGCCTTAGGGATTTATCCACACTAATGCTCTTTTCGAGCCCTCTTGTTTTTAATGAACGTATAAAAAGTCTCTGGATTTTCTGTAATACAACTAGTCAAAGCCTTCTCGCCAGAAGTCTTTTCTTCTAATCCCCTACTTGAGTTCTTTCCTCCTTGCTTTTTATCTCATAAAGGCCTTGTATATGCTGCCTTGACTTTTTGACCACATTTACATGGTTTTTGGTCAGCCAAGGTTTGCTTACTTTACCATCCTTATCCCTCCTCCTTACAGGAAAATGCAAGTCCTGAACTTTGATCAACTGGCTTTTAAATGACTCCCACAAGTCAGATGTGGACTTACTCAATAACAACTGCTCCCAATGTACTCTCCTGTTTCTGCCTTATAACGCTGCAATTTGATTTACTTCGATTTAGTAACTTCCCACAAGTCCTTCTTACTGTGAAAATTTCCTGTTTGTGGTGAAATCATACTATTAGATTTGCTTTAGTTAATTGTCTTGGCTTTGAAGTCATTTGTTAGATTTACACCCATTTTCTTGATAAAACATGATTTCTTTTTGTAGTTGATGGCATTCATTACATCCACAACAACACTATTTTTGCTGTTTATCCGTGAACTTTATGCTTCGAAAATTACCCTTTTACTATAAACTGGTGTCATACTTATATCATGCATTGAATGACATTATTCTAAGCGCAAATGTGATACACTGCGTATTTATTAACTTTGAATTCACTTGGGAATTACACCACAAGCAAGGTTGTCATGCATCACAGGCACAATGAAAATAAACGTTATAGTGTTAAGATAAATCTTCCAAAAGAGATCATGTATTTGCTGACTTCTAATTCCTTGCTCAAAATTTGTAGCTTTCCATTATTTTTGAGGGTCAAGGATTCAAATGATCAACTGGTATCTGAATTATTCTGTTAATATAAACATTTTATGTTTCAGTTCAGAGAGAGTATATTCCTTATCCCCCCCCCCTAAAATGGCTCTCTGGGCTCCTGTTTTGCATTACTTTGATTATGCATTTTCAACAATATCATCAATCTTTGAAATTTTACTAGGAAATTTTATAAATATCTGTACGTACTTAGTAAGAAATGAAAGTTCATGCACACGAAGGCATCCAACACAAGTAGATCGAGTCTGTCTCGTTTAAATCCCACTCCCACTAAACTCCCACTACACCAAGCACACAAACATTTATCTCGTTAGTTGTGCCTGTTTACTTGAAGCATTCAGCACCCCAAGAAAATGGGGACAGGTATTCCAGTGCCATGCTAAACAATCAATGTGAAATATGTTTGTTTTTTTTAAACAAACTTGAGGAGAATGTAGTGGGTTAAACCCCTGCCTTATGGTGCGAGTCCACCCACGAGTGATCCCGAGTTTAAAACAAATCAAACTCATGATAATCACGTAGAATTAACGTAGTGGGAACGTCGGAAATCGTAACGCTAACGGCAGGTACTTGGGAAACTTAACTCATGAAAATCTTTCAACACGATGAAAGATATCCACGAGTCAAATTTACTCTTGAAGTAAAAGTTTTTAAATTTTAAACTCATTGTAAGAACGTAAGTAGTCCGTGAGTGTACAGTAGTGACTCTGGATTCTACCATGGGCACTCTTAAACTCAGTGGGACAGGCAGCATCTATGGAGAGAAGGAATGGGTGATGGGATGACGTTTCCAAAATTCTGCTACGTCTTTGTGTTACTCCAGCACTGTGTGTTCACTGTTTGTCAACCAGCATCTCCCCTTTCTTGTGTATGGCATTATTTGTATCCGTGGCAGTTGATTGTCACTCCCTTCAGTTTCTTTAAGGATTAAAGGATTTTTTACGATTAATTTTGAAATAACCCGCCAATTTCTCTTCATTCGCTGTTATATCTGAGAACTGCTCCAGGTGAACCCCTGGATTTTATTTTATTTTCCTCTCGGGGGTGAAAGAAAAAACAAATGCACTTAAAGCACCAGGGGTGGGGTAGAGGCGTACGGCCAACAAACGGGGCGATATTATCCAGAATGAGGAAAATAAAACAAAAATTGTACTGAATAATAGCACAGATTTGAGAGGTGCAGGAAGGAACTGCATATGCTGGTTTGAACCGAAGATAGGCTCAAAAAGTTGGGGTAACTCATCGGGACAGGCAGCACCTCTGGAGAAAAGGAATGGGCCGGATTTCGGGTAGAGACCCTTCTTCAGACTGCAGTCTGCAGTCGCCTAGTCCATTTCTCCAGAGATTCCCCAACCTTTCCCTCCCAACTCCAGTCCCGTCCCGACCCCCTGGGAAACTGAAGGGAGTGACAATCAACAGCCACGGATACAAATAATGTTCAACACAAGAAAGGGCAGATGCTGGTTGACAAAAAGTGAACACACAGTGCTGCAGTAACACAAAGACGTAACAGAATTTTAGAAACGTCATCCCGTCACCCATTCCTTCTCTCCAAAGATGCTGCCTGTCCTGATGAGTTAAAGAGTGCCCACGGTACAATTACGAGTCACTACGGTAAACTCATGGGCTACTACGTTCTTACAACAAGTTTAAAAGTTTATAATTTTTACTTCAAGAGTAAATTTGACTCATCATGTTGAAAGATTTTCACGAGTTAACAAGTTTCCCCGAGTACCTGCCGTTAGCGTTACGATTTTGCGACGTTCCCGCTACGTTAATTCTACGTGATTACCACGAGTTTGATTTGTTTTAAACTTGGGATCACTCTTGGGTGGATTTGCACTGTGAGACAGGGCCATTAGGTTTTTGTTTTAGAGATACAGTGTGGAAACAGACTCTTCGGCCCAATGAGTCCACGCTGACCAACAATCAGTTCTATCCCACACACTCGGGACAATTTACAGAAGCCAATTAACCTACAGACAGGCATGTCTTTGGAAACTGAGAGGAAACCGGAGTACCAGGAGAAAACCCACGTGGTCACAAGGAGAATGTACAAACACTATATAGACAACACCCGTACTCGGAATCTAATCCAGGTGTCTGGTGCTGTAAAGCAGCAACTCTACCACTGTGCCACTATGCTTTATTTAAAACAAAATGGAATGGTCAAGAATCCATTCATTGCATTTGTTGTAAATTGTGAGGCAAAATCTGTTTAGCTTAATTAAACAGAAAACATTTAAATATGCCCATAGACTGTAACAGTTAGATTCAGAGATGAAAGCAAGCCTTGGTTGGCTCTTATGATGTACTGGTGAGAAAGTGGCCAATGATGTTTGTAATATGACCAATAGACATTTTATTTTTTTTCACACACCTGGTGAAGTTGGTGTGATTAAATCTTTCATAACTAATTTTAAAAACATAGGTTGCAATAACGAATCCAGGAATCTCACAATTTTACAATATATCTTAGGGACATCTTCCTGAAAATGATTTAAATAGGGTACTTAAAATTGGGTATTACTCAGAGGGATAATGCACTTAAAACGAGACGTGCTAGAGGAATAATGATACGACGTGATCAGTGCATAGCAGCTAATTATAGTGTTTAGTTTGCTGAGGGTTTATTTTGTCATTTCTGGAGATCCAGGTTCTTTTTTGTCTTGTACAAAAGATTTTCACCCATTAAGTATTCATGAAACCTCAAAGTGAAGCTTACGTCATTAAACAAGCTCATCATTCACCTGTAGGAACTAATTTAAAGAACAAGAGGTTTTTTTTCAGATTCCTGATGATTTGCTGAAAGAAATAGCAGTGGAATAATTTGATTCTAAAATTATTGCTTTACTGAACCCATCTATTTCCCACAAAGACAGAAAGTTTGTTCAGGCAAGATCTATTATCATACGGCACATGATGGTGAAGAGTAATGCAGTCATAATGTGAGATGAAATCTGTTGATATCTCATTGCCCTGTGACTTATCACAGGAACTAAGGACACAGGCTACACACCTCTCACCTGAGAGGGTGAAAGAGAACTCATCAAGAAAGCTATGAGAATGACAAATGAACAGTGTATGTCACATATCCAATTAACCTATCCTTCACAGGGTGATGTTGGGAGACCTAGAGAGAGGAGGAGGAGGAGAAACAAGAGAGTGATCCTACACATTTAGCTAATTTGATACTTGTAAAAGCTTATTTAGATATGTTAAGGGAAAATGAGTAGCAAAGTCAAATGTGGGTCCCTTGAAGGTAGACACGGGTGAAATTATTATGGGCAACAAGGAAATGGCAGAAGAGTTGATTAGGTACTTTGGATCAGTCTTCACTAAACAATCTGCAGCACGTCAATTCGAGTCTATTGTCATATGCTCAAGCACGGTGAGGTGCAGGAACAATAAAGATATTGTTTTCAACAGCATCTCAAATACACAGTTAAAGATTCAAAAACATGAATAATACATAAAATATACATACACATACAAAATTCGACAAGAGAGTAGAAACATAGAAAATAGATGCAGGAGTAAGCAATTTGGTTCTTCGAGCCAGCACCGCCATTCAATATGATCATGGTTGAACATCCAAAATCAGTACCCCATTCCTGCTTTCTCCCCATATCCCTTTGTCAGACCTACAAGCTATATTTAATTATCTCTTGAAAACATCCAGTAAATTGGCCTACTAGCTATATCTAATTCTCTCTTGAAAACATCCAGTGAATTCCACAGATTCACAATTGTGTGGGTGAAAAAAAAATGTCCTCATCTCAGTCCTAAATGGCCTACACTTAATTCTTAAACTGTAACCCCCTGGTTCTGGACTCCCCCAACATCTGAGTTAGATGTGGCCCTTGTGGCTAAAGGGATCAGGGGGTATGGAGAGAAGGCAGGGATGGGATACTGAGTTGGATGATCAGCCATGATCATATCGAATGGCGGTGCAGGTTCGAAGGGCCGAATGGCCTACTCCAGCACCTATTTTCTATGTTTCCTGCATCGAGCCTGCCCAATCCCTTATGAATGTTATATGTTTCTATAAGATCCCCTCTTATCCTTCTAAATTCCAGTAAATATAAACACAGTCGTTCATTCTTTCATCATATGTCAGTCCCGCAATCCCGGGAATTAACGCTGCACTCCCTCAATAGCAAAATGTCCGTTTAGGAGACCAAAACTGCACACAATACACCAGTAGAAGGAAAACAAACAGGCAGAACATCAGCACAAAGGTACCATAATGGTGCCATTATTACAAGGCATTGTAATTATTGAAAAAGCAATTTTAGTTTTTAATGAAACCTGCAAGGCTAAACTAGTCTACTTGTGAACTTTTCTCATATAGCTCATTTTTCTCATTCAACCTTTTAAACTAGTGAATGAGAGATAACAGAAATCCTGGCTGGCAAAGCAGCTGAAAAAGTTACTGATGCTGTGTGCTGGTGGTTTCAGTTCATTATATTCCTGGTCTTTTGAGAGTTTCTAATCTTTGATTGTGCCAACGTGGACCTTACCTAATTAAATGCATCCCATACAAAAAGCAAACATGTGAGTAAGTCTGCAGATGTGGATTTCACAAGGACTTAGCTTGAGTCAAAACAGAAACAATGCACCAGTGGATTGGCTCCTGTCAATACCATCCCTTCCATGGTGAGGGGGGGGGGGAACACAGTGTTCCCTGCAACCTGTTTCTCTCGCGGTTCACAGACTCGCCAGCCGCCTGCCACTTTTGCGGGCTGGAAGAGTCTGTGTACCACGTGTATATGGAGTGCGTGAGGCTGCAGCCACTGTTTGAATACCTAAAGGGGCTGTTCCTTGCCTTCTGGCTGCATTTTTCACCCACCATCCTCATCTTTAGACACGCTGTGTGTAGGGGAGAGGGTAGGGCTGAAGATGTCCTGGTTGGCTTGCTCCTGGGCCTGGCCAAGCTGGCCATCCACGAGTCAAGGTGCCAGACGGTGGAGGCCTCTACCCGAGCCGGCTGCCTGCCCCTTTTCCGGGGATATGTCCGTGCCCGGGTGCGGATGGAAAGGGAATACGCCCTGTCTGTGGGCACCCTGAGGGAGTTCCGCGACTGCTGGGCACCGAGGGGGGTTGAATGTATCCTGGACAAGGATTGCAATATAGTTGTTTAGCAGTTGCTTTAGCATATTTGTTCGTCTAGTATTATGGTGGTGTTTTGTTTTATTGTATTGTAAATACTATTTTAATATTTGAATAAATATTTTTGATTAAAAGAATTAATTTTTAAAAAATGGTGAGGGGGGAACAGGCAGATAGAGTGATTGTCTCCATTCAGCATGTGATGGAAGAAACTGCAGGTGCTGCTTTACACCCAAGATAGACACTAAATGCTGGAGCAACTCAACGGGTCAGGCAGCATCTCAGGAGAAAAAGAATAGGTGACATTTTGGGTCAAGCCAGTCTTCAGTCATCTTGGTGAAAACCAACATCAGCAGTTCCTTCCTACACATATTATCTGCCTCACTGTGAAATATCCGCAAGTATACCTCCTTTGAAGAAATTCTCCTCTTGCAGATGGGAGTTTAGTAACATCCTCTCTTGCTGCTCTCCCTCTGTGATTCCTCTCACTCTCTGGTGAGTCCGAAGAAGGGTCTCAACCCGAAACATCACCTATTCCTTTACTCCAAGGATCAGTGATGGAAATGGGGGGGGGGGGGGGGGGGGGGTACGCAGGGGGACGGTGTTCCCCTAGTTTTCAGCTTCCAGTTTCCATCCTGTGTGTGAATTCGCAGCTTTAACCTGCGCTACTCGAGCGGACGAAAGCAACGATCATAGAGTGGAATATATGACATTTCGGGTCGATCCCCTTCTTCAGACTGTCAGGGGAAAGGGGATCAAGAGATATAGATGGTACTAAGGACAAATGAATGGAACATCTGCCTATACCTCCCGTTGCCCTTTCCCTTGACTGTCAGTCCGAAGAAGAGACTTGACCCGAAATGTCAACTATTCCGCTCTATGATCGTAGTTTTCGTCCGTCTGTCCGTGCGTTCGCTCGCTCTTGGTGCCGGCGCTTCTCCCCTCAGACTCTGCCAAACAAAACACACACACACACAGAGCACGTCCGGCAGATCAGTGCGGGCCGAGACCAGCAGCAGGGAGAAGGATGACATCAAACGGGTCATGGCAGCTATCGAATAAGTATGGAAATGGTAAGGGGGAAATTAAAAAAAAACACCCAAAGGAAATAGATGTTTAACCAAAAAAAGGGGGCCAGTGATCGCTCTGTGTCCGTGTCGGGGGGGTGGTGGAGAGAGAGAATAGTGGGGTGGAGGGGGAAGAAAAGGATAGATGGGGAGGGGGTGGGTCATTCCCTCTTGGTCCTGGGGCAGCACTCCCGCCCCTCCAGTTGCCGTGCTTCACGCACACAGCCCCGGCTCCACCCCTCTCTCTCCCCAGGGAGACGCGGTGAACAATACAGGGAGGGCCGGGCCAGGGATCGGAGCAACATTTACAAATCTCGGCCTCAGCTCACACCTGTCCGCCAGGACGCTGGCCCTCTCCTTCCCCTCCCCCCCTCCCTTCTTCCCTCCCACCTTCCTTTCTCTTTTCCCTTCTCTCCTTCCCTCCCTCCCTTTTCTCCTTCCTCCTCTTTCTCTACTTCCCTCACTCCCTTCTCTCCTTCCTCCCTTCATTCTCTCCCTCCCTTCTCTCCTTCCCTCCCATGCACACACACACACACACACATCACGCACACATCATGCACAGACAACTAACACACACACATCATGCACAGACAACTAACACACACGCACACAACTAAGTTAGGATGGGGTAGAAGCCCAAAGGGTAGGATGGGGCTGAGCCCAAAATGTAATGCCTGGACTCCCACCCCCCAATGATTGGTTTTCCAGATCAGCATAATGGGCACCCAGTCACTAAAACAAGTGGTATTGTAAATGTACCAGAGGTGATCATACATTTTGGCTACGGCTTACATGTATGCAATTTTATATAAAATGTAGCTTAGATTTTTTTTCCAGTAACTTTTTTAAGCGCACTTTTGATTACTTCCACCGTAGAGTAAAGTCAACATTTGTATTCCAGGTACTACACCTTGGCTGGGAACTTTCACCAAAATTTTTACCCAATGTATATTTGTAAATACGCAATAAAACCTTGCATTTACAGAATCTATGATGCCATGTCTTTGTGCACATTAGTGCCATGCAAGGCAGCATCATCATTCAATTGTTTCTGTGTTGTTTGCGCTCTTCATTGTTACACCTCATGCCTCACCCTTTAAGAGGGAGTTAGATGTGGCCCTTGTGGCTAAGGGGATCAGGGGGTATGGAGAGAAGGCAGGTACGGGATACTGAGTTGGATGATCAGCCATGATCATATTGAATGGCGGTGCAGGCTCGAAGGGCCGAATGGCCTACTCCTGCACCTAATTTCTATGTTTCTATGTCTATGTTTCTAACATAACTCTTGCTGGAGAGGAGCTCATCTAAAGGGCTAATTGGAAATGCCTCAACCCACAACCATATTCATCCCAATTTCAGTCAGCCTGCTGAACATGCCGAAGACCACACAAGTATACATGTATTCATAAGTTCATAAGTGATAGGAGCAGAATTAGGCCATTCAGCCCATCAAATCTACTCCACCATTCAATCATGGCTGATATATCTCTCCCTCCGAACCCCATTCTCCTGTCTTCTCGTTGTAAACCCCGACACCTGCACTAATCGAGAATCTATCTATTTTGCCTTCAAAATATCCATCGATGGCCTCCGCAGCCTTCTGTGGCAAAGGATTCCACAGATTCACCACCCTCTGACATTGCTAGAGGCCAAGCTTCAAGTCATCGAGGACTCATTTTGTGAGGCATATGAGAGGATAGGCTTTACAATTACCATTAACTCCTTAACTCCTTGTACACTTCTGAAACACTTATTAGTTGCAGTGACTTCATCAAAGTGCTGGATGGATGGGGACCTGGCACGGATACTGTGTATACTTTGTAATTTTGTCAGTCCCTTGCGTGGCAACTATTTGCAATACCTTGGTATACGAGTAAAGAATGTTACTGTGACTTGTCACATGTGAAAATAAAGGTTTCATTCATTCTTGATGCTTGCATGCCCTATACCAGACTTCCA
This sequence comes from Leucoraja erinaceus, assembly GCF_028641065.1. Taxonomy (NCBI): domain Eukaryota; kingdom Metazoa; phylum Chordata; class Chondrichthyes; order Rajiformes; family Rajidae; genus Leucoraja; species Leucoraja erinaceus. The sequence goes on along the minus strand of NC_073381.1, from coordinate 23,632,003 downwards.
ATATGGATGCACTATTCTGATCTTTTTCAAGGCAAGGAATGACTCAATCAAGATTCTTCTCTTAGGGATAAGGGAATCAAGGGATATGAGGAAATAGCCAGAATGGGGTACTAATTCCCACCTAAACCACCCCCTCCCCTCCCCAGGCACTTTCCCCAGCAACACCTGTCCCTATACCTCCTCCATCGACTCTGTCCAGGGACTCCGACAGCCCTTTCAGGGTACGCAGAGGTTCACTTGCACCTTCTCCAACCTCATCCACCATCCCTGTTGTTCCAAGTGAGGAATCGGGAAGACCAAACCAGACTGGATGAACGTTTTGCTGAACCCTCGCTCAGTCCACCTGAGCCTATCTGATCTCCCAGTTGCCAAATACTTTAATTGCCCTTCTCATTGCCAACTGACCTTTCTGTTCTGGGCCTCCTCCATTATCAGAGTGAGGCCAACATGGAGGAGCAGCACCTCAAATTTCATTTGGGCAGTTTACAACCCAGTGGTATGAATATAGATTTCTTCAACTTCAAGAAACCTTTGCATCCCCTCTCTACACCCCTCCCCCACCCTAGTCATTGTACTAGTTTCACTGTCATCCTGGTGAGTTACATTGTCTGCAACTCATTTTCACCTAGCCCACATCTAACAATGGCCTGTTTCCTTTATCGTCGTTACATTTTTGCATATATTTCTTTCATTTGTTCTATATCTCTCTATATAACATCATCTATTCCTTTTCTCTCGAGATGCTGTCTGACCCACTGAGTTACTACAGCTGTTTATGTCGATCTTTGGTTTACACCAGCATCTGCAGTTCCTTCCTACACAAATACTAGGTGCCATAGCTTTCAGGTGAGAGCAGCAAAGTTTAAAGGAGATGTGCCAGAGAGGAGTTTTTTTTTTTTACACAAAGAGTGGTGGGTGCCTGGAATGTGCTGCTAGGGGTGGTGTTGGAGTCAATGCAATAGTGGCATTTGAAGAGGCTTTTGGATAGGCACATGGTTATGGAGAGTTATATCTAATGTGCAGGCAGATAAGAGTTTGACTTGACATCGTGTTTAGCACAGCCATTGTGGGCTGAGGGGCCTGTTCCTGTGCTGTATTGTAGTATGCGCTATGTTCTATGCAATAGTCCAGATGGTCGGACAAGTCCAACCCTACTCAGTCCAGATGATTCATTTAAATTGCACAGCAAAATCTTGCCACAGTGGGGGAGCAGTCACTTTACTGCTGGCTCTTTTCTAAATGGTGCAAATCACAAATTGGTTTCTATGCTATTAACATATTAATAGGTTTCCGGGAATTATTTGGACCACCTCGTTCAATTGTTAACGCGTTCTAAATGCAAAACCGAACAACATGTTTTGTGATGCAGCATCATTTCTCGTGGATGCGACCATTTATTCTCATTGAATGAGATTATTCAGTGCACTGCGCTGTCATCTATAACACTCATAAACTTGGCGGCTTTATGAAACTAACTTAAACCCCAGGGTTTAAATACCTCGGCTGTGCCCCATGGAGAGAACACGCTCTGTGCCTCTGGAGAGGAATGCTGCAGCTTTCTAGCAAGTTGAAGTCACTGAAATATAATACACCATTGAGCTCCACAATTATGTTCTGGTTTCAATAAAGTCAAGGCTGATCTGTGACCCAACTGTACAAAGAGCAGTCAATATTGCTTTAGACGAGATATGGAAATACGCTAGAAAGTTACAGGCTGGTGAGCCTCATGTCACTATTGGATTTAACTCTTTGGGACTTACTTGCATTTGTATGAAAATGGGCTTACAGGGACAGTCATCAAGGCTTTGTCCGTGACCGGTCATGTCTTGCAAATTTGATTTTGTTTTTTGAAAAGGTGACAAAGGTGATAGATAAGGCTAAGACATAAAATCGTGTCCACATGGAATGAGGCATTTGATAAAGTCACTCATGGTAGACTGATCCAGAAGATTAAGAAACATGGGATCCACGGTGACGGTACTTTGGATTTAGGCTGATTAAAGATAATAATATTGGGTACCCATTAAAGATAATAATGGTGGGTCTCCTGGCTGAAGGTCTGTGGCCAGTGGTGTTCTGCAGAGATTTATGCTCTGCAGTTTGATATCTATAAAGGACATGAACGTAAATGTAGATGAGTTTAGTAAGTTTGCAGGCAATGCCAAATTGGTGGAGTTACAAACATTGAGGAATTCTGTCAAAGGATACAGTGGGATTAAAATCAGGTACAGATATGGGCAGAGAAATGGCAGGTGGAGTTTAATCCAAGCAAGTAGGAGGTATTGCACTTTGGAAGGTTGAATGTAATGGGAAAATATACAGTTAATGTCAAGGCCAATGATGTATAGAGGGATCTTGGTCCACAGCTCCCTGAAAATGTCAACACAAGTAGGTAGAGTGGTAACGAAGAGTTATGGTATGCTTGCCTTCATTGCTCGAGGCATTGACTATTAGAGTTGGGAAATCATGTTGCAGTATTATGGGGCGGCACAGTGGCAAAGCAGTAGAGTTACTGCTTTACAGCACTAGAGACCCGGGTTCAATCTTGACTAAGAGTGCTGTCTGTTTGGAGTTGTACGTTCTCCCTATGACTACATCGCTTTTCTCCGGGTATTCTGGTTTCCTCATACACTCCAAAGGCGTATAGGTTTGTATGTTAATTAGCTTCTGGAAATTGTCACTAGTCTATGGGGTGAATGCTGGTTGGCGCGGACTCGGTAATAATAATAATAATAACTTTATTTATAGAGCACTTTAAAAATAACCATTGTTGCCACAAAGTGCTGTACATGACTAATCATGGACAAAAAAATTATTACACAACAATAAAAACACTAGAAGAGAAAGTAAAAACAATAAAATTAAAAACATTAAAAGCACTAAAACAGGAGCAAAGTCTCAAGCAAGGTCAAAAGCCAAGGAATATAAATGTGTTTTAAGATTGGTTTTGAAGATGGACAGTGAGGGGGCCTGGCCTGTCTGATGTGCAACGGCAGAGTGTTCCATAGGTCGAAAGGCTTGTTTCTACACTGTATCTCTAAAGTCCACAGTCTTTATACAGCTTTGGTTAGGCTCAATTTGGAATATGTGTGGTTCGAGCCGTCCCATTACAGGATGAATATGAAGGCTTAAGAGAGTATGCAGAATATGTTTACCAGATGCTGTCTGCAATAGAGATTATTAGCTAAAAGGAAAGACTAGATAAACTTGGACTGTTTTCTCCGGAGCTTGGAAGTTGAGGGGAAACCTGATAGAAGTATATAAGAATATGAAAGGCATAGGTTAGGCATTCAAAACATTTTTTCACAGGGCAGAAATATCAAACAGAGGGCATAGCTTTAAGGTCAAATGAGGAATGTTTAAAAGGAGATGTGCAGGGCACGTTTTTTTAAAGTGGTGGGTGCCTGGGACATGATGCTAGGAGTGGCGATGGAAGCAGATAGATTAATGGCGTTTAAGAGGCCTTTTGATAGGTACCCTCTGTTACTGAAGATCGACTCAAAATGCTGGTGTAACTCAGCGGGTCAGGCAGCATCTCTGGAGAAAAAGAATACGTGATGTTTCAGGTCGGAACCCTTCTTCAGCCCCGATACATCACCTATTATTTTTCTCCAGAGATGCTGCCTGACCCGTTGAGTTACTCCAGCATTCTGTGTCTTTCTTCGGCATAAACCACCACCTACAATTCATTCCTACATTGTCTATTACTGTTTGGGAGTAAACACCTTTTCCTAAATTCAGCTCGAGGTGAATTATTAAACTCTTTAATGCTGCTTCATAGGCTCTTCGGTTAATTAGATTTAAATAAACAGATTTAAGTAATACACAGAAGCAGAACTTGGAATTTCCTAACATGATGGAGACCTTCTATTATAAAGTACACAGAAACAAAACTGCCAATTAGGTCTGACACTCCCAGTCATTTATTCTGAGCTTTCCTTTTGATTATCATTAACAAAAGGGCAAAGAAATGAAAGGATATCAATGCGCCCGGAGTGAAATATTGATCAAATCAATACAGACTGCAAAAAGAAAAACTTCAATATCTCTACTGAGCCATGCATTTAGCTTTAAATGAAATTGCATATTAGTCATTGACAAAGTACAAATATGGTAATAACTAGAAAAAATTATCTTAATAATTTTATGTTTTCCTGTTGCCTTCCATCAACTGTTGATTTTCTAAACTAATTTGTATTCGTATTTTTCTCAGATTTTTAATTCACAGCAGAGTGTTGGCTTTCAACACTACCGTAGCAGTAAATGAAATGCAAAATCTACCTGGCTTGGTTCATGGTGATTTCGCAGTAAAATGGTCAATAAGAATATTTCCAATATAAATCGTAATCTAAAATATTAAAATGTTTTTCATAAGGATAATTAGAGTTGCTAATAATTGAAACCTCTGACTGTATTTCTGGTATGTTGCAGTTGAGATATATTCACTGCAGGTAAGATGTTCAGCTTTTCTTTAGGATCCAACAAAATCAATGTGAGTACGAGTCCACTCAGCCACTTATGAAATGATTTAATTGTGTTTTTTTTCTCGTAAATTACCTTGCTAGACCACTCTGGAGTCTATGACCTCTAGTCCTGCATGATAATTGTGTTATAATGTCTACTGGTTTCAAACCCACTTCCATTTATGTTTTCTATTCCTACGGGCAATTAGACCCTTGTCAATCCTTCCGATAAAAGTTAATTTCAAATCTCTCTTCGTAACTAATTTGAGATGATACATTGGCACACACAAGGCCCATTTACAGTATGTTCAAGAAGGAACTGCAGATGCTGGAAGATCGAAGGTACACAAAATTGCTTTATAAAAGATCTGCTCAATTTTACTAGAATCTATATACATCTAAAACGTCAATAGACAATAATAAAGTTTCAGAATTTCTGGATAATTGTAACCTCCCTCAATTAGAATTGAGGGAACAAGAGGAACTGGGAGCAGAAATTACTTCTAAGGAGATAGAAGACACAATAAACACACTTAAGAACGGAAAACACCAGGACCAGACAGATTCAGTAATGAATTCTATAAATCCTTTTACGATATAGTTACTCCACGCTTACAGAAAATGTATACATATGCTTTTAAAGAGCAAAGCTTACCTGAAACATTAGCAGAATCAACGATCACATTAATACTTAAAAAAGATAAAAATATAGAAGCACCAGGATCATATAGAGCTATTGCTCTGTTAAATACGGATCAAAAAAGAATAGCGAAAACACTAGCCAGAAGACTAAGCAGGTATGTTAGTAGATTAATAAATGAGGATCAAACAGGATTTATACCTAAGAGACACTCATTCAATAATTTGAGACGCTTGCTTAACATAATGCACTCACATAAATCTCATGACCAAGAGTTATCTACCATTTCACTGTACGCAGAAAAAGCGTTTGATCAAGTAGAATGTGATTATATGATTAAAGTATTGCAAATATTCCAAATGGGAGAGAACTTCATCGCATGGATAAAATTATTATATAACAAACCCACGGCTAGAATACTAACTAATAATATACTATCCACGAAATTTGAATTATCAACGGGTAATAGACAAGGATGTTCACTTCACCGCTGTTATTTGCTTTGGTAATTGAATCCCTTGCTGAAAAGATAAGAACACACCCGGATATTTATGGTTATTATACAAAACACTCAAATAACATAATATCTTTATACGCCGATGATGTACTATTGTACATCACAAAACCACAAATTAGTATACCAAACATATTAAATTTAATTGAGGACTTTGGATCCTTCTCAGGATATATAATAAACTGGAACAAAAGTGAAATTATGTCGATAAAACCCAAAGACTCAACACACCTCCGGAAATTCCCCTTTAAAATAGCCACAGAAAATTCAAATATTTGGGAATTGAAATTACTAGAAACTACCATGATATATTTAAAGCCAATTATAATCCCTTACTTAAGAAACAAAATAATTTGATTAAATCCTGGAAAACACTTCCGATGTCCCTAATAGGCAGAATAAACGCTATAAAAATGATCTTTTTACCACAAATCCTATACCTATTTCAATCAATACCTATATATCTCCCAAAAAAGTTTTTCAAAAAATTGGACTCAGACATTACAAATTTTATATGGGATTATAAATTCCATAGAATACAAAGAGCACACCTTAATAAACGAAAAGAGTTGGGTGGTCTAGCGCTCCCTAACTTTATGTAAGTAAATATTAAAAATATGATTCACCTGCTGGACAATTTTCCCCAGCAGGTGGACTGGATTGTAATGGAAAGAGAGGACTGCTCTCCGTGTAATATAGGAGCAACTCTCCTCTCACCAATACATCTGAATAGCAAAAATTATAATAAAAATCCAATTATACATAGCACAATTAGAACATGGAAACAAATAAAACAGAATTAAAAATTAAGAAACCTATCCATTTTAATACCAATAGTTAATAATCCATCGTTTAAACCATCAATTATAGACAAATCATTTATACAATGGGAAAGAATGGGAATTAAAACGCTCGGAGATCTGTATGAATTGGGAAAATTACTATCATTTCAGCAACTACAACTGAAATATAATTTGAAAAATAATCAATATTTTAAATATCTTCAAATTCGTGATTATCTAAAAAAATACACAAAAGACTATCATAATATGCCTACAGACCTACTGGATGAAGCAATGAAGACAAAGGCGGAATCAGCGAATCTAATATCGTACTTATATAACATCATCTTAAACATAGAACTACCCACAACTGTTGGAATTAGAAGAGACTGGGAACAAGAATTAGCTATAAAAATTTCAAAAGAGAGCTGGGATAATCACTTATTACAGGTGCATAAATGTTCGATCAACGTACGACATACTCTCATCCAATTCAAAACATTACATAGACTATATTATTCAAAAACTAAAATAAATAAACTCTTCCCTAATGTCTCACCAATCTGTGATAAATGCCTGTGTCAAGAAGCTACCATAGCGCACTCTTTTGTTTTTTGTACAAAAATCCAAACATTCTGGAATGAAATATTCGACATCTTTACAAAATTAATCAAAATAAAACTGGTACCAAAACCAGAATGGATTATTTTTGGAATATCGGAAGGTAACCCTGAACTAAACGTCTTTCAGAAGAATTTACTCAATTACGGGCTAATAATGGGAAAAAAGCTCATACTTAAAATCTGGAAAAATGCGCCCACACCAACAATAAAAATGTGGATATCAAATATGTTTGAAACATTACATCTGGAAGAGATGAGATTCCTCTTAGCAGGCAAAGCAGACCAATTCCAAAAGACGTGGTCTATGTTTTTGGAATTATTACAAGCATAAGGTGCAATAGTAATTTAAAAAATAAATAAATAAATAAATGGTACCAGGATCTGGCAACGGGGGGCCCCAACAAAACAACAAAAACAGACTTGGTTGGTAGTCCCCTTTCTGCGGAGTTTAATGTTATAATAGAGCGATTGTTTCTCCTTTCTTTTTCCTTCTTTTCTAGGGTCTATTTTCTTTCTTTACTTCCTTCTCTAACTTCTTTTCTAAGGGGCTTTCTTTTCTCAACACTCTCCTGCACCTTCACGACTCTTGCGCACTTTCTTTACTTTCTCTACTTCTATCTTTTTCTTAAAGCTCAAAAAATGAAGCGGTACAAAAAATGTATTAAGACATATGTGTTGTATAGTATTGTAACTTACCGTACTTCTAATAAAAAATAAATAAAAAAATAAAAAATAAAAAAAATTCTTGGATCACCATACCTTTGGAAACAAGGCTATGTGCATTCATCCTATCCATACCCTTCATAGTTTTATACACCTCTATATGATTACCCTTCAATCTTCAACCCTCAAGGAATACATTCCAAGCCTTCCCAACCTCTTCCTATAACCCAATCCCTCATTTTCTGGCAACATTCTTGTAAATCTTTTCTACATTCATTCTAGCTTAACAGCACCTTTCCTGTAGCAAGGTGACCAAAATTGTTGCCAATACTCCATGTGTGGCCTCACCAATGTCTTACACAACTGCAACATTATATGTAGGAAGGAACTGCAGATGCAGGTTTGGTATGTTAGAATTCATAGCAAAAGGATTTGAGTACAGGAGCAGGGAGGTTCTACTGCAGGTTGTACAGGGCCTTGGTGAGACCACACCTGGAGTATTGTGTACTGTTTTGGTCTCCTAATCTGAGGAAATACATTCTTGCCATAGAAGGAGTACTTTTTGCAGTTTATATTTTTTGCTCTAGAATCCAGACTGATTCCTGGGATGGCAGGACTTTCATATGAAGAAAGACTGGATAGACTCGGCTTGTGCTCGCTAGAATTTAGAAGATTGAGGGGGTATCTTATAGAAACGTACAAAATTCTTAAGGGGTTGGACAGGCTAGATGCAGGAAGATTGTTCCCGATGTTGGGGAAGTCCAGAACAAGGTGTCACAGTTTAAGGATAAGGGGGAAATCTTTTAGGACTGAGATGAGAAAAACATTTTTCACACAGAGAGTGGTGAAAATCTGGAATTCTCTGCCACAGAAGGTAGTTGAGGTATGGAGAGAAGGCAGGTGCAGGATACTGAGTTGGATGATCAGCCATGATCATATTGTTAGGCGGTGCAGGCTCGAAGGGCCGAATGGCCTACTCCTGCACCAATTTTCTATGTTTCTATGTTTCTAAACTGAAGATAAACACAAAAAGCTGTGGTAACTCAGCGGATCAGGCAGCATCACCAGAGAAAAGGAATAGGTGATGTTCTGGGTCAAAATCCTTCTTCAGACTGGGAGTCGGGGGAAAGGAAAACGAGGAACATAATGTCTCAATTTTAATATAGTATCCTTATTGATGAAGCTTGGCAAGCCAAAAGCCTTCTTCACCACCCTATCCACCTGCAACACAGCTTTCCAGGAACAATGTACGTACTCAGATCCTTCTGTTCTACAACATTCCCCGGGGGTCTACCATTTACAAAGGAAGTTGTACATTGGTCTATCATCACAAAATACAGCACCTCACACATCTGAATTCAACTCCATTTGCCATTTCTTGGCCTTCTTACCAAGCTCATCACAGTTTACAAAGCCACCAGGTCTGAGAAACTCTCAGCGGGTCAGCAGCATCTATGGAGCGAAGGAAATAGGCAACGTTTCGGGCCGAAACCCTTCTTCAGCTGATCTGGGGGGGGGTGGGGACAAGCTCATCAAGAGCCCGCTGCAATCCTTCATAACCCTCTTCAATGTTTACGAGGCCACCTTGTTTTAGTGTTATTTGCAAACTTACTAAAGAGTCCTGCATTCACATTCTTAACCAAATTGTGAACATAGATGACAAAGAACAATGGGTCCGGTGTCAACCCCCGAAGAGCACCACCAAGTCACAAGCCTCCAGTCCAATAAGCATCCCTCCGCAAGCAATATCTGCTTCTTACCATCAACCTAATTGGCTATCAAATTAGCTAGCTCTCTCTGGATCCAATGCCATCCAACCTTCAAGGTCGTTTCAAGGTCAGTTTGTTGTCAGATGTACCAATTAAGGTACAGATAAATTCAAATTACCATACTGTCCATACTAAATAAAAAAGGAACAAAATACACAACTACATAAAAGTTAACATAAACATCCACCACAGCAGATTTCTCACATTCCTCACTGTGATGGAAGACAGTAAAGTCCAAATTTATTCCCCTTTATTCTCCTGCAGTCGGGGCAATCGAAGCTCCCACAGGCGGCAGTCGAAGCCCCCGCATCGGAGCAATTGAAGCTCCCATGTCGGGGTGATTGAAGCTCCCACGTCAGGGCAGTCGAAGCTCCTGCGGCTTGGAGTTCCCGAAGTCAGTCTCTGACCAGAGACCGCAAGCTCCACAATGTTAAAGTCTGCAGGCACCCATGGTTGGAGCCCAGAGGTTGATCCCTAGTAAAGTGATCGTGAACTCCGTGATGGTAAGTCCGCAGGCTTCCGCGGTGGAGCTCCCAAAATTGGACTCCACCAAAGGCTACCAACTACTTGATGTTAGGTCACAGTGCTGACGTAGATATGATACCGAAAATAAAGAAATTGCATCTGCGTCGAGGTAAGAGATTTGAAAAAGTTTTTCTCAAAGTTTCCCCCTTTACCCCCCACATAAACCAAGCTAAAAAACACTAAAAGCATTCATTTATCACAAACAAATAAACAACAAAGGAAGGGACAGACAGCTTGTTGGCGAGGCAGCCATTGTTGGCGCCACCTGGTGGTTGTGTTTCCAGAGTCTCCTACCATACTGTATCTAATGGAGGCCTTGCTGAAGTCCATGTAGACTGCATCAACTACCTTGCCCTCATCTACCTCTTAGTTAGTTCCTCCAAAAACTCAATCACATTCGTGAGACATGATCTCCCTCATCCATTGGTTGATGAGGAATACCCATGCTGACTTCTTCATCAACTACTGCCTTTCCAAATGCATTTATATCCCATCTTTCAATATCCCTGCAGTAATTTACCTGGCAGAGATATTAGGCCTACTGGTCTATGGTTCCAAGGGTTGTTTTTTCAGTATTCTGAAAATAAAGGCAAAACATTCGCCACACTACTGACTTCTAGGACTCATGAGTGAGTAGTAATGATATTGTTTATATATCAGCCAGGGCTTCCACAATTTCTATTCTAGCTTCCCACACTGCTCCTGATAAGGCCTGGACTTTTTTCTACCCTCAAACATTTTAAGACATCCAGAATCTCCTCAACTGTAACACGGACCATCCTCAAGTCTACCCATTAACTTCCCCAAAGGTGAAATATTTAATGGGGACTTTGCTCATCCCCTGTGGCCCCAAAACAGAGATTTATAAAGGCAAGTTGTTCCAATGCTATTTATTTTGTAGCCCCCAAATTAGATTTGGATTTTATCTCCACCAAGATGCAATGTTCAAGAAACGGACCGATATTCTTCAAATGTTTTGCATAACTTGCTCTTTTTCTGACGGAAAATTGATAAGAATTAAATGTAATAACCTTTCATTAATTGGTTGAATTGATTGAAAGACACAGCATGGAAACAGGCCCTTAGGCCAATCAGGACAAATCCACCCATCACCGTTCACACTAGGTCTATGTTATCCCACTGCCTGCACACGAGGGGCAGTTTTGTACAGGCCAAATAACATAGCATGCACATCTTTGGAATGTGGCATGAAAGTGATGTGCCCAGAGGAAACCCACATAGCCACAGGGAAAATGAGCTAACTCCACACAGTCAGCACGTGATATATTGTATTGTATTGTATATCTTTATTGTCATTTCCTGAGTATTCACATACCCAAAGGAAACAAAAAAACGTTGCTCAACCAGTGTCCATTCAGTGTGCATTAAAAATAAATAGAAATAAAAATACATATATCATGAACAAATTTAACACTCTACTAAACATTCAACAGGCGTTCCGATCAGCAGCGGCACCACAGTGGCTCTGCTGCAGTGTGTCCAGGTTGGTGGTTGGTGCGCGATACTTTGGCAGGGGGCAAAGTCCGTTTAGTAGTCTTATAGCCTGCGGGAAGAAGCTGAGGAGCATCCTGCTGGTTTTGCAGCTAATGCTCCTGTACCTCTTCCCAGATGGCAGGATGGAGAATATGTGATGCGATGGGTGGTAGGGGTCTTTGATGATGGAGATGGCTCTGCTGATACATCTCTTCCTGTATATGTCCAGCAGGAAAGGGAGTGGAGCACCAATAATCCTGCTGGCGGTCTTCACAATCCTGTCTAGTTGGTGCCGTTCGTACGCCTTGCAGCTCCCGAACCAGGAAGTGATGCCGTAGGTTAATGTGCTCTCGATTGTCCCCCTATTAAAAGTTCTTAGGTTTGTAGTCGGGAGACCTGCTTTACGTAGTCTTCGGAGAGGGTGTAGTCGCTGCTGGGCTCTCTTGACCAGTGCTGTGGTGTTGGTCGTGGACGTCAGGTCATCTGACAGGTGTAGTCCTAGGAACTTCACGCTGCTGACCCTTTCCACATCAGCTCCATCGATGTGCAGAGGTGTATGGTGTTGTTTTCCCGCCCTCCTGAAGTCAACCACCATCTCCTTAGTTTTTCCCACGTTGAGAATGAGGTTGTGGGATTTGCACCATCCTGTGAGCAGCTCCACCTCCATCCTGTACGCCGACTCATCATTGTCACTGATGAGACCCAACAATGTTGTGTCATCAGCAAACTTGTTGATGAAGTTGGTGTTGAGTCTAGCAGTACAGTCGTGTGTAAGCAGACTAAACAACAGGGGGCTTAGGACACAGCCTTGGGGCGAGCCACTGCTCACGGCTATGGTTTTTGATGTCCTACTGCCCACCCTGACTGTCTGCTGCCGTTGCGATAGAAAGTTCAGGACCCAGTTGCATGTGCCAGCATCAACCCCCAATAACTTCTCCACCAGCTGCTGCGGAATGATTGTGTTAAAAGCAGAGCTGAAGTCTATGAAGAGGATCCAGGCATAAGTGTTTTTCCGATCAAGGTGTGACAGTACGAGATTCAGTGTTGTTGAGACTGCGTCCTCTGTGGATCGGTTGGCTCTGTAGGCGAACTGCAGTGGGTCTAGGTCGGCAGGTAGACTATTTTTGATGTGCTGCAAAACCAGTCGCTCAAAACACTTCATTACTATGGGTGTTAGAGCCACTGATCGAAAGTCATTATGGCAGGCTGGGTTTGGTTTCTTCGGGACAGGGACGATGGTGGCACTCTTAAGACAGTTGGGCACTACTGCCTGGCTGAGTGAGATGTTAAAAATGTCTGTGAAGACATCTTTCAGTTGCTCGGCGCAGTCTCTTAAAACGCATCCAGGAATGTTGTCCGGCCCTGCAGCTTTGCGTGGATTGACGCTGGCAAAGGCCTTTTTAACTCCGGCTGCGGACAGCCTGAGCGACTGGTCACTGGGAGATGGCAGTAGTGCACGTGTCTGGGTACTGTTTTTAACCTCAAACCGTGCGTAGAACTCGTTCAGTTCATCTGGTAGAGAGGGGTCATTTTGGCATATCCCCAGGAGGGGGGGGGGGGGGGGGGGGGGGGGGGCTTGTAGTCAGTGATGGTATGAAATCCTTGCCACAAGCGACGTGTGTCTTTGTCATTTGCGAAGTGGCTTTTAAGTTTTTGCCCATACAGCCTCTTCGCTTCCCTGGTCCCCCGGGATAGGTTACTCCTTGCCAGTTTGTATGCTGCGTTGTCCCCAGATTTGAATGCAGCATTCCGGATTCTCAGTAGGGAACACACTTCCCCAGTTAGCCAAGGTTTCTGATTGGCACGCTCCTGATGGTTTTTACCACTGTTACATCATCAATACATTTATTGATGTATCCGATGACGGATTCTGTATATTCTTGGAGGTCATTGCCACTGTCATCTGTTGCTGCCTCTCTGAAAATGGCCCACTGTGTGGTTTCAAAACAGTCTTGCAGTGCTGCGGTAGCTCCCTGTGGCCATATTCTGACTTCTTTGACCGTTGGCCTGTCCTGTTTCACCCTGGGTCTGTATGCAGGTGTGAGCATAACCGCTAGGTGGTCAGAGTTGCCGATATGGGGGAGGGGGGCTGCTTTATATGCATCTTTAATGTTGGTGTACACCAGATCTAGTTTGTTCTTCCCCCTGGTTGCAATGTTCACATGCTGGTAGAATTTAGGCAGAACAGATGTAAGACTTGCCTGGTTGAAATCCCCAGCTGCCATGAAGAAAGCATCTGGATGTTCCCTCTGCTGCTCACTGATGTTGTTGTAGAGCTCTGTCATAGCGTCCTTCATGTCCACGCTCGGTGGTACATAGACGGCTGTTATGAAGACTGCCGTTAGCTCCCTGGGTAAGTAGAAGGGTCGGCATTTCACAGTGATTAGCTCCACGTGGGGTGAGCAGTAAGTGGAAATCACCACAGCGTCCCGGCACCATGATCTGTTCACATACACAGCCAGTCTCCTCCCCTTGCCTTACCAGCTAGCGATGCTACTCTATCAGCTCTGTATAGCATAAGTCCCTCCAACTGGATCGCAGCGTCTGTGATGTTCTGATTCAGCCAGGTCTCCATTAGGACGTAGACACAGCAGTTCTTCACGCTTCGTTGGGAGGTTCTCCACGCTCTGAGGTAGGAGCGAAAGGATCATATAAGGATTAAACCCAAGTCTCTGGTGCTATGAGGCAGCAACTCTCCCAGATGAGCTACTGTACCGCCATTATAATAATGCAAAGTGTGGGATATGCAAACTCTTGTGCATGCAGCCAACTTTAGTTTTCTCCTCTCCATTCTCTTTCCTGGGTAACTGCTAGTGAGCACAAAAGCTTGTCATGGCAGGCATACACAAGGAACTGCGCTACTCATTGTGCTGCAATATATAGTTCCAAATACTAAAGTTTATCAACAGAAGTACAATATTTTCCTCAGGTTATTTTGGTTAATAACGTATTTTTAGTTTGGAGACGAAACAGATTGCAAATGCTGGATTCTAGAGCAAAAAATATAAACTGCAAAAAAGTACCCTGTGGGGCAAATTCTGTTATGCATCTACAGTCAGAATAATTACAAGCATGAAAAAATAGTAAATCCTAAACTGTCAATATGCATGCTGTGATCCATCCACTTCTCTGGGATCTCTCTGGGGATCATGAACATGCAATGATCATCCTCAATAAACCCTTCTATTTGTTTTTTTGTAGTTCTCTGCTGTAGCTTTTGCGCCTTATGTAATATTGGATATACAGCCTCCTAAAGGATTTTCTCATGAGATCGGCTGCTTTCTGCATTTATTATATTTAGGGAGACTTTCCTCTGTAGATTAGTAACCTGCTTGTCTCAGTGGAGCAGGCCCCCCCACAGAGGACAAGGACACATTTTTCAGTCGGTTATTTTTGGTTAATAAAGTATTTTGTTAGTTTGGAGATACCAGAGATTGCAAATGCGGAAAAATGGAGCAAAAGTAATAAACTGCAGAAAGGACTCAATGGGTCAAGCAGCATCTGTGGAAACAAAAGGATGGTTGACATTTGTGGACAAAGACCCTGTGTAAGGACCGAGGATGAAGAGGGAAGATAGCCAGAATAGAGAAGTGGGTGAGACAGTCGCTGGTATGACATAGAACCAGATGAGTGAGGGGGGTGGAGGGGAGGAAATGTGGACACATGCAACAAGGTATGGGAGGGGTAAGAGGATAGCAATGGTGAACAAAGGAAAATATAAAGACCAGGTGGATAGATATATTGATGAAGGGTTGATAAAACAAGATGGGAGAAAGGAATAATTCTTGTTAACAAGGAGAGGGATGGAAAATGAAGGAGGAAAGAAACTGCGAGAACTGGTAGGAATGGAAAAGGAACATTATTTGTTCCAGCAGTTAGCAGTTAACAGTATGATGTCTAAAACTGGAAAATTCAATGTTTGTACTATGGGGCTGTAGGTTAATCAAGTGGGAAGTGATTCTTCAAGTTTGTATTGGGCCTCACAGTGGCAATGGAGAAGGCAGAGGGCAGACAAGTTCCTGTTGAAGTGGGAAGGAAGGCTGAAGTGACATGCGCCCTGAAGCTCAAGATGGCCATTACGGTCAGAGCGCAGATACTCATCAAAATGGTAGCCTGGTCTATGCTTTGTTTTGCTGATATACAAGAGGCCACATCGTGAGCGCCAAATTCAATGGACAAGGTTGGAGTCAATGTTGGAATCTCTGCCTCACCCAAAACAAGTGTATAGGTTCCTGAATATCCTAAGGAAAAAAAGATGTTGGCCGGACTTGTAGGGCCGAGATGGCCTGTTTCCGTGCTGTAATTGTTATAATTGTTATATGGTTAATAATGATGAGAGAGGAGGTGATGGGACAAATGTTGTACCTTCCTATGGTTGCAGGGCAAGGTGGATGGGAAGGGATGACCAGGCCAGGGGTCATGGAGAGAGTGGTCCCTGCTGGAAGTAGAAAGGGAGGGTGGGAATGAGACAGGAAGATGTGTCTGATGCTGGGATCCCATTGCAGCTAGCAGAAGTGGCAAAGGATGGTGTACTGATGTGAGGGTGAGTGAGGTAAATGTTGAGGACCAAACAAATTCTATCTCCGTTCTGTCTGAGGAAAGAGTAAGTGAAAGAAGATGTATGGTAAATGGAGGAAATGCTTGCGAGGAATCGATCATCTATGACAGAGGAGGAACCATGTTTACAGAAGAATTACATTTTTCATTTAACCAACTAGTTCCAGTATCTTACAAAGTGATACCAATACATTTGGCATCGTTTTTTCCAACAAGCATAAAACATTTAAATTGGAGGAGCAGCACTTCATATTTCGCTTGGGCAGTTTGCACCCCAGCGGTATGAACATTGACCTCTCTAATTTCAGGTAGACCTTACTTTCTCCTCCCCTTCTCAGCTCTCCCTCAGTCCCCACTGGCTCCATCTCTTCCTTTCTTCTTTCTTCCCCCCCCCCCCGACATCAGATTGAAGAAGGGTTTTGAACAGAAACTTTGCCTATTTTCTTGAATCCATGATGCGGCTTCACCGCTGAGTTTCTCCAACATTTTTGTCTACCTTCGATTTTCCAGCATCTGCAGTTCCTTCTTAAACATTAAAATATTCTCTGCACTTCCAGGTTCTACAGCAAGTTCCAGCTGAAACTTAAAATAATTGACTGAGTTTACCAGGCTAATTTAATCAATCAAAGAAATCTGACACTGCAACTTCTTGTGCTCCACTCGATCATAGCAAAAGGATTTGAGTATAGGAGCAGGGAGGTTCTACTGCAGTTGTACAGGGCCTTGGTGAGACCACACTTGGAGTATTGCGTACAGTTTTGGTCTCCTAATCTGAAGAAATCCATTCTTGCAGAGAGGGAGTACAGAGAAGGTTCACCAGACTGATTCCTGGGATGTCAGGACTTTCATATGAAGAAAGACTGGATAGACTCGGCTTGTACTTGCTAGAATTTAGAAGATTGAGGGGGGATCTTATAGAAACTTACAACATTCTTAAGGGGTTGGACACAGGCTAGATGCAGGAGGATTGTTCCCGATGTTGGGGAAGTCCAGAACAAGGGGTCGCAGTTTAAGGATAAGGGGGAAATTTTTTAGGACCGAGATGAGAAAAACATTTTTCACACAGAGTGTGGTGAATCTCTGGAATTTTTGCCACAGAATGTTTTTACAGAACCTGACTACATTAATGCACATATCTTTGACAGGGCTATTAAATTGACAAAATACAAGCTACCTTCTCATTTTAATTTCCAGCAAACTCAAGAATTATTCAAATCTAACGCGTTGCTGTGCACTATTTAAACGTTTCCAAGAAAGTAAAATACTGAATCAAATTTGATGAACGGACATAATTAAAAGGAGCGTCAGTCAATGGAATAACATAGCACACAGAACAGTATGTACAGGAAAAGGCTCTTCAGTCCATAAACTGATTCCTCTGCCTGCAATTGATCCATATTCCTCAATTCCTATCATATACATGTGCCTTTCAAAGAACCTTCTGTATACCACTATTGTATATGTTTCCAGCACCACCATTGACAGCATGTGAGAAAACTTGCCCTACACATCCATCCATCCCCAAAACTCTCATCTTGTTTGTTTCTATCAAACTATGAGCGCGTATGTGTACCTGGAACTACACTACAATCATGCACAATAGCGCTAAAATATTTGCACCACATTACTCACCATTGTCCTGTGGTCATTTGTGTCAAGTTTCGTTCTGATTTGTGTTATATTACACAAGTTGTTGACATTTAAAAATAAAAAACACTTTGAGAACAATAACTTGTCAGTTTGTGTGGCATCTGCTGGGAGATTCTGGCAGTTTTCAGCTATGATGTCACAATGGGATCTCATTTACATAAGCTGCTGTGAACAGTCCTCCTGTCAACCAACAGTGTTCCACCCAGTTCATTGAGAGATTTGTTGTTGTAAGGAGAGGGAGGGAGTGGGGGAGGAGAAGAAATGTTATTTAAACATTGTAGTTAGTGGTAGAGTGCGAGATGGGAGAGGTGAGGGAGGGAGTGACTGAGGGTAGGGAGAAGGAGAAGAAGTGGGGTGAGGGAGGGGGGGAGGAGGAGAGGGCAGAGGAGGAGGGGGAGGGAGTGAGTGTATGAGCCGCGCCTGTGCAATTGGGGGCTATGGATGAGTGGTGGAATATTGTATTGGGGGAATGGGTTGCATTGGAGGAATAGGTTGCGTTGGGGGAAACGGGTTGCATTGGGGAAATGTGTGAGTGGTGGAATATTGCGTTGGGGGAATGGGTCCCAATGGGTCAGGGGGGCAGGGAGGGTAGAGGGGATAGGGAGGGTGGGAGGGAGGGGATGACTGAGGGGAGGGAGTGACTGAGGGTAGGGGAAAGGAGAGGTGAGGGTAGGGGAAAGGGAAAGGGGGGAGGTAGGGAGGGAGAGGTGAGGGAGGGAGGGGTGAGGGAGGGGGAGGGGAGGGAGGGAGGGAGGAGGGAGGGAGGGGAGGGGGGGGGGGGGGGGGGGGGGGGGGGAGAGGGGGGGGGGGGGGAGGGGGGGGGGGGAGAGGGAGGGGGAGAGGGAGAAAGAGATGGAGGGATGGAGAGAGAGAAGGGGAGAGGGAGGGAGAGGGAGGGAGAGGGGGCGAGAGGGAGGGAGAGGGAGGGGGAGGGGGAGAGGGAGGGAGGGAGGGTGAGGGAGGGAGAGGTGAGGGAGAGGGGGAGAGGTGAGGGAGGGAGGGAGGGTGTGAGGGAGGGAAGGGGAGGGAGAGGTTAGGGAGATGGGAGGGGGAAGGGAGGGGTGACGGAGGGAGGGAGGGAGGGAGGGAGAGGTGAGGGGGATGAGAGGAAATGAGCCGTGCCTGCGCTGTTGGGAGCTATGAGTGAGTGGTGGAATATTGCGTTGGGGGAACTGGTTAAGTTGGGGCAATGGGTGAGTGGTAGAAACGGGTTGTATTGGGGGAACAGGTGAATGGTGGATTATTGCGTTGGGGGAACGGGGCCCAACGGGTCCCACTTGATCTAGTCCCTATTAAACTTTGCACCTCTCACCTTAAAGCAATGTCCTTTAGTTGACATTTCCACCCTTGGATAAAGGTTCTGACTGTCCTACGAATGCTTCGCAAAATTTCATAAACTTCTATCCAATCTCCAATCAACCTTCAATGCTCCAGAGTAAACAATCTAACTTTGTTTAACCTCCCTTTATAGTTAACACACTTTAATCCAGGCAGCATTCTCGTAAATCTCGTATGCGCCTTTTCCACAGCTCCTACATCCTTTCTGTAGTGGCGCAACCAGAATTGTACTCATTATTCCAATTTGAGATGCAAAAAAACTCAACTTATTACCATAAAATCAATCAAAGAAATCTGACACCGCAACTTCTTGTGCTCCACTCGATCAACACTTGGAAACTGTGACCCAGGGTCAACTGATTCAACCTATATGTCTTTTAGGAATCTTAACTAATCTCATTGAAATGAATTATTTTTACAGAACCTGACTACATTAATGCACATATCTTTGACAGGGCTATTAAATTGACAAAATGCAAGCTACCTTCTCATTTTAATTTCCGGCAAACTCAAGAATTATTCAAATCTAACGCGTTGCTGTGCACTATTTAAACGTTTCCAAGAAAGTAAAATTCGGAATCAAATTTGATGAACGGACTAATTAAAAGGAGCGTCAGTCAATGGAATAACATAGCACACAGAACAGCATGTACAGGAAAAGGCTCTTCAGTCCATAAACTGATTCCTCTGCCTGAAATTGATCCATATTCCTCAATTCCTATCATATACATGTGCCTTTCAAAGAACCTTCTGTATACCACTATTGTATATGTTTCCAGCACCACCATTGACAGCATGTGAGAAAACGTGCCCTACACATCCATCCATCCCCAAAACTCTCATCTTGTTTGTTCCTATCAATCTATGAGCGTGTATGTGCACGCAGAACTATGCCAAAATGGTGCAGAATAGCACTAAAATGTTTGCACCACCTTACTCACCATTGTCCTGTGGTTGTTTGTGTAAAGTTTTGTTCAGAATTGTGTTATATTTCACAAGTTATTGACATTTAAAAATAAAAAAAACACTTTGAGAACAATAATTTGTCAGTTTGTGTGGCATCTGCTGGGAGAATCTGGCAGTTTTCAGCTATGATGTCACAATGGGATCTCATTTACATAAGCTGCTGTGAACAGTCCTCCTGTCAATCAACAGTGTTCCACCCAGTTCATTGAGAGATTTGTTGTTGTAAGGAGAGGAGGGAGGGAGTGGGGGAGGGGAGGGAGAAGAAATGTTATTTAAACATTGTGTTTAGTGGTAGAGGAGGGGAGTGGTGAGGGAGGGAGTGACTGAGGGTAGGGAGAAGGAGAAGAAGTCGGAGAGGGAGGGGTGAGGGGGGAGGGTGTGGAGGAGGGGGGGGGGAGGAGGAGAAGGCAGAGGAGGGGAGGAGTGTATGAGCCGCACCTGTGCAGTGGCGGGTTATGGGTGAGTGGTGGAATATTGTATTGGGGGAATGGGTTGCGTTGGGGGAACGGGTGAGTGGTGGAAATGGGTTGCGTTGGGAAAATGTGTGAGTGGTGGAATATTGTGTCAGGAAAATGGGGGAGAGAACGGGGCCCAACGGGTCAGGGGGGTAGGGAAGGTAGAAGGGCTATGGAGGGGGGCAGGGAGTGACTGAGGGTAGGAGAAAGGGGAGGGAGAGGTGAGGAAGGGAGTGGTGAGGGAGGGAGAGGTGAGGGAGGGAGAGGGGAGGGAGAGAAAGGAGAGTGAGGGAGAGGTGAGAGTGAGGGAGAGGTGAGGGAGGGAGAGGTGAGGGAGGGAGGAGAGGGAGAGGTGATGGAGGGAGGGAGGGAGGGAGAGTGATGGAGGGAGGGAGGGAGGGAGAGGTGATGGAGGGAGGGAGGGAGGGAGAGGTGATGGAGGGAGGGAGGGGAGAGGCGATGGAGGGAGGGAGGGGAGAGGCGAGGGAGGGGAGAGGCGAGGGAGGGGAGAGGCGAGGGAGGGGGGAGGGGAGAGGGGAGAGGTGAGGGAGGGAGAGGTGAGGGAGTGAGAGGTGAGGGAGGGAGAGGTGAGGGAGTGTTGGGGATGAGGGGAAATGAACCGCACCTGCGCAGTTGGGGGCTATGAGTGAGTGGTAGAATATTGCGTTGGGGGAAATGGTTATGTTGGGGCAACGGGTGAGTGGTAGAAACGGGTTGTGTTGGGTGAATGGTGGATTATTGCGTTGGGGGAACAGGGCCCAACGGGTCCCACTTGGTCTAGTCCCTATTAAACTTTGCACCTCTTACCTTAAAGCAATGTCCTTTAGTAATTGACATTTCCACCCTTGGATAAAGGTTCTGACTGTCCTATGAATGCTTCACAAAATTTCATAAACTTCTATCCAATCGCCAATCAACCTCCAACGCACCAGAGAAAACAATCTAAACTTGTTTAACCTCCCTTTATAGTTAACACACTTTGATCCAGGCAGCATTCTCCTAAATCTCGTCTGCACCTTTTCCACAGCTCCTACATCCTTTCTGTAGTGACGTAACCAGAATTGTACACATTACTCCAATTTGAGATGCAAAAAAACTCAACTTATGAATGGTAATTCATTCCAGTACCCTCTGGTGGACTGAAGTAAAAACTGTGGACTATAGTAAAAAAGTAACAATTTATACACTTGAATTCAGAAGGAGGAGGAATAGTCCAGCTTGTCCACCAAGGATTTCTCAGTTCGAAATGAATTAACTCAATTCAGTTACATCAGGTCTCAAGCTTCTTGAAAGAAGCAACATCAAACATATTAGAAAAGGAATATAATTGAGAAACCATCTCATGTATCATAACGCAAGCTACAATAAACTGTAGGACCAGAAAGATCTCACAATATAATGTTTAGTAATCAACAAAGTGCCATTTAAAGTGCAATGATGTGGAAATAGGCCATTCAGCCCATTTAGATTGCTCTTTTTTATAGAATACATAAACACACTATGCACTACAAACTCTGACCTCCAACACCTTGAGCAGTGACCATCCAGTTGGAATTCCCCACAACTGTTGTTGTCGCTTGATACTGGTCTCCAACCTGATCCAATGGGACAGGAGCCTCTTAATCTCCTCGAGTTTAGCCTTTAAAGGGGAGGATTGGGCAGCATACTTTGCCCACAATGATATACAGTAGGGCTGATGGTCTACAAATACACCTCTGGTTTATCAGACATTTGATGGTGTGCAACAAGAACTATATTCGTAACAGTTCCATCACATATACTCAATTCCAGTGCACCTGCGGCCAAACCTCCCTGCATGGATTGCTCTCTCTTTAATGCTTCACTGCTTACTCTTCATCTTGTTTCATGCTTATGTTTCCCATTTTAAATCCTCCTTCACGATACATTTCTTTCTGGATATTGTTTCTGTTCTCTCGGCTCAGCCTCTGCACCTTGAAAACTCTCATCATCGATGATTATAATTCTCTTCTCAACCTTATTTGCTCACATTCTCCTCCTTTCCAGAACAAGTCTCCCCTCGCAATATAAACCATCCTCCATATATCTTCCAGCCATCCCTAGAGATGCAACATCTTATATGACCTCTCTATATACAGTGTGATTATCACATGGAAGGAAATCACAGATTATGTTCTCCCATGGATCTCCAGCCAAGACCATACTTTCAAGCTCCCTTATCTTTCACTTTCTCCCATAGCCATCCCGGCCAAACTGCTCTGAACTCTAACAAAACTCAATTCTAACTCCGTGCTTTTTCCAAACTCATCTTGTTCGTGAGTCTCATTCCCTTTTCTCTTAATAATTGCCATGAAATTGTTTGAACAATCAACTTCCTTTCCTGCCACACACTCGCAAGTTTCATGAAGACATAGGAGCAGAATTAGGCCTCTCAGCCCATCAAGTCTACTCCGCCATTCAATCATGGCCGATCTATTTATCCCTCTCAACGCTATCTCCTGCCTTGTCCCCATAACCTTTAGCACCCTTCCTAATCATCTCGGTCTTTCAGTGTCCTAGTAACCACTTATCTTTCCATGAGATACTGGAAAGGGTACAGGATATATCGGGTGTTTTGCTGGAGAACTAGTCATGCTCCATCCAAACTCTTCCAAGACATCTACATGACTGGTATTTATTCGAAGAGAAGGGAAATTATCTAGCAGATCTTTATTATTCAATACAGCTAATTATTTCCTGATCAGTCAACTGTCACTCACTGGGAAAGTATTGGTGCAGATAATGCTGTCAAGTGGAGTTTATTTATCAATGAGCAGAGGTTTTGTCCGGGCCAAACAGCAAGCCCATGAGTGATTTGATTCGGAATAAAAACATTAAAAAAGAAATTGGAGAAATGAGGCAGGAGGAAGGAAAAGGCCCACAATACCAGGATCAAGAATTGCTCTTTTCCTCTAACTATCAGGAATGACCTGCACAATCCTAAACCTATCCTGGCAACGGAGCACAATGAACCACCTCTTGCACTGCCATGGACTTATTTTCTGATTGTGTTTTTGTATTTTAAGTTATAAACTTTATTTTTGCAGTCTTTTTCTTTTCACTGTATTATAGATTTCACATTTAATTTATATTTGTCTGTGTTGTCCGAATATATATGTGGCACGCAAGAATTTAATAGTACCTGTTCCTCACCATACTTGTGAGTATTACAATAAACTTGACACGATTAGAATTGTTGAAAGAAGAAACTCGTGGAGCCATCGATGCGAGGGAGGATGAGAGAGATCTTGCAACAAACCAGTGTTAAAACAAATCTTTGCAAATATTGACAGGAGACAAAACTCGACCCTCAGTTTTGCCAAATTTTGCCATAGAGGGAGTACAGAGAAGGTTCACCAGACTGATTCCTGGGATGTCAGGACATTCATATGAAAAAAGACTGGATAGACTCGGCTTGTACTCGTTAGAATTTAGAAGATTGAGGGGGGATCTTATACAAACCTTCAAAATTCTTAAGGGGTTGGACAGGCTAGATGCAGGAAGATTGTTCCCGATGTTGGGGAAGTCCAGGACAAGGGGTCACAGTTTAAGGATAAAGGGGAAATCCTTTAGGACCGAGATGAGAAAAACATTTTTCACACAGAGAGTGGTGAATCTCTGGAACTCTCTGCCACAGAAGGTAGTTGAGGCCAGTTCATTGGCTATATTTAAGAGGGAGTTAGATGTGGACCTTGTGGCTAAAGGGATCAGGGGGTATGGAGAGAAGGCAGGTACGGGATGCTGAGTTGGATGATCAGCCATGATCATATTGAATGGAAGTGCAGGCTCGAAGGGCCGAATGGCCTATTCTTGCACCTATTTTCTATGTTTCTATGTGACTGGTTGACTGGGCTCCTTTTGAACAGTAATATTTTATGATTCTCTATTTTTTATTTTTTATCTGAAAAATCACATTTATGCAACCAAGAAACATATTTTTTCAGTCCCAGCTCTAAACCTAATGTGACTACAGATACACACTACTTTAGATTCAAACCAAAAGAAAATTCACGACAGTTGAGAGCAAGATTTTATTTGATTTAGAGATGCAGAGGTGGAAACAGGTCCATCTGGCCACTGGGTCCACGCCGACCAGCGATCCCGTACACGAACAGTATCCTATACACTAGGGACAATTTACACCCTTTACCAAAGCCAATTAACCCACAAACCTGTACATCATTGGAGTGTGGGAGGAAACCAGAGCACCCGGGGCAAACCCAGGTGGTTCACGGGTAGAATGTACAAACTCCGTACAAACAGCACCCATAATGCGGATTGATCCGGGGTCTTTGTCGGTTTAAGGCAGCAACGCTACCGCTACTCCACCATGCCACCCACAAGGTGGAATGCTTGTGGAAGAGAATGCCTCATCTTCCTTTGGGTTCCATGCATTGAACATCATTCAACATCTGCGTAAGTGCTCCTGGAATTGACCTTCAAAGAAACCCAGTTATGTTCCTCCACCAAAGAAGGACATGCACACTTTGTGTAAGTAGAACAGCATAAGAAGATGTTAACGTTGAAAAGGTGTCACTTTAATCAATCCTCACGCTTCATTGTGAACTGACATGACATTGATGGTGACTGGCTTATAACAATCTGTTCAGTAGTGAATCACAATTTACAATAATACATCACAGAAAACACTTTGACTTTCCAAGGGAAGTCTTTTAAATTGTTTTCTAAAATTATTCCTACACCCTCAGCGACTACCATATGTTCACGTTGAAACAGATTGTATATATTTGATGGATGACATAAATGAACACGGACTAGAGATCACTGCCATATTTTATTGAAATGCTTGCAGAATCAATATTTCTGACACCAGCAACAGAAAATATGAAGCAAACTATTGTTTCCACTATCAAAGCTGCATATAAAACTAACGTGGGTTATGTTGATCAGGCTACAGAACTGAAAAATGCAACAAATTAACATAATGTAATTGCAAAATACAAGACTAATAGGCTTGTCATAGTATGGAATTTTAACAATTCAAATGCAGGCTGGAACTGCCATAGTGCCAAGGGCTTAGAAGGGGCGGAATTTGTTAAGTGTGTTCAGGAAAGTTCCTGCACGCAATAGATAAAGGACAAAACTTGACCTTCTCGTGGGGAATTGGGTTGGGCAAGTGACAGACATGTCAGTGGTGAGCAGTTTGAGACCAGCGATCACAGTCTATTCGTTTTGAGGATGATGGGAGAAATTGAGGCTCCAGTCAAAAGGAAGGAGACATGGTTGAGGCATAGGCAGTTGGGATCAACTGCATCCGTGGAGCAGGATAAGCAAATGAGGATTGTACCTAAATGGAAATTTGGGGGGGGAATAGGGTAAGAGATAGCTCTGGCAAATAAGATTAAGGAGAATCTCAAGATAATTTGTAAGTGTATTAAGGGGAAAATGGTAACTAGGAAAGAATAGGGTCCCTCAGAAACCGGAGGGGTTATTACTGTCTAGAGCACCAGGAGATGGGCAACTTTCTCAATGAAAATGTCTTCTTTGCTTTTAACATGGATAAGGGCATGAAGACCAGGGAACTTGAGAAGTTAATGGCAACGTCTTGAGGATTGTCCGTATAGCAGTCGATGAGATGTTGATTGTCCTGAAACATAGATAGATTTTTTTCCTGGGCCTGATCAGGAATATCCAAAGTAGAGATGGTTGAAAGCATTAAGTTCCTAGGAGTAAATATCAGCAGCAACTTGTCCTGGACCACCATATTGAAACAATGGCCAAGAAAGCACACCAACGCCTCTACTACCTTAGAAGGCTAAAGGGCCTGTCCCACCAGCATGCGATTGCATGCGTCTAGCACGACCAAACGTGGTCACTTAAGGCAAACGGCCGCGCGGGGCCGGTCCCACTTCGAACCGCGGAGGCGTATGGAGTTGTGCGGGGCTGGTCCCGACATCATACTCACCAATCAGCTGGGCAGGATGCGGGCCGACTGAATTTGGACTTCACACGGCGTCGGGCGGTGACGTCATCACGCAACGGCACACCAGGAGGTGACGTCATCGCGCAACGCAACGCTCTAAGCGTACGCCATCAAGACGTTGCGTATGCCCTCAATGCACCTGCGGGCCAACAGGCCATTGGCGCGCGGAACGTTCGGCCAGTGCAGGATTTTCGGAGCCCCGCACAACTCCATACGCCTCCGCGGTTCGAAGTTGAACCGGCCCCGCGCGGCCTTACGCCTCGAGCGACTACGTTTGGTCGCGCTAGATGCATGCAATCGCATGCTGGTGGGACAGGCCCTTTAGTAAGTTCAGCAGGTCCCGAACAACTTTTCAACTTCTACAGATGCGCTGTAGGAAGCATTTTATCGGGATGAATCACAGCATGGTTTGGGAAATAGCAAGGTGGCAAAATCAGTTTTGATTAAGGCTTTTAATCTTTCATAAATTCTATTTTGAAATAAAATGTTATTTTGCACATCATTCATTCACAATACTGCATAGTAACGGAAAAACCTGGCACGAAGACACTTGTATCTATAAATAATGCAATGAGAGGATGTCAAATCCAATGTTAATTTGCATATTGTAGGTTGCGAATGCATTACAAACCAGCATAATACTGATTAAGTACCTGTAGTATTGCTGTTATACAACAAACATGTGAATACATATTTTCAATGCATTTGAAAATGAGTCTTACCTGCAGCAGAGAAATTTCCTTCAGAAAATATTTTTCATTATCATTTTTATACAGATCACAAATCTATGTTTTATTTCCAGAATAAATTCCTCATGTTGTTTCCTCTCCTGTACTTTGTACTTTCTATGGTTTTACCTCAAGGTTAGCAGTGCATGGATTTCAAAAGACTTTGGCAAAAATATGCTCAAAACCAATTTGTGGCTCATTTGGCAGATTGCCGACTTTGTGTCCACGGGTTGTAATTCAGTTTCCTCTGCAGAGACTAGTGCTCTAAAACCTAGCCTACCAGTGCCGTGCCAAGGAAGGTCTACATAGCTGCAGTGGCCATCTTTCAAACCAGGTGAAGCACTGGTGAAGTCTTGATTAGTACAGGTGTTCTTGATTAGTGCAGGTGTCAGAGGTTATGGGGAGAAGAATGGGGTTTGGAGGGAAACATGGACCAGTCATGATTGAATGGCAGAGTGCACTTGATGGGCCGAATGGCCCATTTTCACTCCTATTCCTTATGACTGTCTCAAGTTAGTGCTAAGGTTACTGTGGATTATTTAGAACAAGAGCAGGGGAGTTATTACCATTGTCATGGCCAACGTTTATCCCCATTACGAAAATACAAGTTACCTGGTCATTATCATGCAGCTGTTGTGGGAGCTTGCTCTGTACAAATTGGCAGTCAGGTTTCTTTCATTATAAAATTGTTTATACCTCAAGGTTCTTACTCGATGTGGAGCATTTTGATATGTCCTGAAAGGGACACACAAAGTGATAAATAAAAATTACATCCTTTCAGGGGCTAAAGGATATGAGTTTGACATTGTATTTTTCCCAGTTTTATTGCAGTTAATGGAAGATGATGTCAGTGTATAAACAAGCACATTGGAGTGTTAAATAACACCAGAAAGTGCCGGTCATAAAAGTTAAGACAGCTTGCATGGATTGAATAAGAGAATCAAATATCGGGTTGATGGCATGCTGAGTTCTTTCAGCACTCTCTGGTGTTATGTCAGATTTTCAACATTTGCAGTGTTTTAGTTTGAGTGTTAAATTGTTTACATGAATTAATTTTCACAGAAATAAGCAACCCCGTAAGAAGGATTGAATGGAACGTCATATCCACAAAACAGGAAAAAAATATTTAATAGACACAACTTCATTATGTAACAGCATATTCAACTGAATGCAACAGAAACTCAAGAAACTCAGAAATATGAACACAACTGGCAGTTTTGTTCAATGGTTGAATGCAGTCATTAAGTCACTGTGTCAAACTCTTCCTTTGTGACCTTTTATAGAGTTTAGAGATACAGCACGGAAACAGGCCAATCGACACACGGGGTCTGCGCCGACCAGCGATCCCATTCATTTAGCCCTATCCTACACACTAGGAACAATTTACATTTTTTACTGAAGCAAATTAACCTACAAACCTGTACGTCTATGAAGTGTGGGAGGAAATCGGTGCACCCAGAGAAAACCCATGCGGTCACGGGAGAACGTACAAACAGCACCCATAGCCAGGATCAAACCCAGGTCTTTGGAGCTGTAAGGCAGCAACTACCGCTGTGCCACCGTTTCATATCAAGAGTTTTAGAATGTGATTACATTTATACTTTTAAGTTATGAAATACCTATACTTTTTAATTAAAAAAATATATATTTTTGAATATTATTGAAACATTCAACCACAAGCTATATGTAAGAGGGAGTTAGATGTGGCCCTTGTGGCTAAAGGGATCAAGGGGTATGGAGAGAAAGCAGGTACAGGATACTGAGTTGGATGATCAGCCATGATCATTTTGAATGGCGGTGCAGGCTCGAAGGGCCGAATGGCCTACTCCTGCACCTATTGTCTATGTTTCTATGTAAGAGGCCAAGATTTGATTCCACATTAAGTTGACACTCATTCCTCATGTGTTGACACTCAGAAAAAAGTACACCCTTTTATTTTGTTGATTGTGTGATGGAGAATTAGTGGCCAAGAGGTTTTGTGTTGATGGCAAGGCGCATTCTGATGTGATGCTAGCAGCTTCCTCCGCTTAACCCACACATAGATTGATTAAAAAAAACTGACAGCTGGCAGGGCCAGGCCACAAGTTTTGTTGGCTGTCTAAACTGGCAAAGCATTAAATTCTCCTGACAGTTCGAGACACTGTTAGTTTACTGTAGTTTAGAGATACAGCTTGTGAACAGGCTCTTTGGCCCAGAGTCTGCACTGACCAGCGATCAGTGATGTATTCACATGTCTGTTGTATAATTTTTACCGAAGCCAAATAACCTCCAAACCTGTTTGTCTTTGGAGTATGAGAGGAAGCTGGAGCACTTAGTGAAACCCCACATGGTCACAGAGAGAATGTACTAACTCCATACATACAGCACCCGTAGTCGGGTCTCTGGCGCTATAAGGCAACAACTGTACCACTGCGGCACTGTACCACTCTTTTAAAACACTCAATTCAGTGAGGGCAACTCATGGCCTCAGTCATGCCCCTTCCATAATGTGGACATCCTTCCTTTACTCCCCTTCTAACATTGCAATACTCACTCAATATTGTCCCTCTGACAGTACATCACTCCCTCATCATTGTCTCCTGACAAGCTGGAAAGAGTACAGAGAAGATTTAAAAGGATGTTGCCAGGACTTGAGGGCCTGGGCTATAGGGAGAGGTTGGAGGCTAGGACTTTACTCCTTGGACACGGTAAGCTGAGGGGGGTCATGAGATCATAAATGGTAGGAGCAGAATTAGGCCATTCCGCCCATCAAGTCTACTTTGCCATTCAATCATGGCTGATCTATCTCTCCCTCCCAACCCCTTTCTCCTGACTTCCCCCCATAACCTCTGACACCTGTACTAATCAAGAATCTATCTATCTCTGCCTTAAATATATCTACTGACTTTGCCTCCACAGCCTTCTGTGGCAAAGAATTCCACAGAGTCACCACATCTTCCAGAGATGTGTTAGATCCTGGGGGAAATAGATAAGGTAAATGCACATTGTTTCACCTTGAGTAATGGAATCATGTACCAGAGGACATAGGTTTAATGTAATAAAGGAAAGTTTTAATAGGAAACGGAGAAGCAATTTGCCCCTGTTCTCCAGAGCTATTCCCAGCCATTCAAATAAATGGATTCACTGTTCCTGTTCCTATCATGGATAGGAAAGGTTTAGAAGGTTTAGAGTGTAATGGGCCAAATGTGAACAAATGGGACTAGCGTAAATGGGCCATCTTAGTCGGCATGGACGTGTTGGGCTGAAGGGCCTGTTTTCTTGCTGCATGACTATGAATTACACTCGGCTTAAGAAGCTCAGCAGTGGCCCCAGCGTACATTCTTGGGAGTTCAGAGGACATTGTGTGAGATCAAATGCAGGAAGTTACTGATGGAACCAAGCTCGCAAGCTCACTAATTGTATGTTTGCACAATATCTCAATGTCATGATATTCACCAGGGAACTTCCTGAGCTCTGCTGCAAATTCCGGCTCAGTCAATGTTGCACACTTCCAGTTCAGCTATGGACATGACATAACTGGCTGACAATTTTTTCCCCACGTTTTAAGGACAACTTTAATTTTGAATGCACCTCCTGACAAATAACTAATACTCAGGGTCTTATCTCAAAACATTTGACCAGCTTTCCCCTGGACTTATTCCCTGAAGTACTGCCCAAGGTTAGTTCATGTTGATTATTTTAAAGTTACAAGCAAAAATCTGACTGCAACATTTATTCATATGTTTAAGATAAATCTTGAGTCACACTCCCTGCACCTCGAGTGTTGTATCACTATTACGTTGCATGCTATGGTCTCTCTCTATCATGTTTTATGTTCATCTCAGTTCTAACATTGGCAGATGTGCCTTTATTTGTCTTTGGGTTCCAAGTTTCACTTTACTGCTTCAGTCTTTCCACATTGGAAACTTCTTTCTACAACTTTAATTTCCAACCTAATGGGCCTGTCCAACTTAGGCGAATTTTTAGGCGACTGCAGTCGCCACAAGTTCGCGGGTGGTTGCCGGAGAGTCGCCTTCATGGTCGTGAGGATTCTGCATTCTGGGAACTAGTCGCAGCCTCATTATTGTTGCCGTGAATTTTCAAAAATTAGTGGTGACTAGAATGAAGCCGCTATGGAGAGTAGCGAGAATTCTCGAGCCGTAGGTGGGTCGCCACGAGGTCCTAATGGGTTGCCAGGCGGTCAAAGGTTCTCGGAGGTTCTCGTAGCCGGTGTAGGTTGTAGCCGGTACTGACCGTTGAACTCATTTGAAAAAAAAAGTTAAGCAGTAGTTTTCAGAATCAAGGATAACCGACTGGTAATGTTGAATTTCCGCCGAGCTTCACAGCCATGTATCTCTGGCTTCTTAAAGGTTTTCTCCACTCCTTCTCCTCCTTCTCCTCCCTCTTTTAAAGGACTTACCATACATTGCTTTAGCCATTATTTTACAGCGCCAACCTTTCTGTTCATCTCGGTGTGTGTGTTTCACCTTGGCTTTGCACTGTGTGGATTTTTTAGACAGGGCAAGTGGGAGGACCACTGTCTAAAACATTCACATGGTCTGGTGAAGGAAGTGATGTGTTTCTGTGAGTGTGTGTTCCACTCTGACAGTCGTCGTTCCAGTTCTCGGTTTTTCGGTTCTTGACAGTCGCCGGCAGTCTGCTGAAAAATCGCCTAAGTGGAACAGGCCCATATAGCTACCACTTTGATCAAGTCCCAGTCACCCTTCTCAAAACCTCATTCTTGGCTTGAAGCTTCAAGCTTGTGTAAAGTGCCCCCTGACGTTTTTTTTTAATGGATAAAGGAAATGGATAAATCCAAAATGTTGTGTTCACAGTGGAAGGCATCATCAGTCATGAGTGTCTCTGCATTAATGACCATTTAAGCATCTCAACAAAGTTATGTCACTTAAAATTGGCAGCTTCATCTGACAATAAGAGGTTACTGAGATTCAATATTCAAAAGCACCCGTTGAAGAGAACTAAATTGTATAGGTCAGAAGGATTTTTTGTTTATAGTGCTTAACTCACTGCACTTCTCTTCCGCAAATATTTACATTGAAAAGATAAAACTCTTTAATGTTATTTCCATTTATCCCTCTGGCTTTTTTTTTTTGCTTTCCTTTGATCATCATCAGTATATTTTGCAAGGTTTCACTACATGCCATGCAGCCCAAGCTCAAGCCACGTGGCTTCTGGTTCAAATTAACCTTTTCACTTTTGATTGAACTGTGATCATCAATATTGTTGTAATAACAACAGTTCTCTAACCACTGTTCTCATTGATGCATTGATGCATGGAATTTATTCTCCATGCTCTAACACCACATCAACTCTGCATTTTCCTCACAATGTTTTCCTTCAGTAGTACAAAGTCATTTAATATCGGAAAAGAGCTATCATTATTCATTATATATGATCCTTTAAAAGTATTTTATTTCTTGTAAGTAAGAAGAATCATTGCGTTCCATCACTACCCGGAAGATAGATTCTGCAACTCATCCTCTTCACTTTCTTCCATACTCAGCTCTCTCTCTCTCCTCTCCCCTCTCCCTCTCCCTCTCTCTCTCTCTCTCCGCCTCTCTCTCTCTCTCTCTCTCTCCCTCTCCCTCTCTCCCTCTCCCTCCCCTCTCCCTCCCTCCCCAAAAGATAGGATCTCAA
This sequence comes from Leucoraja erinaceus, assembly GCF_028641065.1. Lineage (NCBI taxonomy): Eukaryota > Metazoa > Chordata > Chondrichthyes > Rajiformes > Rajidae > Leucoraja > Leucoraja erinaceus. The sequence goes on along the minus strand of NC_073381.1, from coordinate 23,599,237 downwards.
GTACTTCAGCTTTATAGGGTAAAGGGCCTGTCCCACGAGCATGCGACTGCATGCGGCAAGCGGGACCAAACCAGAAGCGGGGGCAGCGCGGAGGTCGAGTGAGTGACATGAAGTTTGAGCGAAGTCCACGGGAAGTTCGCGCGTGACGTACGGCATCGAGGTGGTGCTTATGGCGTCGAGGCGCTGCGTATGCCCGTCGAGGCGGTGCGTACGGTGTCGTGGCGGCTGCGGGCCGGCAGGCCGATGCCGCGCAGAATTTTTGAACACGGTCAGTTTTTTGGAGCCCCGCGTGATGTCGGGACCAGCTCTGCACAACTCCATATAGCTCCGGCGATCGAAGTGGGACCGGCCCCGCAAGGCTTTTAGACTCGCGTTAAATCACGCTTGCCGCATGGAGTCGCATGCTCGTGGGACAGGCCCTTTATGTTCCTACTTGGACAGATTCTGACCTTGATATAATGGGGCAAAATCATCTTAAACTACTTTCAAGTGCAGGCCTACCTTAATCCCAGTTATCCTGACAATGCTTGTAGACCATTATGTTGTGGTTAAAGATGCTTTATAATTTGTTCATATTCATCCTTTTATAAAATATCAATATCTCCACTGCTGTTACCAGACTTTTGTTTCCCAGATCACTATCTTGTTTCATACCTCTCAATGGTCATCTCAAATGTCCACTAGCTCAAATGTAACTGTTCAATGTCCCCTCAAATACAAAAATACCAACATGATTTCATGGGAGCCTGGTGATTTTAAGCTTTACTATAGATAGTTAGCCAGTTCTGAATTCAAACGACCAAGTTACTGGGGATCCCATGCCTCTCAATTTTCTGGATCAGTCTACCATGAGGGACTTTATAAAATGCTTTACCCACATCCGTGTGGACAACATCCATTGCCCTACCCTGATCAATCAAGTTCATAAGACATGACCTGCCATGGACAACGTCATGGACAATCCCTAATTAGTACATTCTATTCCAAATGCAAGTAAATCCGATCCTAAAGAATCTTCTCCAATAGCTTCCCTCCAACTACTGTGAGGCTCATAAGTGGCAGGTGGCACACTACTGCATGGGGGCAGCATGGTGGCACAGAGGTAGAGTTGCTCCCTTGTAGTGCCAAAGACCTGGGTTCAATGCCAACTTTGAGTGCTGTTTGTATGAAGTTTGTACATTCCCCCCGTGACCGCGTGGGTTTTCCCCAGGTGCTCCGGTCTCCTCCCGCACTCCAAAAACTTACAGGTTTGTTGGTTAATTGGCTTCTAAATATTGTAAATTGTCCCCAGTGTGTAGGATAGTGCTAGTGTACAGGGATTGCTGGTCGGAGCAGACTCGCTGTATCTCTAAACAAAACTAAACCTATAATATCATGGAATATCTCCTATAATAAAGCAACAACATTGGCTACTGCCAAATGCAACTGTCATATGCTGAGAGAATGGAGTGGCTGGGCTTGTATACTCTTGAATTTAGAAGGATGAGAGGGGATCTTATTGAAATATATAAGATTATTAAGGATTTGGACACGTTAGAAGCAGGAAACATGTTCCCGATGTTGGGTGAGTCTAGAACCAGAGGGCACAGTTTAAGAATAAGGGGTAATCCATTTAGAACAGAGATGAGGAATCACTTTTTCACAAAGAGCATTGTGAGTGTGGAATTCTCTGCCTCAGAGGGCGGTGGAGGCCCGTTTTCTGGATACTTTCAAGAGAGAGCTAGATAGGGCTCTTAAAGATAGCAGAATCAGGGGATATGGGGAGAAGACAGGAACGGGGTATTGATTGTGGATGATCAGCCATGATCATATTGAATGGTGGTGCTGGCACGAAGGGCCAAATGGCCTACTCCTCCACCTATTGCCTATTGCCTATACACCTTTTGCCTATCCTCCAGGACCTCCCTGTGGCTCGAGGAAATACAAAGATCTTTGTCAAAGTCTCTGCAATTTCCTCACTTCCTTTTCTCATTAACCTGGAATAGATTCTATCATGCTCTTGGGATTTATCCACCTAAATACATTTCAAGAACTCCCAACACCACCTCCTTCTTGATCTCAAACTTCCCTTGCATATTAGAATTCCCTATACTAATCCCACTGTCCTCCAGACCCTTATTGGTAAATACAGACATAAATAACTTGTTTATAACTTCACCTAAAACCTCTGACTCTAAGCATAAATGTTCTCCCTTATCCTCAAGCGGTCCTACCTTTTCCCTAGTTACCCTGTTGTTTCTAATGTACACACAAAAAGCCGTGAAACTTTTTAAATCCAATTACATTTCATGGCCCCATTCGGCCCCTTTAATTGCATGCAAATTCTCACTCATCGTAGTGTTTGGCACTGAGTAATTCTCAGTCAATATTGGGAAGGTTAATGTCACCCACTATGACGACCCTGGTGCCTTTGCATCTTTCTGTAATCTGTCTACATATCTGTTCTTCTATCTTCCTCTAGCTATTGAGGGGCCGATAGTACACTCCCTTCAGAGTGATTGCAACTTTCTTATTTTTGAGCTCTTAATGGATGGACCGTTTAGCGTGTCTTCTCCGAATGCCGCAGCTACAGTCTCCCTGATTAGCAGAGCAGCTACTCCACCTCTATTACCTCCCTCTCGATAACATCGGAAACATCAAAACCCTGGAGTATTGAGCTGCCAGACCTGTCCTCGAAACTATAACTATAATGGCTACAATTTAGGTGGCTTGGTGTGAAATGTTCACGGATACTTCTGTAAAGTGCCTAGAAATGTTTTGTTGCAGAAGAGGTACTGCATACGTACAAGTTAAAAGCGAAATAAGCTTTGGATCAACTTTTACTGTGGGACAAATATTCTACAGACACCCTTCCTGAAGAAATATCACTGGAGAATTCAATTAGTGCATGTTAGTTAAATCTATTTACACACTTTTTTTGTTAAATATATGCCCATCTAGCTTCCTACAGAGGATCGATGACAATTTAAGGGGAGGATTTGCTCACTGCTGATTTTGGAGAAGTAAAAGGGATATTTTTATTGTCATTTGTTAGTCATATTTTATTTTGTGCATCTCAAGCAGGGCAATGAATGAGGCAGCATTGATCACATTTCCCCAAGGAACTCTTGAGAGTTCAAGGTCATCCTTTGGAGAATAAGAAATGTCATTAGAAAACTCTCCCTGCTGTTACAGAATGACTGGCAGTGAGATTTCAACAAAATGCAGAACCGGCCCATGCACCCTTCTCACTGCTGTTCTTCACATGAAACACTAAAAATGTAACACAAGTGCATCTTTCAAACACTGTTATGGTACTCCTGAGTAGGAATTAATCTTTGTGACAAAACATGCACAGAATCAATCCCATCCTTCCAACCTCACCAGCTGTCCATTACTGGTACATAATATGTACTAAATATAGGACAGACTAATCTTCCATTTGTCCATTGCTTTGAAATCAAGTGATGAGAGCAAATCCCTGACATAAATCTGCATGAATGCTGACTGTGTCACAAAGATTCGCAGTCAGTGAGAACTGGGTCTGCACTCGCAATTCACAAGATTTACTTAATAAACCTAATGATTTTTTTTACAAATTATATATTTAAGAAAGCACCGAGTCATCCAGAAAAGGACATGCAGTGGTTATTTAATTCAAGCTCCCAGTAAGTTGTTAATTGTTAATTTTAATTTTCCGACTTCTTTCAACAGAGTGGTATGAAGTGACTAAATAAAATCAAACGTATTAAAATGTTCATTCTAAGGACTCAGGATGAGTTCAGAATGAGGATTAGTGGGAGCTGAATGCAAACCATCGTTCTGCTTGTGTTCTGCTAGTTGACAGCAGTAAGAGAGAGAGAAATCCCTGTTCAGCTGGCCTACATCAGCCAAATTTACTGCCTTCCAATAATCCATTAGCCTCCTGTCAACAGACCCAATCATCAGGAATATCATCTTTTTGATTTAACTTACATTAGAGGGTAGACGGTAGGCAAGATGTGCATGACGTAATTTGTTGCAGGCATTTTTAATGATTTAGAAGGCAAACAGTGTATTCAGTTTTGCATCCCCTTTCAAAAAGAGCAGCCTTGTTTTACTCTTTCTAAGATTTAGACTGGAACTTTTTCTGACCAGTCATAGAAAATTTACCTTTGTGCATTGACCTTCAGAGATAACAACCATATATCATAATTTGTAAAGATGGTGTAATATTTTCAAGCTTCAAGTTGAAATGTACTAAATTAACTATTTCTACTTCTCGGAGACTTTTTCATACATACTGCTGTACAAAAGCCCAGCAAGGCAATATCTTTAGTTTTGATTTCAGTAACATTATATATCTTTTAGTCCATTTGGATGACCTGTTAGCATTAGCTTTAACTTTTTACAAGCACTTCAATTTATGTCACTGAACAAGTTTCTTGGTGTTTGATCACTTGATGGTGTCAGCAGTCCTCAGCAAAATTTAAACAGATAAGGAAACACAAATCTGATGTCAAAGCACTGAGTAGATTTCTACTCAACAAATTAAAAACTCTTAAGTATTGATTTAACAGGATGGAATTATCTATCATTGCCTGGCAGAGACGTTACATACTTCCTCTGTGCTTTACATTAACAAACTATCACAGGAAAGAGAAGACACTGGTTTGCAATGAGTGAAAAAACAATGGCAAAACAACAGAGCAGGAGGACATCAAACAACAATATTAAAGACTACAATGCCTGCAATATTAGCATATCAACAAAGGTTCTCAATAGACCGTTGCTGTTAAAAACTGGCTATTTAAGCACAGTATGCAAATATAGATAATTTGTTGTACTTGCCCAAGTCGGTACAAGAAGACTGATGGGGCGCTCGAGCAGTTGTGGTAGGTGCTTCCCTGCAACATTCATTTCCCATACAACTGGAGGCTTTTGAGTAGTGAGTAGAGACAGGCTTTATGAGTCATTTATGCAACCGGCCAGTTAATGAAAGGTCAGGTTCCTTTATCCCAGGTGGAAAGCAAGTGAGCGAGCGGCTGCTCAAGAGAGAGAAGGAGGGGGGAGATAGGGAGGGGGAGAGAGAGAGAGAGAGAGAGGGAGAGAGAGGCAGAGAGGCAGAGAGAGGGAGAGAGAGATTTAGTGAGTACGAGAGAGAATGAGAGAGACAGACAGACAGAGACAGAAGGAGAGAGAGAGAGAGAGAGAGGGTAGAGCAAGTCTGGCTTATCCTGTTCTGATTTCGCAAGAGTGGGAAATAGATGAGACAATCCCCTGCTGCCTCCAGGATGGCGTCAGAGCACTTTAAGTTGACAGAGGTTAGTTTTGCCCACAGGCTAGTGAGAAGAGAAGGGAACAGAGGAAGAAAGAACAATCATTGAATGATCCACAAGTATATATGAACTACTGAAGGTACGGTGTTGTTAGCTGAAGCATCGGTCTGGCAGCAGTAAGCTTGTTTTGTGCCGTGCTGTGCTCGGCTCTGCTCTGCATGTGGTGCAGGCTTTTACTGCAGCAAGTTACTTCTCCACCTGCTGGCTGTTAAGGAACACCCCCAGTGGACAACCAGGTACGAAGTTCACGGGGATGTAAAGAGTTAGCAATACTGGGTAAATCTTACCAGCATCGCTGTCAATATCTCATTTCCAAACATTGACACAATCCTTTCCATTCATTTGAACTTGTGGTTCACACATTGGGAACAGAGGCAGTTGATTTTAAGGCAGACCGAACCATACATAACCATTATTCCCCTCACTACTTATGGTAAAATCTCTCTCTTTTTAGCAGATAATGCACTCGGGAATACTAATAGATTGCTGATACGGCCACGTTAGGAACGATTAGACTGACTGTCATGGAGGATTTATTATTATTTGCACTTGTGAATTGCTTGCTGGCTTCATTCTCCTTTCTAAAGTAGATGTAAGGCAGCAAAGCTTGCAGAGAATATTTATGAGAGTTAATGAACCGAGCAATGAAATAAAATGCTGAGATCAGATGTCACGTCTGTTCGACCAACATTTTTCATGATTAGATGCAACATCTTGTTACATTTTTAGCTGATGTTCTTTGCACTGACCAAACACAAAAGAGGAACATGAAAAGGTTCTAACTTTCATGTTGAAAGAGAGCAGGGTTGCAATCAGAGCAAAGGCCACAGGAGAAGACCCATCTGAGGATGACTTGCAGCAGGCTATAAATGTTAGCTTTGCCAGCGACACGCATGCATAAAGAACGACCCACTCTGCTACACCTCATGACAAACTTAGAGCAGTTTTCTTTAAAGCTTTTCAAGCACTACTTCTTGGAATGGGAGATTTAAAGATATTTAAAGCAGCCCTGCCAACATCTTCATAAATCACACTTACAAGATACAAGATACAAGATAGATGTATTCATCACATGTGCCAGATGGCACAGTGAAATGAAATTCCCATACAGCCATACAATAAAAAAAGGAACACAACACACTATAGGGTTTGACATAAAACACCCCCACACAGCAGAATCAAAGTTTCCCACTGTGTGGGAAGGCACCAAAGTCAGTCTCTTCCTCCACTGTTCCCCGTGGTCAGGGTCTCGTATCCTCTCCAGGGCAATTGCACCCTTTCTACAATGTGCCATAGCCTTACAGCATGGAAACGGGCCCTTCATCCCAACTTGTCCATGCAGATCAAGATGCCCCATCTAAACTAGTCCCATTTATCCACATTTGGCCCATATCCCTTTGAACCTTTCCTGTCCACGTACCTGTCCAAATGTCGTTTAAATGCCGTAGATTTACCTGCCTACCTCCCCTGGCAGCTCGTTCCACATACCCACCTCCAGTATAAATTCCATTTGGAATATTTTTGAGGACCAAGAAACCAAGAACCAAGAAACCACCACACTCTGCGTGAAAATGTTGTCCCTCAGGTTCCTATTAAATCGTTAATTTCTCACTTTAGACCAGGGTTGTCAAACTCATTTTAAGCCACGGGCCGATTGGGCAAAATGCGACTTCATGCGGGCCGGATTAGTTGTGCAAACGCGAACGCACTCTTTCCATTAATAAACCATTTGAAATCGAACATTAGCTGACACAAATGAAAACCTAATGAACAAATTGTAAAAGTAGGCTATACAACTGCACTTAATTTTTATTAGTCTGCTTCCAGCAATCAATCCTTGTGATTGAGGCAGTGCAGCGTAGGTTCACAAGATTGATCCCTGGGATGGCGGGACTGTCATATGAGGAAAGATTGAAAAGACTAAGTTTGTATTCACTGAAGTTTAGAAGGATGAGGGGAGATCTTATGGAAAAATATAAAATTATAAAAGGACTGGACAAACTAGATGCAAGAAAAATGTTCCCAATGTTGCGCGAGTCCAGAACCAGGGGCCACAGTCTTAGAATAAAGGGGAGGCCATTTAAGACTGAGGTGAGAAAAAACTTTTTCATGCAGGGAGTTGTGAATTTGTGGAAATTCCTGCCACAGAGGGCAGTGGATGCCAAATCACTGGATGGATTTAAGAGAGAGTTAGATAGAGCTCTATGGGCTAGTGATATCAAGGGATATGGGGAGAAGACAGGCACGGGTTATTGATTGGGGACAATCAGCCATGATCACAATGAATGGCGGTGCTGGCTCAAAGGACCAAATGGCCTCCTCCTGCACCTATTTTCTATGTTTCTATGTTTCTAAGTGCCCTAGAGAAGGTAGAGGAGGGGCACATGAACCTCAGTACCCAAGGTTGCTGTGGTCCTTGGGTACAGATGAGGGAGGTGTACAGGGGCTACAAGGACTGGTCAGGGGAAGGTACGTAGGGAAGGTACGTAGGGAAGGGGGCAGTTTGGGTTGGAAGGGAAGACTGAACCGATGAGTTGTGGAGGGTGTGGTCTCCACATAAAGTGGAGATGGGTGGGAATGGGAAGGTGTAACTGGTAGCGGAATCACGTTGGAGTTGGAGTGAATGTCAGAGAATGATGTGTTGGATACAGAGGCTGGTGCGGTGGATGGCAAGGATCAATAGAACTCTACCGTTCATTCTGGGGGGAGGGGGAGTGAGAACAGAACTGTCGGACACAGATGAGACACAGTATCCAGAACAGAAGCCACGTCACCAAAGAAAGAGAACATATTGGATGTCTGAATGGAAAGCCTCGTTCCTCCCGAAAGAGGCAGAGAAATTGGGAGTAGGGGGTGGTGCCCTGGTGAGAGGCAGGGTGGAAGGAGATAACTGTGGGAGTTTGTGGTTTTTTTAATAGATGTCAGTTTATCTCCCATGATGGAGACAGAGGGATCGAGAAAGGAGAGAGCAGTGTCAGAGCTGGTCCAAGTGAGGGCACGGTGAAAGTTAGAGGTAACGTTGATGAAATCAACAAATTCTGCACGGGTACAGGAGGCAGCACCAAAGTAGTTGTTGCTGCTCCTGAGTGGGCCTAAAACTAAGCGGAAGCTCAGAGGGGACCGTGCCTTTGCTGTGTCGGCACCCAAATTATGGAACGATCTGCCTCTCCACATTAAACAGGCCTCTTCTCCGTCTGTTTTTAAATCACTTCTTAAAACCCATTTCTTCTCCGTGGCCTTTGATACCCAGTAAGATGTCGACTTTATTTACTTGATTTAATTTCTTTTTTGATTGCTTTATTGCGTGGTTATTATTTTTACTCATGTTTTATGTCTTTTAATTTATTGTTGTATTTCATATGTAATTTTTGCAATTTATGTGAGCTGTTATGTTATGTTCTGTTATGTTGTCTGTTTATGATGTCTTGTTTATTCTTCTGTACAGCACTTTGGTCAACATTGGTTGTCTTAAAGTGCTTAACAAATAAAGTTGGATTGGATTGGATTGTTGTGGTGGAGAAAGAGCTGGGGGATGCTCTTGTTCGATCTGGAACAAGCACTGTTCGATGTAACCAACAAGAAGGCAAGTACAGTATATCAAGTGACTTTGACTTTGAAGAAAGTGAGAGGAGTCAAAAGGTAAGTTGCTGAGGACAAGTTCCACCAGGTGGAAGAGAGTGTTAGCAGAGTGGAGCTGAGTGGGTCTGAGATCAAGGAAGAACTGAATGATCCTTACTGGAAGGGATGGAGATTTCAAGGGACTGGACGTTCATGGAAAGATGAGGTGATGAGGCACTAGGACTTGAAAGATTTTGAAATGTTGGAAAGCATGTCAGGTGTCTCAGATGTAGGTCAGAAAGGACCTACAAGGGGGTATAAGATGGAATCAATTTTTTGGGAGATGAGTGGGGCAGGAGCAGGTAGAAACAATGAGTCTGGCAGGGCAGTCCTGTTTATCGATGTTGTGAAGGGGATAGAAACGGGCCAGTCAGAGGTGATGAGATCGGTGATAACGTGGGGAGATGGTGGCCTGGTGTTCATCCATGAGGGCATGGTCAAATGGTAGATATGTGGCCAAGAGCTAGTGCCTGGCCTCAGCACAATTCCTGGGATGTCAGGACTTTCATGTGAAGAAAGACTGGATAGACTCGGCTTGTACTCGCTAGAATTTAGAAGATTGAGGGGGGATTTTATAGAAACTTACAAAATTCTTAAGGGGTTGGACAGGCTAGATGCAGGAAGATTGTTCTCGATGTTGGGGAAGTCCAGGACAAGGGGTCACAGCTTAAGGGTAAGGGGGAAATCCTTTAAAACCGCGATGAGGAGAACTTTTTTCACACAGAGAGTGGTGAATCTCTGTAATTCTCTGCCACAGAAGGTAGTTGAGGCCAGTTCATTGGCTATATTTAAGAGGGAGTTAGATGTGTCCCTTGTGGCTAAAGGTATCACGGGGTATGGAGAGAAGGCAGGTACAGGATACTGAGTTGGATGATCAGCCATGATCATATTGAATGGCGGTGCAGGCTCAAAGGGCCGAATGGCATAATCCTGCACCTATTTTCTATGTTTATATGAGAGATCAACCTACCAGATTACAACAGCATCACCCTTGTCAAGAGTTTTGATAACAAAATTGGAATTATTACTGAGTGAGCAGAGCACTGCGTGTTCAGAGGGAGTGGGATTACAATGGGTGCGGGGAGTGGAGAAGTCAAGATGGTTGATGTTGCACCGATATTTGGAAATAAAAAAGTTGAGAGAGGCCAGCAGGGGGAGACCAGGGCAGGGGGAAGAAGATGGGGGATAGGAGAAGGGGTTGTCACTGGAGGCGAGGTTTCCTTCCAAGAAACATTGGCCCGATAGCAGAGGCAATGTAAGAAGAGCTTGACATCATGACAGGCTCAGAACGTGTTGAATTGTGGATGTAGTGGTACAAAGGTTATGAAGGTACAAAGTACAATGTGGGGGTTACTTCCTCGAGGTTCCGCCAGTACCTTCTGTACAATTCTTGTTATCACATAATTTGCAGGTGACAATCAAGATGGAAAATGGATTAAGAAAAGTATTATCTAGTTAACTAGTCACATGAAGCATTTTTATGCACACTTCTCCATGCAGGAGGCAGGGCTACTTAATCAAGGGTACTTCTTCTAAAGGACTTGCAATGACAGAGTTTTTTTGCAATCAAACACACATGCAAAAGCAGAGCATCTCTTTACTTCCCCAAAAAGGAATAATCGGATATTTATTTTCTAATTCACACATTAAAAATAACAGACCTGAGATTTAATGTATTGTTATTATATGGCTCCATTAACTTTAATTAGTAACAGGAATATGCATTATTTTGCATGTTTTCCAACAAACACTTTCACAAATATGCTGACAGATCTGAAAAATAATTGCGAGGGATTGTCACCTTCATTGTGCGGCACGATGGCACAGCGGGAAAAGTTGCTGCCTTACAGCGCCAGAGACCCAGGTTCGATTTTGACTACCGGCGCTGTCTGTATGGAGTTTGTATGTTCTCCCAGTGACCATCATAGGATTTTTCCGGGGGTGCTCCGGCTTCCTCCCACACTCCAAAGATGTACAGGTTTGTAGATTAATTGACGTGTAAATTGTAAGTTGACCCTAGTGTGTAGGATAATGCTAGAGTACATGGTGATCAATGGTCAGTGTGGACTCGATGGGACTATTTCCACACTGTATTTCTAAAGTCTAAAAAGTACTAATGTTTTTGTTTTTTAATCCATCAGGTGAAAATATAATTTAGATGCAGACTGTGGTAGAATTTCACTATTTGAGGCTGACATCTTTAAGGCCAGTCAGGTTGAGTCGTCAAAATCGACCCAGAAACTTTTGTGGTTTTGGAATACCAAGATCTCCTTTTTGGAAATCTGCTCGATTTGTCCAGGTACGAGGATGCCATTTAAAGCTTGTAGGATCCTTCTTTATTTACCCTAACTTGTTGGGTCCCCTGTAAATGATCAAAATCTAAATGCAAATGTGGCTGGATGGCTTGAGCAAGAAGCTATTGTGGCTACTGTGGAGATAATGTTTCCATCAGTGAGAGAATCTAGGACCAGACGGTGGTGAATCTGTGGCCAAGTCAATCGATATTCTTCCAAGGTGGAGAATGACAGATTCTTGATGAATAAGGGTGTCTAGGGTAATGGGGAGAAGGCAAGATAATGTAGTTGAGAGGGAAGGAATATCAGCCATGATTGAATGACAGAGTAGACTCAATGGGCCAAATGGTCTAATTCTGCTCCTATGACTTACACAAGTTATGAACATATGAAATGTCTTCCACGCTTTGGGCAGCAGGCAGGACACAGACAGGAAAAGGAGCTGTTCTGCTGGGTGGGCCTTTCAGTGATAGCTTCAGTCTCTTATTGAAACATATCGGATAATGAAAGGCATGGATAGAGTGGATGTGGAGAGGATGTTTCAATAATAGGAAAATAAAGAACCAGAGGGCACAGCCTCAGAACAAAGGGATGTACCCTCAAAATGAAGATGAGAAGGAATTGTTTTTGTCAGATGGTGGCGAATCTGTGGAATTCATTGCCACAGACGGCTGTGGAGGCCATTGGGAATTTTTAAGGCGGAGATTAATTGGTTCTTGATTTGAAAGGGCAACAAAGATTATGGGGGAAAGGCAGGAGAAAAGGGTTGAGAGGGAAAAATAGATCAGCATGATTAAAGGTGGAGTTGATGGGCTGAATAGCCTAATTCTGCCCCAATGTCTTATTAGTTTAGTTTTGTGTGCAGAAACAGGCCCTTCGGCCCAATTGGGTCTCGGAGGAAACCCAAGCAGATCACGGGGAGAAAGTACAAACTCCATACAGACAGCACCCGTAGTCGGGATCGAACCCGGGTCTCCGGCGCTGCAAGTGCTGTAAGACAGCAATTCTACCGCTGCACCACCGTTCCGCCCTGGTCTTATGTAATTTACTTGAAAAGTTTCTGGAAGGTGCTTCTATCTTATTGCTGGATCGTACTCAGGCATCAACAAGACCACTCCATAATTGCTCGACTAGTTTCAATAGTCCTCTCTATTATAGAGAAAGTAGAGAAATGAAATCACTGGCCAAATAATTACACCAACTCAATATTAAGTGACCCTTGTAACTATAATCTGTTATTTTGGTACACAGAATTTATTAGAAAAAAAATTATGTATAATTCTCGGCTACATGGCTCTGTCCGCATAACAGTGCTCTCCATCTCCCACCCATAAACCTACTCGTGCTTTTCATTGAAAGATGCCACTTTCAAAAGGCTGTTAACTGAAGTGTGTGATGAATATTTTCTATTTAGTTGTAAATTGAATGATGTCCCAGTCAGTGCTTCATTTCCTAACATGGGCTGTGCTTAGTAATCAGAGCTGCAGACAATTTAATACCTCCTACCTATGGGACTGGGCCCCAGGTCGACATCACACTGCTGCTGCCCTGGTTGACGATAGCTAATCTGTCAAAGACCAAGGGATGAATCTGGAAGCTGACATGCATGATTCCCAAGAGCTTGTCATTGCTGGAGTTTAGAAGGATGAGGACGGACCGCATTGAAATTAATAGTGAAAGGCTTGGATAGAATGGATGTGGAGAGGATGATTCCACCAGTGGGCGAGTCATCAGAATTAAAGGACATAGAAACATAGAAAATAGGTGCAGGAGTAGACCATTCGGCCCTTCAAGCCTGCACCGCTATTCAATATGATCATGGCTGATCATCCAACTCAGTATCCTGTACCTGCCTTCTCTCCATACCTCCTGATCCCTTTAACCACAAGGGCCGCATCAAATTCCCTCTTAAATATAGCCAATTAACTGGCCTCAACTGCTTTCTGTGGCAGAGAATTCCACAGATTCACCACTCTCTGTGTGAATTTTTTTTTCTCATCTCGGTCCTAAAAGACTTCCCCCCCTTATCCTTAATGTGTGACCCCTTGTTCTGGACTTCCCCAAAATCGGGAACAATCTTCTTGCATCTAGCCTGTCCAACCGCTTAAGAATTTTGTAAGTTTCTATAAGATCCCCCCTCAATCTTCTAAATTCCAGTGAGTACACACCGAACCTATCCAGTCTTCCTTCATATGAAAGTCCTGACATCCCAGGAATCAGTCTGGTGAAACGTTTCTGTACTCCCTCTATGGCAAGAATGTGTTTCCTCAGATTAGGAGACCAAAACTGTACTTAATACGCCAGGTGTGGTCTCACCAAGGCACTGTACAACTGCAGTAGAACCTCCCTGCACCTATACTCAAATCCTTTTGCTATGAATGCTAACATATCATTCGCTTTCTTCACTGCCTGCTGCACCTGCATGCTTACTTTCAATGACTGGTGTACCATGACACCCAGGTCTCGTTGCATCTCCCCTTTTCCTAAACGGCCACCATTCAGATAATACTTTCCTGTTCTTGCCACCAAAGTGGATAACCTCACATTTATCCACATTATACTACATGGCCATGCATTTGGCCACTCACCCAACCTATCCAAGTCACCTTGCAGCCTCCTAGCATCCACCTCACAGCTAACACTGCCCCCCAGCTCATGTCATCTGCAAACTTGGAGATGTCGCATTCAATTCCCTCATCCAAATCATTAATATACATTGTAAATAGCTGGGGTCCCAGCATTGAGCCTTGCGGTACCCCACTAGTCACTGTCTGCCATTGTGAAAAGGACCTATTTACTCCTACTCTTTGCTTCCTGTCTGCCAGCCAGTTCTCTATCCACATCAATACTGAATCCCCAATACTGTGTGCTTTAAGTTTGTATACTAATCTCTTTTGTGGGACCTTGTCAAAAGCCTTTTGAAAGTCCAGATATAACACATCCACAGGTTCTCCCTTATCCACTCTACTCATCCCATCCTCAAAAAATTCTAAAAGATTCGTCAGGCATGATTTACCTTTCATAAATCCATGCTGACTTTGTCCACTGATTTCACCACTTTCCAAATGTGCTGCTATCCCATCTTTAATAACTTACTCTAGCATTTTCCCCACTACCGATGTTAGACTAACTGGTCTGTAATTCCCCGTTTTCTCTCTCCCTCCCTTTTTAAAAAGTGGGATTACATTAGCTACCCTCCAATCCTCAGGAACTACTGCAGAATCAAAAGAGTTTTGAAAAATTATCACTAATACATCCACTATTTCTGGGGCTACTTCCTTAAGTACTCTGGGATGCATCCTATCTGGCCCTGGGGATTTATCGGCTTTTAGTCCATTCAATTTACCTAACACCACTTCCCATCTAACCTGGATTTCACTCAGTTCCTCCATCTCATTTAACCCCCCGTCCCCTGCAATTTCCGGCAGATTATTTATGTCTTTCTTAGTGAAGACGGAACCAAAGTAGTTATTCAGTTGGTCTGCCATGTCCTTATTCCTCATGATCAATTCACTTGTTTCTGACTGTAAGGGACCTACATTTGTTTTAACTAATCTTTTTCTCTTCACATATTTATAAAAGATTTTGCAGTCAGTTATTATGTTCCCTGCCAGTTTTCTTTCATAATTTATTTTCCCTCTCCTAATTAAGCCCTTTGTCCTCCTCAGCTGGAATTTCTCCTAGTCCTCTGGTAGGCTGCTTTTTCTGGCTAATTTGTATACTTCATCTTTTGTTTTGATACTATCCCTGATTTTCCTTGTTATCCACGGATGCACTACCTTCCCTGATTTATTCTTTTGCCAAACTGGGATGAAGAATTGTTGGAGTTCATCCATGCGGACTTTAAATGCCTTCCATTGCATATCCACCGTCAACCCTTTAAGAATAAATTGCCAGTCAATCATGGCCAAATCACATCTCATTCCCACAAAGTTACCTTTCTTTAAGTTCAGAACCTTGTTTCTGAATTAACTATGTCACTCTCCATCCTAATGAAGTTGTTCCTTTAGGAAGGAGATGAGGAGGAATTTCTTTAGACAGAGGTTTGAAGGGAAGATTCAAACAAGGGGACATGACTTGAGAATTAAGGGACTGAAGTTTAGGGGTAACATGAGGGGGAACTTCTTTACTCAGAGAGTGGTGGCTGTGTGGAATGAGCTTCCAGTGAAGGTGGTGGAGGCAGATTCGTTTTTATCATTTAAAAATAAATTGGATAGTTATATGGACGGGAAGGGAATGGAAGGTTATGGTCTGAGTGCAGGTATATGGGACTAGGGGAGAATATGTGTTTGGCACGGACTAGAAGGGTCGAGATGGCCTGTTTCTGTGCTGTAATTGTTATATGGTTAAGATGTTGTTGACTGGAATTCTTTGCCACAGAAGGCTGTGGAGGCCAAGTCAATGGATATTTTTAATACAGATATGGATAGATTCTTGATTAGTACAGTTGTCAAGGTTATGGGGTGAAGGCAGGAGAATGGAGTTAGGAGGGAGAGATAGATCAGCCATGATTGAATGGTGGGGTAGACTTGAAGGGCCGAATAATTCCGCTCCTATCACGTGACCTTATGACAAATTGGCGATCAAGTAAACCTGACAAATTATCAGACTCTGCAGAGACATTTTGACAGCTGCTCCCAAACTGTGTTCACTCCAACTACGAAGGACAATGGGAGTAGGTACATGAGGACCTGCATGGAACTCACTGGTTTGTGTGGATGTGGAGGGCTGTGTCCATGCTGTTTGATTCTATGACTCCATGACCACTACCTGCATGTTCCTTTCCAAGTTTCAGACCATCTTACATGAAAAACATTGGCGTTCATTCATTGTAATCCAGAGACTCTTTCCCCAAAGAACGGGGGGTGAGGAGGGGGTTACATTAATCAGATTCACAGTAGTCGATCGGGGTGATGGCTCATCTTCTTCCCAAGGGGATTCTGGAATGGGTAATAAATGCTGGCATTGCCACAATGGAGAATGCTGTGGTGGATGTTTGTGTTGAATTCTATTGTGTACTGTGTGTTCTTTTTTCAATTGTATCGCTGCTTGGCAAATTCATTCGGTGCATGTGACGAATATATTTGAAAATATCTATATATATTCTGAAAAATGAATGAATAAGGTGTGGCACATTGGCGCAGCGATAAAGTTGCTGCCTTACAGCTCCAGATACGAGTTTCAATCATGACGATGGGTGCAATCTGTATGGAGTTTGTAATTCTCCCTGTGACTGAGTGGATTTTCTCTGGGTGCTCCGGTTTCCTCCCACACGCCAAAGATGCACAGGTTTGTAGGTTAATTGGCTTCAATAAAACTGTAAAATAGTCTCCAGTGTGTAGGATGGTGCTAGTGTACGGGGAGATCTCTGGTCAGCACGGAATCAGTGAGCCGAAGGACCTGCATCTGCGCTGTATCTCTAAATAAAAATCTTAAACCAATAATGTTTTTGATTGAAAAGGGAAAATGACTTAAGAGTATCAATAATTTTCCATGTCCATTTAGGCATCTTGCTGAGTACAAGATTCTTTAAACAATGGCAACAAAAGTTGTGGGAATCTTTGCAAGTCTCACAGCCACAGGGTGAATTGTGGATGTAATGGGAACATTGCTGCACTAGCAGCAATGAAACATTTCTCAATTACTTATCTCGATTAACCATATAACCATATAACAATTACAGCACGGAAACAGGCCACCTCGGCCCTACAAGTCCGTGCCGAACAACTTTTTCCACTTAGTCCCACCTGCCTGCACTCATACCATAACCCTCCATTCCCTTCTCATCCATATGCCTATCCAATTTATTTTTAAATGATATTTTTAAATGCCTCCACCACTTCCACTTTTGATCTCCATATGATCTCCATATAGAAATTAAATACCATTACACACTCTGACATTCAGGTTAACAAATATAATTTCTAAATGGCTACTTTTTCACTTCAATCAATTCTTACTGCACACTTTCACCTCCCTTTCTCTGCTTGCACTTATTTTCAAGGACAATGGTTACTGCCATTAGAGTTACTTTTCAAACTACAGTAAAAACAGATTTTTCAATAGAAGCCCTTAACTATCTACACTTGAATGTATATGTGAATATGCTTTGTGAACTTTAACAGAAAAACTTGCTACAAACAAACTACTACAATGAGTGGCTAATGGTAAACATAATTCCATCTCCAAGCCATGAATTAAGAGTGTAAGTGAATTCTCCTCCACTTGCCTGGTTGAGAGTGGCTGCATCAACACTCAGAAACTCTGTCCAGGATTAAGTAAGCACTTCTTCAGTGCCCCATTCACTACATTGAATGATCATGTCCTTATTATTGCACCATGCACCGTCTGCAAAATACACTTCAGTACCCACACAGACAATCAAATAGACCTCACAAATCCACAGCCTCAAATGCATCAGGGAACTTGCTCTGTCAGACAGCAATCGTACTTGAAATCTATTGCTGGTCCCTTGTCATCACTGGAGATTAATCCTAGAATTTACTCCCAACAACATTATGGAAGTATCTCCACAGGGTTCTAGAAGTTGGCTCATCATCTTCTTAAGACCAATTAGGAATAGGCAAAAAAATGTTACCCCTAGAAATGAATCAATAAAACAAAATGACATCTGATAGTTGCAGGACTCATACAATTCTATCATGGTGATATTGCAAGTTAATTAAGTAGCAGAAAGTTTAAAAGAACACTTAATTTTCTATCTAAAGATTCCGAACATGGAGTGGAGTGAAGAACAGTATGTAATTCACAAAGGGTATGGAAAAAAAGTTAATTGAAACTTTTACCAGAAAATAAAAGAAAAGAATTGTACTCACTGACTCTCAATTATGACACATCAGGCTTTTCTTCCCTTATTTGAGTTGTTGTAATGGTAGAAATCCTCAGATTACAGAAATATAATGTGATTAAATTGGTTTGGACAGGTTGTCCAAGCACATGATAACAGGAAGACTCAGATTTAAGATAATTATGAAGTAAGATGGTGTGTTTTAAAAATAATACAGAGGTTCGATCCTGCGCTGTCATGTTCCATGATTCAATTCTCTTTTTGCCTTTAGTGCTGCGGCTTTGTACTTTGATGGCAAACATGACCTAGAAACATGAGGTCTCTTCACAAAACAGAGAGAAAGAAACCTCTATAGGGAGTGCAAGTGCAAAGATGATCTCTAAATTTATAACACAGTCAGGATCAGTGGCAATAAAATGTGTGTGTTTGGTCATGATGATCAACAAGCAGACTACCTGTTGAGATCTCTCTTTGATTACGATCAAAATTGGAGTGGCCTTTGTTTTGAGATTATCTGCAACAGCAGCTGAATGTTTGGTAGGTTTCAACGTGCCTGCTTTGTATTGCCAATGCCACATTTTTCAAGAAATTATCCTTTGGGCCAACATTTAATTGCTGAGAGACTCACTCAACCAGTCATGCAATCAATTGTTCATTTATCTAGTCAAACATTGCCTCAGTCAGCAATTTGCAGACATAACTATTCCATCAGTGACCTGGATTTCTATTTATTCAGCGAGCTATTAAACCACCACTACGATGGTCACGTCTGCCATTCAATGCTGATAATACATGCGGTTGCGTTCAACCATGCTTTCATACATAGAAACATAGAAAATAGGTGCAGGAGGAGGCCATTTGGCCCTTCGAGCCAGCACTGCCGTTCATTGCAATCATGGCTGATCATCCCCAATAAATAACCCGTGCCTGCCTTCTCCCCATATCCCTTGATTCCACTAGCCCATAGAGCTCTATCCAACTCTCTTAAATCCATCCAGTGATTTGGCCTCCACTGCCCTCTGTGGCAGGGAATTCCACAAATTCACAACTCTCAGGGTGAAAAAGTTTTTTTTCACCTCAGTCTTAAATGGCCTCCCCTTTATTCTAAGACAGTCGCCCCCGGTTCTGGACTCGCCCAACATTGGGAACATTTTTCCTGCATCTAGCTTGTCCAGTCCTTTCATAATTTTATATGTTTCTATAAGATCACCCTCATCCTTCTAAACTCCAGTGAATACAAGCCTAGTCTTTTCAATCTTTCCTCATATGACAGTCCCGCCATCCCAGGGATTAATCTTGTGAACCTACGCTGCACTGCCTCAATCACAAGGATGTTCTTCCTCAAATTAGGAGACCAAAACTGTACGCTCTCCTCCAGATGTGGTCTCACCAGGACCCCATACAACTGCAGAAGAACCTCTCTACTCTTATACTGAAATCCTCTTGTTGTGAAGGCCAACATTCCATTAGTTTTCTTCACTGCCTGTTGTACCTGCACGCCAACTTTCAGTGACTGGTGCACAAAGACACCCAGGTCTCACTGCACCTCCCCCTTACCTACCCTAATCCCATTGAGATAACAATCTGCCCCCTTGTTTTTGCCACCAAAGTGGATAACCTCACATTTATCTACGTTGCAGTCTGGAATCTCTTTGTAGAAACATAAAAAATATGTTCAAAGAAATGTGTAGGAAGAAACTGCAGATGCTTGTTTAAACCGAAGATAGCCACAAAAAACTGGAGTAACTCAGCGGGAGAGAAGGAATGATTTACGTTTCGGGTCGAGGCCCTTCTTCATACTGAAATGAAGTGCCTGTGCCCCATTTCCAGACACAAACTTAAAAAACAAACTATACCTTCACAAACAAATATGTTTTTAGTATAGCTTGTGTAGATTGAAGATTTTAACAACTGGAAGGACAAAAAGGATAAAATGTAAAACATATAGATGGAATTTCATTCTTTTGATTCTTCATTCTATTTCATTTTTGTAGACTTTTGCTGCTAGAATTAGCTTTGGTTTAAAAATAATAATAATAATAATAATAATAATAATAATAATAATAATAATAATAATAATAATAATAATATAACAATAATAATAATAATAATAATAATAACAATAATAATAATAATAATAATAATAATAATAATAATAATAAATACTTTATTGATCCCCTCAGGGAAATTCAGATGTCCAGAAGCCCCCAACCAACAAACCCACAGATTCAAAACAAACGCAGACAGAAAATACATAGAATACACTGTGGACACTACCTGAGAGCAATAAATACTCAAAAAGACCAATAATTAGCAATTAAAAATTAAAAATTGCAAAAATGCATCCCCCTACAGCCTAGCGGTCCGAATTATAAAATCTAATGCTGCAGGGGTGAAGGGTCTCCTGAACCGCTCCGTTCTACAGGACAGGGAGTGGAGCCAGTTGTTGTTCCGAGTGCTCTTTAGACTCTCCAGAATTACATGGAGGGGATGCCCGGGGTTTTTCAGGATGACCTGCACCTTGTGCCTCATACGCCTCTCAAGCACATCCATCCCAGAGTCTACTCTCCCCTCCAGCACTGAGCTAGCTCGTTTAACCAGTTTGACCAGCTTCTTGTTTTTTTCACTAATGCTGTTGCCCCAGCAGACAACAGCGTAGAAAATAACACTTGCAACCACAGTGTTGTAAAACATGTGCAGCATGTCATTACACACATTGAAGGATTTGAGCCTTCTGAGGAAAAAAAGTCTGCTCTGGCCTTTTTTGTAGAGGGAGTCAGAGTTGACAGACCAGTCCAGTTTGTTATCAAGGTGCACTCCAAGGCATTTATATGTCTGCACCTCCTCAATGTCAGCCCCTAGCAGCGTTGACCGGCTGAAGGGGGAGCTTGGACCTGCCAAAGTTAACCACCATCTCTTTAGTCTTAGTTGTGTTCAGGATGAGACAGTTCTCTTCACTCCAGGCACAAAAGGAACTTTTTATTTGGAGAATATAGGCCATTTATAAATTGTGGTCTGTTTCCCATGATTTTGATTATAGAACATTGGAGGTAGCACCACCCTCTAATGACAACAATGTTATTGTAGGTTATGTACAATGCATTACTCTGGTAACGATGAGGAAGTAATTTACCTTCACTGATACACTCAACATAATAGTTTCAAAGTAAGAGGTTTAGTGACGAGCTGGAATTTTATTTGAACTGCCTTTTCAATTTTATTTGAACTGTCTTTTAAAGTCCACAATGCGTACTCCCTGTGGAGAAGAACTCTTAACTAGATACCAGTCAAGATTTTACAAAGTAATTGACTTTTCTCAATAATCTTCTCAATGGATAGACAGCTGCTTCAACATGTTCAATGCTCTCATTGGGGAGGACTCGATTAAAAATAAAAATCTATTGCAGATGCTGCTTGGTCCATAGAGTTCCCCCAGCAGTTTGTTTTTCTTCCAAGCTCCAGCATCTGCAGTCTCTCGTGTTTTGTCATGTTAATCAGGTCTGCATTATTTATGAATTGCTTGCATGACAAGTTCCTCTGTAATTTAAGTATACATATTCTGAGAACCTATAGATGTGTTTTCACATAACAGACAAAAACTTTTTAAAAAGTTGAAGAAAATTTTAAGGGAGAGTAGTTTGTGTCCAGATTGCTTCTATCTTTAATATCACATTGTAATGTATTCAGCAATTCGTACTGCAGGGAAGGCCAAGGATGTTACTGTTGGGATTCATTCCAAAGTGCAAAAGGTAAAAGAATGAATTGTACATTTATACCGTTCTTTCCATTTTCTTTCTCGACACCCAGAGCGATCAAGCACTTCAAAGTGTTTTTCACTTGCGTAATCTCAGAAACAAATCAACCGGATTGGCTCCTCGGAAAACCTGTGCAGCAAATGCTTCAAAATACCAGACCACTCAGTATCTTTCTCAAACATATTCTAATATTTTCAGTAATTGAAGTAAACAGCAAAGGTAGTTTATTAAATATAAGAAGGCTTTCAGGGTTAGCATAGCATTCTTCTGTGAATTCCATAGACCAACTACTTTAAACAGTAACCCCTGCATTCCCTCTCTCTCCATCCCTCCCGCACCCAAGTCACACCAGCTTTTCATTCTTACCTTGCTAGAGCTAACAATGATCTGTTTAACTTTATTGTTGTCACTTTTTTGCTTAACTTTCATTCGTTTGTTCTATATCTCTCTAGATCATCTCACTGGCTCTCCACTCCACTCTGGACCACTTGGACAACAAAAACTCGTACGTCAGGCTGTTGATCAAAGACTACAGCTTGGCAATTAAAACCATTATCCCCTCCAAGCTGGTTACCAAGCTCACGGATCTGGGTCCCTGCGCATCCCTCTGCAATTGGATCCTCGACTTCCTCATCCACAGACCACAGTCTGTCCATATTGGTGGAAACATGTCATCATCGATAACAATCAGCACGGGAGCACCTCAAGGCTGCATGCTCAGCCCCCTGCTGTACTCACTCTATACTCATGACTGTGTAGCTGGACATAGTGCGAACTCCATCATCAAGTTCGC
Organism: Leucoraja erinaceus; assembly: GCF_028641065.1. Lineage (NCBI taxonomy): Eukaryota > Metazoa > Chordata > Chondrichthyes > Rajiformes > Rajidae > Leucoraja > Leucoraja erinaceus. The sequence continues at coordinate 23,576,672 of NC_073381.1, read as the reverse complement.
TGAAGACAGCACTGTTGTGGGACGAATCACAGATGGTGATGAGTCAGAGTATAGAAGTGAGATCGACTGATTGACCAAATGGTGCCAGCATAACAACCTGGTTCTCAACACCAGCAAAACCAAGGAACTGATTGTGGACTTTGGAAGGGGTAGGATAGGGACCCAAAATCCTGTTTATTTTTCAAAGGGACGATGGTGGAAAGGGTCACAAACGTCAAATTCCTAGGCATGCACATCTCCGAAGATCTTTCCTGGTCCCAGCACATTGATGCAATTATAAAGAAAGCACATCAGAGCCTCTTCTTCCTGAGAAGATTATGGACAGTATGTCAAGGAGGACTCTCTCGAACTTCTACAGGTGCACAGTAGAGACCATACTGACTGGCTGCGTCGTGGCCTGGTACTGCAACCTGAACGTCCAGGAAGAGAAAAGACTGCAGAAAGTTGTGACCACTGCCCAGTCCATCACTGGCTGTAACCTCCCTACCGTCGAAGGGATCTATCGCAGTCGCTGCCTCAAAAAGGCTGCCAACATCATCAAAGACCCACACCATCCTGGTCACACACTCATCTCACTGTTGCTATCGAGAAGAAGGTACAGGAGCCTGAAATCTGTAACATCCAGGTTATGGAACAGTTTCTTCCCCACAGCCATCAGGCTATTAAACATGACATCAAATAAGCTCTGAACAATAACAGTCTTTATTATTATTGCACTATATCTGTTTATTTATTGTGTATATATGGTCTATGGTCTATAGACACACTGAACTTTTATCTTCTGCTTTGTATTATATTTACATATTCTGTTGTGCTGCAGCAAGTAAGAATTTCATTGTCCTATCTGGGATACATGACAATAAAACTCTCTTGACTTGACTCTACCTCTCGTTTCCCTTTCCCGTGACTTTCAGTCTGAAGAAAGGTCTCGACCAGAAATGTCATCCACTCCTTCTCTCCAGAGATGCTGCCTATCCCGCTGAGTTACTCCAGCATGTTGTGTCTATCTTCGGTTTAAACCAGCATCTACATTTCCGTCCTACACATAATCATGGAGTAGACTGTTATATAAGATGGTATGACCTTTTTGTATAAGTGCAGCACGAGTAAATGCAACATTTGGAGGTCATTTGGAAAATGCAACACTTTCCTACCGGAGTCCGCGGCTTCAGGATGTTATAGAATCCTTATCCTGTACTTGTGATACCTCATTCAAGATATGTCCACAAAATCACAACATCTATTCTGTCTAGCCCCTTAGGAAGTTAAATATTTTAATAAAATCACCTTGCATTCTTCTAAATTCCAAAGAATTTGCTGATTTTTTAGAGGATAATCCAGGAATTTCTCTGGGCTAAAATAGTTTAAAAAAAGTAAAGTGATGAAAGAACTCAGTGGGTCAGGCAGCAACTGTGGAGTGAATGATTGATGTTTCGGGTCCTCAATACTTACACGTATTTCCAGTGACAAACATGTGCATACTTGTGTATGCACACTCAGATACATACACGCATTCACACACATGCATGCACATGGACACACATTCATGCACACCACTCAAGTCAAAAGGTTTAGAGTCACTTTTACTTCTGTCTTGCAGGGTAATGTGGCTCGGAATCATCAACTATCAATTTGCTGAGCATATGTGATGGGTGGGAGGTGACATCAGGCCAGATCCAAATGGAAGAAGAGTTGGCAAACTTGGGCTTGGGTGTCATAGAAACGGCAACACTGTACCATGTCCAAATTCCCACTGGGTGGCGATATTCACTGAGGTTATTTGCACCTCCCTCCCCCCTCCTCACAATGTATGTCCTAGGCCTAACCACATGCATCTCATGTGAATCCACCAATTGTTCTCTGTCCCCAAAGTATATAGTCATAGAATCATGCAGCATGGAAATAGGAACTTCAATCCAAATGTCCACGGCATCCAAGGTGCCCCAATCTAATTTGGTCCTGTTTGCCTGTGTATTGCTCATATCCCTCTAAACCTTTCCTATCAATGTATCTGTCCAAGTCACGTTTAAATGTTATTATCGTACCAGTCTTAACTATCTCCGCTAACAGCTCATTCTATACACTCACCCCGCTCTGAGTGGAAAACGGTGATCTTCAGGTTCCTATTTAATCTTGCCCCTCTCATCTTAAACCTATATTTTCTAGTTCTTGACCCCCTTACCCTGGGGAAAATATTCCATGCATTCAGCCTATCTATTCCCCATATCATTTTGTACAGCTCTATAAAATTACCTCTCAGCTTCCAGTGCTCTAAAGAATAAAATCCTGGTCTGCCCAACATTTCCCTACAGCTCAGGCCCTTGAGACCTTGCAACATCCTCGTAAATTTCCTCTGTTCTCTTTTCACCCTTTCTCCTTATAGGTTATCCTTAATGCATACCTTATCTCATATTGTGACTTGGCACTAATATTTCTTTGATAATGCCCCTGGGAAGCACTTCTTAACTTCTGAATTTGTAAACGCACGTTTTTGCATTTGACTGAGGTGAAAGATTCCATAACATCATGAAACCACCATGGTGATTCCCCAGTGATGGTAACAAAATAAGGTCTGCTTGTAGGTGGACACAAAATGCTGGGGTAACTCAGCGGGACTGGCAACATCTCTGGAGAGAAGGAACATGTGACATTTCGGGTCAAGACCCTTCTTCAAAATTATTAGTATGAAGAAAGGTCTCAACTCAAGACGTCGCCCATTCTTTCTCTCCAGAGATGCTGCCTGTCCCACTGAGATACTCCAGGATTTTGTGTCTACCTTTGATTTAAACCAGCATCTGCAGTTCTTTCCTTCACTCAAGGTCTGTTTTATAGTCCAGGCTGAATCCTATAGCTAATATCCACATCTTTCCAATTGTTATTTTGTGACCTTGTTCTGGGAATTGATGGAATTTCAATCATACCTGTATTTACACTTTACAAAATTAAAATAAATATATTTAGGAAAGCCAAATGTGCTTTTGATCCCGACTTTTTACTTATGCATCTTATGCAGTTTAATTCATTTTAGCTAATGTGATTCAGGAACGTAATTATATATATATTTTTGGTGGAAGTTTTAATTAAAAGGAAGAAAGAATTTTTCATTGACTTTGTTGCTTCAATCAGCATAAAGGAAATCACTCCATGTTGACTTGCTCTTTAAGGCAAGTGTTATTTTACAATGGGGACGAACGTAGTATCAATTTAGAGGAAAACTGTTCCATGTTTACTGCCACTATGACTCCATGACTCTAACTGTATTACCCTTTTTAATCATTTTAATTGTGCAAATTCATTGTACCAGTTAATAAAGGAAAGATGCAAAAAATGAACTGTTAACGTGTACTTTTCTGGAGAATAATTATTTTACATTTATTAAATTGATTACAATCTAGAAGGTGGGCTTAATTAATTGGGTACATTTCTACTTACTTTAATCAGTGTTGGAAAATAAGATGTTTTAAGAAGTAGCCCCTCCAAGGCCAATATGGTATCAAATTTGGTGCCTCAGTTGTCCCACTAATATTTCCTCTTGCCTTTGTGGTTTGCCTGCACCTATTGATTTTATCTTTTATATTTTACTAGACCAAGTTGGGTCGTCCCCCAATGTGGGGGGGGGTGGGGGGGGGGGGCGCAGCGTCACATGGGAGGGCTGGTCCCAGAACGCGGCGTCAGCGCTCACCCCGGAGACAGGCGTCCCCTGGAGCAAATCACCCCCATCACCTATTCGCCCAATGGACGGGAAAGGAATGGAGGGTTATGGTCTGAGTGCAGGTAGATGGGACTAGGGGAGAATAAGTGTTCGGCACGGACTAGAAGGGCCGAGTTGGCCTGTTTCCGTGCTGTAATTGTTATATGGTTATATAAACCGTTCGCCAAAAGAAATGTTGCACCAAATACCCATAGCCACAAACTGCGCAGGCGTGGCTCATTTCCCCTCATCCCCCAACACATCCCTCCCTCTCCTCTTCACCCTTCCTCTTCTCTCCCCTCCTCCACTCCTCCACTCCCTTCTTCACATCTCCCTCCCTCTCCTTTCCACTACCCTCAGTCACTCCCTACCCTCAGTCACTCCCTCCCACCCTCCGTAACCCCTCTCCCCTCCCTATCCCCCTGACCCGTTGGCCTGTTTCCCCAATGCAATATTCCACCTCTCACCCATTCCCCCAACGTAACCCATTCCCCCAACACAATCAACCCTTCCCATGTGGGGATGGGGCGGGGGCAGTCAGTCAGCCATTGTATGGACTCTACTTTTGGGTCGTTGTGGGCGCTCCCTTGAGCCAATCAATCCTTCCTACATGGGGGGCGGGGGGAGAAAAATCTCACTCTCTCCTTACTCCCCTTGAAGCTGCTGATCCCAATGTTTCTCTGTCACCTCTCCCTCCCTCTCCTTTTCCCTACCTTCTGTCACTCCCTCCCTCACCTCTCCCCTTTCGCACTCCCCCACTAAAGACAATATTTAAATAACATTTATTCTTCCCCCATCCCCCACTCCGTCAACTCTCATAGCTTCTGTATTGTCAGGAGGTCACATTGTGATGTCATTTTCTGTTGTCGAAATGTTCACGGAAGCTTCTGTAAATGAGATCCCATTGTGATTGGACGACTGTGAGATGTATTTGTGATATCATCACTGGAAACTGCCAGAATCGTCTCCCACTCACAGGCAGTTATTATTTTCACAGTTGGCTTTTTTAAACCTTAAAATAGCAATAACTGGTGAAATATAACATTAAACATGAAGAAATTTGATACAAACGACCACGAGAAAAAGCTGAGTAAGATTCTTTTTGTGCTTTTTTTTTTTGCGCTATTATGTACCATTCTGGCACAGCTCCTGAGATCGCAGACAAACAAAACAAGACTTTTAATAGTATATAGATAGAGTCGGAGTTTTGCAGCACAGGAATGCACCCTTTGGCTCTCCACGTCCATGGTTTTTGTCTACATGCCTGGTATTGGTAGTGGCTTATTATTGTCACTTGGATACAGTGAAAAACTGTTTCATATGCTAACCAGGCAAACTATACACAAGTACATCAGATAGTGTAAGAGAAAATAAACAATGCAGAATATCGTGCATGATCCCATTTGCTTGCTCTAGACCATATAACCATATAACCATATAACAATTACAGCACGGAAACAGGCCATCTCGGCCCTACAAGTCCATGCCGAACAACTTTTTTTCCCCTTAGTCCCACCTGCCTGCACTCATACCATAACCCTCCATTCCCTTCTCATCCATATGCCTATCCAATTTATTTTTAAATGATACCAATGAACCTGCCTCCACCACTTCCACTGGAAGCTCATTCCACACCGCCACCACTCTCTGCGTAAAGAAGTTCCCCCTCATATTACTCCTAAACTTCTGTCCCTTAATTCTGAAGTCATGTCCTCTTGTTTGAATCTTCCCTATTCTCAAAGGGAAAAGCTTGTCCACATCAACTCTGTCTATCCCTCTCATCATTTTAAAGACCTCTATCAAGTCCCCCCTTAACCTTCTGCGCTCCAGAGAATAAAGACCTAACTTATTCAACCTATCTCTGTAACTTAGTTGTTGAAACCCAGGCAACATTCTAGTAAATCTCCTCTGTACTCTCTCTATTTTGTTGACATCTAGACCATGTAGGCTTTGACCATTTAATGCTCATTTAAATGCCTATTAAATGTAGTTATTGCACACCATCTTCTGGTTGTGTATTACAAATATTAATTACTCTCTTTAAAAATCTTCTCCCCTTTTAAATATCCTAAATATCATTTTAAACCTATGTTGATTTTGATACCATACTTGAGAAAACAAAGACCATCTTCTAGAAACCAGGAACTGCAAAAGGTGGTTTATACCAAAGATAGACACAAAGTGCAGTACATCACTCAGTAGGTAACTCAGTAGGTCAGGCAGCATCTCTGGAGAAGAAGGATGGGTGACATTTCAGGTCGGGGCCCTTCTTCAGGCTGAAGTGTTCTTCACGATACCCCTCAGCCTTTTGTAAAATCATGTCCACCTTATCCAATTTGATTCCATAATTAAAGATCTCCAATTCAGTCAATACATTGCTGAATCTCCTCTGCACCCCCTACTGCTCAATCACATTATTCACACCGTGCAACAACCAGAATTGCACACAATACTGCAAGTGGGGCCCAGTAAGTTTTTTCTCAAATTGCAAAATAACATCTATTCAATGCCCCAAACTAAGAAGGCAAGCACACAATCTTCACCACCCTATTTACTCTTGTTCCCACTTTCAAGGAACAACAGATTGGATCCCTTGGTCTCTCTGCCCATTAACATTCCTCAGTGCCCTCCCATTAATAACATATACCCTTTATTGTTTTGTGTAGGAAGGAACTGCAGATGATGGCTTAAACCAAAGATAGACACTACAAGCAGAAGCAACTCATCAGGACAGGCAGCATCTCTGGAGAGAAGGAATGCGTGACGTTTTGGGCCGAGACCCTCCTTCAGACTGATTATTATTTTGGTAATTTTCTCTTTTAATTTAATTTTCACTTTCCTTCTAAATCTTCCTCATTGCTCCTGCATGATAATTCCCACTCTCATTTGCCTGCTTTTACTTTTCACTCTTTTAATATCTTTTGTTCTATCGTCTTAATTATTTCCACTCTTCTGTTTAATTGGTTGCTGGAATAGAACATAGAGCATAGAAAAGTACAGCACTGGCACAGGCCCTTTGGCCCACAATGTCCGTGCTGAACATGATGCGAAGGTAAACTGATCTTAGAGTCATACAGTGTGGAAACAGGCCTTTTGGCCCAACTTGCCCACACCAACAAACATGTCCCATCTACACTAGTTTGGCCTACCTCCATTTTGACCATATTGTGTGCAGGTTTGGTCTAATTTGAGGAAGGACATTATTGCTATTGAGGGAGTAATGCATAGGTTCACAAGGTTAATTCCCGGGAAGGCGGGATTGACATATGTTGAAACAATGGGTCGACTGGGCTTGTATTCATTGGAATTTAAAAGGATGAGAGGATATCTTAAAGAAACATATAAAGTTATTAAAGGATTGGACTGGCTGGATGCAGGAAAAATGTTCCTGATGTTGGAGGAGACCAGAACCAGGGGTCCCAGTTTAAGAATAAGGGGTAGGCCATTTTGGACTGAGATGAGGAAAAACGTTTTCACCCAGAGAGTTGTGAATCTGTGGTATTCTTTGCCACAGAAGGCAATGTAGGCCAATTTACTGGATGTTTTCAATAGAGTTAGATTTAGTGCTTAGGGCTAAAGGAATAAAGGGATGTGGGGAAAAAACAGGAATGGGATACTGATTTTGGATGATCAGCCAAGATCATATTGAATGGCGGAGCTGCCTCGAAGGGCTGAATGGCCAACTCCTGCACCTATTTTCTATGTTTCTATCCCTTTAAACCTGTCCTATCCATGTACTGTACCTGTCTAAATGTTTCTTAACTATTGCGATAGTACCTGCCTCAACTACCTCCTCTGGCAGCTCGTTCCATACACCCACCACCCCTCCTCTGCCTCCATATCCCTCCACCCCTGCATATCTACGTGCCTATTCATTATTGTTAAACTGCTTTCAATGGGAGAAAAGCAACCATGGAAGCAGAAAATTAGAACTAGTTTGAATAGTTGCAATACTAAATGAAAACACAGGAAATGTATTGTAAAGATGTGGGAGAGTACCAAAAAAAATGTAAACCTTAAAGATGATGCTTGAATCAGAAGAATACATGTGCTGATGGATAGCATATCAAAATGGTTTAATATCACATTCAGGTGAATGTGTTTCGAATCTTAATTGTATTCTCTTCATTGTGCTCCAATATTGCTTTCAAAATTAATGCACTGAAAGCATCTGATCCGCTTTCAATCTTTTCATCTTCATATATTTACTACCAGCTACTCTGGACATAACAATCAAAATATAAATGTTTTGCAGCTTACGCAATAAAAAGGAAGTTTTTGTTTTACCACTGTTTCAACCTCAGCTATAAAGCTCTTGGCACTGGTATTCCTCAACTATAAAGGTCTCCCCCCCATTTAAAACATATAGGTGATTGTTTGGCCACCCGTAATCCTGAAGCAGTGTGAACTAATACTTCAATTTATCTTCATTTGAAGTTAGTCCTAATCTTAGGCAGCCACAACAAAATGTCACCATTGACGTAATGTGAAATATCCTGCCTTATTATTGAAGCAAATAATGCCCTTTATGACTGCAAAATGGATATTAATATATGTTGTAATGTTAATGAGATTCAGTAATTGAAAGACTGCCAATTAATCATGGTTAAGTTAGATTGCACTTTGTTCTGGAAAGAAACAATAATTAGTTATTGTACATTTATTGCTCAGATGCAATATTTCCTGAGCTTAATTCACTGAAGGTTGTATTTATTCCCAACCAAGTAATCAGTTTTGTTTTGTGTCTGCCAAAACCTTATGAATGTGCACTTTGTGAATGTGCACTTCTGATAAAAAGTGCCAGTTACAGATTTTTGTTGCATGAGAAGATAATTTAGACGAGTTGAAAATCAACTTCACCATGGGAAATGTACATTGAAATAATATTCCCTGCATTGAGAGGCACAATCAATGATTTGCATGCCACCACTGATAATGTCAAGTACACTGTCACTACACATGATGTAGGTCATCCATCAGTAATAGATCCACGTGCATGATCTATCTTAAAACAGTGGAAAGATAGATAATTGAAGGACATGACCAGAGGCTGAGTTTAAATTTCAGACCTACCATTAATGTTGCAATAAATAGATTCACGTGCATGAGATATCTCAAAACAGTGGGAAGCTAGATAACTGAAGGACATGACCAATGCCTGCATTAATATTTCAGATTTACCATTAATGTTGTGATCCGCTGATCACACCCCTCCTCAACCCCCCTACTCACCTGCATGTATACACCTTTCACTTGCCAAGATTTTTCCCAACTCCACCTCTCACTCCAACCAGTCTGAAGAAGGACCCCGACCTGAAACGTCACCTATCCACAGAGATGTTGCCTGACCGGCTGAGTTACTTCAGCACTTTGAGTCTTTTTCTGTATCAATTGCCCTGCATTGTTCCACCCCACCTCTCCTCCAACCTTGCCCCTTCTTCAACAATCAGTCTGAAGAAGGGTCCCGACCAGAAATGTCAGCAGAGATGCTGCCTGACCCGCTGAGTTACTGTTCTTGATCTTAAAAATAGCGGAGTCAGGGAATTTGGGGAGAAGGCAGGAACGGGGTACTGATTGGGGATGATCAGCCATGATCACATTGAATGGCAGTGCTGGCTCGAAGGGCCGAATGGCTTACTCCTGCACCTATTGTCTATTGTCTATCATAGAGCACCTCGAGGTGCTCGGACTTGGTGGTCCTGGCAAGCTCCTGTTCCTCAGACCTGCACCGTCACCTTCCACTCACTTTTTCACTGCCGTGTTACTGTGTAACCGTATACTGCCGTCTGAGTATAGAAGTTGGGATGTAATGTTAAAATTGTACAAGGCATTGGTGAGGCCAATTCTGGAGTATGGTGTACAATTTTGGTCGCCTAATTATAGGAAGGATGTCAACAAAATAGAGAGAGTACAGAGGAGATTTACTAGAATGTTCCCTGGGTTTCAGCAACTAAGTTACAGAGAAAGGTTGAACAAGTTCGGGCTTTATTCTTTGGAGCGCAGAAGGTTAAGGGGGGACTTGATAGAGGTCTTTAAAATGATGAGAGGGATAGACAGAGTTGATGTGGAAAAGCTTTTCCCACTGAGAGTAGGGAAGATTCAAACAAGGGGACATGACATGAGAATTAAGGGACTGAAGTTTAGGGGTAACATGAGGGGGAACTTCTTTACTCAGAGAGTGGTAGCTGTGTGGAATGAGCTTCCAGTGAAGGTGGTGGAGGTAGGTTCGTTTTTATCATTTAAAAATAAATTGGATAGTTATATGGACGGGAAAGGAATGGAGGGTTATGGTCTGAGCGCAGGTATATGGGACTAGGGGAGATTATGTGTTCGGCACGGACTAGAAGGGTCGAGATGGCCTGTTTCCGTGCTGTAAATTGTTATATGGTTATGTTATATGGTGTTTCTTGTACCCATGGCACCCTATAGTGGAGGCTGTAAACCAATAATAAAATACCTCATTTTCAAATAATAATGAAATAATTTTCGATTTCCCAATTCCACTGCAGTAAATCACCCTACAGTTCTAATTCCTCATTAGAGCTGAAAGCATCTCTGTGAAAAAGTCACAGAATCGTTGAATCATAGAGCATGAAAACAGGCCCTCCAGCCCAACTCATCCATGCAGACCAATTTGCCCCGTCTCAGATTGTTTCATTTTCTGTATTTGGCCTATTTTCCTCTAAACCTTTCCTATCCATGGATCTATCCAAGTGTCTTTGAACTGCTGCTTTAGTACCTGCCTCGACTACTTCCTACAGCATCTTGTTCCACATGCCCACTGAGTGAAAAGGTTTCCCCTTAGGTTCTTATTAAATCTTGCCCCTCTCACATTAAGCCTATGTCCTCTGGTTCTTGATTTCCCCTACTCTGGGTAAAAGATTGTACATTTACCCCATCTATGCTCCTTATGATCTTGTACACTATAAGATCATCCCTCATCCTTCTGAGCTCCAAAGAATAAAGTCCGAGCCTGCCCAACCCATCCCTGTAGCTCAGGCCCTCAATTCCTGGCAGCATCCTTGTATATCTTCCCTGCACTCTATCCAGTTTAACAACATTATCCTATGGCAGGGTTACCGACATTGAATGCAATACTCCAAATGTGGCCTAAGCAAAATCTTGTAACATAACTGTAACATAACATCTCAGCTTATTTTCGCAATACCCTGATTGATGAAGGCCAAAGTTCAGAAAGCTTTCTTGACCATCCTGTCTAACTGTGCCGCCATTTTCAAGGAACCTTGTACCTGCACTCCTAAATCCCTCTGCTCTACAACACAGCCCTACCATTCACAGTGAAGCCCTGGTTGACTTCCCAAAATGAAATACCTTGCACTTATCTACATTAAGCTGCATTAACCATTCCTCTGCTCACTTGCCCAAGTGATTAAGATGTTTAACTAAGATAAGAAAAAAAAAGTTATCTTAAAGGTGGTTGGTGACCCATCTTGAACTAACAAAATTAAGTAGTCAATATCTCCTTTTTTATCGGATGTCAATACCTTCCTTTGTACTTTAATTTTACCTTGATCAAATGGTTGTAGCAACAAACCACATGGGTGGAAAAGTTGAATGTTTCCACTGATGGATGGGCTGCCAGTCAAGGGATTTAGCCTTGTTATGTGCTTCAGAGTATTGAGTTCAGTTTTAGGCAGCATATTATAGGAAATATGTTGTCAAGCTGGAAATGGTGCAGAGAAGATTTACAACTGGAATTGTTACTGAGTGAGCAGAGGGCGTATTCAGGGGGAGTGGGTTTGGAATGGAGTAGGGGAGTGGATTTCGAGGGCCTGAGCTACAGGGAGAGATCGAGCAGTCTAGGACCATTCCTTGGAGCGTAGGATGAGGGGTGATGTTATAAAGGTGTAGAAAATCATGAGACGAATAGATGGAGAAATGCACAAATTCTCTTGCCCTGAGTAAAGGAATCGAAACAAGAGGACAATGGTTTAAGGTGAGGTGGGAAAGGTTTAATATGAATCAGAGGTCTAACTTTTATTTGTGGTTGACGCAGTACTATCACAATGTTTCAGAAACATTTAGATAGGTACATGGATAGGATAGGTTCAGAGGGATATAGGACAAATGTAGGCAGATGTAACTCGTGTAGATGGGACATGTCAATGTGGGAAAGTCGAGCAGAGGGGCCTGCTTCCATGATGTATGACTCTATGAACACTCCTATGTTGGAGTAGTGCTCAAGCAAGCAAGTGGAAACATTTCTAACACACTCTTATTCGTTTCTCACAGGGAGTAAGTTGAACCTTTTGAAGCCTTTGAAATTTTCACCAATCCTTCAGCTTTCCAAAAAGACTTTTGCATAACATGGCGGTGCCAAAAGTGCAGGATAATATCAAAAAAAGTTAATTTCTTTGAAATATTCATGAGGCCTGCATCTATGAAATGTCAAATTCAGGTTACGTGAAACCATTTGGTCCTCACTATTCAAAATTTAAATGTCAAATAACGATTCAGTTAGACAGGTCAAAATTGAAAATATGCTGTTTTGCACTTTAGATATTTATCGATGCTTCACAAATGTCAGTTCAATTTGTTAAGGGTCTGTCACAAAGTATAAATAACCAATGAAACAAAATAAAATAGAGCAATCTTCATTGCAGAGTAATTTCTATCTTTATTAAATGTCATAAATTATTCTTGCTTTACTTTTTATTTTCTTAACCTTGCATATGCAAAAGCAGATAGATTTATAGAGTGAGAAGGAATATTTTGAAATTATGTGTTGCCTCTGGAAGAACTGTCACTGTCCTTCAGAAATAATTCATTATGCAAATCCCTTCAAGGTCCTTTGATATGATAAAGAACTACATACAGTACGTGGAAATATTATCATAATTGCCATTAGAGGAGAACTAATTTAAAGCCTGTCAGTACATCAGAGAGAAACTTGTGTAAGGTTTGGCAAAATTAAAGATTTCAAAAGGTTTAATTTACTTTCGATGAGGATGAAGTAAGAGTTAGTATTGCGATGGAATACTCCTCACTTTCCTGGAAAAACAAGAACAGCTCCAATAACTGACACCGTCTTGGGAAAAATATGCTACTAGTCTATCCCCCATCCACTAATCAAACATTCAGTTTCACCATCACTAGGGGATGCATTGTGTGGCATCTGCAAAATTCACTGCAGTTACTTTGCTAGGCTACTCTGACATACTTGAAGAAATCAGGAGAGCAAAAAGGGCGATGGAAGATAGCACTGGCAGATAAAATTAAGGAGAGTACAGAGATTTTATGCACATCAAGAGTAAGAGAGTAACTAGAGATTGAGAGAGAATAGTGTTCCTTAGCTGTTGTATTTGTGTAGAGCCACAAGAGACGGGCAGGGTCCTCAATTACTATTCCTTCTCTGTTTTTAGGGAGGGGGATGGGGTTGTTGTTTATAGGTTTGTAGTTAGGATGGAGAATTCATTGTTCATACCATTGGGTGGCAATGAGGTACTGTTTTCCAATTTCCGTGTGGCCTCATTCGAAACAACGGAGGCTGTCCAGAACAGAAATGTCGATATGGGAATTGGAAAGGGAGTTTAAATGGTTAATGATTGGGAGATCCAGCCGGACTAGGAGGACCAAGCGCAAGTGTTCATCAAAATTGTCATCGGATGCAGGGAAAATGCAGGAATGCAGAATGGGGCATATGGATCAGTATGGATGTATTGGGCTGAAGGTCCTGCTTCCATGCTGTTTGACTACATGACTCTGTTGCAATGTGTGGCTGTTCCCATCACCAGCCTGAAAAGTCCCAAATAATGAAGAAATTCACAGCCAAGTTTGCTTTATCTGCAATTGCATTTTAGTTTAGTTTGGTTTGTTTTAGTTTAGAGATACAGCGCGGAAACAGGCCCTTTGGCTCATCGAGTCCACACCAACCAGCGATCCCCGTACACTGTACCCTAATGCCGTCCTACAAACTAGGGACAATTAACAATCTTTACGAAAGCCAATTAACCTACAAATCCAAACAAATGCAGTTCCGTCCCTGCTCTCCAGCTGCATGTGGAGTATGTGGCAACTCTTGATGATGTGATTTAAACAGCAGTGTTCTCATACATTGTTTCTTGCTCCTGGCTTATTTGGATCTTCAGTAACAAAAGCTTTGTGAACCCAATCATTTATGATTTTTTTGTTGTAATATCATAATCTTCGACATTGATATTTGATATAATAACATTCTTAGATTAATCATGTACAGTATCCACATTTTATTCTCTATCCTCATGACCTCCAACTTAACTTGAGTCACAATATAAAAATCAGTCAAACACATTCCACAGTGTGCACCCTGATTCCCAAAGAGGGAACATTGATAAATAACATTGATAGGTAACTGTGCAAAATTAGTCCCAAGTACATACCGTTCACAATATTGCTCCAAATTCACCGGATCTATCAGATATCTTTAAATACATTTTTGTCTTATGAATAATTTTTCAGTATTTGTAAGAAATACTCTCTTTTCCAGATAATTAAGCCATTTGTTTATCCTTGTTCATTTCAATTCCCTCATCCTCGCGAGACATGAAATAGCCTAGAGGGGATTTTCAGGTGATGCTTCAGTGACTAGCTTCATGACTAGTATAAGTTCCATTCTGTCCCCTGATGAATAATGCCTCCTAATCATTCACATCTGAGGGAGCTGACGATATGTGTGATGATACAGAAAAAACATCAGCCCCAAGTGCTCAATGGGAATTGACAGCGGAAAGCTATTTACAGTAAATAAAGAAGCAGATTTATATTTATTTGGAACAACAGAATGGGTTTTTCTTTGTAGTTTTTCTTCATCATTTGCATGGAAAACCTTGGGCACTATAAAAGGATTTAGCTTAAGTTGTGTCAGATAATTATTCAATAAGTTAGAATAGATTTCAAGCGTAATAAACATGTAGTAATGGACTGTGATTTATTTCACCAGGTTAACGGGTTACAACATTTACCAAGTATGGAACAACCTATAAATCACCATTCAAAACTGTATTTAGCAAACCAGGTGATAAACCTTTTCTATTGGATTTCCTTAGCACATTCTTTTCACATTACTCTCATTGAAATATTTCTCTTATCGGGTTCTTACTTCCAATTATTATCTAATTCTTCTTAATTTATTATATCCTATCATTTATTAAGCATCTCTACTCCACTAATATAACCAATATTAATGCCATTGTTTCTAGGAAAAGGTTTCAATTTCTGTAGAAAATTCTTGACAAGATTTAACGTCCAGATAAATCTTTATTATTGTCTGACATAAATCAACTAAATGAGACCCCCTTGGATATAATTATCTCTGAAGGAGATAGATGAAGTGCACACTACTCTTTGTTCCTTTTATATAGTCTCATATCATCTTCAAAAGCTACTTTTACTTGTTTGACATTCTAGTAAGTATGCCTGACAAAGAAAATTACTCTGATGTTAACTTGAAAAGCCTCAAATCATATTCCTCTTAATGTGGTTTATATTCTTTTAAGAAACATGGATAACGTTAAATAATTGGCCTCCTTCTTACCAAATGGCCTTTCACAGAACTTGTTCAGAGTATGAAAATGGGAGGAGATTGAGGACTGGAATTAGTGGTAGAGGAATGGAAGTAATGGTGACCTAGGATTGAGATTAGGGAAGAAACAGATGACAATTTGTCCTAGACAGCAGGAAGTAGAAGAACGTGAGAAGTTTACAAGATAAATGAATGATAAAAGCATAAAAAATGCAGATGAGAGGGAATGGTTGTAAGCCAAAGTCTCAATCTGAATAAACAAGATCAAATCCAGCTACAGAGACTTGGCAGAGAGTGGAACAGGCATTATCAGCATTTGTTGGAGACCCTTTCCCTTACTCAATATGCCTTTATGCAGACACATCTAAAATGACCAAACATCCCCGTGTTGTGATAAATCCGAATTAACCGAAGTGTCATCCGAAAGATGCAAAATTCATTGGATCAACAACTTGGCCAAAGCAACCTAAGCAAGAGCCACTAACTCAGTTCATCTTTCCGCGTGAACTAGCGAATAAAAACATCAACTCCTGGCCTGTCCAGGTCTCCTTAGGACTTCCTGAATAAAGGTTGAGCTGATATACTGTGTCCTTGATTTCATTTCTTCCATTTTAGCAGATGACGTCTGAGGCCTCCATTTTATGGTCATTTGAAAGCCCATAAAAGATCCTGTACCACTATTCTGAGGCAGTGAAGTTTTCCCTTACAGCTTGATCATCATTTATCTCTGTCAACATCACAATAGATCATCTGGACATTAACGTGCAGTTGATTGAAGGAGGTTGCTGGGTCACACAAGCCATCCTGCTTCTTGCATTATAACAGTTTGATGACAACTAGAGTTCATCATCTAGAGAGACCTCTCTGAGACCTGAACTATCTTTAATCGGACTTTAACTTGCACTAAATGTTGTACCATTTAGCCTATATCAGTGCATTGTCAACTGGAAAATACCCACTTATTGCTACTCTTTAGCCAGTCCGCTATCCATCCAGTCAGCAAAGCTGCCCCTCAGCTCCAGTAAAGAGGCAATGGCGCAGGAAGGCGTGGACCGTCCCAGGGAGTGACAGGAGAAGGGACTAATCCGCGCGGCGCTGACTGGCAGGAGAGGAGATCAAACTACGCACGTGCAGTTTTTGATTTTTAAACCTTGCTAACTTTTACAAAATTCAACCGATCAGAATAAACCATCCTCACACCCACACAATCCATGATCCCAAGAGCCATTTTTTAAAAGAATGTCTACATCTATCTATCTACCTATCTAATCTAAACATAACTAAAACTCTAATCTTATTGTCTTCCGGTTTGTGCGGTCTTTCTATTTGCGCAAAAACGGTACACGATAGCGCTACAATTTATTGACAGCCCACTCAACATTTCCCTGTGCTGCAAGTGCACCATGGTTTATTCTGATCGGTTGAATTTTGTAAAAGTTAGCAAGGTTTAAAAATCAAAAACCGCACGTGCGCAGTTTGATTTCCTCTCCTGCCGGTCAGCGCCGCGTGGATTAGTCCCTTCTCCTGTCACTCCCTGGGACGGTCCACCCCTTCCTGCGCCATTGCCTCTTTACTGGAGCTGAGGGACGCTCTGAATGGCCGGTGGAGGTCTCTAAACAGACAACATTTTCAGAGGGACCGGAAGCTGCCTAGCACTGCCCCAGCCCAGACCAGCCCAGCCCAGACCAGCCCAGACCCAGCCCAGCCCAGAGAACAGCCCAGCCCAGACCAGCCCAGACCAGCCCAGCCCAGCCCAGACCAGCCCAGACCAGCCCAGACCAGCCCAGACCAGCCCAGCCCAGCCCAGCCCAACCCAGCCCAGCCCAGCCCAGCGTCGGAGATGTCGCCGATGTCGCCAAATGGAAAACGAAGACTCTGATCCCGGCGGAGGAGGACATCAGCGACCAGCGCCCTATCGCACCGCCAGCTCCAGCCCCTACCCTCCAGTCCCCCCCCTCGCTGGCTCCTGCACCCCTCCCCCATGATACCCCCCTCCCCCCCCCATGCTCCTCCCCATCTTTTCTCTCTCTCTCTCCCCCCCCCCCCCCCCCCCGCCCACACACCCCTCTCCCCCCACAATACCCCCCCCCCCCACACACACACACACCCCCCCCCCCTTGCCCACGCACATCACTCCTGCCCGCAAACCCCGCCGACAAATCCCCCCCCCCCCCCCACCCCACACACACCGTTGGGAGACCAGGCTTCCCATGTGACTGGGACCCAATGGGTCCCACTTAGTCTAGTTACACTTTAGAGATACAGTGTGGAAGCCGGCCATTCAGCCCCTCGAGTCCGCACTGACCAGCAATCACCCCCTACACTAGTACTAACCTACACAATAGGGACAATTTTTACCAAAGCCTACAAATCTGTACGTCTTTGAAGTGTGGGAGGAAACCACAACACCCAGTGAAAACCCGCACGTCACAGGGAGAACGTACAAACTCCATACAGACAGCACCCGTAGTCCGAATTAAACCCGGGTCTCTGGCGATGTAAGGCAGCCTCTGTGCTACTGTGCCACCCAGTAATATGAAAATAATAATTCTCTCCACCTTTGAATTTGAGTTGCAACAGCTTTCCTAATATCACTGTTTATCTCAACTGATATATTTTGCCTGATTGGATCCAATTCCGTCGTTATACCAAAATCATCACTTTTGCATATTAAAGAAATATCTTCTTCACTCATATTCGGAGCTGATCTTCCCACAATCTGTAACCATGGCACACATTTCCAAAACTTTTATTTAAAAGAAAACAAATGACATTTTCAGAAGCCCTGATATTGTGAAGGACATTCTAAAATTGCTCCTTTATATTCAATCTATTTCATTATATTGTTAAGCGTGGCATCCATTTTACACCAAAAATATGTCTATTATAGCTCAGGATAGTTGTAACAGTATGAATTGCTTTTAGATTCTTAAAATATTGGGCGCAGTGTGGATTTTTGATTTAGTTAATAACTTGGACCATTAAAATATAAAATAATCTATTTGTTCATTCATTGTGTGGTCTTAAATATTTGTTCATTCAAACAGCTTTAAATGATTGATACAAGCATCTCAATACTCATGCCCATCACAATTTGAAAACAGTCATTGTTAAATACCTTTCTCCAGCATCAAATCCTAATGCATTTGATGGATTATTAGATTTGTTGGAGATTTTCCACAAAAGATGCGTTGTGTGGTTTTGCAATATAAAAATAAAGTATACTAGTGACTTTACAAACTGCATTAAGGGCAGCTGATTCATGTTACCAAAGAATAATGAAAATACTTTACAATTACAAATTGCAATCAAGCCAACAGACAGAAGGAGAAGATTTAAAAAAAATGAAATTCCAATGACCAAGATAGAGTTAAGGTTTTCATGTACCATATCTACTGTTAGACAATAGACAATAGGTGCAGGAGTAGGCCATTCGGCCGTTCGAGCCAGCACCGCCATTCAATGTGATCATGGCTGATCATCCCCAATCATTACCCCGTTCCTGCCTTCTCCCCATATCCCCTGACTATTTTTAAGAGCCCTATCTAGCTCTCTCTTGAAAGCATCCATTGAACCTGCCTTCACCGCCCTCTGAGGCAGAGAATTCCACAGACTCACCACTCTCTGTGAGAAAAACTGTTTCCTCATCTCCGTTCTAAATGGCTTACTCCTTATTCTTAAACTGTGGCCCCTGGTTCTCGACTCCTCCAACATCGGGAACATATTTCCTGCCTCTAGTGTCTCCAAGCCCTTAACAATCTTATATGTTTCAATGAGATTCCCTATCATCCTGCATAACTCCTGCCGTCCAACAAGCCACATATCTCCCGTCTTGGCCCTGAATCTAGGATATTCTCTTATCTTCCTTTACATCTTGTACATGACAACTTCTTTACTCCAACTTCCCTAGAAATTGAAATTTCTCAAAATCGTTATCATCTATTATCTATATTACTAAAAGTCTGATCTTGGCCACTTCCTGTTGTTCTGTATATTGATTTTAGAAAAAATGCTGCCACTTACAGCTGTGAATTTTGGCCATCTTACTCAGAGTCCCCCTCCGCTGTGCAGGACAAGAGGATTTTTCCCATTGATGAAAAAAAAAAGAGTTATTAGTGTTTAAAAAAATTGTTGAGATTCTCTCTCCTGGAGACCAAGCCTCTTCCGGAAGGACTATAAAACCTGGAATTGTTGAGTGCCTCAGTCAGTCTCTGCAAGATGGGGGAGCGAGAGGGTCACGTCTCTCAGTCTAAGCTGTGAATAACACTGAACACATTTCTACAAAACTGTGAGTGGTTTTACTGACCTGTCAGTGCTCTTAATGTGGTTTGAAAATATAGTTTGGAAATGCTAATGCTGTGTTGCCTTTGGTTTGGAAATGCTGAAGCTGCGTTGCCTAATTAAAGTTGCCTTGCCTAATTAAAGCTGCCTTGCCTAATTAAAGTTGCCTTGCCCAACTGAAGTTGCCTCGCCTATATAATTAAAAGTCTAATCTTGACCACTTCCTGTTTGCGCTTTATATTGATTTTAGAAAAAACGCCACCACGTACAGTTGTGATTTTTTTGCCATCTTACTCAGAGTCTCCCCCCGCTCATCAGGTGCCGAGGAATTTTCCCATTGATGAAAAATAAAAGTGTTATTAGTGTTTAAAAAATGTTGAGATTCCATCTCCTGTCAATCAAGCCTTGAAGGCCATGCCCCTTCTGGTGGGAGGGGATAGGAACTAGAAAACCCAGAAGTGTGGGCGTGGCTTACTCTCTGCAAGATGGAGGAAAGGTCACGACTCGCTGTCTTTATTGGCCTTGCACCCTGCTTGAAATGGTATGAAACTGCACTTGAATTTGGTGGCCTTGCAACCTGCTTGAAATGGAATTTCAAGGAATAGCCGTGAGTCAACTGCCAGCCCAACAGGCTTGAGTGACTGAGCCACCAGCCCAAGAATTCATTCGACTCACAATGCCTATACTAGCCCTCTGAAAACCAGTCCCTTCAGCCCACAACACCTATACTCGTGCTCCAGAAAGCCCCGCCCCCCACTGGCCACCAATATTCAAATTGGTGGAGAGGTGGAATATTACGTTGGGGGACCAGCCCTCCCGTGTGATGCTGAGACCCAACGGGTCCTACTAGTCTAGTATATATTATTTTGGTAAGGCATTCCACATGGTAGGTTGCTCTGGAAGGTTCGATCCCATGGGATTCAAGGAGAAATAGCTGAATGGATTGAAAATTGGTTTTGAGGAAGGAAGTTCACCCAGGGTGTTGGTGGGAGGTGGTTTTTCAGATTGGAGGCCTGTGATTAGTGGTGTGCCTCAGGATTCGGAGCTGGACCCATTGCTGTTTCTCATCTATATCAATGATTTGGATGTGAACATACATGGCATGGATGGCAAGTTTGCAGATGACACAAGAGTAGGTGGTATTGTTTATAGGGATGATTTTTGTCAAAAATTGCAGCAAGATCTTGATCGGTTGGGCAGGTGGGCTGAGGAATGGTTGATGGTTTATAAAAAAAGACACAAAATGCTGGAGTTACTCATTGCATCACCCCTCTGAGTTACTCCAGCAATTTGTGTTTTTCTTTATAATTCTACCATTTACTGTATATCTCCTACCCTTATATATCCTATGCAAAATGCATCACTTTGAATTTGTCAGGATTAAATTACATCTGCCACTGCTCCACCCAAGTTTACATCAGAACTATACCTGTTTTCTTAGACAAACGTCCTAGTTATTTACAAGAAAAGCAACATTTGTGACATCCACACACTTACTATTCATACTTCCCACATTTACATCCAATCTATCAATATGTATCACATAACAAGGGTCCCAGCACAGATTCCTGGTCACAAATGTTTTGAGTCTTCAGGAAGTCTCCCAAAAAACAATAGCGGATTTAGAAATAGGAAACCCTCTAAATCCAAGGCACTCTTTCAAGCAGCTCTAACTTGCATTCCCATTCCTTTTCACCTCATTTTATTCATAAGTTCATAAGTTCTCGATGCAGAATTAGGCCATTTGTCCCCACCAAGTCTACTTCGCCATACAATCATGGCTGATCTATCTTTTCCTCTCAACCCCATTCTCCTGCCTCCTCCCCATAACCCCTGACACCCTTACTAATCAAGAATTTGTCAATCTCTGCCTTACAAATATCCATTGACTTGGTTTCTACAGCCTTCTGTGGCAATGAATTCCACAGATTGACCACGCTGTGACTAAAGAAATTCCTCCTCATCTCCTTTCGGAGGTTACGTCCTTTTATTCTGAGGCTATGGTCCTAGACCACTATGGTTTCAATCATATAGACTCGGAATGGCCTCCTCCCTTGACCAATCTTTACTACTTTGAGATCCCTCCTAAAAACAGCACTTTAATAACATTTTACTTACTCTCCATTCTGTATCTTTGGCACAGCTATAATTTTTTCCTGATAGCTTTTTTTCTGAAGCATATCTTTCTACACTAACAACTGGTTAAATGGCATATATATTGTTAAGACCGCAAAGTTAATGATGAACCATTGGAACAAAATCTCTTTAATTTCCCTCCAGGTTATTTCAGTCTTCAGTTCTTAATGCCAGAGTTGCTTCACAACCTCATGTACTTTGTCAACTACTCGGCTGAATGAATGCTGTGAATAAGAAATAGTAATTACATCTAGTCTGCTGTAGGATTTTACATACGTAATTTATTCTTCAAATTTAAAGTCTAATAACATGCATTACAAAACTCTTCCGTATAAAATTTTGGAGTTACGGTGTATTTATCCAAGTTCACAGTGACAAATTTCATACAGCTCGCCTGTAACTAGGTATTGTCCAGACTTGTGTCAAGCCTACAAATATCATAACCTACCCAATGGCCCCATAGCAGAAGAGTCCATGTCGTGGGGCTGGAAACTGGAAGTATCCTGTGCTAATTCTGCAACCACCATCATCTATTGCTACAAGTGATGGCTTCCACTGATTGTCGCCAGAAGCTTGTGACCTTTTCAGGACAGACGATGGGTCAACATTGGTAACAAGATGGACACAAAATTAAGAAGAAGACCTACCCAATGGAGTGCGATCAACACCAACCCCCCTGATAGACATTCTCTTCTAAGCTGTGACATAGCATTGGATTACTCGGCTGACAAAGTAAAAAATTCAATGCTGTGCTCAAAGTCTCCACAAAAAAATGCAACATTTCCCTTGACTACTGGAAGCCACAAGCCCATGACAGCTCAAGGTGGAGTAAGAGCATTGAGGCTTGGTTTTGAGACACCTCGCAAATTACCTACCCACCCACCCATCAGGTATCTTCTTCATGTTGAAGAGCTGACATTTCCAACTTTGATTTCATCAGTCACCTCAAAACCCACAAAGCCAGAATAGAAGCAAGACATCTCTGACCCAAGGGTTTTTCTAACAAATTCCACTGATTGATTACTAAAGCATTAATTATGACAACATTTCTGTAAATGCTTATCTTGATGTTGTGTAGAAAGGAACTGCAGATGCTGGTTAATACTGAAGATAGACACAACGTGCTGGAATAACTCAGTTAGTCAAGCAGCATCTCTGGAAAAAATAGTATGGGTGCTGTTTCAAGTCGAGACCCTTTAAACTTCTGGAGAAGAGCCCAGAACCAAAAAGTCACGCAACCTATTTCTCCACAGATGCTGCCTGACTCACTGACTTACATAGAAACATAGATAGAAACATAGAAAATAGGTGCAGGAGCAGGCCATTCGGCCCTTCGAGCCTGCACCGCCATTCAATATGAACTTGGCTGATCATACAACTCAGTATCCTGTAGCTGCCTTCTCCCCATACCCCCTGATCCCTTTAGCCACAAGGGCCACATCTAACTCCTTCTTAAATATAGCCAATGAACTGGCCTCAACTACCTTATGTGGCAGAGAATTCAAGAGATTCACCACTCTGTGTGAAAAATGTTTTCCTCATCTCGGTCCTAAAAGATTTCCCCCTTATCCTTAAACTATGACCCCTTGTTCTGGACTTCCCCAACATCGGGAACAATCTTCCTGCATCTAGTCTGTCCAACCCCTTAAGAATTTTATAAGTTTCTATAAGACCCCCCTCAATCTTCTAAATTCTAGCGAGTACAAGCCGAGTCTATCCAGTCTTTCTTCATATGAAAGTCCTGACATCCCAGGAATCAGTCTGGTGAACCTTCTCTGTACTCCCTCTATGGCAAGAATGTCTTTCCTCAGATTAAGAGACCAAAACTGTACGCAATACTCCAGGTGTGATCTCACCAAGACCCTGTACAACTGCAGTAGAACCTCCCTGCTTCTATACTCAAATCCTTATGCTATGAATGCTAACATACCATTTGCTTTCTTCGCTGCCTGCTGCACCTGCATGCCTACTTTCAATGACTGGTGTACCATGACACCCAGGTCTCGTTGCATCTCCCCCTTTCCTAATCGGCCACCATTCAGATAATAGTCTACGTTCCTGTTTTTGCCACCAAAGTGGATAACCTCACATTTATCCACATTATACTGCATCTGCCATGCATTTGCCCACTCCCCCAGCCTGTCCAAGTCACCTTGCAGCCTCCTAGCATCATCCTCACAGCTAACACTGCCCCCCAGCTTTGTGTCATCTGCAAACTTGGAGATGTTGCATTCAATTCCCTCATCCAAATCATTAATATATATTGTAAAAAGCTGGGGTCCCAGCACTGAGCCTTGTGGTACCCCACTAGTCACTGCCTGCCATTGTGAAAAGGACCCATTTACTCCTACTCTTTGCTTCCTGTCTGCCAGCCAGTTCTCTATCAACATCAATACTGAACCCCCAATACCATGTGCTTTAAGTTTGTATACTAATCTCTTATGTGGGACCTTGTCGAAAGCCTTCTGAAAGTCCCGATATAACACATCCACTGGTTCTCCCTGATCCACTCTACTAGCTACATCCTCGAAAAATTCTATAAGATTCGTCAGACATGATTTACCTTTCATAAATCCATGCTGACTTTGTCCAATGATTTCACCACTTTCCAAATGTGCTGCTATCCCATCTTTAATAACTGATTCTAGTGGTTTCCCCACTACCGATGTTAGACTCACTGGTCTGTAATTCCCCGTTTTCTCTCTCCCTCCCTTTTTAAAAAGTGGGGTTACATTAGCTACCCTCCAATCCCCAGGAACTGCTCCCGAATCTAAAGAGTTTTGAAAAATTATCACTAATGCATCCACTATTTCTGGGGCTACTTCCTTAAGTACTCTGGGATGCAGCCTATCTGGCCCTGGGGATTTATCAGTCTTTAATCCATTCAATTTACCTAACACCACTTCCCGGCTAACCTGGATTTCACTCAGTTCCTCCATCTCATTTGACCCCCGGTCCCCTGCTATTTCCGGCAGATTATTTATGTCTTCCTTAGTGAAGACAGAACCAAAGTAATTATTCAATTGGTCTGCCATGTCCTTGTTCCCCATGATCAATTCACCTGTTTCTGACTGCAAGGGACCTACATTTGTTTTAACTAATCTTTTTCTCTTCACATATCTATAAAAACCTTTGCAGTCAGTTTTTATGTTCCCTGCCAGTTTTCTTTCATAATCTATTTTCCCTTTCCTAATTACGCCCTTTGTCCTCCTCTGCTGGACTCTGAATTTCTCCCAGTCCTCTGGTAGGCTGCTTTTTCTGGCTAATTTGTACGCTTCATCTTTTGTTTTGATACTATCCCTGATTTTCTTTGTTATCCACGGATGCACTACCTTCCCTGATTTATTATTTTGCCAAACTGGGATGAACAATTGTTGTAGTTCATCCATGCGGTCTTTAAATGCCTTCCATTGCATATCCACTGTCAACCCTTTAAGAATCAATTGCCAGTCTATCTAGGCCAATTCACATCTCATACCCTCAAAGTAACCTTTCTTTAAGTTCAGGACCCTTGTTTCTGAATTAATTATGTCACTCTCCATCCTAATGAAGAACTCAACCATATTATGGTCACTCTTGCCCAAGGGGCCGCTCACAAGACTGCTAACTAAACCTGTTTTATTGTCCTTCCTTTCTGTTGTGTTAATCTCCTCTCTAACCAGCAACGCTACCCCACCTCCTTTTCCTTTCTGCCTATCCCTCCTGAATATTGAATATCCCTGGATGTTCAGCTCCCAGCCTTGGTCACCCTGGAGCCATGTCTATGTGATCCCAACTATATCATAGTCATTAATAGCTGTCTGCACATTCAACTCATCCACCTTATTACTCCAGCACTTTGTCTATTTTTTCTTTATTTTGTTGGAAGGTTCAGAGAAATATTAGTTTTACAGAGTGAATATGTAATATACAATTTCAGTCATAATAATACATGTTTTGTAGTATCGCAATATCATAGAATCTAAAAAACTAACATCTCTCCATGGAAAAACTGAGATTTTGTTTAATTTAATTCAAAAGTTACCATATTCAAAATATTCTCCATTGAGAGTTCGACAAAGGTTCAATTGGAGAAAGGCTTGCAACGTTTTCTATTCATGGTAAACTATCTCGGAAAGTTCATACCGAACCTCAGTGAACTAAGCTCCACACTGTGGCAGCTGAGCAAAAACCATGACACTGCATGGTCATGGTTCCAGCAACATCAGGTTGCCTTCGATGCCTTAAAGTCCAAACTGACCAGTGCACCGATCCTGACTTTTTTCGACCTGAAATGTCTGGTGACGATCACCTGTGATGCCTCGAAATTTGCCTGCTTGCAACCATCTGCTGATGGCACCCTACTACCTGTCTCATATGCCTCTCGCACCATGACCGACACGGAGCAACACTATGCACAAATCGAAAAGGAACTGCTGGCTGTCGTTTTTGCCTGCTCCAAATTCCACGACTTCGTACTTGGCTACACATTCACGGTCGAGATGGACCACCATAGGTCCATCTGATAGGCAGTGCAAGTGGAAAAGTGGTTTGAAAAGTGGTGTTTGTAAGGTTTAAAATGTCAATAAAATGCCAATAACGTAAAATATAACATCATTCTGAACGAAACTTGTTCCATTTACATCCAAGGACAATGGTGAGTAAGGTGGGCCATCCCTCTTCCTACCCCTATCCTTCCCGAATCCCCCTCATCCCTCAGCACCCTCCCCATCTCTTCACCCTCCCTCTTCTTTCCCCTCTCCTCGTCCCCTCCCCCACTCCCTCCCTCACCTCTCCCTTCCTCTCCTTTCCCCTACCCTCAGCCACTCCCTCCATAACCCCTCTCCCCTTCCTACACCCTCCACTCCCTCTTTTCCCCCTCCTTCCCCACTCTCCCATCTCACCTCCCCCACTTTCCCTGCCCTCTCCCTCCTTAACCCCTCCTCTCCCTCAAACCCCCAATCTCCTTCCTCACACCAGGATCTCGAGGTAAACCCACCGCCGCCACCGTTTTCTCCCGAAGGGCTTTGATTAAGTTGTACTTGAGGTGGAGGCAGTCAGGGGCGAGAGCATCTTGGAACCGGGGCACGGGAGGGTTTGAGTCGGGGGGCTGTTGGGTGGGGAGGGAGTGGCCTGGTGCTGGAGGAGGGTAGGGGTTGAGGTGGGGACTGTCGGGGGGGCAAACATCTTGGAGTCATGGGAGGGGGAGGGGCGGGGGCTGTCGGTGGAGGGGCGGGGGCTGCCGGTGGAGGGGGGTGAGCATCCTGGAGTGGGGGAGGGAGAAGGCTTGATGCCGGGGCTGTTAGGGGGAGAACATCCTGGAGCTGGGAGAGGGGGAGGGCTGTTGGCGGGGTGTGGGGGGCAAGCATCGTGGAGCTGGGTGAGGGCATGAGGCGGGGTCTGTCGGGGGGGTGAGTGTTCTGAAGCAGGGGGAGGGCTTGAGACGGGGGCTGTCGAGGTGGAGGTGGCGTGTATCCTGGAGCCGTGGGAGGGGAAGGGAGAAGCGGAGGTGCGGCCTCTCCCTGCCCTCGGTTCCTGCACCGGCTCCAACCCCAGCCCAGGGCTCAGTGGGGAAGGGGGCAAAAATTAAAATAGGAAATTTACCCGTGGAGCCGTTGGGTCGCCGTTGTGATGGGAAAAAAAGATAACGGTCTGAAATTGTGCAAAGGCCGCACTGAGGGCCCGTGGGTTGTCCTTTGTGTCGCCTGTCAAAGCGCGCTGAGGACACGCGAGGTTTCCTTTGTGACGCCTATCATAAAGTTGGCAAGTGGGGACGGGGCAAGTGGGGGCTGGTCAATGGAGACGCTGTTTTATTTGTTTTACGTTTTAATCGACAATAACATAAAATATAACATCAATCTGAACTAAACTTGTTTAATTTACATCACAGGACAATGGTCAGTAAGGTGGGCCAAATATTGTAGCGCAATCGTGTACCATTTTTGTGCAAAAACAAACCGGGCAAACAAATTGACTAATAAACACGATGAGAGTTTTAGTAATATAGAGATTGATAGATGTAGAATAGTGGTTGTAAGAGTGAAAATCAGCACGCTGTAGAATTTGTAGGAAAGAAGTGCAGATGCTGGTTTAAATCGAAGGTAGACACAAAAATGCTGGAGTAACTCAACGGGACAGGCGGCATCTCTGCAGAGAAGGAATGGGTGATGTTTTTGATCGAGACCCTTCGTCAGACATCAGTCTGAAGAAGGGGTGGGAGACTTTAGGCTATGCATGCCATACGCAAGAAAAGAAGTCTGAAGAAGGGTGTCGTCCCAAAACTTCACCCATTCCTTCTCTCCAGAGATGCTGCCTGACCCGCTGAGTTACTCCAGCATTTTGTGTCTACTTTGTGGAAATTTATGGCTCAGAGAGATCACTTGGTCTATTAAATGGGCAACACACATCGGCAAAATAAAGCTTGAATTGTTCTCAATTATCTGGCTTTCATTAACATGGTATAATAGTGCATTTCAAATAATAGTAATTTAATGCTCTATGAAGGCATATTTTATTTGTGTTGTGTTGACTGTTGCTGTTTCTGCTCCTTCTTCTGTTTATCTCTTGTATGAGCATGTTAAGGGAAAAGGAGTAACCAGAGAGAGAATAGAGATGCTCAGGAATCAAAGTGATCTTCTCTGTGCGAAGCCGCAGGTGATGGGTAAGGTCCTCAGAATATTTCTCTTCAGTTTTTACACCCCAGTAGTATGTTCCTCTACCCCTCACATCTCCTTTGAACTCTGTCCCTCTCACCTTAAAGCCATGACCTGAGTATGGAGGCAGTTTAGGTGCTTTCTGATGTTGCCGGAAGTTGCTCGGCCACCCTGATGCGCACGTTGATCTCACTGTCTCAGTTTGCAGGTTCTGCCCGCCACTATGCCCCGTGGGTAGTTGCGGTGGTGGTATCATCATCTGGGTTGTTATGAGAATGCTTAAGGTGGCACAGTGGTGCAGAAGGTAGCACTGTGGCATCGAGGTAGAGTTGCTCCCTTACAGGACCAAAGAACCGGGTTTGATCCTGACTATGAGTGCTATGCGGACGGAGTCTGTACGTTCTCCCTGGAACCATGTGGGTTTTCTCCAGATGCTCTGGTTTCCTCCCACACTCCAAAGCCAAACAGGTTTGAAAGTTAATTGGCTTCAGTATAAATTGTAAATTGTCTTAAGTGTGGCATGAGGCATATGACTATGCCTGGCATCCTCTGATAAGCAGCAGCTTTGGTCAGTCTGGCACCAGAACCTAGGGACAGTGCCCTGCTAATGCTGCTGGAACAAGGGCAACATGAATATGTGTGACACCATTGACATTCACTGGCTAATGACAGAATTTATACTTGTAATGTATATAATGTAAATGGTGTTACCTGCCTCCAAGTTAAAGGGGGAGCAGTGTGATGTATGTAATATAATTAGCATATGTTATGTCTTGTGCGAGGGAACGCATGCGCTAGGGGAGGCTCAAGGTGGCGTCCTGCAATAAAGAAGCTTGTTCATTTACTCCTGTATCTGAGAGTTCTTTTGAGTCGGTTCCAAGCACCCAAATACAATACAATACTGAAGGATTAAAAATGGTAATATTATTACTTTTGCTTCTTATAGCAATCGCAGCAAAATTGGTGGCCTGCAGAGATATAATTACACATCCAATCCCCAACTGCAAAATTCACACTGCCAAGGGCTGCATTCTCCTGCCTTCTCCCCATAACCCGTGGCACCCGTACAAATCTAGAATCTATCTATCTATCTCTGCTATAAAAATATCCACTGATGGCCTCTATAGCCTTTGGTGGCAATGAATTCAACAGATTCACGACTTTCTGACTAAAGAAATTCTTCCTCTTCCCCATTCTAAAGGTACGACCTTTCATTCTGAGGCTATGGCCTCTGGTCCTAGAGACTCGCACTAGTGGAAACATCCTCTCCACATCCACTCTATCCGGGCCTTTCATTATTCAATGTGAAGTACAATCGGAGTTCAGGAGCTTCTGCAATCTTCTTTGGTAATTTGAAAATATATCCACAGGATGCAAGGCCACGCAAACACGGGCCTTCAAGAAGATTTAAAAATCTAAACTGAACCTTCTGGATGTTTGGATTCCAACTGATAAATTTGAAAGATGTTGGACACAAACTGTTCATTAAATTGCGAGTGAAGTAACTAGTTTACCATGTCTAACTAAAAATATACTTCCATAAGACTGAAATTTGTTTAGACACCATGCAGACTGTACACCATCAATATGCAGTATTTTTACAATTCAGCAGTTCATACACCATTTTAATTGCTCCAGGACACTTTGATAGTGATGTTTATATTTTAAGTACAATGCCAAGTAATATTTAATGGGTTACAGCTCCTTGTACTTTTCTTTTCAAGCTGTTTGTTTTATTCCCTTTTGGGTTTGTAAAGAAAATGCCATTTATTGTCCAATGAGACTTAAAGGAGCCAAGAAGCCTTACAACCTAATGAAAATGAATTGCAATCTTCCAATATTCCACTAAATATCTCACTGCAATTCAAACTTCATTTGGTGACATATCCATTTCATCCTTTAAAGTTTGTTCAAGTTTTCATTTGAAGAAAACTCCAAATACATCTTGAATAAATGGACTGAATCATATTTACATTTCATGTATGACTGCATACATCCCCCCTCATGGCTCAGCATTCTGTGACTACCAAGCTGCACGTTCCAACACAGAAGTTTATGATCGTCTAGAAATTAAATGCCAGGGTTACTGACCTTCTGCATCAGTGCTGAATGCCACTAAGGTGGACTTTGTATTGCTTCCCTTAGCTTTATAGTCCACTGAGCACTGATGTGTGTGGCTGGCCCATTGGGTCTTGGGAGTAAGGAAACCGGAGCCCGAGAAAACACTTACGCGGTCAGGGAGAATGTACAAACTCTGTAAAGACAGCACCTGTAGTCGGGATTAAACTAGTGGTGTAAGATAGTAAGCTAGTGACTCCATCACTGTGACCTCCCCCCCTTCTTTATGGAAAATATGGACCATATGCACTGGTGATGTAAGCCATCTTTTTATTTCATAAAGTACCACCCATTTAAAATGTAGACATAGAACATAGAACAGTAATGTGTAGGAAGGAACTGTAGATGCTGGTTTAAACTGAAGACTGGCACAAAATGCTGGAGTAACTCAGCGGGACAGGCAGCATCTCTGGAGAGATGGAATGAGTGATGTTTCGGGTCGAGACCCTACTTCTGACTGCACTGACTATTTTCCTAAAGTCTCTTCTGTTACTCTGCAACTGGAAATGTTGCAGTATTTCCCTACATTCCACTCAATTAGTTTCAAAAATTATGAAATGTTACTTGACAGAATGAATTTTCCAACAATCGCTCGAGGTTTATGAAAAAGCTATCTGCTTAATCCCATTCTGCTGTCCGATTTTGTAAAAAAGCATTTAATTTTACAGAGAAATGTCATTCTCTTTAACTCTCTGAAAGCGCTCACTTTCCCTGGCATTTTGATTACATTTTCAAATCTGTATTTCAATAGTCATCGTGGATTCCAATTCCTCCACTAATTCTAGTGGGGAAATCCGTGTATTAATAACCTGCTGTATGAAAAGTGATGCCTGCAATCTGCCATCAATCCTTTGGTGATGACTGTTAATTAATGCCCTCTGGAAACCAATAAGTGGAATTATTTTCTTCCCATATTTATCTTTTAAAAACCTTCTAAACTTTGAACATCTCTATCAGATCCCTTCTTAATCTTCTCTTCTCAGATGAAAAGAGTCCTAGTTTCTCTAATCTTTTCTCTTGACGAATAGCCTTTGATCCAAATAAATCTTCTCAAAATGCTCTCCGTGACCACAATGTTTGTACTAAAACACTACGGCCTGATAATTATAATAGTCTAGATTGATATAGATTTAGCAGTACATCTTTGCATTGTACTTTCCGTTGTTTCCCTTATTCATTCACAGGATAAGAACAAATCTGGGTCACATCGGTCAGTGCTGTATATGCACAGTTTGCTCAGCCTTTTCACAGGGTATATAAGTGAGGGATTGGGATTGATGGGGATTGCTCCAAGTGCTGGCATAGACTTGATGAGCTGAGCGATCTCCTTCTATGATTATGACATAAATTTGTTGTACATTCGTTATTGTCCCCCAGAACTAAATGACTGTTTGACCGTTTCAGAGGTCAACAACATTGGAAGGCGTGGAGTGAAAGCAAAGCCTATAGGATGGCTTCTACAGATGCGCCGTGGTAAGCATTTTATAGGGATAGCATTTTATATCATCACCGCATGGTTTGGAAACAGCTCCATTCAAAACTGCAATAAAGAATTCTGGTCGCAGCCTGGACCATCACACAAACCAACCTCCCTTCCATTGACTCCATCTACACTTCACGCTGCCTTGGTAAGACCACCAGCATACTCAAGGACCAGTGTCACCCGGGTCACTCCTGCGTCTCCCCTCTCTCAACAAGGAAGAGGCACAGAAGTGTGAAAACGCATACCTCTAAATTCAGAGATTGTTTCTGCCCAGCTGTTATCAGGCAACTAAACCTTCCTACCAACAACCTGCCATTTATTATCTGCCAGTTCGGGTGCAACCTCTCCCACTTATAAAGGTCACCTCTGCCCCAGGGAATGGCCACAGGGGACTCCAACACTCTCTGCCCACTCCCTTTTCTGGTGATCACCCGTCTAATTACTGCCTGGACTCTAGGTATGACCACTTGACTGTAACTCCAATCTATGTCATCCTCAGTCTTCCGGATGATCCTGTGGTCATCTAGCTGCTGCTCCTAATCCCTAATGTAGTCTGTAAAGGGCCTGTCCAACGAGCATGCGACTCCATGCGGCAAGCGCGACCTGAAGGGCCTGTCCCAGGAGCATGCGACTCCATGCGGCAAGTGCGACCAAACCAGAAGCGGGGGCTGCGCGGAGGTCGCGTGAGTGACATGAAGCTCGAGCGAAGTCCGCGGGAAGTTCACGCATGACGTACAGCGTCGAGGCGGTGTGTATGGCGTTGAGGCGGCTGCGGACCGGCAGGCGCGGAATTTTTGAACACCGTCAGTTTTTCGAAGCCCCGCGCTATGTCGGGACCAGCTCCGCACAACTCCATACGGCTCCGGCGATCGAAGTGGGACCGGCCCCGCGAGGCCGTACGGCTCAAGCGACCATGTTAGGTCGCGATTGCCGCATGGAGTCGCATCGCTCGTGGGACAGGCCATAAGGATCTGCAGCTGTAGTGCTCAGGACACTAGTTTCCCTAACTTTCCAAATCTGCCAGAAGAACATACTACTGACCTAAGATAGACACAAAATGCTGGAGTAACTCAGTGGGACAGGCAGCATCTCTGGAGAGAAAGAATGGGTGATATTTTGGTTTGAGACCCTTCTTAATCCAGTTTAAAACAAAGGCGTGAAGTGCTGGAAGAACTCAGCAGGTCAGGCAGTATCGCTGAAGAACATGGACAGGTGATGTTTCGGATCGGGACTTATTTCAAAGTTTTCCATTTTTTGCCTGTGCAACCCCATAATTGGTTACATTCCCTACAATCCATATGCTCCACTGAGCCACAGTTTCTCATGGTGTTAATTGTTTTTCCCCCAATACCCCACTTTTTCCCCTTGTTTCTTTTGCAGAGGATATTAAGAAAAAATGAGGGAGAGGGTGGGTTGATGAGTAGTGGTCCTATGAGGGCTGATGAAGATGCTTGTGGATCATGGAAATATAGAGACGGCTGGAGAGATGTGTGAACAAATGCTGAAAAGTACATTGCTCTCATGTTTAAATCCATTAGATTGTTTGCTCAGTCTGACTCAGTCAGTCAGTACTTAATTTTAGCTAGGTAATTGTTTTTAAAATTAAACAGTCATTCAGTGCTTCATTTCCACCGAGGCTTTGTTAATCACAAGTCTCAGTGCCGCCAATTACATTCCTATTTTGTCAGGGGAACATCATTTTGCATCTTTTCTCAGAAATGCCAACAATTCCTGAAGTGATTACTGAGAAGTATAGGACTGAGGGTTGAGGTGAGCACAAGCGTGTAAGTCTTGAACTCCCTGTAAAAGCTTCATCACTATCAATCTGATGGTCCTCCATTAAGCTGAGTGGTGGAGCTCTGGTTTATGAGTCATGCTGGGTATCTGCCTGCGTATCCTTCACTCGGTTAGAACCTCCACAACCTTGTCCAATGCACTGAGGATTAGATACATTTCAGGCAATTTACATTTCTGAGTTAATTTAAATGCATCAATTGTTTTTGAAAGTATCAATTTTTATTTTTTAAATAAAGGAATCATTGTTTTACTGATTTTTTTAAATGTTTGATAGTGCTGTAGATTAATTGGCCTCTGTAAATGATCTCTAGTGTGTAAGGAGTATATGCAAAAGATAACATAGAAACAATGGGAAAGATTGGCATGGACTTGATGGGATGAAGGCCCTGTTTTTTTTGCTGTATCTTTCAATCAATTCAAACAATTAATTAACTATTAATAATAATATTAATAATAATAATAATAATAATAATAATAATAATAATAATAATAATACAATTTATTGTCATTGTAAATACATACAACAACATTTCAGGCGCACTGCCCGGATGGAGCTCCAACGTATCAGACAAATAATAACGAATAACAGATAACGAATAACACAAATGGCACGAAAACATCGTCAAATCAGAATGTGCAATGTGCAATATTTCACAGTATGGCATTGTGACAGTACAAAATATTGGCTATGGGGGCTGTGTGTTCAGTGCAGAGCCCCCATAGCATTTCAATCAATTCAAACAATTAATTAAAGCTACTCAAACTTTCAGTCCTTTTGATGGACAATAAATACATGGGCATAGTTTAAACAGCTTAGTTTTAGCTTAGTTTCATTTAGTTTAG
Organism: Leucoraja erinaceus; assembly: GCF_028641065.1. Classification (NCBI taxonomy): domain Eukaryota; kingdom Metazoa; phylum Chordata; class Chondrichthyes; order Rajiformes; family Rajidae; genus Leucoraja; species Leucoraja erinaceus. The sequence goes on along the minus strand of NC_073381.1, from coordinate 23,542,170 downwards.
AGATACAGTGAGGAAACAGGCCCTTCGACCCACCGAGTCCATGCCGACCAGCTAGCACTATCCTACACACAAAAACAATCTTTACCAAAGCCAATGAACCGACAAACCTGTACATCTTCGGAGTGTGGGAGAAAACCAGAGCTCCCGGAGAAAACCCATGGAGAGAACGAACAAACTCCATAACGACAGCACCCGTAGTCAGGATTGAACCCAGGTCTCTAACATTGCAAGGGGGCAACTCTACTGCTGTGCCACTCTGCCATCCAGATGTCAAAGCATTTCTGTGGCAGTGATTAGCATTTACCATTGAAAGGACCTGCACTGTGCATGTTCCCACAGATTGGGAGACGCTGACTTTGTGCATCAAATTATTGCCAGGTGATCTGAACCAGGTAAATGGGGACTATATGGAAAAGAGATCAGTGAGATTCAGGGTTCAATGCTCACAAAATTCTTTGCTTAAATTAATCACTGCAGTAGAGTAATGTTCTTGTCTGCTATTTTCCTCTTTAACAAACAATGATATTTGATAACATTTGATCATTTTAAAATATGACATATTTGATATCGCGCATGTATCCTTCTCTTCTCTATCACGGACGGTTTGTTGAATATGTTATATTCTGCCATGGTCTCATTTAAAGTTTCTACAAAAGCATTCATTTTTGTTCCTTTCATCTTCATTGAGTTTGCATCTGATGAAAATAATTCAAATTTATACAGCAGAACATAACTGACTGTGATGTACTGTGGGGACAATGAAAAGAAAAGGCTCGGGTGGGGTGAGGGGATTGATGGCACAGTTCTATTGGGCCGAATGGCCAGTTTCTAGGTAGTGATCTGGTGCCTGCTATCATTACCACAGTCTGAAAATATCTATGTCGGCAAACAATCAGTTCAACAATCTCTTAAAAGGAATAAAAGGATGCTCTTGACAAGAAAATATATTTGTAAACAGAGTGGACATTCACATAATATCGGCACTCCAAAGCAAAGTTGATTCACGTTTTTCCAATTAGCTAATAAAATGCAATAGCAAAGATGCATCTCATCGTTTCAGCAAATGGTACTTTTTCTTGCCTTAAGTCTCTATCATTTCTTGAGGAAACTGAATAAAAATGTCAATGAAACACATTTTATATGATAATGGATTTTCCACTTTTATTTCATATTTCTGATTTTGTTCCCTTCCTTTGATTTTTGTTCTGAGAAAATGAAAAAAAAAAAGCAATTTAATTAGCTTAAAACCTATTTCTAATCCAGTTTATGAGCAGAAGTTAAAAATTGACAAAAGCAATCAAAATTGATAGTTTTTTTCTCCCCTTTAATTTAAAAAGTCCAAATGTTTTTTTCATCCTAACTTGGTAACTTGTTCAGACAGGCCACAGAATGTCTGACAAAATATTGATTGGGCAGTACGCTATTCAGTCTGAAGCCTCCTGATTCAGTGGCAGACGACTCGGTAAATATAATTGGATGTCCGGAGGCACATATAGATTTCTAACCAAACAGTGAAAATGACAAAGACACTGGAATATTGATTAAAAACACAAAGTATCATTTAGGGAAATTGACTGGGAAATTCAGTTACAGACCACCTTGTGAAATGAAATGAAATGAAATGAAATGAAATGAAATGAAATGATTCAATTTATTGTCATTGTCAGTGTACAGTACAGAGACAACGAAATGCATTTTTAGCATCTCCCTTGAAAGGGAGACACAGGGCGTCGCGGTGTGCCCGCGCCTTGTTTCACCTTATGCAAGGCCGGCTAGGCGCACAAAATGGTGGGTCAAAAGTGCCATCCAGAAGTAACATATTTGATAAGGGTGAAGTACAATCCTTCCTTTGGTTATAATCAAAGCTGATACTGGACCATCACATGTATAATTGAGGAACTAAGTCCTACGTGAGTTTCCCAATGCAGCCAACATTGCCACTAGCCAAATTCAGGGGAGCCAGGATCACCTGCAGATGCAGGCACGGTGGGTCTACTGAGTTAGAGCATTGTGGCTTCAGGTTCATGCATAACACTGCAGGGCAAATGTCCAGAGCAGGCTGAGTGAGCACTGCACAGAAAGTGATGCTGCCCAACAGATAATGTGCAAGTGTGCTGGAAGGAACTGCAGGTGCTGGTTTACACCCATGATAGACACAAAGTGCTCAAGTTACTCAGCAGGGCAGACAGCATCTCTGGAATAAAATAACAGGTGACATTTCGGGTCGAGACCCTTCTTCAGACTGAGAGTCAAGGGAGAGAGAAACTATGTGTATGAAAAGGTTCAGAACAAATCAGAGCTGGCTAAATAAGAAAAAGAATCGGAGACAGCTAATACAGATCAATTTATCTCCTTAAACTTTGCCGTGTCTAATCCAGTTGCTGCACTTGCTCATAAAACAATAGTTCTCTACATCTCAAACAATAATTCATTGCCTGCAAGGTGCTTTGGGACATACAGGGACATGAAAGGTACTATATAAAGCCTATATAAATGCAAATATTTATTTTGTTTTGAGGAGAGCTGTATAAATGAGGACTGGATTGGGATTAGATGCAGTACTCACAGAAACTTCAATAGGAGTGTATGTTTATGGTTTTAGAGGTAGTTTTATAACAATAAAGAGAGAGAAATAACTTGAAGTTACTTACTGCCTTTAGCTGTCTCACATTAGCCATTCATTGCCATTGACCGCCTTAAACATTCTGACAACCGTAAATAGCCAAGGGGCCTGAATAAATAGTCTCTTCAATTAATCTCAACCTGAACTCGATATCTGGAAGTAACATCACTATAAAATCCAATAGAATCAACAATAGTCCTATTCCTGAGGCATATTTTGCAATGTAAGGCCTTTGCAGCTGAATTTCAGTGAATATACATCTGAAGATTAGCAAAATTGTTTCAATTCATTTAAATATTTTAAGTGGTTGTTTTCTCTTTTTTGTAAAAAGTTCTTCTTTATGGTTTATTTATTAATGGTTTAAGATTTATTTCAGATTCAGATTCAATTTTAATTGTCATTGTCAGTGTACAGTACAGAGACAACGAAATGCATTGTGATTGTGTATTTATGATTGTTTGGGTGCAGGAGCTCTTATTCTACATATTAAATTATCTTCATAGATAATTACAATTATAAAATGGAAAGATAAACTTTCTGATGGAAATCTCTCTCTCCTTGTGTTACGAGGAAGAGCTGCAGCTGTAATTCACAAAACTAAATTGCAGGTTTCTTGAATTATGAATCAAAACATGTTTATCTTCAATACTTTGATATCCACTCCAAAAAACTTGCACTTACAGTGAATAATAAGTCTGTGAGACATTGGCAGTGAATGTCCTGTTAGTTTCGTGCTGACCTTTTAAAAGACAATGCACACTTTGAATCTCCTTAAGCCAGCTTGCTACAGAGTACCATCCCTGTGATACTCACACCTGGAGGGTGTGTGATATGGCGGGGTCCCCTGCTTATGTATCCCATCATGTGGAGAACAGGACAAGCCTCACCCACAACAAGATTGCAGAAGCTAATTGCCGGCGAAGCATTGCCCTTTGCTGAACCTACCATCACAGCGGTCAAACTACATGAATATTTCACACATTAAGAAATATTCAACATATTCTAAGACTATTAAATTCATCAACAAATTTAAATATTTTATAAAAACATAGCTTTTTTATAGAAATGAGAAACAACATTAGTGAACGGCACAGTAGCACAGAGGTAGAGTTGCTGCCTTACAGCGGCAGAGACCTGGGTTTGATTCTGACCACAGGTGCCGTCTGTACAGAGTTTGTACTTTCTCCTTGTGACCACCTGGTTGTTCCGGTTTCCTCCAATATTCCAAAGAAGTACAGGTTTGTAGTTTAATTGGTTTCGGTAAAATTGTGAATTGTCCCTAGTTTGTAAGATATTATTTGTGTGCTCGAACGCGATTGCTCGTCAGCGTGGACTTGATTGGCTGAAGGGCCTGTGTCCGTGCTGCACCTCTAAAGTCACTCCAAATCAAACCGATTTTACTAATCTAAAAATACCAATGTCTATATTAATCTTTCACCATATAACCATATAACCATATAACAATTACAGCACGGAAACAGGCCATCTCGACCCTTCTAGTCCGTGCCGAACACATAATCTCCCCTAGTCCCATATACCTGCGCTCAGACCATAACCCTCCAGTCCCTTCCCATCCATATAACTACCCAATTTATTTTTAAATGATAAAAACAAATCTGCCTCCACCACCTTCACTGGATGCTCATTCCACACAGCTACCACTCTCTGAGTAAAGAAGTTCCCCCTCATGTTACCCCTAAACTTCAGTCCCTTAATTCTCATGTCATGTCCCCTTGTTTGAATCTTCCCTACTCTCAGTGGGAAAAGCTTTTCCACGTCAACTCTGTCTATCCCTCTCATCATTTTAAAAAACCTCTATCAAGTCCCCCCTTAACCTTCTGTGCTCCAAAGAATAAAGCCCTAACTTGTTCAACCTTTCTCTGTAACTTAGTTGCTGAAACCCAGGCAACATTCTAGTAAATGTCCTCTGTACTCTCTCTATTTTGTTGACATCCTTCCTATAATTAGGCGACCGAAATTGTACACCATACTCCAGAATTGGCCTCACCAATGCCTTGTACAATTTTAACATTACATCCCAACTTCTATACTCAATGCTCTGATTTATAAAGGCCAGCACACCAAAAGCTTTCTTTACCACCCTATCTACATGAGATTCCACTTTCAGGGAACTGTGCACAGTTATTCCCAGATCCCTCTGTTCACCTACATTCTTCAATTCCCTACCATTTACCATGTACGTCCTATTTTGATTTGTCCTGCCAAGATGTAGCACCTCACACTTATCAGCATTAAACTCCATCTGCCATCTTTCAGCCCACTCTTCCAACTGGCATAAATCTCTCTGTAGACTTTGAAACTCTACTTCATTACCAAGCAACCCCACCTATCTTAGTATCATCAGCATACTTACTAATCCAATTTACCACACCATCATCCAGATCATTGATGTACATGACAAACAATAGTGGACCCAACACAGATCCCTGTGGCACCCCACTCGTCACTGGCCTCCAACCTGACAAACAACCATCCACCATTACTCTCTGGCATCTCCCATTCAGCCACTGTTGAATCCATCTTGCTACACCATTAATACCCAACCATTGAACCTTCTTAACCAACCTTCCATGAGGAACCTTGTCAAAGTCCTTACTGAAGTCCATATACACAACATCCACTGCTTTACCCTCATCAATTTCCCGAGTAACATCTTCAAAAAATTCAAGAAGATTAGTTAAACATGACCTTCCAGGCACAAATCCATGTTGACTGTTCCTAATCAGACCCTGTTTATCCAGATGCTTATATATATTATCTCTAAGTATTCTTTCCATTAATTTGCTCACCACTGACGTCAAACTAACAGGTCTATAATTGCTAGGTTTACTCTTAGACCCCTTTTTAAACAATGGAACAACATGCGCAGTACGCCAATCCTCCGGCACTATTCCCGTTTCTAATGACATTTGAAATATTTCTGCCATAGCCCCTGCTATTTCTACACTAACTTCCCTCAATGTCCTAGGGAATATCCTGTCCGGACCTGGAGACTTATCCAATTTTATATTTCTCAAAAGTGTCAGTACTTCCTCTTCTTTGATCCTCATAGTTTCCATAGCTACTCTACTTGTTTCCCTTACCTCACATAATTCAATATCCTTCTCCTTGGTGAATACCGAAGAAAAGAAACTGTTCAATATCTCCCCCATCTCTTTTGGCTCTGCAGATAGTTGTCCACTCTGACTCTCTAATGGACCAATTTTATCCCTCGTTATCCTTTTGCTATTAATATAGTGGTAGAAACCCTTCGGATTTACTTTTACCTTACTTGCCAAAGCAACCTCATATCTTCTTTTAGCTTTTCTAATTTCTTTCTTAAGATTCTTTTTACATTTTTTATACTCCTCAAGCACCTCATTTACTCCATGCTGCCTATAATTATTGTAGATCTCCCTCTTTTTCCGAACCAAGTGTCCAATTCCCCTTGAAAACCATGGCTCTTTACAATTTTTACGATTTCCTTTCAACCGAACAGGGACATAAAGATTCTGTACTCTTAAAATTTCACCTTTAAATGTCGTCCATTTCTCTCCCACAACTTTCCCATAAAACAAACTGTCCCAATTTACTCCTTTTAAATCCTTTCGCATCTCCTCAAAGTTAGCCTTTCTCCAATTAAAAATCTCAACCCTAGGTCCAGCTGTTTTTTTCTCAGCTGTTCACGACTGTGGGGTACATCCAGCACCGTCCCACCTGGTGACAGAGTCTGAAGCAGATTCTCCAGCGTTAGTGCTGGTGAATTACCATAACTTTGTGTCCACCACCTCCTGCCCACCATACTCCATGTGGAAAATTGTGAGTGGTAGTGTGCAGTCAGGAATCTCACACTTTAGGTATGTTCCTCTGGCCATCTTGTTGTGCATCTTGACCAGGGCTGCCAACATTGGGTGAGAGTTGAGAGTGAGAAATTGCGAGGGAGCATAGCGACTGAGGGGGAGAGGGTGTGGTCCGTGGGAGATAAGGGACAGTGACCCGGGTGTCCGGGGGAGGTGAGGGACAGTGACCCGGGGGTCGGGCATAGGAGCGGAGCTATAGCCCGAGATTCATCCCCGCGGCTCTGGAGGCAGCACCGATGCCCCCACTCACCCGGTTCGCTCCTGGCTCCGGCCGGGGTTAAAACTCCATACGATGTGGACAGAGCGGCCGCTGGACCCAGAGCCGCCAGAGGTGAGTGGTGGGAGGTGTGAGCGATGCCTCAGGGGTGGGGGGTAGGGGGGGGGGGGGCGGTGCTGGGACGACCGCTGTGTCACACCTATCACACCATCTGCAAGGGAATGTGAATGCAGGTGAGGCAGCATCTATAGAGCAGTAGACAAAAATGTTGGGGTAATGCTTGAGTCTGAAGAAGGGTCAAACTCAGACATAGATGCTGCCTCACCCGCTGAGTTTCTCCAGCATTTTTGTCTACATTGCCATTTTAAATAGTGTACGATGTGCTTAAGCCAATCAAATTGCTTGTTTTTTTATGGGGAACCCGCCGACAGAAAACTATTCTCATTGATGAGTGTGGGGGAGTGTGACTTTATTTATTTATTTATTTGTTTATTTATTTATTTATTTATATTTTTAAGCATGAGAGCATGAGAATTTTGTCAAATGCGTGAGTCTCACACAATGCGTGAGAGATCTTGACGGACCCGATGGTTTACAAGTTCATAAGTGATAAGGAGCAGAATTAAGCCTTTCAGTCCATCATGTCTACCCTGCTATTTAATCATGGCCAATCTATCTTTCAATCTCAACCCCATTTTCCTGCCTTCTCCCCATTACCTCTGACATATGTACTAATCAACTCTGGATGAGATGGTCTTGTCTTGCTGGGCAGGGAATGGTGGGATATGGATCATGTGCAGGCAGATGAAATTAATTGACCCTGGCATCATGTTTGGCACAGATATTGTGGGCCGAAGGACTTGTTCTTGTGCTGTGCTTTTTATATGGTCTATGTTGTGGCGCCCTGAGCCATTTTGGTATCAAACCGTCGTTGGTCGGGCTCGAACTCTCGCGATAAGTGGGCATGATCTGAGCCGACCGATCACGCGGTCAGAGCGGTTGGAATTCAAAGGATTGACAGTTGGAGTGGAGCTCGAGCGCTCACCAGCAATGGCGCAGTAACTTGATGCGTGCGTGAGCGATCGATTAATTATTAAACAGAATGTTTACACAACACATGGACCTCTACAATGTTCTAATTTCACATCCCTATATCTTTTAAGTGTGGAATGGGTTCCTTACCACGTTGTGGGTAACAGACTGAAGGCTGGGATTTACAGATGTGTATTCTAGACAGGTGAACACCTTATTAACAGAGCAAAGTCAGAAAGTGTCCCCGTAAATCTTATCCTGAACTGGTAAACTCGAGCAGCTAGTCTTTAGAAAATGATGCATTTCCAAGGGTACATTCTCCGTGTTCAAAACAGTCGCATTAACAAAGTCGTCCTCTGCTAACAGTCTGACAATATAAATGAACTGGCTGATTTAGCATCTGCTTTGAACTGGAGTGCTGTAGCTCTGCACTAACCCATTGACAATCCTGAATGGAATTGCAATCCTTCCACGATAATGATGCAAAGCCAATTGAAGGCTTGAGCCAAATGCTGCTGTTATTGTGAAAAGAATATATACTGGAGAGGTTTATGAGAGCCAGCAGCAACCCACAGTCCCATTTCTTCTGGGTGGTTGTCATAAGGGTGCCACTGACAAAATGTTCTGATGTTAGTGGGCTTAAAAAAATTTATTTTAAGGAATTGTGTAAAGTAGAGTCCTAGAGGCATGCAGCGCGGACATTTTGCCCTTCGAGCCTGCACCGCCATTCAATATGATCATGGCTGATCATCCAACTCAGTATCCTGTACCTGCCTTCTCTCCATACCCCCTGATCCCCTTAGCCAGAAAACTCCCTCTTAAATATAGCCAATGAACTGGCCTCAACTACCTTATGTGGCAGAGAATAGTGAGATTAAACAGAGAAAGTTCAATGAGGATTCACCAGGGATTACTGAAGAACCCACCAGTGCGTGAAAAATTCCAAGCAGCGTTTGGAATCACATCTCGGTAAAGATCCTAAATTAATGATTTCCCCCGGAGGGCACGTAATCCCTCATCGTATCCTCATAAACTGTGACCCCTCGTTCTGGACTTCCCCAACATCGGGAACAGTCTTCCTGCATCTAGCCTGTCCAACCCCTTAAGAATTTTGTAAGTTTCTATAAGATCCCCCCTCAATCTTCTAAATTCTAGCGAGTACAAGCCGAGTCTATCCAGTCTTTCTTCATATGAAAGTCCTGACATCCCAGGAATCAGTCTGGTGAGCCTTCTCTGCACTCCCACTATGGCAAGAATGTATTTTCTCAGATTAGGAGACCAAAACTGTATGCAATACTCCAGGTGTGGTTTCACCAAGACCCTGTACAACTGCAGTAGAACCTCCCTGCTCCTATACTCAAACCCTTTTTTTATGAATGCGAACATACCATTCGCTTTCTTTACTGCCTGATGTACCTGCATGCCTACTTTCAATGACTGGTGTACAATGACACCCAGGTCTCGTTGCATCTCCCCTTTTCCTATTCGGCCACCATTCAGATAACAGTCAGATTTACAGATCTTCCCTGTTTTTGCAACCAAAGTGGATAACCTCACATTTATCCACATTATACTGCATCTGCCATGCATTTGCCCACTCACCCAGCCTATCCAAGTCACCTTGCAGCCTCCTAGCATCCTCCACACATCTTGGTCATGGTGCTGGCCCAGGAACTCCAGCACGTCCGTGATCGAGGCTTGTCTTGTATGATGTCCCTGCATCCAAGCAGTACTGCTCCCATTTCCTGATGTAGGTCAAGTACTGCTAACCAGCTTCATGTCATCCGCAAACTTGGAGATGTTGCATTCGATTCCCTCGTCCAAATCATTAATATATATTGTAAATAGCTGGGGTCCCAGCATTGAGCATTGCGGTACCCCATTAGTCACTGCCTGCCATTCTGAAAAGGACCCGTTTACTCCTGCTCTCTGCTTCCTGTCTGCCAGCCAGTTCTCTATCCACATCAATACTGAACCCCCAATACCATGTGCTTTAAGTTTGTATACTAATCTCTTATGTGGGACCTTGTCGAAAGCCTTCTGAAAGTCCCGATATAACACATCCACTGGTTCTCCCTTATCCACTCTACTAATTACATCCTCGAAAAATTCTATAAGATTCATCAGACATGATTTACCTTTCGTAAATCCATGCTGACTTTGTCCAATAATTTCACCACTTTCCAAATGTGCTGCTATCCCATCTTTAATGACTGACTCTAGCAGTTTCCCCACTACCGATGTTACACTAACTGGTCTGTAATTCCCCGTTTTCTCTCTCCCTCCCTTTTGAAAAAGTGGGGTTATATTAGCTACCCTCCAATCCTCAGGAACTAATCCAGAATCTAAAGAGTTTTGAAAAATTATCACTAATGCATCCACTATTTCTGCGGCTACTTCCTTAAGTACTCTGGGATGCTGCCTATCTGGCCCTGGGGATTTATCGGCCTTTTAATCCAATTTTCCTAACACCACTTCCCGGCTAACGTGGATTTCACTCAATTCCTCCATCTCATTTGACCTCCGGTCCCCTGCTATTTCCGGCAGATTATTTATGTCTTCCTTAGTGAATGCCCTCATCAACCATCCTGGATACTTCTTGAATACCTCAGATTCATAAGACATGATCTCCATGTACAAAACCATGCTTAGTATCCCCAATCAGTCCCTGTCTATCCATAAAGTATTTGTTGAACATTTTGTGATTTGGCTATGGTTTTGGTGCTTATTTCTGTTCAGTGCCCTGTGTCCCTCCTCCTCCTTATCGTCATGTTCTCCTGCAGTGAGAGAACATCAGAGTTTAAGGTCATAAGGTCATAGGAGAAGAATTAGGCCATTCAGCCCATCAAGTCTACTCCCCCATTCAATCCTGGCTGATCTCCCTCTCCTAACCCCATTCTCCTGCCTTCTCCCCATAACCTCTGACACCAGTACGAATCAAGTACAGAAGGAATAGCTCGCTCAGCTCCTCATGTCTGCTCCATCATTTAACAAGTCATGACTGATTTTTCTGCCCATAATCCCTTGATTTCCCTAACATGTAAAAACTGTTTTATCTTGAGCAACTGGGCCTCCATGGCCTTCCTGAGTAAAGAATTCTATAGATTCACATCCCTCTGGAAAAATCCCAAAATTTTGTTTTTGTATACACCTTGTCTTTTTCAAACCACCTCCCTATCAAATGTGCCCTTCACCTGCATTCACCTATTACTCGCAAGGCTTTGCCCTGCCTTTCCTCTCTTCCAGCTTTCTTTCCCTCTCCCACTCTCAGTTGGAAGAAGGTTCCTGAACCCGTACATCACATATTCAACGTCTCCAGAGATGCTGCCTGACCCACGGAGTTACTCCAGCACTTTGTGCCTTTCTCTGGACTTAACTCTCCCTTTGTTTTCTTAGATGTAAACCGACAATCCTCCTTGAAATCAATGAGATCAAAAATCCTGCACCAGAATATGACCTAAGGGAATTTCAGAGGGATACAAATCCAAGTGAAGTTCAATGGCAGGTCGAACTGACAAATTTGTGCAGACGTCTGCTGACTGGTTTCAATTTATCTGGATGAATGCCAACAGTTCCATTTGCAACTTGCTGGCTTTTACTGACACGTTAAGGACCAAGGTGATTCTTATGTCTAATTGATTTTAAACGTGGATTTTAAAGCTTAGTAGCCACATTTGCCCTAATCATAGAAACATAAAAACCTACAGCACAGATATAGGCCCTTACAGCCCACCTCATCCATGCTGACCATGATGCCCATCTACTCTAATCCCATTTGCCTGCATTCAGCCCATCTGTCACTGCACTTTTCCTCAAAGTACTTGTCCTCATGCCTTTTAAACATTGTAAGTGTTAAACATTGCAATTAAAGTACATCCCAGTTCTCAATAAACCTATTATCCCATTCTATCAGAAGGACAAATGAATATTGTCAACACAGCAGCATGCCTTTGATAATGAGGTGGTGAATACATGTGAATTGTATGATTGCGTCATCTGAATATTAGTTTTGTTTTATGTTATATATATATATATATACATACATACATACATACATACATATATTTGTACACACACACACATATATATATATACATATATTTGTACACACACACACATATACATATATATATATATATATATATATATATATATATATATATATATATGTACGCACACACACACATATACATATATACATACATATTAGCAGGGAATTTAAATTTAAGCAGAGAATCAGCATTTCTGCATTTTAAATGAATGCTTCTTTCAATGAACTACATGGAAATGGACCATGTGGTTTATTCTACGTAAAAGGACGGGAAGGAATTAGGGCAGCATATAGAATAACATATCTCACATATAGAAAGAGACAAGTGAGAAATTGATCATTTATATCAGTTAAAGTGAGATTTAATAAATCTCAGCTGCCTCCCAAAATCTTCTCTGTGCTTATCGTGTGAACCAAGTGATTACAAGTTGTGCTATTTGGAAATTAATTGCCTGAATATTAGCACCCTCCATTTGGCAGTCTGAAATGGTGAAAACTTGAAAGGGAGCGTGTAGGAAGGAACTGTGGATACTGTTTTTTTTACTGAAGATGGGCACAAAGTGCTGGAGCAACTCAGCGGGTCAGGCAGCATCTTGGGAGAAAATAAATGGTTACTATTCGGGATGGAACCCTTCTTCAGACTGAGAGTACGGGGGGGGGGGGTGGGGGGGAGGGAAGGAGAAGGGGGAGGTGTCTATCCATGAAATGGAGTGCGGCACCTGCCAGACCTTCTTCATGAACAGTCCCTTGATAATCGGGAGGTGAATACTTTGACTTTGGTTCTGTGTATCGTGAGGTGGCTGAGTTTTACTGTGATCATCTGACTCTGGTACACAGATGCACAAGGGAAAGATGGAGCTCGACTGAGTGAGTGGGTGCGTTGCGTGGATCATTCTACACTCCTCCTTCTTCATCAGCCTCCACTTGCAGCCGCTGGAGGGACTTGATGTTCTTCGTCCCATCCCAGATGTTTCACTGCCACTTTGAGCAGTCTTGTGTGAGGGGTACCAATATTCCACAAGTTGGTTTGAGGATTTTCTGGAAGCATTTTCACTCCAGCCGTGAATTGTTGCCTTCGCAGAGTAGCATAGACGGCTGTCCTTGTGGCTGCCTTTATTTTGCTGATAGCCTTTGCATCAATGGCCAACAATAGTTCACTGTCCTCAGACTCATGAACACTTGTGTGGCTTACAACCCAATGGTATTTACATTGAACTCTCCAATTTTAGGTTACCTCTAGCAACAGACCCCCCTCCCCTTTATCCCCCACAAACACTCCTTTCGCCATCCCTTTTCCCTGTGCTCACCTAGAATGCCACCTATTTCTTCCCTTTCTCTCCCCCGACATTCCTTCCTCTGGCTTCACAATTCAAGTTGTGCTTTGCCTGAGGAAGCACCCTCTTTGGCACACAATTTTGAAAGGGAGCGTTCAAGGAACTCTGTGTCTACTGTTTTTTTTACTGAACCCTCACAAAGTGCTGGAGCAACTCAGCGGGGTCAGGCAGCATCTTGGGAGAAAATAAATGGTTACTATTCAAACCCTTCTTCACTGAGAGTACGGGGGGGGGGGGTTGGGGGGAGAGAAGGGGGAGGTGTCTATCCATGAAATGGAGTGCGGCCCCTGCCAGACCTTCTTCATGAACAGTCCCTTGATAATCGGGAGGTGAATACTTTGACCCCCCCCCCCCCCCCCCCCCGTGAGGTGGCTGAGTTTTACTGTGATCATCTGACCTGGTACACAGATGCACAAGGGAAAGATGGAGCTTGACTGAGTGAGTGAGTGCGTTGCGTGGATCATTCTACACTCCTCCTTCTTCATCAGCCTCCCTTGCAGCCGCTGGAGGGACTTGATGTTTCTTCCCCATCCCAGATGTTTCCCCCACTTTGAGCAGTCTTGTGTGAGGGGTACCAATATTCCACAAGTTGGTTTGAGGATTTTCTGGAAGCATTTCACCCCCGTGAATTGTTGCCTTCGCAAAGTCAATCGGATGAATGGTGCGCTGAGACCTGTGCACATCCCCAATCCATGTCCTCTGCTGGGATGCTGCTTGAACCCACTGAGTGATTTCAGCACAGTGTGTCTATGTGCGAAAATACATCATCAAGATACTGGATCTCAATTTATGAAGTCTGTCACATTTTGTCTTTGGTTTGCACATCCCTAAGGCAAGATGATACCTGTAGAGCTAAAACTAATGAAAGCAATGACCAAATTTAGAAAGCATATTCTCGGCCATAGTATGTCAGGCTACAGAACTGTGTCTCGGATATGGTAGTGATCAAAACAGGAACCTTACAGGGGCCGGTTCCCTCTCTCTTTCCTGTTCACCATCTACACCGCAGACTTCAGACACAACTCAGACTCCTGCTACCTGCAGAATGACTCTGCATCAGGGAGGGGAAGGAAGCTGAATACAGAGGTGTAGTCAATGGCTTTGTTGAGTGTTGTGGGCTGAATCACCTGCAGCTCAACACTGACAAGGAAAAGGAGTTAACGGTGGACTTTAGGAGGAGAGGAACACCCCTGTCTCCATCAAGGATGTGGATGTGACGTTTACCAAGGAGTACAAGTACCTGGGCAGTACAAGAGTTTACCTGGACAATACACTGGACTGGTCCAGGAATACTGAGGCACTGTATAAGAAGGGACAGAGCTTTCTGAGGAGGCTCCACTCTTTCAACTACAGTCAGATGCTGCAGATGTTCTATCAATCGGTGATGACCAGTGCCATCTTCTTTGCTGTTGTGTGCTGGGGTAGCAGGGCAAAAGCCGCAGACGACAACAGGATTAACAAGCTCATCAAGAATGCTGGCTCTGTCCTGGGGGTGGAGTTAGATTCATAGGAGATGGTCTTGGAGCGGAGGATGCTCCTCAAACTGCAGAGCATCTTGGACAATACACTGGTCAACCTGAGGAGCACCTTCAGCAACAGACTGGTTCCACCAAGAGGCAGCACTGAATGCTACAGGAGTTTCCCTGTGGAGTATCAAACTGTAAAACTGTAAAACCCCCCCCCCCCCCCCCCCCCCCCCCCCCCATGCTGTGGTAGTGACTCCCCTACCCCCCAACCTTTGCACATCCCCAATCCTAGGCTTTCAACTCGTCACTTTAATTTCATGTATCATGTATCTTATTGTGTTTTATGACTGTTGGCAGATCAATTCACCCAGTTATTACAAGGCAGTTTCACTTCTGGTCATTTGTGGGTTTTATGGGATTTTAATTAATGACTGATCAAAGTGAAATATCTTTCAAGTCATCTGTCCAGGCCTTGTTCACTTGTTCATCCAGGGTGAAACTTGAAACCAGGACTTGCTGTGAAATTAGGGAGCCTGGCTGTACAATTGTTTACACAATAGACTTAGTTGGCAGATAGACTTGTTCAGGTCAATTGTCTGATGCAATTTCTCGAGCTCGGCAAAATGCCAGAGTAAATATCATGGATAAAAAATAGTTGGTAGTTTGGAAATGACACGAATGAGCAACAAATCGCATTGACAACAATTCAGTTGAAAACTCGTAATCGCTCAGAGGCAAGATACTGGATCCCAATTTATGAGGACTGTCATATTTTATCTTTGGTTTGCACATCCCCGAGGCAAAATGATACCTGTAGAACTAAAACTAATGAAAGGAATGAGGACAGAATTTAGAATGTGTATTGTCTAAATTCTATCTCATTTGAAATCAGATAAAATGCTTTCCTCTGAAACACAAACTGAAAAAAAAATACAATCATATGTATCAATACTCCTGTCCCAAATGCTGTGAATTAAATGTCAGATCGGGGACAAATGAATAAATGCAGTGAATGTTGCAATTCCTCTCAATTACTCAGACAAAACAGAGTGTCACAAGTCAGGTAAACCATATTTTTGTTTCAAAATAAAATCAGAGGACAGTAATAAGTGACCGTAAAGCTTTATGGTGTAATCTATAAAATAGCGCTCCCTGTAAAAGTATCATCTTAATAATCTTCTCTCTTTCAATTGAGTTCCACAGGGACCAAAGGCACAGCCATCATCATCTTTGTTATTGAATTTTCTTTCTGGACATTTTATTTATTATAAATAGACTCCTGAAATATTTGTTTGAAACGCTGCCACGATTGCATTAAATTAATGAGGTGTGATTCAGTGTCACAAACCCTGTGTGTTACTGTTGGTTTCATACTCCTGAATTATTGGCAACAAACTTCAATAAGAAAACTGATGTAATGCAGGTCAGCACATGAAGGGCAGACAGAGATTACTCCAATTACCTCTTGCAGAATGTTCCTTTTTGCATTTCAGCAGACAGTGTCTGATGAAAAGATCACCTAGAATAATATATAGTCCATCTAAAATAATAAATAACTGGATAGTTGTCTGCAAAGGGCACTCAACAAAGAGTACAAGTCCACCACCGATTTTCCAGCATCCTTGCTTCCAGAGCCTTTCTGTATTATTGGGTTCGCCGGACCAACAAAAGTCCAGGTCTCAGAGAGGAGTCCAACGGTATCCAAGGCAGCCGAGGAGCCAAGATATTAGCAGCAGAGTCAGCCTCAGAAGTCGGCAATGGGAATGAATCTGACGGCTCCGGCCAGATGAGGGCAAATTTGACCCGCCTTGGCGGCTCATTTTTGGGGGCACTTTGGAGGGGGGGGGGGGGGGGGGTTTTCATGTGCACACGTAACAACTTGTCACTAAACACCTCCAAGACCAAGGAGCTGATTATTGACTTCAGGAGGTCCCATAATGGAGAATACGCCCCAATCTCCATTTGCGGGGAAAGTGTGGAGAGAGTGTCCAGCTTTAAGTTTCTGGGCACTCACATTTCAGAGGACCTCACATGGTCCACCAACACCGCTGCGCTGGTCAAGAAGGCACAGCAACGACTGTTCTTCCTGAGGACATTAAAAAAGACTGATCTGCCCCAACAGCTGCTGACAATGTTCTACCGCTGCACCACAGAGAGCATATTAACGTATGGCATCTCTGTGTGGTATCTCAGCTGCACGGAGGCGGAGAGACGAGCTCTTCAGCGCGTCGTCCACAGAGCGCAGAGGATCATTGGGACAGAGCTACCAGCCTTGGAGGGCATCTACCACACACGGTGCCTCAGGAAGGCCGTCAGCATCCATAAAGACTCATCACACCCCTGTAACGGACTGTTTGAACTACTTCCCTCCGGCAGACGTTACAAGGCCTTCTACGCCCGTACCTCCAGACTCAGAAACAGCTTTATTCCAAGAGCTATAGCGGCTCTGAACCGGCCCTGCTGAGTGCCCCCCATCCCCCCTGGACTGTCTTCCTCGGATGGTCACGTCACACAGCTTATTTATTTATTTTACTTTTCTTTTTCATCGGTTGGAGCTACATACTAAATCTCGTTGCACTGACGTGCAATGACAATAAAAGATATTATTATTATTATTATTATTATTATGTGTTTTCTCGTCCAGATTAAAGGAGGTGCCAGACCACCAGTTGCTGGAAAAAAATCGGTGGTGGACCTGTAACAAAAAACAAGCTCCCCTGTCAGAATATAATACGCTCTTTCTACTCACTTCACTCTGTTCTCCACACAATGTTTATTTCGGAGCAAAATTATATTACATCATTGGGGCAATATGCATTTAATTTGGTTTCTCAAACCCGGTAGCATTGCATCTGAGGCTCACCATGGCTACTCTTAATTAAGAGAATGGAACCATTAGAATTTAAGACCCCTTGGCATTTACTGGAAATAATTAGTGGTGATTTTTGTGGTTTTTCTGGTTGTGTGAAGTTTGAGCCAAGGGAAATTTCAGTTGTTTGACAAGCCCTGTCTCATTTATAAGACCTGAAGATAGAGTGTCATAAATGAAAATAAAAAAATAATGGCACTGATTTAATTTAGTTTAGTTTAGTTACAGCGCGGAAACAAGCCCTTTGGCGCACCGTGCCCACAACGACCAGCGGTCCCCGCACATTAACTCTATCCTACACTAGGGAGTATTTTTACATTTATACCAAGCCAATTAACCTGTGGGTTTTTGGAGCGCGGCTGATGTTCCCCATTGTGAAGAGTTCAAAACAATTAGAACGCATTTCCCCATATGATCTTTTGGAGAAGGAAACTTAGATAAGTGTACCTCCTTGTATTAACCAGAAACTATATTATGGAGCAAAGCATGCTAGGCAATGTACTAACATTGTTACAGTCGTGTGTATCAGAACAACAATGAATAATATTTAGAATTTCAGAGAACAACCTTTGAATTAATTGATCGTCTGCTGAACCATTTGGCTTAAATCTTATTTTATATCAAATCAAGTATAATTTAGAGGTGACACAAGAGACTGCAGATTCTGGAATCCTGAGCGAAAGGTGAAGTGCTGGAAGAGCAGCAGATCAGGCAGCATCTGTGGATGGAGGGATTGCTGGCTCAGAATGATGTTAGTGGGCTTAATAAAAGGAACAAGGCTACTGGATCTGCAACTTTCTGATGCACACACCTCAATCAGGTGAGGGCAGGTGATGCTACGTCTTCAATAACTCAACATGAGTGCCCTGCAAGGATGCATTATCTACTCCTATCCCCTAGTATACTTCCTATACAGTAATGACTGTAAAGTCAAATTTGGCTCTAATCCCATCTACAATTGGCTCTAATCCCAAACGACAACACTGCAGTGGGCCGGATCATGAACAATGATGAGATGGAGTATTGGAAGAAGATAGAGAACTTATTGATGTGGTGTCAGGACAACAACCTCTCTCCCAATGTCAGCACGACAAATCAGCTAATTATTGACTTCAGGAAGCATGGTGGATTCCATACCCATTCAACATCAATGGAGTGGAAGTGGAAATGGTTGAGAGCTTCAAGTTCCTTGGCATTAATATTATCAATGATCTGTTGTGAACCAACCACATGGGTGCCACAGGCAAGAAAGCACACCAATTTTTCTACTTCTTGAGGTGACTGAGGAAATTCGCCATGACTCCAGCGTCTCTTACAAACTTTTCGCGAGAAAAAGTTACACCAGAAAAAGCATAATGTCGGGCTCTGCCCAAGACCACACAAATCGCAGAGTTGTAGATGTAGCCCAGTCCATCACATATGCCAGACTCCCCACCATTGACTCCATCTACACTTCATGCTGCCTTAGAAAGCGGCCAACTTAATCAAATACTTGTCCCAACTCTATCATTCCTTCATCTCTCTGTTCCCATCCGCAGAGTACCGAAGTTTGAAAATATACATCACTAGTCTCAGAAACAGGTGGTGCAGCGGTAGAGTTACATGCCTTACAGCGCCAAGGACCCAGGTTCAATCCTGACGAGTGCTTGTTTGGACAAAGTTTGTACGTTCTCCCTGTGACCTGCATGGGTTTCCTCCCACACTTCAGAGTACAGGTTTGTAAGTTAATTGGCTTGGTGCAGATGTTAAATTTTCCCTAGTGTGTGTAGAGCAGTGTTAATGTGTGGGGATCCTTGGTTGGTGCAGTCAAAGGGCCTGTGTCCGTGCTGCATCTCTAAATTAAACTAAACAACTTCTTGCCTTTTGTTATCAGGCTTGTGAATAATTCTTCCATAAGCCTGGATACTGCATAAAATTAACCATTTAAAATTATGTCATTTTAGTAAAATTAGCACTAAAAACAAATGCAACAAAATTTAAAATATATACAAAAATTACATTTAATATAGTTCTCCTGAACGAAGTATGTACCTGTGTATGTTGTGTAAATGTATATGATTTCAATGCTGAAGTACTTCATAATCTGTATTTCTTTCTTTTGAAGCCATTGGTAAAATGAATTATTTATTTTATCTCACATCAGAAGCAATCAATATTTAGCTGATCATCAGAACGACATTGAGTTTCAAGATTAAAGTCAACAAGTTTTTGTGATTGTCTTTGCATCTTGTTAATCCATGTAATAAAACAAAGTTGAACAGAGAACTGAATTGAGAAGAAGAATCAGATGGTCAAACATAGTATCAAAGCAAAGGATGATGCGTACAAACTAGCCAGAAAAAGCAGCATACCGGAGGACTGGGAGAAATTCAGAGACCAGCAGAGGAGGACGAAGGGCTTAATTAGAAAAGGAAAAATGGATTATGAAAGAAAACTGGCAGTGAACAAAAAACTAACAAAAGCTTTTATCTGCTGAAAAGAAGAGATTAGTTAAAACAAATGTAGGTCCCTTGCAGTCAGAAACAGGTGAGTTGATCAGAAGGATATGGCGGACAACAGGGGCCCGCGGTCAAAGAGGTGTTGAGTGAAATCCAGGTTAGTCGGAGGGTTGGGTAAATTGAATGGATTAAATATAAATCCCCAGGGCCAGATAGCCTGCATCCCAGAGTACTTATGGAAGTAGTCCAAAATAGTGGATGCAAATCATTTCAAAACTCTTTAGATTCTGGTGCTCGAATTGGTAGGTATCGAAAGGATAAAACGGGGATGACCATAGCCTAACATCGAAAAACTGCTAGAGTCAGTTTTAAAGATGGGATAGCAGCACATTTGGAAAGTGGTGAAATCATTGGACAAGATGTGAAATGTAAATCATTTCTGACTTTATAGAATTTTTCGAGGATGTAACTTAGCGTGGATAGGGGAGAACCAGTTGTCTATCTTTTTATACAAACTTAAAGATTTTTAGTTCACGATTATTGGTATTGGTCTATTATTGTGCTATGTACCAAGATACAACAAATAACTTTATTTTTCCGGCTATCCAGGTCAATCATACATACAAGTGTAGATCAGGTAGTACAAAAGAGAAAGAAAGAGCAATGGCAGAGTGACTATAATGTCAGTACACCCCAGCTACAGGGAATAATATAATAGGATGAAATTGGAGGCAATATCGCATACAAGGGTGTTACGAGGAGGATGCTAGAGACTGCAAGGTGACTTGGATAGGCTGGGTGGTGGGCACAAGATGCAGTTTAATGTGGATAAATTGAGGTTATCCATTTTGGTGGCAAACACGGGAAAGCAGATTATTATCTAAACGGTGGCCGAGTGGGAAAGGGGGAGATGCAGCGAGACCTGGGTGTCATGGTACACCAGTCATTGAAGGTAGGCATGCAGTTGCAGCAGGCAGTAAAGAAAGCGAATGGCATGTTGGCTTTCATAGCAAGAGGATTTGAGTATAGGAGCAGGGAGGTTCTACTGCAGTTGTATAGGGTCTTGGTGAGACCACACCTGGAGTATTGCGTGCAGTTTTGGTCTCCAAATCTGAAGATGGACATTATTGCCATAGAGGGAGTGCAGAGAAGGTTCCTGGGATGTCCAGACTGATTCCTGGGATGTCAGGACTGTCTTATGAAGAAAGACTGGATAGACTTGGTTTATACTCTCTAGAATTTAGAAGATTGAGAGGGGATCTTATAGCTGCAAAATTCTTAAGGGGTGGCCACAAAGCCCATTGTTCAGATCGGGGAAGTCCAGGACAAGGGGTCACAGCTTAAGGATAAGGGGTCCCCGAGATGAGGAGAACTTTTTTCACACAGAGAGTGGTGTCTCTGGAACTCCCCACAGAGGGTAGTTGAGGCTTCATTGGCTATATTTAAGAGGGAGTCTGTGGCCCTTGTGGCCAAGGGGATCTTGAGTTGGATGATCAGCCATGATCATATTAAATGCCCTCGTTGGCCCTCCTGCAATTTCTAATTTCTATGTTTCTATGTTTCTATGTCATAAGTGATAGGAGAGGAGCAGAATTGGGCCATTCAGCCAATCAAATCTGCTCCACAGATGGGATGATTGAGATTTGAAGAATGACAACATTGTTCCCAAGGGGATTGTCATTATTGTAGCCTGAATTATGTGTGGTAGTAATTTTGAAATCATAATCTTGTGCTCGAATTGGTGGATCGAAAATAGGATGATAGGAACTCTACCTTTTAGTTCAAGATGTGAGATTTACTTCAGCTTTCTTGTCTATCTTTTGTTTTTAGTTCAAGATTATTGGTATTGGTCTATTATTGTCATATGTACCAAGATACAACAAATAACTTTATTTTTCCGGCTATCCAGGTCAATCATACATACGTGTAGATCAGGTAGTACAAAAGAGAAAGAAAGAGCAGAATATAATGTTACACCTACAGGGAAAGTGTAGATAAAACGCATACAAGGGTCACGACAAGATTGTTCGTAAGATTGGTGATACAATAGTTTCTTTATTGCCGTATGTACCAAGTGCAGTGAAATAATTTTTTTGCGTACAGTTCAGCAAAACTACCCCAGTACATAAGCTCAGTCATTACAGAATGCACAGAACAGCCCACTGTCCATATGCAAGAAGCGCCACATTGGTGCCATTTTACAGTCCCAGCTGCAGCTGGCCACAAAGCCCGTTGCAGTCGTCACCCCCATTTAGGTCGTCCCGCGATCAGATGTCCCTCTCCACATCTGACCCTCTTCAGCCCTCGTTCCCCAGGGGGCATGTTGCAGCATTTTGAAAGTTTGATATGTAGTTCCTGTGCCTCATTACGGGAAGGATGTGGATTAGAGGGTATTAGCTCTAAGAAGAGGTTAGACAAACTGAGATTGTTTTCTCTGGATGATCAGAGATTGAGGGTAGACCTGACAGAAGTAAATACAACTATGAGAGGCACAGGTGGGCTAGACAGTCAGAACCTATTTCCAAGAGAGGGATAGGTTAAAGTCAGAATGGGAAAATTAAAAGGAGATGTATGGAGCAAATCTTTTGCACGGAAAGTGGTGAGTGCCGGATAACATGGAGGTAGAGGAAAGGTTTAGTGGTTTACTTTTCTTTAGAGATAAGGAGAGTTTTGGAGATTAGTTTTTGTTAGCATCATGATCAGTTCAGACATTGTGGTCCATAGGACCTATTTGTCAGCCACACTGTCCTGTGAGTTTAGTTCTAATGAGACACACATTATTTTCATGATGCTCAGCAATATCCCATTCTTTTTTGGCAAGGCGATGATAGATATAATTTTGAAGCAAGACAAACATCTGATTTCAAAACAACCAGCTCAAAAGAAAATCTCAGTGATGTAGTTCAAAATAGATATGAAGAAAATCTCGTCAATTTTCAATGAGGAAATTTAAAATTAGTCACCCAATGGTAAACTATCAATTTTCAACAATTAATAAACAGATTAGTTCACATCGTTCTGCTAAGCCTAACTCACTTGGAACATTTCAGATTCTAGATTGTTTCCTATTGAGCTGTATGCAGGCCACATGGACATTCTATTTTAATGTATCAACGTAAATTTGCTTCATTATTGTCTCCCAAGTTATTGATTTTAATCGCCAAGGCTTTTTTTCCCCCCAAAACAGAAAAGTTGATTATCAATTTTAATGGGAATGACAGGGAATATTATATCCTCGCAGTCCTGCCCATCAAATTCCTGGCCGGTGGGAACTGAATTCACAATGAATGCCCCCATAAAAGTTAACTTTAATTGCCCATATTTTTGACATGGGAATATGCTTTAACTAAATCTGCTCTATTCTGTTCATTTTCTGAGATTCCCAACTATTTAGTTTTGTTTTTAGTTTAGAGATACAGGCCCTTTGGCCCACTGAGTCCGCGCTAACCAGCGATCACCCGGTACACTGGTACTATCCAACATGATAGGGACAATTTTACAATGTTACTGAAGCCAATTATCCAACAAACCTGTACGTTCTTGGAGTGTGGGAGGAAACCGGAGAGAACCCACACTGTCATGGGGAGAACGAACAAACTCTAGACAGGCAGCACCCGTAGTCAGGATCAAACCCAGGTCTCTGACTCTGTACAGACAGCACCCATAGTCAGGATCGAACCTGGATCTCTGACTCTATACAGACACCACCATGACGCCCTTCCCCTTCAACACAAGATCTGCACTAGTCGGTCTTTCTGCACAATAGTGATTGATAGCAAAATGTAAGAGGCAAACTTTCTCATTGGTATTTCCATTATTTTTTCTCCCGTTTTGCAATCCTGCCTCCTCTTCCTGCCAGCTTAGTCATTGGCAGCATCAGTCCTTCAGGATTTGTTTTGGAGGTGGGATTGGTAGCCATTACTGCATGAATTCGGTCTTCTGTCCAATGAGTCAAATGATAAGTCAGGGTGGGGCATTGATATCCAGTGTGTTTAAGAGACATGATCGCAACAGGGGGCTAGGAAGCTTCTCATAAGCTACGACATGAGCACAATGATCCTCATGAAGATTGGTCTGAAGATTTTATTTCATACAATCATGTGATGACGATAAAGCCACTGTTTCTTCCCAGTTTTGGGGCACCGCCATTCAATATGATCATGGTTGATCATCCAAAATCAGTACCCCTTTCCTGCTTTTTCCCACACCCCTTGATATTTTTAGCCCTAAGAGCTAAATCTAACTTTCTCTTGAAAACATCCAGTGAATTGGCATCCACTGCCTTCTGTGGAAGAGAATTCCACAGATTCTCAGAATAGTTGGATTAAATAGTTGGATTTTGGCCCAGTAATGAAGCAACAATATGGGGCTGCATGGTGACGCAGCCCCAGAGTTGCTGCCTGACAGCGACAGAGACCCAAATTTGACCCTGACTATGGGTGCTGTCTGTAGGGAGTTTGTGTGTTCTCCCCGTGAACAGCATGGGTTTCCCGCGGTTGTTTCGGTTTCCTCCCATATCCCAAAGATGTACATATCAGTAGGTTAATTGGCTTTGGTAAAGATTGCAAATTGTCTCCAGTGTGATTGTGCCAGTGTACAGGGACCTCTGGTCGGCGTGGTCTCACTGAGCCGAAGGGCCTGTTTCCACACTGTGTCTCTAAACTAAACCATCTCCAAACTAGACCGAACAATAATTTATTTACAAGTAAGGGAGCTGTAATTTGTACGGAGTTTTTTAAGAGTTGAGCATCCCATTTTCCTGTCGATCACATCTTGGCAATAGAGGACATGACTTTAGAAGTTGCTGTGAAAGGAACTTTGGTGATCTGCTCCAATACATCTTCTGGATGATACACACAGCAGCCACAGCACTGGCTGTGAGGGAGTGGATGTTTGCAGTGATGGATTGAGCTCTGGACATGTAAATCACTTTATCCAATATTAACAGTGGACAAAAGGGAAACTCTGTGATGCCTGAATAAATGGAGGCTTGGTTTTCTGGTTAGAAACACAAGTAATGCAATAAGTGAAGCAAGTTGAATGTTTAAATTTCTCGTGTGTTTTAAAAGGAGAAATCATCGATCTTTCAGCAATTTGGCTGGATTTCCTCCAGAATTCACCTATGGTCACGAGTGATTGACTTGAAAAACTCAGTTAATTTCTCATTTTAAAACATATTGAAAAAAACCATGGCTCAGGACCTCCTCTTTATTAAACAGAAATGGAGGGGAATGTGGAGGACATTGCCTGGTCTATCATGGGAACTGACTTCCTAAACTTCGAAGGGATTGACAGATGGTGTTGACCTTCATGCTCTCCTCTCGCTACTAGCATCGGGAAGAAGGTATCGGAGCCTGAGAACTGCTTCTTCCAGGTTCAAGAACAGCTTCCTTCCATCAGCCATCAGTTTTGTGAACCACTCTGCACTACCATACGCATGTCCTTACTCCACCATAAATTTCTACTGACTTAGTGCCACAATGGCTGCTCAACACCCTACCCCCAATACCATGTGCTCTAATTTTAGTCAGCAGTCTCCCATGCCTTATCGAAGGCTTTCTGAAAGTCTAGATACACTACATCCACTGGCTCCCCTTCATCCATTTTGCTTGTCACATCCTCAAAAAATTCCAGAAGGTTAGTCAAGCATGATTTTCCTTTCATAAATCCATGCTGACTTGGACTAATCCTTTCACTGCTATCCAAATGCCCCATTATTACCTCTTTAATGATTGACCAGCATCTTTCCCACCACCAACGTCAGGCTAACTGGTCTGTAATTCCCCATTTTCTCTCTCGCTCCTTTCTTGAAAAGTGGGATAACATTAGCTATCCTCCAATCCACAGGAACTGATCCTGAATCTATTGAGCATTGGAAAATGATAACCAATGTGTCCACTATTTCTAGAGCCACCTCCCTGAAGACCCTGGGATGCAGACCATCAGGCCCAGGGGATTTATCATCCTTCAGTCCCATTAGTCTACCCAATACTATTTCTCGCCTAATGAAAATGTATTTCAGTTCCTCTACCCCCTTAGATCCTCTGTCCTCCAGTACATCTGGTAGATTGTTTGTGTCTTCCTTAGACCCACATTTGACTTTGCTACTCTTTTTCCCTTAACATACCTAAAGAAGCTTTTAATGTCCTTCTTTACATTCCTCGCCAGCTTCCCCTCGTACTTCATCTTTTCAGCCCATATTGCCTGTTTTGTTTCCCTCTGTTCTTGGTTCTTGGTTTCTTGGTCCTCCAAAATATTCCAAATGGAATTTAAACTGGAGGTGGTGAAGGGAGGGCTTAAGCCAGAAAGGGTTATTGGGAAGAAAGAGCTACTTTAAATTTAGTTGCATCTGGTTGGGTAACTATAGTTGGGTGGAGATTATTCCATGCTTTAATTGTGCTGGGGAAGAACGATTTGCTGTATACATCTGTCTTTGTAGCTGGGATCACAAATTGGATCGAATGCCCTCGTCTGCTCCTATGAAAGTTTGTCGACTGTTGTCCTATGAACGTTTCCAATCCTCTGGCTTATGGCTACTCTTTGCTGTGTTTTCATCTTTTCTTTTAGTTTTATTCTATATAACCATATAACTATATAACAATTATAGCACGGAAACAGGCCATCTCGGCCCTACAAGTCCGTGCCGAACAATTAGTTTCCCTTAGTCCCACCTGCCTGTACTCATACCATAACCCTCCATTCCCTTCTCATCCATATGCCTATACAATTTATTTTTAAATGATACCAATGAACCTGCCTCCACCACTTCCACTGTAAGCTCATTCCGCACCGCTACCACCGCTACGATTCGACAAGTACCAGGTACTGCTTTCTATGCCATTCAAATATGTTGGTTGCCACTGTAGATCACAGGAGGGCAGGAGCCAGATGTAAAATAAGTGATTGCTTTTGTTGATGAGGTACCAAGCAGTTACATACTGCACATGACGTCACATTCTTGGTGATGTATTCGGACATGCCAGGAGAGTAAAAAATGTTTCTTGCCTGTAGGACGGCGGCTTCAGAGCCTGGGTGCCTTGCATGGACAGCGTTAAAATACTTGCTGTGCAGTGAAGCAGGGAACACAGGCTTGTGTCCTTTTACAATAATGCCATTCTGCAGCACTAGCTCATCGCGGACAGCAAAGGAAGACTGAACTGGTAGCGGAGCATTGTAGTGTTTGTCTGGCCA
Organism: Leucoraja erinaceus; assembly: GCF_028641065.1. Lineage (NCBI taxonomy): Eukaryota > Metazoa > Chordata > Chondrichthyes > Rajiformes > Rajidae > Leucoraja > Leucoraja erinaceus. The sequence goes on along the minus strand of NC_073381.1, from coordinate 23,515,089 downwards.
ACTGCGCTCAATGATGGAGGCGAGCGACCGTAAGGTACTGTCAGCAACAGTGTGGGCAACCAAGTCCTCCACATGGGACGAGGGAATAAAAGACACAGTCATTACGATAAAGTCATCATCCGGCGAGGACGGACCCTCACAGGTCTCCCGGGTTGCACGAGAGAGAGTGTCAGCCAGGTGCATATCCTTACCACGTTTATAGGTCAGAACAATGTCATATTTTTGAAGTTGCAGCAACATCCGCTGTAGGCACCCTGGAGAGGCATGAAACAGTTTGTTACAGATGCTGATCAGAGGTTGATGGTCAGTTTCAATCGTGACCGTATGTCCGAAGATAAAGTTGTTAAATGTTTTTTCACTGAAGTCCAGAATAAATTTGCTCAAGTAATTAACCATACCAAGGAACCTCTGCAGATCGAGCACGTCTGTGCATGCTGGGAGCTAGTTGATGGCACTGGTTTTCACCGGATCAGTTTTTAGGCCGTCCTTAGTGAACACATGGCCTATGTATTTCACCTCACTAACTCCCTGAATTTGCATTTTTGAGGGTTTGGCTTGAGGTTAATGTCCTTGGCACGATCAAGGATCTTTGTCAGATTAGCATTGTGTTCTCCGACAGTTCATCCAGCAATGAGGATGTCATCCACTGCAATGAAGCATGGGTAACCTGCAAACAACTGCTCTATAGCTTGTTTAAATACTTCACTGGCAGAGCCTATGCCAAACGGTATGCGAAGAAATCTGTAACGCCCGAACGGTGTGCTGAAGGTGGTTAACTTAGAGGAGTAGTGTTCCAGTGAAATCTGCCATCGAGAACAGTGAATACATTTGTCTCAGCCATCTGCACTGCAATCTCATCCACAGTGCGCATGGGATAGTGAGGTTGTTTAATGGCTGTGTTTAAGTCCTTAGGATTGATACAAATCTGTATTTCATCCTTATTCTTCTTCATTGCCACAACCATGGTGGCAAAGGTCAGCGATGGGAGCAATCACACCTAGAGACACCATTCTGTTGAGTTCACTTTGAACACGGTCCCGCATAGCATGGGGAAGCTTGTGAGCGGGACGGATAACTGGAATTACCTCAGGGTTAATGGTAATTGTGTACTTAACAGGCAACCTGCCCAGCTTTTCGTCAAACAAAGTTTTATATTATGTCTGGATTTGTTGGCTGAAGTCACAGGTTATAGTCAGATGACAAACAGAAGGGCTGAAAGAGACAAGCCCCAGGTCTTGACATGCGTTAGCACCCAGCAGCGATGGCACATCCGCACGTACAACATAGAAACTCAGGTTGTGGACACATGAGATAAGACAGCAGCTTAGCTCGACTTGACCGATAGGGTGCACTGGACCTCCAGCAAATTGGAGAAGGGAGGCAGCCCTAGGAGTGACAATCTCTGTTTTTCGTAAATTTTTTCAACACAGCTAGACAGATCGCATTACACCTGGCCCCGTGTCAACTTTCAGATAAAAGTTCTTGCCATTAAGGAGCAAAGCGAACTTGGGGTCTAGTTGTTTGTGCATTATATCAGACAAGGAATGCACATCAAAGTCAAAACCTTCGCTAGCAGCCTGCAAATCCGTGGGAGCTGGTTGAGAGCATTCCGAGAGCAAGTTCTCATGGCCAAGTGAATTAACAGATTGCCTCGTTGCGGGGTTGAAAATTATCTGGATCTTACATCTTACGGCGCGGCTTTAATGGCCGTGGGACTTGCTAGCGCACGCCGGGGGCTCCAACACCAAGACCTGGAGCGCGGCCTTGCATCACCCGGAGCAGTTTTAATGGCCGCGGGACACTTACCATTGCACCCGGGGGCTTTGACTCTGACGTCGGGAGGAGAATGAGGAGTGCAGGGGAGAGATAAGACTTTGCCTTCCATCACAGTGAGGAGGAGATTAACTGTGATGGATGTTTGTGTAAATTGTGTTGTGTCTTGGTTCTTTTTCTTGTGTGTATCACTGCAGAAACCAAATTTCATTTGAACCTCAATGAGGTTCAAATGACAACAAATAAATTGTATTGTATTGTATTGTATTGTAATTGTATTGTTGCTACACAAATGACAGCATCTGAAGAAGTGATTCCGTTTGTTACAAAATCAACATAATTTTCCATCCGCAGGGCAACGATCACTAGCAGCAGCATGCGAATCCCCAAAGTTAAAGTCATTGTCTATTAGTCTGATGATAGCATTGTCGGGTACTTAAGGAGAACGGCGAGATTTGATAAGACATGCCGGCAACATTAATTTCATGACCAGCAGAGTTCCCTAAAACTTTTGTATGAATGTCAGCCATTTCAGCAATGTGACAGCGGTTTTCAGCAGTCTCTAGAGTAAGCACAGCATCCCACAGTAACTCGTCACGTAATGTATCATTGCGGATAATGTAGACCAAACGGTTATGGACTAGGCTATCACATATATCCCTGAAATCGCATTGATTGGCAATGTGCTTCAACGCACTGACATACATCTCCACAGGTTCACCCTGTCTCTGGTTTCGGGAAAAGCACAAATGCCTCTCCATGACCAAATTAGTACGTATCTCACATAACTGTCAGAATTTGCATAGTAGGCAGTCAGGGTCTCGGATAGACTCATCGGGAGCACTCGGGACACCGGGCAGGTCAAATCTAGCTGTTCATAATGAAATCTTCTGGCACGTCGAGCAGCTTCTGTGCCTACTAAATTAAGAAGAATATGCGCTTGAAATTGACACTCAAGAATTGACACATTTCTTCAAATACGTGCCACCATTCTGCAAGGTCCTTGTCAAACACCATGATATCTGGTTTTCAGAGAGCAGATACCATAGTAATATATACCGGAGAAAACAACAAACTAAAATAACAGCAATATAATCAAGCAAGGATTGAGTCCGTACATTCTGACACCATGTTGAGCTGACACCTCTGATGTTGGAATAACTTAATTCAAGCATAATGATTAAGATCCAAAGACTTCATTAGCTTTACTTCATCTGAGCACATAACTCAAAAGTGAGGGAGAAAGGGTAGAGAAGCTTTCTATTAAACCAGTGGGCGTAGCTACAAAGTATGACTCGTAACATGAGTGCGCTGATCTACAACAGTGAAACAGGCTTGTTTTACACACTTCATCTCCATGCAAACACAGAAGCAAACAAGGTCAATCAAATTGCAATGTGAAGTCCACAAGGACTGGAAGTAGATAATCCTATCAGTGTAAAACAGAAAATAAAAGATCAAAACACATCCTGGAATCTTTCCAGAACATTCTCCAGAATATTCAATAATATCATTTTCAATTGAAATATAACCTTCTTTCCTGATTTTTATCCATGACAGTAATTGAACGTGGTGATTCATCATGTGAGCATTGTATGACAGAGAATGTGGTAATTACAGTATCTGCATTTCCAACAACCATAATCCCAAGTGAGTGCAGTATGAGCTAGAATTTATCTTTTCACGAACTAGTTTAAATCCAATTGAGCATATTATTATTTTTTTTTTTAACTGATTTTGGATTAGCTAATCCAGCAGGATTAACAGTTATTTGGATCGTGAGATATTGGTATCATTTTTAAATAAACAGATGGATGTAATATTAAGTGACTGCACAACGTGTCTGTTTCAATGTGTTGTAAGGACTGCAGATTTGGTTTATACCGAAGATAGACAAAAAACGCCGGAGTAACTCAGTGGGTCAGGCAGCATCTCTAGAGAGAATGTGTGGGTGACTTTTGGGTCAGAACCCTTCTTCTTATGGAAGGGTTCTGATCTGAAATGTTGACTATTTTTCTCATCTCATCTATTTGAGCATCTCTCCAGAGATGCTGCCTGACCCGCTGAGTTACTCTGGCATTTTGAGTCCACCTTCATATCTGTTTCAATAGTAGCTTGATAGGTTTTTCAGTTAGTATGCTAGAAATTCATGTCATTCAGATCAAAGAGGTTATTCAGAAGGATGAATTAGAGGTGGAAGTGAGACAGTGGGGGGGGAGGGGGGGGGGGGGGGTAGATGGAGGAAGTAGAGGAGGAGGGGAGATGGAGGATGTGGAAGGGAGACTTGGGTGGAGATTGGCAGATTCTTGATTAGTATGGGTGTCAGGGGTTATGGGGAGAAGGGAGGAGAATGGGGTTGAGAGGAAAAGATAGATCAGCCATGATTGAATGGCAGAGTTATGGCTCGTTTTCACGGGGCGACTTGACGCAAGATGTAGCCAGAGTGGAGTGGTCGTGGTCTAGCACGATATCACACGATATAACGGGGGTAGAGTAAAGAGTTCCCACGGTACTCGGCAATTCTGTCATTTGTGCGAGTGACTTGTCCGTCTCCCGATCTTTCCCGAATGAACATCGTGGACTGTAGTGTAGTTAATCACGTGGCACAAATGATGTTACTTTGTTGTCACACACTCTATTCGTTTTTTTCACCCGAGCTCTTTAATGAGCTGAAGAATAATCTGTTTTTTTAGACAAATGTTGTTTTGTGTGATGCACCTTCTCTCAATATGTGCAAGAAGTCGTCTTTTTATTTTGTCAAATATGAATAAAGACTGTATCTCACATTGACCGTGATTATTGTGTTATTTTATGATCTACTGAGAAGTGAAACTTTCAGTCTGAAGAAACTTTCAGCCCGAAACGCCACCCGTTCCTTCTCTCCAGAGATGCTGCCTGTCCCGCTGAGTTGCTCCAAGCAACTGGTGTCTATCTTCAAAGGACTGACCAGGACTGCCTCGCTCTCTCTCTCTCTCTCCCCCTCCCTCTCTCTCTCTCACACAGGCATGAATGGATGAACTCCGCGGGCCAGGCAGCATCTACAGAGAGAAATGGACAGGCGACCCATTCTTCAGGCTGCCTTATGTCTCTCCCCCCCCCCCCCCCCCCACCCCACCCCAACTCCCACCCACACACGCGAATGCTGGAGAAACTCAGCGGGGTGCAGCGGGGCCGAAACGTTGTCTATTTCCTTCGTTCCATAGATGTTGCTGCACCCGCTGAGTTTTCTCCAGCATTTCTCTCTGTAGATGCTGCCTGGCCCGCGGAGTTCATCCATTCACGCCTGTGTGAGAGGGAGGGAGGGAGAGAGAGAGAGAGAGAGAGAGAGAGAGACAGTCCTGGTCAGTCCTTTGAAGATAGACACCAGTTTCTTGGAGCAACTCAGCGGGACAGGCAGCATCTCTGGAGAGAAGGAACGGGTGGCGTTTCGGGTCGAGAGCCTTCTTCACACTCTCCCTCCCTCACTCTCACACAGGCATGAATGGAGGAACTCCGCGGGCCAGGCAGCATTTACGTTCCTTCTCTCCAGAGATGCGGCCCGTCCCGCTGAGTTGCTCCAAGCAACTGGTGTCTATCTTCAAAGGACTGACCAGGACTGCCTCGCTCTCTCTCTCTCTCTCGTCTGTCCATTTCTCTCTGTAGATGCTGCCTGGCCCGCGGAGTTCATCCATTCACGCCTGTGTGAGAGGGAGGGAGAGAGAGAGAGAGAGAGAGACGCACACACAAGGTGGATGCGAAATCTTACCTGCCTGTTTCAGTGACAGACACCCACCGCCAGTAAATGAAGACACCCCCATCTTTCAGACAAAAAGAGACACACTGACATTAATGAAATGCTTAGCTAGTTTTATTAGATTTGTATGTAAATAGCAAACTGGCTGGATTCACTCTATCCAACTTCCGGGTTCACCGTTGGCAGGAGTTCCCACGGTGACCGCAAGAGTTACTACGGATATCGCACGGGACACTTCGTTCATAAAATGTTGCAATGCTCAACCACAAGTGCACAAGACACTCTTGGACAAATTCAAACATGTTTGAATTTTCTCCCGAGTACCCAAGGTACACGATTAACTGCCGTTAGCGCCACGGTGGTCCACGAATGCCGTATTGTTACCGCACGAGGTTCCCACGATGTCAAACTCTGGTTACCTCTTGCGTCAAGTCGCACCGTGAAAAGGGGGTTTTAACGTGATGGGCCAAATGACCTAATTCTGCTCCTAGAAAAGTTATTAAAAAAGTGCATAACTTCACAAAGGGGAGGAGGGGAATTGAAGGTAAGATGACAGGAAAAGGTGAAGATGAACAGAGGAGCTAAATGCACATGGGGGGGTCGGAAGAATGGTGGAAATTAATATCAAATCTGAACCATTAATGTATTTTTTAATCCATGAGCTAAGGTTAAATTATCACATCCATTCCTCTAACATCTGACCAGTTATTTATTCCTAATTCTTTTCAGGACTCGGACAACATTCAGGCAAGGGCTGATCAGTGGTAAGTAATATTGATGCCACAAAGGTGTCAAGCGGTGACCAGCACCAACATTAGACATCCTGTGATGAGCGACTCATCTTACTCCCACAAGCTGTTCCACCTTCTGCAGAGTAGAAACCAGTTGTATCATGGAATACTCTCCATTTCCCAGGGTCAATGCTGTTTAAACAGCAATCAAAAAGCTCAACAAGGGAAAAGCAATCTGCTTGATTAGCATATCAAAAATCAACTTGAGTCGGGACATTTCTTCAGGCTGATTGCGGTCAGGGGGGAGTAACTTTGAGTTTCCAAATTTTAGGTAAACACCACCACTCTCCACCCTACTTAATCCTCCAGCTCTTCCCTGCGCTCCACCACAATGCACACCCCCCCCCCCCCCCATCCCCTTCCACCTATATTCCTTCACATGACTTCCCATTTTACGCATCTTCCACGTTTATTGCCTTCACACACTTTTTGTCTTTTCATCTTTTAGTTTAGTTTGTTTATTCTTGCAACATGTATTGAGGTACAGTGAAAAACTTTTTGCTGCTTGCTATCCAGTTAGTGAAAAGACTATACATGATTCCAATCAATCAAGTCGTCCACAGTGTACAGATATGAGATGAAGGGCATCATGTTTAGTCCAAGATAAAGTCCAATAAAGTTTGATTAAATATAATTTGAAGGTCTCCAATGGGGTAGATGAGAAGTCAGGATTACTCTCTAGCTGGTGATAGGATGGTTCAGTTCCCTGTTAACAGTTGGGATAACAAACTGTCCTTTAATCTGGAGGTATGCATTTTCAAATTTCTGTAGCCCCTTGCCTCACTTGTATAGGGAGATGAGGGTGAGACTATGCCTTGAATATCTCTGGCCTTCGTCCACTAATCTACCAACCAATAACTCCCCTCACCTATCTCCATCTATCAACTGCCAGGCTTTGTCACGTCCCCACCTCTCTTCCAACTGTCTCCCCCTTATTACAATCAGTTTGAAGAAGAGTTGACACAAAACGTTGCCTTTCCATGTTCTCCAGAGATGCTGCCTGACCCGCTGAGTTACTCCAGCACTCTGTGTCTTTTATGGTACACCAGTGTCTGCAGTTCCTTGTGTCTACATGGCATCTTGTGAGTTAAATCCAGAAAAAGGAAGGTTGAAGTGAATTAGTTCATTGTGTTTCAGTAAACAGCAGTTGCAAAAGATCAGTTAAAGGATGTGAAGTATAAATAGCTTCCATCAATAACACTATCATATATTTTACCTAGGTACAGCTATTGTATTGACTTGTTGAACTAAAGGCAATCAAATTAATCCAAAGAATGGAGACAAAAGATGATTCCAGGTATTAAATTAAGGGTTTTAACAGAATGAATGCTAAATCTTTCTTTACTGAAAAGTGGTATCCTGAAGGGAATATAAGCAAGTAAATAAGATAAGAGAATCAGTAATGTGAATCCAAAAAGACATTTTATGAGCTGCAATAAAACTGAATATAATTGAGAATTCTTGTGACCTAAACTTTGTTTTTACAAAGACTCTTCAAGCTGAGATGCTAGTTTAAAAAAAATACGGTTGGTATGGTCAGTATTAACTCAATGCCAATAAACTAAGACGTGATTGAATCAAGGGCAGAAGCAAACAATGGCTGGCTTAGGTCCTGAAATACTGTCTCACTTCCACACTATGATCAAACACAGAAGAGTACAGCACATGAACAGGTCATTCAGCCCAAATGTCCATGCCTAACATAATGCCAAGTTAAACTAATCTTCTCTGACTGCACACGGTCCATATCCCTCCATTCCCTGCATAGCATGTGCCTATCTAAATATCCTTATAACTATAAAACTTTGATCGTGTGTGTGTGTGTGTGTGTGTGTGTGTGTGTGTGTGTGTGTGTGTGTGTGTGTGTGTGTGTTGATTTGTTTGTGCGTGATCACATCTACTTGAAAAAACAACGCGCTAACGGGAAATCTATTACATACTCCGGTAGAGATTTACCCCCTGGAGTCCAAAATCAGCTTACCTGAAAATGTCCTGTTTTATTTCTTGAGTTATTAAGAAAAATCTTCACAAAATCCAATAAAAAATTTAATTCAAAACGCCTGTTTTTCCCCGCTGATGACATGACAATGGATTTGTGTGCCATGCCATCTGCTCGCGCTGCGACTGACGTTACCTCCCACCTCTCCCTCCTCCCCCTGTTGTTCAAAAGTCACCCCGTCGACTGAAGACCGAAGATCATCGCTGAAGGCTGCTGCATGCACTGCGAGTGAAGAACGAGCAATTTGGGCCCTGTATTAGCGCTGTCGGGTCCGTCTCGGTTCCCGTCCACCGCTGCCGAAAAACATTTGAAAATAAAACGCTGTCTTCTTTCTTGTGCTGCGAGTGATGTCAACCCCCCCCCCCCCCCCCCCGGGAACCAACCTGCCCTCCCCTCTGACGACGGGAACCAGCCCCCCCTCTGACGACATGCCCCCCCCACCAATCAAACTCTACCCCCCTCCTTCTCAGCCCTCCCCCCCATCAGCTCCCTTTCTAATCCTGGCAGCATTGTGATAATCCTCTTCTACACCCTCTACAAAGCTTCCACATCCTTTTTGTAATGGGGAGACCAGTTCTGTACGCAATAGTCCTCCAAATGCAGTTTAATCAAAGTCCTTCAGTCTTTGTACCCCAATATTTCTTCAGACTTTAGAGATACAGCGAGCAAACAGGTCCTTCAGCCTATTTAGTCTGCACTGATCAGTGATCACCCCCGTTCACTAGCACTATCCTACACACTTGGGACAATTTCCAATTTTACTGAAGCCAATTAACCTACAAAGCAGTGTGGGAGGAAACTGGTGAAAACCCACATGGTCACAGGGAGGAAATACAATCCCCATACAGCCAGCACCCCTAGTCAGGATTGAACCCGAGTCTCTGGTACTGCAGGCAGCAATTTTACTGCTGCACCACTGTTCCACCCCTATCTCTGTACATCAATGCTATATCATTTTGTCACTACCTGATTCACTACCTGATACAATATTTTCACCTTCCTTTAACTCAGGTTTTCATTCTGGCCAAATCAGTAAATATTCTGAAAGTGTTGAAATTTCAAGAGTAAACTCATTTATTTTTTATCTGCATGAAATGCAAAATATGGTTAAATTGAGATTTTTGACAACAACCATTTATGTTCTTGGCTATTTAATGGAAATACTACTCCCACATGAATTCAGCTCACATTTTAAATAATACAATTAGAGCATAAGTATATAAACATACCAGAATGGAATTATTATATTAAGTGCTGTCATATACTCCTGAACAACAAACTTTTTGTGGACAACAAACATTTTTTTGGGAGAAAATGAATTTTTAACATATTCATTTTAAGGAACTATCAAATTGCAATCAACTCCAAAAAGAAAGTCTCATACCTCTAAATGTAACTGAGGGGTGTTACACCAACTTCATGTTCATTAAGGAGGAGTAATGTTGGTCATCTTGGTTAGTGTCACTTTAAATTGGCAAAACTATTGACTTGGCTAATGGTCACCAATAAAAATTGAAACGTTTGGAAAAATTGACACCGATAAAAATTAAAATCGAAGTCGCTAAAACCACATTTTATCTCTCCACCTCATGTTCAATCGATCCAAAAAATACAAATAACTGCAATCACAAACAGTTTAGCAACCTGGAATATTTCAAGTCATATGCAAAAGTGAATTAAGTTTCCACTTAACTAAAACACTAAATCTGATATTGCCTGAAAGCACTGGTAGATCTGTAAGTGTTTAAACTCCTGTAATCCCAATATACCGTATCCAGTTGTACATTATGTGGCACAGTAGAGTTTCTGTTTTACAGTGCCAGAAATCCAGGTTCAATCCTGAGTATTCTCTCCGGGTGCTCCAGTTTCCGCCCACATTCCATAGACGTACAGGTTTATAAGTTGATTAAGAGCTATTAGAATAATACATAAAGCTTCTTACCGTGAAACTACAAATCCATTATTCATAAAGTCCGGTACCTTAAAATTTTTTGATATGTGCATGTAAAGACTTTTTGTACAGACAAAGATGTAAAGAAATACTTTTCCGAGTTAGGAATAAAAGCTTTCCTATTAGTATTCAAACATTTTTTAAATTAAGAGAAGGACATTATAATTTAAGAGGGTTGTGCATTTTTGAAACATGTAAAATGAGAACCAATGTAAAATATAGATATGTCTCAGTGTTGGGAGTCAAATTATGGAACGGGCTTAATGATGGGCTGAAATTTTGTAGCTCTCTGTCAAGTTTCAAAAAAGCGTTAAAATGTAAAATAAGTAAGGATTAGAATTTAGAGTAATTTTTTGTTTTTTTCTTTCCTTTGTAATGCTGATATTCTGGGTTATCTTATCTTATGGATTGTATAGGATAGGCAAAAATAAGCTTTATGGCTTCAGCCTATTCCTTTTTCGGTCATTGATTAAGTGAACGTTGTGTGAAATGGATACCGTGTTGGTTCATATTCACACAGATTGTAAAGTTTTGTTCTTTTTAATGTATGACCGAAATAAACTATTCATTCATTCATTCAGTCATTCAATCATAAACTATTCATTCATTCATACATGCATTCATTCATTTCAGAAAACTGGCCCGAGCGCATAGGATAGGTCTCGCGTATGGGTAATCGCTGAATAGCACGGACTCACAGGACTGATGGGCCTGTTTCCACACTGTATGTCTAAACTAAACCAATACCATGAAGTGTATCTAAAGAATTCTGAAATTTTAATGTTGTAAATTCAGTGATTTTTGCCCATCAGGCCTAAACTGTTATGGGACATCCTGTTAATCTCCCATCACATTTCTAATCTGCCATGATCACAATGAATGGCGGTGCTGGCTCGAAGGGCCGAATGGCCTCCTCCTGCACCTATTTTCTATGTTTCTCGTATATAGAAACATAGAAATTAGGTGCAGGAGTAGGCCATTCGGCCCTTCGAACCTGCACCGCCATTCAATATGATCATGGCTGATATGTAATGGGAGGAATACAGAGAACTGCAAGGACTAGAATGATACATGTGGCGAATGTTGTTCCAGGGCATCAAAACTCAGTTGAAACCGAGGAGCAAGTAAAAATCTCGGTTTTCCAGAGATACATCTCGGAAACAGGTCCTTCAGCCCACCGAGTCCGTGCTGACCAGCGATCATCCCTATAGTACTATATTACACACTAAGGACAATTTATAATTTTTACCATAGCCAGTTAATCTACAAACCTGGACTCCTTTAGAGTGTGGGAGGAAACCGGAGCACCCAGAGAATACCCACGCAGGTCACGGGGACAACGTACAAAGTCCACACAGACTGCATCCATTGTCAGGATCGAACCTGGGTTACCAGAGCTGTACGGCAGCAAATCTGCTGCTGCCCAGTGTGCTGCCCAGTTATTGTTGGCCATATTGATCCTGAAGCTTGGATCAGATGGTCAACTGTGGGCCCATTCAGGCTTGTGGCTGCAGAAGGTGGTTATGGAGACATTGGAGCCAAGCATTTAAAGGGATGGCAGGATTGGGCAGGTCACAGCAGGAAAATTGGGAAGCAAGCCAAGTAACAAGGAGGGAGATTGAGGGAAAATAGATTTGTGTACTGGTGAACCAGTGATGTAGAATCAGGGAAGAAGAGCCACCTGCAATTCTAATTTACATCTCGGTTCACATCTACATGCAATTCTGAACTCCCATTCTGGTGCAGTTAAATTTCCAGGCGTATCCATCTCCACTATTTCACTGGAGATCTGACAGTTGTCCTTTCTGAGTTAGTGTGAAATGACAGTGAAATCAACAGAGTTTTTGGCCCCAATGACAACCATCACCACCCTGTACACCACCAACTGGTCTCCGACAACCTTTGCTTCTGGGCACTGCCTTCGTTGGTATGCTACCAACACCACCGGTGGCATCCTACAACACCACCATAGTTGGCATGCTTAGTTGGCATGCTACTGGCAATAGCATTAGTAGCATCACCAGTGCTACCAAAACAGGAACAACACGTTTATATACAACAATCAATGCTCCAAGGGTTCGAACTAAAGGAATATCAGCAGGAAATGAACACTGTCCCTTAAAAAAAGAGATATTATAAAACATGATCAAAATAATAGTATTGCAGAAGGTCTTAAAGAATATTAGGAAAATAGAAAGATGGTGTAATTCTTTGACATGAAGATCAAATAACTGCTTTTTCCCTTTTGGCCAATTTATTTAGAGTGTCATTTATGAAAGAGCTAAGAGCGTATGCAGCCACCAACATCATTTATTTAGTTTTGTTTTGCATATTTTTATTTAAGTTGTCAAATTTAATAACAAAGCAGGCAGTGAATTAAAATAAATTAGATCATTGTGCTCATGGGTCCAAGAATGAATGAAACCACACTTCTGGGACTTGTTTTGCACAGTAAAATATGAAGAGTGCCATCAAACTGCCAAAGCAATAAACAGTAATGAAGTTAATTAATGGGATCCAATTCAATAAAAACATCTTCTAAATCCTATTGAAATTCAGGAAACCCCTTTGCAATTGTATTACCATTCCAATTATTTCAGTTAAACGTCGTATGGGTGCAAGTGAATTCTGAAAGTGATGGCAGATTAAGAAAGAAAGCATCAATAGGAGAATGGGGCAGCAATGGATCACTTCATGTACCCTGAAGTATTTATATCCAACAAAAGCATAGCAATAAAGAGGTGAAGCAATGAAGAGATTAAAAAGAAAATGAAGAGGTCATTTATTTGATGTCATCCTTTTGAGATGAACGATCTCAGTTGTTTTAGACTGGAGAAGAAAAGGAATTGAAAATTGAGAGATAAGTCAGAGATGTACAAGATTATTCTGTTCAAAATAGGCCATGCAAACAAAATTGGATTAATCTATCATATGAGATAGGAGCAATATTAGGCCATTTGGCGCATCAAGTCTGCTCAGCCATTCAATCATGGTTGATCTATCTCTCCCTCCCAACCCCATTCTGCTGCATTCTCCCCATAACCTCTGACACCCTTCTGACACTATATCTTATACGGTATTTAAGATTCAAACTTAATGCTCGTAAGGGTGGTGAATCATATGAACAATGCCTTCCAGAAGGAATTGGAAAGGGCTCCAGTAGACAGTGATTTGTAGGGCTATGAAGAAAGAGCAAAGATAAAAGGGAATTATGTCATTTTGTTACTTGCAGCCAATAAAGATTTAATGGCCAATGACCCACCTTCTATGCTGTAACAATATAGATATCATATATTTGCCCTGGTGAAAGGGTGTGTGTGTGTGTGTGTGTGTGTGCACGTGTGCATGCGCGCACTTTGCGGGCCTTGAAGTGTGGGTTTACCCAATAAAGTTGTTGGAGTGCAGGTTCCAGAAATGTGACCGATTGTCTATTTGTGTTCATGCTTTCAGCTATGGATATGGACAGATACCCCATTATTATTGTACATAAATGCTGTTAAGGGTTCTGCCATTACCTACAGATCCTGCCCTTGGATTCGACCACCCAAATTGCAACACCTGACTTTCATTAATCAACATTATCACTTCCACATAAAACTCAGTGTAAGTCCCAGAAAAAAAACATGTAAAAATTGTCCCTAATTAGCCCATTCTCTTATTGTGAGTAAATCCAATCTTTAAGAATCCTTGCCAATACTTCCTTTACCACTGCTGTGACGTTCACCTGCCAAATTCTTCCTGCATTATCCCTACTTTCTTTCTTAAATAATGGATATTTTCATAAGTTTCAACAACACTGCAGATGAGCCTGTAGGACGAAATGGAGAGGTAACTGGATAGTTGTAAAAAACCTGAATCATTCATCTTTGATTCACTTACAATTGAAATTACTCTGACTACGTGCTCTGTTTCCATGGAGATTCTCAGAATGGTACATTAAAATGCAGCATTGGAGAGCATTTCTCAGTATATTATTGTCATGCTCTTTAAAACAAAATTGGAATAATAGACGCATGTCCTTGAATTATATTGAATATGTCTTCTTGTGGTTCTTGCCATTGGAAAGTAATGATGGATTTGTCCTTCACAGGTTTATCATGCGAGTCAGAGTGCACTCTTGGGCTGGCACTATCTAATCTGCAGGATGGAACTATTTCAAATGGAACTATGGAAGTACATGTTATTAATAAATTCTGTTTGAGTAGCCTTGAATGTTCAGCAATAGAAAGTTCAAGCATTCTGTCTGATTATGTGGATACAGTAAGAGATAATGTTGGCATGTTTTTAGGTAACCAACTGTGTTACAGTAATACTGTGTCTTTGCATTGCTCACTACAAAGTGTGTGTTGTTGCATAAGCTTTGAAAAATGGGTCAGTCTATTCTTTTGTCACAAGGAGCCAGATTTTGCTCATGAATGTGTGGGAGTACTGGACAGATCTACTAGACAGTGATGGCTGTGTATCTCTTGGGATGCTCAGTGTTTGGGCTCTGCAAGGAGTCCAGCCTCCAAACACCTGAATGAGATTCACTACATTGACACTGAGGAAGTCTGGTCCAGTGCACAATTCGTCCTCTTTGGACTAGGAGATGAAGTGGAGAAAGTAAGTTATTTGATTAGTTACATCTGAAGTGCTTATAACTAATGTATTTTTCAAAGCGGTCAAAATGTTTTGTGGCATCCAATGCAGTGACTTTTATAACTAGGTGGTACTATTAGCTTTGCCATCCCGCACAATGATTACATTTCATCTTTGTGGTTTTGTGATTCCTGATATCCCGCAATGAATTATTTATTCTTCCAGTAAACTATCCCAGGAAGTGCATGGCCTTGCTTACTGCTCCTGAAAGAATGAGCTGATCTTTTCCCTGTATTCTTCACTCCTGGACTACCTTGGTATGACTCGCAGATGAGACAAGCCATGTAATATTTACTTTTATAAGAATTAATAATTGGATCTAATTATTTCCTAAACAATATTCTGCCTCGGCTCATGTTCAAGAAAGCCTTTCTAAAAGGTTGGTATCTAAATTACTTTTTTCACGACCAGAAAATTACTGATTGGCTTTAAACTTAGTCACCTCTGAAGAATGACGTACACTACAATACTGATATGCTTTATAATTGTTTCTTGGCTTCAAGCTCAAATGAGCCTTTTGCTAATTTGAGCACAAATATCCTTGATCTAAAGGCATAATTTAAACTAATCTTCCCTTACATTATCTTCACGCTCTCTCTAAGGGAAGCAGAACAGTCTCTGATAGAGACCAATTTATGATAAGAACATATTTATTTACCCCATGAAACTACAGTCTTTTACGTGATACTTGCTAATAATCAATAAGTAATCCATATGATCCATATATTTCCAGTCAAAGGAAGTAACTTAAACAAGGCAAACACCTCCTTGCAACACAACTTGTGATAAGTCCGAGTCAGTGCCCTGCCATTTTTCCTATCCATCCATGGATTAGGTCTTAAGCCGCCATGGAAAGGTCAGGAATAGACACTGCTTAATGCCCTCCAGGTGAATCGAAAAACAAGACTGGCATCAAGACTGGCATTCAGAAAAACACCCAAATACAATGTAGCCATAGGAATCAAAATCCAAGTTTTACCCAGGTTATGCTCAGGCTATGTATTAGAGAGGATAAGAAAGAAAAATGCAAATAAAAAGATAATGGGGAAGAAAAGTCACCAACATTATTCAGGACCCATGCCACCGTGGTCATTCCTCCTTCTCCCCGCAACTATCGGGCAGAAGATACAGAAGCTTGAAAGTGTGTACTACCAGACGTGGGAACAACTTCTTCCTCTCTGTTATCACACTTCTGAGTAGTCCTTTCATAAGGTAGATCACATTCCTGATTTTTCCTACCCATCTTATTGCTGACATTGGGTGTTTTCTCTGGAATTGTTATGTTACAATGCTGAAAATCTATATTCTGCACTCTGGCATTTTTCTTTTTGTTTTTTGGTACTTGTATTTGGCTCAATTGTATTCATTCTGATTTGTTTGGACAGCATGCAAACAAAAGCTTTTCACTGTACCTCGGTACACATGACACACATAATAATAAATCTAAATCCAAACTTAAACTTAAAAATGCTAATAGGAATAATTTAATAAATTCATAAGGAACAGGGCGATTGCAATTAATTTTAATTTTAATTGGCTTTACTATTGCATTTTGTGCACTTGTTTTACCTGTAGAAGTTTATAGCTCCCATAATTAAGCTTCACTTATTATGTGAGATTTTTATTCTTATAATGTTGGGAGTAATTTCATCTTGACAGCAAGAAATTATCACATTAGCACCATAACTACACTTCTGTTGGCTCTACACTTCTTTGGGTCTTCACTATAGAAACGCAGGCCTGTTTATGGGGCAACTGAAGTATTTTGTAATTACCACTGATGCAAAGTTCCGATTTGCAGACCCCACTGTTGACGGGCTCCAGAAGCCAGTGTGAATACAGAAAAGCACAGGTCTAATTAGTAAGTTGGATCAGTCTCTATCTTTTCTTCCTCTGTTGATGAAAAGGATTGACAAAGTGGAGATTAAGAATGCCCTTTTGTGCTATTGTGCTCTTTTTTTATGCCAGTCTTTTCCAAATCCTGGAAGTAAACTGGCAGCTGATGGCAAGGTGATGTGATTTAGCGATAACAGTTGAAAGCTTCGTTTTATCTTTTTGCTGTGTCTTTTTGCTGCAATGGAGGCTGAAAAATCCCCAAGGTGTATTCACAAAGAATAAGAAGCACAAGCCAAGTGCTTTGTCAGGCAGGATGAAAGAAATTGATAACGTTAATTTCCAATCTGAAAATGATCCCAGAAACAAGGAACTGCAGATACTGGTTTACAAAAAAAGACAAAATGCAGGAGTAACTCAGTGGATCAGGCCGCATTTAGGGAGAACATGGATATTTGGGTTGGGAACCTTCTGACCCAGGCCAAAACGTAATTATCCATGTTCTCCAGAGATGCTACCTGACCCTGGTTTTGGCCCGAAACGTTGCCTATTTCCTTCGCTCCATAGATGCTGCTGCACCCGCTGAGTTTCTCCAGCATTTTTGTGTACCTGCTACCTGACCCGCTGAGTTACACCAGCTTAAGCGATCTGTGCACACATCTGCTCTTTTAATGTTAATGATATTATAGAATCCTAAGTGAGTCTACTTTATGGTAACTGAATGATTAGATGCAGGAACAGTTTCCTCCCAGCTGTTATCAGGCAACTGAACCATCCTATCACCAACTAGAAAGCAGTCCCGGGCTACCATTTACCACATTGTAGATCCTCAAACTATCTTTAATCGGACTTTACTTTGCACTAAATGTTATTCACATTATCCTGTATCTGTACACCATGGACACCTTGATTGTAATCATGTATAATCTTGCCACTGACTGGATAGCACAAAACAAAAACATTTTCACTATACCTCGCTACATGACAATAAACTAAACTAAACCTAAACAATTGTTGTGGGTTGAGATTGTCTGATAATAGATCTCTCACCTTAAAGTCATGCCCTCTAATATTTGATTTTTGATTTCCATCTTGGGAAAAAGATTCTGACTGTCTACCCTATCTATATCTCTCATAATTGTATGTACTTCTGACACACAATACTCCAAATGCAGCCTGACCATAGTCCTCTAAAGCAATATCAGGACTTCCTGACTCAATGCACCAACCTATGATGGTCAATCTCTATTGGTCTCCAGCCTATTATAGACCTTCTCTTTGTCCTGTTATCATCAAGAAATGTATTAGCCTGATATCACCCAGAATTTTTTGTGCGGTGGGGAGCTCTGCATCCAAACAAAGAATAGGAGGCAGCAGTAAAAAAATAAGGGCAATGAAGAAAACATAAAGTTCGAGGCAGGTGCTGCCAGTCCCCGACAATGACCAAACTCACCCTGGCAAACAGTCACAGAAGGCAGACCTGAGCCTTACATCTTACTACTGAGCATCCACACCACTCACCCCAACCCACCAACACCTATCCTCATAACAGCCACTTCACGCGCGATTCAGGCAGTTTTTTGTACCAGGTTCCTGGTACCCAGGTTCTTGGCACAGCAGCATGCAGCCCAAGTGAACAGCTTTTTATAAAGTGCAGCCCTGTTAATCTCTGTAAGTGTTCAAGAGGGCCAAGAGCACGATAGCAAATCAAATGAGTGCTCCGCGAGGCAGTGCTAAGCATGGGACCAACGTATCTTTGAAAACATCACACTGATTGATTATGGTGACTTTTCAATTGAGGTAAAATAACGGCAAAATTCAGGAGGAAATGATTTCAGTTTCACTGGTTCAATGCTTAAAAAATAACTTGGATTTTATCAAGATCAACGCAGTTTAATGAGTGTCACCTTATTATAAAGATAAAAATCATCGTCTGATACTTTCTCAAGGGAAAAACAATGCTCAAAGTGAGAAATGTGAAAGCCAGTATTTTACCAACACAGCTTCAATTCCCACCAAGCCACATATACTGTTATTATGGTGAAAAGTCAATGCAGAAAGTAAGACAGGCCTAGAAAAAATATTTCCGTCTACAAACTAATTTAGAGAAGTTGATGTTAACTCAAGTACAATTTTTTGCCTGTAAGTGATCCATATCCCAATATTGCCTCAAAACCTCTGTGCCTATCTAATAGGTTAATTATCTTATGCCTCCACCACCAACCCTGGCAATGCGTTCCAAGCCCCCACCAAAAACAAATTGCCCCTTATATCTCCATTATATTTTCCTCCTCTCACCTTAAGCTATGACCTCTATTGTTGAACATTTCCACACTGGGGAAAAGGGTTAAGGCACAATCTTTTACCCAGGATAGAATGATCAAGAACTAGTGGGCATAAGTTTGTAGCGGTAGAGAATGACTCTTTGCATGGCCTCTCTTTATCCCAATAACTCAAAATCTCATTACTTTCATGGAGTATCTTAAAAGAGTACTCTCACTGTTCTATCTTCTTGGCACGTTGTTGTCTAAAGTATTACTTCAAGAGTGTCTTCCAGCCACAATTCCTGAGGAACACCAATTAGTATGGGGCAGGAAGGTAAAATTGAAGCCAGGGGTGGGGTTCAAGATATATGTGACATCAGGGAATCTAACAGCTGTGAGATTCTGTTTTGGTAAACATGTATATAAATGTATTGCCAAACACAAGTGCAATCGTTGGTTAAGCACATAATTCATAGAAACTAGCCAGTGAGTTTATAAGCAATAGTGGCCAGGTTTTGGCACCACTTTACATTCCCAACTGTAGCTGGCCAGAAAACCCATTATAGCCATTGCCTCAAAGGTAGACAAAAATGCCATTGCCTCAAACGTAAACAAAAATGCCATTGCCTCCATTCATTTGGCCCGCGAACTGTCATTCTTCTCCTTGCCTGGCCACCTTCAAGCCCCTAGGGTGCCACCCGCAGCTGACCTTGAATGTACAGAAGGTAAGACTCCCTCCTCCAGTTTGTCCTACTGTCCCTTGTCCAGTGTCCACTGCCATTGCCGACTCCCTTCACACCTCCTCTCTGGTTCCCGGGCTTCGGAGTGAGAAAGGGCAGGGCTTGGTGGCTATATGCTGGTGAGCCTAACATCTGTGGTCGGAAAGTACTATAGTTTTTAACATTGGTTTGCTCCAGGCACAATGTTAGTTTCTAACCAACTCAATGCTGCATGTGGTAAATTGCCCAAACAATGTCGGCTCAGCACATCTTTAGCTGCAGAAGAGCTGAAGTGGAAATGAAGGGATATCAGGTTAGTGAATGAAATTGGCAGTGTCGAGAAATATCGATCACATTCTCATTTAGTAGTGGAGTAGATGCAAGGGGGGCATTAGACCCACCTACTTCCACTTCGCAATGAATATAAGTTAAGCAACATTATAAATATTGCAACAGGAGGAACCAGATCAGTGTATAATTAGTTGCAACTCAATGATTCTTCCTTTTTTTCTTAAAAATGGGGTCTGAAAGGTAGAAAGGCAAAAGAGATCTAGCTTGAAATGGGTTTACAATAAATAGTTAATAAGATAGGAAAAGTCCTTTTCTGAAAAATGTAATTAGAGAACAATGATTACTTTAAACTTTATCATTCTGTATGTCTGCAATTACATTCTCCAGCTCTCAGACTCAGTGCTGCAACACATCCCATCAGCAGAGACCAAAGTGAAATGTAACCATGCATAAGAATCTCAGGGGAATGTTATTTGGATTCAGAATTCAGATGAATAATGTTGGGATCATAAATAATTTTATTCCAAGATATTTTTGTCACATCCTCATAAAATTCCAGAAGATTAGTCAAGCAGGATTTCCCCTTCATGAATCTATGCTGACTTGGACCAATCCTTTTACTGCTATCCAAAAAGCGCCATTATAACTTCTTTATAGAAATGTATAAAATTATAAAAGGACGGGACAAGCTAGATGCAGGAAAAATGGTTCCAATGATGGAGGAGTCCAGAACTAGGGGGCCACACTCTAAGAATAAAGGAGAGGCTTTTCCCTTTGAGGATAGGGAAGATTCAAACAAGAGGACATGACTTCAGAATTAAGGGACAGAAGTCGAGGGGTAATATGAGGGGGAACTTCTTTACTCAGAGAGTGGTAGCGGTGTGGAATGAGCTTCCAGTGGAAGTGGTGGAGGCAGGTTCGTTGGTATCATTTAAAAATAAATTGGATAGGCATATGGATGAGAAGGGAATGGAGGGTTATGGTATGAGTGCAGGCAGGTGGGACTAAGGGAAAAAAAGTTGTTCGGCACGGACTTGTAGGGCCGAGATGGCCTGTTTCGATGCTGTAATTGTTATATGGTTATATGAGAGGCCATTTAAAACTGAGATGAGAAAATCTTTTTAACCCAGAGCTTTGTGAATTTGTGGAATTCTCTGCCACGGAAAGCAGTAGAAACGATTCACTGGATGAATTTAAAAGAGAGTTAGATAGAGGTCTAGGGGCTAGTGGAATTAAGGGTTATGGGGAGAAGGCAGGCACGGGTTACTGATTGTGGATGATCAACCATGATCACAATGAATGGTGGTGCCGGCTCGAAGGGCCAAATGGCTACCTCCTGTACCTATTTTTTATGTTTCTATCTTTCTATGTAAGATGTTTCAACAGAACCTGCTGCAGTATACTGGTGGGCAAGGAGCTCACAAATAAATATTGTGGCTGCAAAAAAAATAAAAGCATTGGTTGATATCACCAACAAATTAATCTGCAATTAATTCAATAATGTATAATTAAAAATAAAGTTTCAGCAGATTTGCAGTAATGTTATTATTAGACAATCTTGCAAGTGGAAGTGTTAAGTTATGCTTAGATACATAGACTATGACTGCATTTCTCTGTTAAGTAGAAGGAAAACACTGGCAACTTGCCTGAACAGAGCAAGGTCCTGTGAAAGCGTTTTTGCATTTCTGCTGCATGAGTGACAAATATCTCAACCGAGCCCATTTGTAGTCTAATCCCTCAAACCAATTTAGCGGATTGACAATTTCCATCTCA
This sequence comes from Leucoraja erinaceus, assembly GCF_028641065.1. NCBI lineage: Eukaryota > Metazoa > Chordata > Chondrichthyes > Rajiformes > Rajidae > Leucoraja > Leucoraja erinaceus. The sequence continues at coordinate 23,493,324 of NC_073381.1, read as the reverse complement.
GTTAGCTTCGCATTGAAGGGAGATATATCAAAGAAGCTTCACCACATCTAAAGCTGGAGTATAAACATTTGAAGAAGCTAATTGAAATGGTGTATCGCTTTTTAGGCTATAGGGATGTGTGCCAGGAATTAAGAACGACTCCTTTTTAATATTAAAAAATTACATTTCATGATGTAAATCAAGGAAGTCAAATTAACAAATCTAATCGCCTTTCATTATGACATACTGCAATGATTTTTATTGAAAATACAACGGAGAACTACACTTGGTTTAAAAAACAATCCTTCCATGTGTTAAAGAGCTTCCCTACAGAGGTCCAGGAAGTTGGTTCAATATTTAAATCTATATCTAGCAAAACAACAATTTCCAGTTGCAGCACAAACACGTGATAGGATCATAAAGAATATAAAGTTACAATTTAACTTAGAGAAATTCAACATGTCTGGCAGCATGTGTGAAGGGAAATGAACATTTCAGGTTGGGAAGCTGCGGAGTGGTGTCTGTTTGTCTAGAGCCTAGATAAAAGCTGCAGGAAAAAATAAGAACATCTGCAGACGCTATCAATTAGGTGCAAAATGCATAGAATAGATTGGATGACTGCAAACCAGACATACACCTTGTAAATAAATGTAAATTATGTTGCAGAGTTCTACTTTGCCGAGTGTTGATTGGATGAGGTATTGATCCTTGTCTAGGTTTCTTGCAGATCAGGGTCAATGTTGCTATGTTTGCTTTCTTGAGAAGCCCTGTTTGAATACAATGTATTAGCTGCTGTATTATTGGGTTAGGGAAATGTCTGTTATGTATGAGGTTAATCAATATCTGTAATTGGATTGTAAAGAGACCACCCCCATGTGGTTCGGCCCCTCAAGGTCTCGGGAACTATAAATGTCCACTGCCACGAGGTCCCACGTTGATCTTCTGGGAGAGCACTTGGGACTGCGTGACCTTCTGGAGTGTTTCTGTTTGAGCGAGGCCTAGAGGGCTTAATCAGGCAGATACGAGGATCAAACCTGCTGTGGGATAGGTACAGTAGTTGAACTGTAATTGTGTTTTGTCAAAATAAAGATTAGTTGATCAAGTGTTTGATTTAGTGATTTTTGACTGAAACAAGACTGAGGGGAACCTTAGAATGAGCAATTTACAAAGGACTCCAACCCAAAACATTGGCCGTCCATTTCCCTCTGCCAGATGCTTAGTGACCTGCTAGGTTCCTCCAGCAGATTGCTTTGTTACTACCTATGGCTTCAAGAATACATGGTTAATTGGCAAGCACTCAGGTTTTATTTCCAATAAGTTTGCATATTCTCAACAAAAATACCTGGATCTTTACTTTTTTTTCTGACTTTCCCCTAAAGGGCATGGATTTCATGTGAATGATAAACAAAGTGGAGGACAGTTATGAAAATGAGGTTTGGAAGGGATACAGAATCTTCATGAAGCTTACTTAAAGTAAATATTTCAGTCCCCATAGATTTTCTTTAGACTTTAGAAATAACAAGGACAAAGGACAAACGACAAAGGATAAAGGGCACGATATCCCTGAGATAGCCTGTCACAGTGTCATAGTTTTGTTTAAAATACTCTTTTACAATTATTTTTTTTCAAAGGAAGGGTGAGAATAGTTAAAGTCCTACAGCATTTTACCATGTTTCATGAATAAAGCAATCGTTATTAATATTGCATTAACTACTGAATATTAATGGAGGGAAGTGATGGGTATGAGATTCAAATTATGCACATGGGTTCATGTCACAATTCCTAGAAAGCAAAATTGACCAAGCCTGAAAAATCAAACTTGGTTCCTCCTGCTGAATAATCATGAATTACATGGCCAATCTAAACACACAAAGTTGCCAGCTTCATCCAAGATCATCACTTATTATTTGACCTCAAAGCTGTTTATCAGCTAAAGAGTGATTGACATGACACTTAGTTGGATAATTATTTATCTTACAAAATCTGATGAATAAGATTCAACAAGTTTGTGCCTACGTAATGGTATTATAAAACAGGACCTGAGATTGTATCTCCTGAACTAGCTCAATAGCTTTACAATGCAGAAAAAGAGTTTGAAATCGTTAAGTTGTTTTTGCACTTCCTGGGAAATTTACTCGGCTTCAAGTCGTTATGTTTTCAAGATGGTGAGGTGATAGACAATTGGGTTATTTAACTTCAGTTAGGAAGAAAACTCTCAGGTTCATGGGTGTGGGTATTGGGTGAGTATCTCATTGGTGGAAACATAACTGCCATTGAAAGCTGCCACTCTACGAGCCTTCACTGTGTTAAAATATTACAGGAAAGTTTGCAGGGAAAGTTTGTAGATAACATTTGGTTGGTACACAATTACATTAAAAAAAACCCTGGCTTTGCAATTTTAATGTACAAAAAATCAACAAATTATAGAGATTTAGGGAGATACAGTATATTATTCCTCTATTAAAAAAAATACCATGGATAATCCAAGTGATTATAGGCCAGTGTGTGGCATGGTAGGGAGATTAATGGAAAAACTGAGGGACAGTATCAGTTTACGCTTACAAAGGCAAGGATTGTTCAGGCAATCAAGAACAAAAGAGATTACATTGAGTGGTAGACACTGCCCAATCCATCATTTCTGTCCGCTCCACCATTAAAAGGGATCGATAGGAGGTGCTGCCTGAAAAAGGCAGCTAACATCAACGGTTCACTCTAAACTGGCCATGTTCTCAATTCACTCCTACTAATGGGAGGAAGGTATAGAAGCCCAAATACCAGGACCATCAGATTTGAGAATAGCCTCGTACCAGCAACCATCAGACTCTTGAACATTGCGCAACACTAATTTCAGCATCAATGAAGTTCTATGTGCTGTGTCTTTGTTTACACTATGGGTTTTTTTTCCCCACTAGAATTACAATTATTTATTGAATACTTTGACTGATAGTCATCAGTGTGTTTTGCATTTACAGGGCTGCTAAGCTGCTGCAAGAAAGGTGGTCATTGTTGTTCCGTTGTTAGTACAAATGACATTTAAAAACTCTTAACTTAACTCTTGGTCAGTACTTTGTTGGTTGAAGATTCTGTCTGATTAATTTAATCTAGATGTTTTAAGGTTCTTACAAAGTGCATAGATGAGGGCAGTGTTAGTAATGTATTGCGATACAGCTCGGAAACAGGCCCTGTAGTGGCCATTTGGCCTGTTTTGCATGTCATTGAGGATGGCATGTGCCTTTAAATTTTAGACTGCCTGTTATATTGTGGGTGGGATTTATGACGTGTTTTTGGGCGTGTTTGGAGCTTAGCTGCTTGCGTAGAAGTTTAGTTTTTTAGATTAGTTTGGAGAGCCCATGGGCAAGGATGACCATTCTACCATGCGAGCCGTGTAAGATCATGTGAGATCATGTGGGATCATGCGGATCTTGCCAGTGTTATGGAGACACGAGGAGTTTTCTAATGTCTAAAGTAATAAGCTGGAGTTTGAAGAAGATTGTAGTAACGAGTCGGAAGAAAATTGGATGTATCTTACTATTTTCTAGCAACAATAAAGCATTTATTCATCAAAAGACTGTGTTTTGAAGTCATATCTGAGAAGAAGCTCTGAAGGTCTCTGTGAGTGAGCTTGCATGCGTTTACAAGACACCCCCTTCAACCATGCTCATCCAAATAGCGGCTAGGGTGCTAATTACCCAAAAGATATGAAAATCTGCCGCTACAGGCCCTTCGGCCCACCAAGTCCACGCCGCCAAGCAACCCCCATACATTAACACTATGCACACTAGGAACAATTTACAATTTTACTGAAGCCAATTAACCTATAAGCCTGTTTATCTTTGGAGTGTGGGAGGAAACCAGAGCACTCGAAGAAAACCCATGCAGGTCACGGGGAGGACATACAAATGCCGTACAGACAGCACCCGTAGTCAGGGTCAAACCCGAGTCTCTGGCGCTGTGAAGTAGCAACTCGACCACTGCTCAACCATATTATCCCCGATATGTAATTAAGTAAGGCTTTGACAAGGTCCTATATGGGAAACTGATCCAAAAAGTGATATCCAAGGCAAATTGGATTAAAAATTGGTTTGGTGCATTGAGGCAGAGGGTGATGGAGGAACGTTGTTTTTGTGATTTGTTGAATTGAATTGAATACTTTGTCACAAGCCACAATGAAATTCTTTGCTTGCATACCAAAGTTATGCAAATAGTCCCCCATAAAGGGAGCTTACAAAGTTACAAATTCGCTCCGCCGCACCAGGTCCCCCTTTGTTCTTCCCCCCCACTCACCACAAGGCAGACCTCCATGCCGGATCCCCGTTGCTCTTCCCCCTCCCTCTCAGCGGGATGTGATATAATGAGGTTATAACATTTACAAGGGTAAAACGCACTGGCTTGTAATTATCTTCAGTTGCAAGGTCCATGCTCATCTCAGGTTATCAGCTGCCACTCTCATTGCTTTCCACAAATTCAGCTCCAGTGAATTCAGTGGAACCAAATGGGTGTTGTTGCTGGTGGAGATGAACCACAACACCACATCACATTTCCACAACACCAGAACAGCCAGTGGACCAGATTCCAAACTGACCTACTTTTTGACCAGGAAAGACATTATCAATGCCATCACTTGTACTGAGCCATTGTAAGCTACTGAACATGCTAAAGGTCTGAGGTACAAACTGTTCTGACAAGAGATCAATATTAATGGATCAGTGAAAAGGAGAAAGATTAAGATGCCTTAACTGGGGCCAGCAACGTGTCTGCACATCAATGTATTTATGCAACCAACTAACATGGTTAAACCCCCCAAGGTGCTTTGTCAAATTAAATGTAGGTGAAGAACCTCCATCACTTTGCCAAGAACAAAGGTAGATATTTTTGCCAGTGATCAAAATCAGTTTCTGATATTTCTTATATTGTTTCTGAAAATGTTAAGAATAGAGTCAAGCTAATATTGTGCAGCCGGGCATCATTCATAGCAAATGTAAAGCAGGAAATGTGCAGGCAGCTGTTCCGAATAGCTGATCAGTTCAATGCCATTCATCCACTCAGTAGCACCCACTAAACTGTGCATCCTCCCTCTGCCACTTAAAACATATACAACAATCATTTAAGATTTACAAACGCTTACAAAAAATAATTATTACTCCTCTTTGGAGAGGTCAAGAAACAAAAATCCTGTATATTAATCCATAATGCATGAAGGTCATTTCCCAGTCATCAAATGCCAGGAATTGCACAAATACCTTGCACTCTATATTATTTTAGATGAGATATTATATTATCTCAATTATATTAACATTTTGACATAATTATTAAAGACTATTGCTCCTGCCCACCATCCTTTGCTTCCTCTATTCGCTTTTCCCCAGCTTCATTTTATCACAAGTTTAGTTTATTGTCACGTGCACCGAGGTACAGCAAAAAGCTTTTTTGTTATGTGCTAACCAGTCAGCAGAAAGACTATACGCGATTGCAATTGAGCCATCCACAGTGTACAGATACATCGTAAAGGTAATAACGTTTAGTTCATTCATTATATTTTGCCTGCTGCATTATATATGCTTTATCTCCCTATAGAAGGATAAGTTCCTGTGGATGAGAGCAATGGAGCTTGAGGACCCGGGTACATTTGTTCTTAGTGCTCAACAGGCTCTATCAATTTGGATCAAAGATCATTAAAATACTGGACCTGCTCAGCTGCTGAGGCCTGGAAGTGCCCTGCCATCACTAAGCCCTACAGGGGCATCAGGGAGGCAATCACGAGGAGGTGAGGATATCACATGCACCATGTAGTTACTTACCGTGAAGCCACGAGAAATATTCATGCTCCTTTCAACTCCAAACAATATCAAAGGATTTTTAAGTATTGTGAGCTATCTTGTGAGTATTGTGGTTGACCTTTGTAGCCTTGAAGAAATCTGGTCAAAATGCTCAAGGTCAAGTTATCTAACTCCTATATAGCCAACCATACATAGCTCAGTGTAGAATGACATAGCATTTTGTCTAAATGATGTGTCCAAGTAACCTGTTTTGAGCTGGCAATCTTCTGAGAACAAAATAATGATAAGATGGAGTACAGGAAGATAATTGAGAACCTCAATGTCGTACAAAAACATTAACCTCTTCCTCAATGTCAGCAAGACAAAGGAGATTGTGATTGACGTCAGGAGGTGAAGCATTGCACACACCTTTGTATATAATGATGGTGCTGAAGAGATGGACGGAAGCTTCTAGTTCTTCGGAGTAAATTTCACCAGCAATTTGTCCTAGATCAGCCACATCGAAGCAAAGTGATGGCTAAGAAAGCACACCAATGCCTCAACTTCCTTAGAAAGCTTAGGATATTTGGCATGTCCCTAACAACCCTCACCAACTTCAACAGATGCAAAGTTTATCGGAATGCATCACAGCATGGTTTAGGAACAGCCCCGTCCAAGATCGCAACAAATTGCAGAGTTGTGGACGTAGCCCTGACCATCATGCAAACCAACCTCCCTTCCATCGACTCAACAACACGAAAAGTTAGCTGGATCAGCAAATAGTTAAGAATGCAAATACAATATTGTCCTTTATTACTAGACGGCTAGAGTTACAAAATAGGGAAGAGTTGTTACAATTATAAATGCTGTTGTTGCGACTGCACCAGGACTACTGTAGTTTTGAACTCTTTAAATAAGAATTGAAACAATCCAGATGAGATTTAATCAGCTAATTCCTGGAAATGAAGGATTTTTGTACCACCAGTGAGTGAGTGAGTTTGCGTGTTTTTTCTATTTGCGCAAAAATGGTATGTGATAGCACTATGATTTTCCGCCATCTCACTCACCATTCTCCTGTGCTACAAGTGCACCAAGCATTGTTCCTATCGGTGGTAAATTGGAAAAGTTAGCGAGGTTTAAAAATCTTAAAAACCGCGCGTGTGCAAATCGAATTCCTCTCCTGCCAGTCAGCGCCGCGCAGATTAGTCTCTTCTCCTGTCACTCTGCGGGACGGTCTGCCCCGTCCTGCACCACCGCATCTTTACTGGAGTTGAGGATGGTCAGTGGAGGTCTTCAACTTTTGGAGGGACCAGATGTGGCGCGGCGATGTCGCCAAACGGAAAACAGTGAATCTGATCCCGTTGCAGGAGAACGTCCAGCGCCCACTGTGAGTCGCAAACACACCACCATCGCAAAGCCCCGTAGCACCAGCCCCTTCCCCTCTGGTCCCCCTCGCTGGTTCCTGCCCCCTCCCCCGTGATAGTCCCCCCTCCCCCGTGGCTCTTCCCCGTATTTTCTCCGAGCTCTCAAACCCCCCCCCCCCCCCCCGCTGGCGTGGCCGTAGCTGCTGGTGCTTCCGGGCCAATCCGAGGCTTGGCTCTGACGGCGCCAAATCAGAGATGTCGCTAAATGGAAAGCGGAGCATCTGATCCCGGCGGAGGAGAACGACCAGCGCCCGCTGTGGGTCCCCATCACACCGCCATCTCCAGCCCCTTCCCCTCTGGTCCCCCTCACTGGCTCCAGCCCCCTTCCCCCATGGCTCTTCCCTGTCTTTTCTCCGAGCTCTCTCCCCCCCCCCCCCCAACAACCCCCCCCACCCACCCCTCTCCCCCTACAGTGATTGAAGAATGCCTTCTTATGTCATCTGAAAATGCTGGTTACTTATCCTGAAACTATCCCTCACACTCGTTCAAGATATTCTTACCAATTCTAGGCATTTTATTTTTATCTGATGTTTTCAGTTTGGGAATTAGGTATTTCATGCAGTGTTCAGAAAATGTCATCCTCAGCAGTGTTGAATTATGAATGGGTCCATGAATATAAAGATGCAGCAGATGGAGTGATTGGCCAGGTATTGTCAGTGCAATGATAGCTTGGTGGATAATTGGTTTGGGTGCAAGTGAAACAGACTGTACCATGAATAGGTAGTGGCAGAGAGAATAAGATAAAATATTTTGCCATTCCCACTGTGCTTTGGCACCAAGACCCTACTGCTTCCCAGCAACTGCACAGGATGTTCTGCCCATTGAATATGCAGCAGTTAGGCCTGGCTTATGTTCAATAAAGAGGAATAATCAAGCGAGGTAATCAAGAATCAAGAGTAAAAAGTGTACTTTGTGTTTTTGGAATTAATCGCGTTAAATGCAATTAATATGTTTTCTGGTGCGTGAGAGTCTTAAATAAGGCTTAATAATTTGTTTCTAAAATTGTGAATAGTTTTTAAATGTTTACTAATGGCAGAGACTTTATAAATTCTACTGAGGTTCTATTGAAGTAAGGGACTGGCTCTGTGTATGGGTGTGATGTGGCTAGATTTTGAAGCGTGGATGGGGGCAGGGATTGCCACTTACAGCTAGAAAGTAACTCAGACTCTTATCGACTGAGAGGGATTTGGCTTCAGAGCTGGAAAAAGAGCAGTGAAGATTCACAAGGATATGCCAGGACTCGAGGGCCTGAGCTATAAGGAGAGTTGAGCAGGCTAGGTCGCTAATCCTTGGAACACAGGAGAATGAGGGGTGATCTTATAGAGGTGTACAAAAATCATGAGCGATAATAGACAATAGGTGCAGGAGTAGGCCATTCGGCCCTTAAAGCCAGCACCGCCATTCAATGTGATCATGGCTGATCATCCACAATCAGTACCCCGTTCCTGCCTTCTGCCCATATCCCCTGACCCCGGGCAAGAGATGCTGTGCTTCTACCAGATCTGATCCTCTCAGAGGACGGTGGAGGCCGGTTCTCTGGATACTTTCAAGAGAAAGCTGGAGAGGGCTATCTTTAAGAGCCCTATCTAGCTCTCTCTTGAAATTATCCAGAGAACCTGCCTCCACCAGACTCTGAGAGGATTAGATTGTATTGTATTGTATTGTATTCAAATTTATTGTCATTGTCTCAATTTGAGACAACGAAATGAATTTCCCTTACAGGCAGTATCATAAAATCATAAAAAAGAATAAATAAATAATAAATAAATAATAAAACATATTAAAAATAAATTTGAAATTGAATTAAAATTTAAAAAAAAGCACAAACACAGAAAGTCCACGACACAACATAACATATATGGCACCAAGGTGAGGAAGGCACCATAGTCCAGCCAGCCTCCCCTCCGTGTTCATCCGTGGTCGGGGCCTTCTGAGCACCCGCAGTCGCCGCCCCGGGTGGCCCGATGTTCAGGCCCTCACGCCGGGCTGGTGGAACGCCGACGCCGAACCCCGACGGTGAGCATCCTCCTCCTCAGCGGCCCGGACCTCCTGATCAACCGCCTCCCGCAGCCGGAGTCTGCAGCTCCCGAATCCGCAGGCCGAGCCGGGCAGAGTCGCAGGACCCCGCGTTGTTGATCAGCGCCGCCCGCGTTGGGAGCTCCGCAAACCGCAGCTCCAGGATGTCGGTGCAGCAGGTCCAGCACTCCGGGCTCCAGACGGCGACCCCCGGTAAGGCATCGCCAGCCCCGCGATGTTTCAGCGCTGTCCCGCCGCTGCTGGAGCTCCGGTCGATCCCGGCAGGAAAGGCCGCGCCAATCCAGGTAGGTAGGCCGCTGTGGGGGGAGGGGGGGGGGGGCGAGGACGCGACTCGAATAATAGTCGCGTCCTCACCAGGAAGCGGCTGAAGGACGGTATCCCCCGCACCGTGCCCTCTTCCCCCACATAAAAACACCAAAAAAAAAAAAAAAAAAAAAAAAAAAAAAAAAAAACACACTTTAACATAACTAAATAAACAAAAAAACAAAAAGATACCGGGCTGTAGGTGGAGGCTGCTGGCACCAGCGCCACCGGAAGTACAATACAATAGATCTGGTAGATGCACAGAATCTCCTGCCTGGAGTGGAGGGAAATCAAGAGCCAGAGTTGTAGGCTTAAGGTGCAGATATAATAGGAATCAGTAAAATACATTTTTCATGCAAAGTTAGTAGGTATATGGAATGAGCTGCCAGAGGAGGTAGTCGAGGCAGGTATTATCCCAACATTTAAGAAACATTTAGGCAGGTACATGAATAGGGCAGGTTTGGAGGGATATGGGCCAAATGCAGGCAGAAAGGAGTAGTGTGGGACATGTCGGCCAGTGTGGGTAAGTCGGGCCAAAGAGCTTGTTTCCACACTGTGCCACTGTGGTCAATCTGGCACTGGACGATCCATTCCAGATTAGTAAGGGACCAACAGGAAGAGAAATCAATAGTATTAAGACCAACTTGAAAGGAAACAGAGGGAGTGGAAGGCCATGAACAAGGGGCAATGACAACTTTAAGGAAAATGTTAATACACATTTGCGGCAGCTTCATGATGTATTTGGACAAAGGACATCCTGAAAACATCAGCACCATCAGGTCACCAGGAGTCAGAACCAACTCAGAAAACCTTGATTGACCGACTGACCAATGAATAATAGAAATGTCAAGTCTGGATGTGATGTGACTGTCGACTCAAACAATGAGATGCCAATTTGGAAAGTCAGTGCCAAAGGAACACACCATTGGCATCAACATCTATATTTTGGTTTTAAATTCAAACTTGCCCTTGCCTGGATTTGCTGTGCAATATGGATATGAATATGAGACCACCCCTGGAGTATTGCGTACAGTTTTGGTCTCCTAATCTGAGAAAAGACATTCTTGCCATAGAGGGAGTGCAGAGAAGGTTCACCAGACTGATTCCTGGGATGTCAGGACTTTCATATAAAGAAAGAGTGGATAGACTTGGCTTGTACTCGCTAGAATTTAGAAGATTGAGGGGGGATCTTATAGAAACTTACAAAATTATTAGGGGGTTGGACAGGCTAGATGTAGGAAGATTGTTCCAGATGTTGGGGAAGTCCAGAACAAGGGGTCACAGTTTAAGGATAAGGGGGAAATCTTTTAGGACCGAGATGAGAAAAACATTTTTCACACAGAGAGTGGTGAATCTGGAATTTTACTTCGGAGTCACGTGAGTGACTTCGTGAAGAACCCCGCTTCCACGCATGCGTATCATATCGCTACACGCATTGCAACGAGTCACACAGCGGGGAACGACGTTCCCCAAGCGGTAGAATTTGAAAGTCGGGAACAGCAGGTAAGAGACTCTGCGTTCCTTTTTTCTACTTACCATTTAGGAGGCTGCGGAAAGCTGGCAGGGAGATCCGTGGAGTGCGAGCAGCCGGCAGCAGCAACAGCATGACTTTCCCTGGAGGGGAAAAACCTGTGCCCGACTTCGCTCCTGCACCGGCAAAATTCACTTCTCCGCCGGGCGGGAAGCAAAGCAAAGAGGTCCCGTATGCCAGTCTCAAGCGAGACTGGCTTGGGAGCAGTCGCTAGCGGCCAGCGCGGAGGCAGCAGGACAGAGAGCACGGACCAGCGCTGTAAGTACCCGGGGTACACAGCAGGGCTGGAAACGCTCAGCGAGTGCAGCGGCACTAATGGAGCTAAGGAACTGGGGACGTTCGGGCCGAAAACCTTCTTCAAAAGGTAAGCACCGGGGTTGGTCCAAGGGGTCCCTAGGAACAGCCGGATTTTACCGGCTGCGGATCTGCCACGAAGGACCAGGCCCGTGAACACCGGGGTCGGTCCGAGCGGCTCGAAACCGACACGTAGGGAACGACGTTCACCAGCGGGAGAATGAAAAGTCGGGAACAGCAGGTAAGAGACTCTGCGTTTTCCTTCCACTTACCCATTAGGTGCAGACATGGACCGGGTCCATGTAAGCTGCAGAAAGCCGGCGGGAGAACCGCGGAGTGCAGGCAGCTGGCAGGAGAGCAGTAACGGCAGCCGGCAGCGGCAGCGGCAGCAGCAGCGGCAGCCGGCAGCGGCAGGAGCAGCGGCAGCGGCAGGAGCAGCAGCGGCAGCCGGCAGCGGCAGGAGCAGCATGGGCACATCGATTCCCGGAGAGGGAAAACACCTGTGCCCAACTTCGCTCCAGCACGATGGGAAAATTCATTTCTCGGCAGCAGCACTAACGGCCAGCGCCGAGGCCAAGGACTTTGCAGTGCAGTTGACTGGCTGCAACCGACCGCAAGGGACCAGTAATGTGAGTACCGGGGTCGGTCCCAGCGGGTTTTTTAGTTACAGATATCGCTTCTTGGGCCTTTTGACTAAGATCAACTATAGTAGCTGTTATTATCAGTTTTAATATCTTATATGTCCCTTATCTAAGGACCATATAAGTAGGAGTGCCCAGAATTGAGGGCATTAGAGTGGAGTTGACCGGCTGCAACGACCGCAAGGGACCAGTACCGTCAGTACGGTGGTCGGTCCCAGGGGTCTGAGATAAAGGAGCAGCCAGGAGCGCTGAGAGCGTTGGAGCCGGGTTAAAGAAATGGAATAGATGGAATCAGCTGTGCCAGATGTCCTCCACACCGGCCATATCCACTCCACGGAAGGAAGGACAAAGCTGGAGAAGGAGGACCGTGGAACAGCGGGCAGCCAGCAGCAGCCAGCGGCACTTGGATCAACCGTAGTGGGATCAGCTGTGCCCGATGTCGGCCCCGCACGGGCCAGATCCATGCGGCCGAGCGGTAAGGCTAGACACAAATCAAACAAGGTAGTGGACTCAGAAGGGTCCGACTTTGCATAACCGCCGGCAACCAGCGCCCGAGAGCGCTGGAGCAGGGAGAAGCGGTGTATGGAGCCTTGCTCCAACGTGATAAACCCACAGCAGTACCTCTTTGAGGGCTGCACAATGCTTCTACCCCATCAGAGGGGAGCACTGTGGGTCAGTTCTGGGCTGACCTGCAAGAGGGGTCCGCAGAACAAAAGACAAGTGGGCAGCAGTTAAGCCCCACATGGGTACCCCGTGCGGGACCCTAGAGATCTCTAACTCTAAAAAAGAGTAGGCAGGACCCTGATGGGCCAGAGCCTGGTAATACAGCATCCCATGATCCTAACACAGCAGGAACTCTGCTGGACATGGTGGCTGATTACAAATCCTCAGAATCGCAGGATGGTCATCCAAAAAGGGTTTTCCACAGGTTTTATAATAAACCAGTTAATTTTTGGAGCCATCATTGTATTCAGAAAACATTTTACGTTCAACAAAATAATTTGCCCGAAAGGTTAAAATTCTCAAATTTAAAAAAATTCTATATATTTTTTCGTTATACCACACAACTCTTTGTATAATTGTGTTTTAAAATTACTAATGATGCTCTCTCCCAATACCCAAGGCAGTTGTGAAGCATGGACTCGTTCCACGGCATGAGGTCACAGAGCTTTGAAATCTTCACGAAGTCACTCACGTGACTCCGAAGTAAAATAGTAAGATTAAACGAGAACTTACCAGTTTGAAGTTTGATCTGTATTTTATGAGGAGTTACGATGAGGGATTTTGTGCCCTCCGCTCCCACCCTCTTATGATCATATCAAAAACTGGTATCTCTTTGATAATCTTACTATGTTAGATCATTATAGGTTCCTGTGACCTCACACCGCTGCTTTGAAGAATGACACGCATGCGTGGAAGCGGGGTTCTTCACGAAATCCCTCATTGTAACTCCTCATAAAATACAGATCAAACTTCAAACTGGTAAGTTCTCGTTTAATCTTACTATTCTCTGCCACAGAAGGTAGTTGAGGCCAGTTCATTGGCTATATTTAAGAGGGAGTTAGATGTGGCCCTTGTGGCTAAATGGATCAGGGGGTATGGAGAGAAGGCAGGTACAGGTTACTGAGTTGGATGATCAGCCATGATCATATTGAATGGTGGTGCAGGCTCGAAATGCCGAATGGCCTACTCCTGCACCTATGTTCTATGTTTCTATGAATAGCATTGAGTGTTACTATTTTCACTGGAAGTTCTGTGAACCTGATAAACTTGAAATGACTAGTGGAGGAGATATGCATTTTTTTAAACTCAAAGATATTAGCTGAGAGAGAATAACAATCAATTTTAAGAATATTGTGGATGAAACCAAGTAAGTACAAGGTGTTTCGTGCACAGTTTGTAAGTTAAATCAGAAAGCACTTCAAGTCTCGGATTGATTCAAAAGTGCTGAGGGAGTGTTGCAGAAATGTGCCATTGAAGTGAAATGGAATTTTTTTTAAAACAATGTAATGCCCGTGGCGAAAAAGGAAATAGAAATCTGGGAGAACTTTATTGAAGCAAGTTAAAAGAGTTATTAATAATCCAAAGAGACCGGAGAGATAAACAAAACTAAAGATGCCCAACGCAGTACCAGAAGGATATTTTATTGGCAAAGTAGTGAAGATTAAAGTTCTACAAAATAAAAGTTGCTTGAAGATTAAAAAGTGGATTTTCTACATTTGTTCATAGAAGAAATATGACTAATATCCATTTTCTCTTTGACATATAACATCCACAAAAGACTTGAAAAGAAGCTGATAAATCAGGAGGGAAGTATCAACTCCCCCTCCCACTCCGCCTCCGACCTCTCTGTCCTGGGTCTCCTCCATGGCCACAGCGAGCAGCACCGGAAATTGGAGGAACAGCACCTCATATTCCGTTTGGGGAGTCTACACCCCCGGGGCATGAACATCGAATTCTCCCAATTCTGTTAGTCCTTGCTGTCTCCTCCCCTTCCTCAGCTCCCCTGCTGTCTCCTCCCATCCCCCAGCCTTCTGGCTACTCCTCCTTTTCCCTTTCTTGTCCCCACCCACCCCCACCCCCGATCAGTCTGAAGAAGGGTTTCGGCCCGAAACGTTGCCTATTTCCTTCGCTCCACAGATGCTGCTGCACCCGCTGAGTTTCTCCAGCTTTTCTGTGTAACCTAGTAAATGATAGTCTTGTTGAATTTAGCAAAGGGAATCTGCAAAAGGGGCACAGTGACACAGCAGTAGAGTTGCTGCCTCAGTGACAAAGACCCAGGTTTGATCCTGATGACAGGTGTCGTCTGTATGGAGTTGGTACATTCTCCCTGGGATTGCGCAGGTTTTCTCTGGGTGCTCTGGTTTCCTCCAACGTTCCAAAGACGTGCAGATTTGTAGGTTAATTGGCTTCTATAATTTCTTTACTTTGTCCCTAATATGTAGAATGTGAACGTGGGAAAACCTAGACCTATTGTATATAATGATAGGAACACAAAAATGCTGGAGAAACTCAGCGGGTGCAGCAGCATCTATGGAGCGAAGGAAATAGGCAACGTTTCGGGCCAAAACCCTTCTTCAAACTTCTTTGCTCCATAGATGCTGCTGCACCCGCTGAGTTTCCCCAGCATTTTTGTGTACCTTCGATTTTCCAGCATCTGATGTTCCTTCTTAAACTCTTAATCGTATATAATGATAGTTGGTCGGCACAGTCACAGTGGACCAACGGCCCTCTTTCCATGCTGTATCTCAAAACCTGCCCCCATCTTTTCACCTTTGCCAGAGTTGCCGTTGTCGGTACTGGATGGAGGTATTTTTTGGATGCTTGAAATAAATAGCAGAAAATAAATGGATAGTGCAAATGGCTTGACAACTTTATAATGGTGAGTGGACAAACAGTAACAACAAAGGTATTGCAAATTGTACTGCTCAGAAAGAGGACTTGTCATGATACTAAGGTAGTAATTGGAAACACATCGTTAGAAAGCAACTCCTTGATCCAAGTTTGCATGAAGGCTGTGAATGAGGTCTGGAGACAAATAGTCCTGGTGAAACACGAACTGGACCACAATGAGCAGGTTGTTGGAGTGTAATTGGCAGCTCTGCCGAAGCTACCTTCCATCAGGTTTGTAGGTTAATTGGTCTTTGTAGATTGCACCAAATGTGTAGCGAATGGATGCAAAAGTGAGATAATAATGAACGAGGATGCACGGGTAATTGATGATTGGTATGTTCTTGGTGGGTCAAAGGGCCTGTTTGCATGCTACATCTATTGATCAATCAAGGAATGTTCCTGATTGGGAGTAAACTGTATTTGGCAGTAATTATGTAGATTTGATTCATCTTGTTTATTGTAAACAAGACAGTTTTCCTATCATGCTGGTTAGATGCTGATTGGAGGGGAACAGCTTAGCTGGCAGTGTTTCTCGTTCTGAAGCACAGGTCCTCACTACTCCAGTGCGCTCAGCAGTAATTTAACATTATATGGAATGAATCAACTTGGCTCAGGAGAAGCTTCTGTGATGGTCGGGGATTTAGGCAGAACAAGATGAATCAACCCCTTGACACTTCTGGTTAAATTGGGTTGTGAATGCTTCAGTGTGATCTTTAGCACTCACAACAGATGGGACTCAATCCCACTGAAATTATAGACAGTCACAACCTTCTTCCCAGGATGGAAATGTCAAGGACTCTAGTCTAAGCCTAGCTTTAAAGTGAGAGCGGCAAAGTTTAAGTAAATGTGCAGGCCAAGTTTGTTTACACTCACTCCGAGTTCATTCTGTTCCCTTGGACTGTGATTCCATGGAATATTTTCCTGGCCATGGAATATGATTCCGTCAGTATGATCATGTAAAGCTGATTTCAGTCTGAAGAAGGGTTCTGACCCCAAACATCACCCGTCCATGGTCTCCAGAGATGCTGCCTGACATGCCGAGTTAGTCTTTTTTTAGGATATTGCTTGACTAGTGTACAAGCCATTTATTTTCATTCATTGTCTCGGCCCCAAGTGCTTTTGAGGAAGTCTTTGCAAGAATAATTGGATTGGGGGCAAACTTGCTGCATCCTTTGTGGATTGGTTACTTACTTACAATTATGCCTTATGCCTCCTAGCATGTAGGGCAGCAATGAAGGTCCTCCACTCCTTGTTGATTCTTTCAGTTGCTGTTTCCATAACATATTTGTTTTACGAGACAGGGTTGTTCGCACTGTGCTCAACCGCCAACCTGGAGGACCAGTGGATCGCTCTAGGTCTCGTCTCTACCCTTCGACCAGTCCAGCATGGGAGATCCTAACAGGAGATTAATCTCCTGCTGGCATAGCTCTAGGGGTCATTGAGACACACAAGCTCCCCGACCACGACAAGTTTGCAATCCAATGGGGTGAGATTAGTTACTGCACACTAACCAATTGTAGTGCTTTATTAGTAGAAGCTCCGCCCACCATGCGGTTTATATTATCAGAACTCAGCTCATGCTGTCAGTCGAATAGTTGCTACAACAACATGCTGAAGTGTACTGTAAGTGATCTTTAATAAACAATGTTGTACCATGCTGTGCAAATGACTGGGTCATTTACATGGTATCAAGAAGTGGTTGCCAACCCACTCCACGTTTAAGTATATAGTTTTAATTTTTGGTCTGCCTAGTTTGTTTTGTGTTCTTGCTATCGCTTCCATGGCCAGCTCGCTTCGCCGTCCAGGTCCTCTGTTCTTTGACACAGACATCGCTGAATGTTGGGGCATCTTTGAGTGCGACTACAATCATCACATTTGTGCTGCTCGTCGCAACGCTCCACCTGACGTGCGTGCCTCTATCCTATTTAATGTTGCTGGCCCCGAAGCAATGAAGCTCGCAGAGCATTTTAACTACGTGCCTGCTATTATGGGTGACTATAACCAGGTTGTGGTGCCTGCTGAAACTATCAATGACCCTGCAGTTCTGCTCACTAAGTTCAGACAGCAATACGACTTTCGAGCCAACTCCATAATTGTACTGTGTGCCATCATTGTCGATGACATTCTTGTTGCCGGACATGACATGGCTGAACATGATGCCAATCTAAAAAAAGGACTAGACCATGTCAAAGACATCCACCTCAAGCTCAACCCTCTAAAATGCAGATTTTGGGTCACAGAAGTCAACTATGTTGGCCACGTTTTCACTAGTGATGGTCCCAGACCAGACCCATCCAAGACCAATGCCATCAACAAGATGCCAGTCCCCACTGACATTACGAGTTTACAGAGATTCCTGGGAATGGTCAACTACTCGGGGAAATTAATTCCCAACCTCAGCGACATATCTGCCCCCCAGCGGGAACTGACTCACAAGGACACTGCCTGGTCCTGGTACCCACAGCACCAAAGAGCTTTCGAAATCCTTAAGTTTCAACTGGCCAGTGTTCCCACCCTCGCTTATTTTGCTTTAACGTTCTCAGTGACACTCACATTTGACGCATCCCAATATGGACTTGGCACTGCTTGCCTACAGACCTCCACCGATGGCGACTGCAGGCCTGCTTATGCCTCCCGCACCCTGACTAAAATTGAACAACGTTATGCCCAGATTGAAAAGGAACGTGATGCACAGAAACGATCTTTCGACAAGTTCAGCAAACCACTTAACCCTCTCTCTAGTGGTCAAGTTATTTGCCTTCAGACCGACAAGGGCTATGGCCTCTTGGGTCACATTCACAGCCCTGCCAAAGTACCGTGCTCTTACTTGGTGAGCACCGAAGGAGGCCTTTACAGACACAACCGTCAACATCTCCTTCCTGTGAAGGATCCACGTCCTGCAGTTCTGTATCCAGAGGTCACACTCCCGGTGAAGGGAGGAGACGCGGATTTATACTGCACGTGCCCAGGACGGGTCTGTAGGCCACCCCTTAGATATGGAGATTTTTTTTGTAATTATCTAGACACCCCTGTAAACGTTATTAGCGTTTCGGGTACTGTATTATTTAGCCATCACAATTAAGGAAAGATGTAGATTGGTTACTCCACGCTAACCAATTGTAGTGCTTTATTAGTAGAATCTCTGCCCACAGTTTATGTTATCAGAACTCAGCTCATGCTGTCAGTCGAATAGTTGCTACGCTTGCTATAACAACATGCTGAAATATACTGAAAGTGATCTTTATTAAACAATGTTGTACCATGTTGTGCGAATGACATTTACATCCTTAATCTATATCGAGGTTTGTGCCTTGAAATAGACTCTAGTTTTATTCTTTCTCTGCTCCACAAAAGCAATAATGGGACAATTGGGAGGTTGGCTCAGCCATTTTGGAGAGCAGTTATGAGGCACCCACATTGGTGGGTCAGGAGTGATTGTTACTCAATGAAGCTGAACCTGAGGAATAATTGACCAGACTCGCCATGAGATGGAGTGATCTGAACAGTAGAAATAATGGATAGTCTTTTTTTAAATAGTTAAGCTGGTCATTTGTTAAACCTAATGTTTTGGAAGACTATGTAACAATATTGGGGAAAGAGTACAAATCTTCATGCACGGAAGGTGAAAGGGTCAGTCCCCTGCTGGTTGGTCCGTCATTATCTGGTCCAAACTGTCAAACATGACCTAAAATGTTGTATATCTGTTTTACATGCCTTTCTTTCCATAAAAAGAGTATGATAAAAGTCATAATTTGTATGTCTCAAATCAGGCACACAACTTTTATTTATTCAACTGCATGAAATGCCCACAGGCAAATTAAATTCCCTCTAGTACCAATGTAAATACTAGACCATGAAGATTTAAAACAAATTCCAGATAATTAATGTTAAATCTTCAAATAATATGAACAAATTACGCAACCAAAATGTGGCCCAGCATTGCGACTGACATCGAAACAATCAGTGGCATCACTAATTTCCTACCTGGTGCAGCCAAGCTATTCTCCCCAACCAACTCATCATCATTTTTGATATCTGTGCATTAGACATGCAACATTTCTTGAAGCCATTAACCATCTGTGCCGTGAACAAAACTGAATGTTTGCATACTCCTCATACTTTCTCTGTGGCTTAACGTAATTTTGGATCCAATGATCCGCTCAGTCTGAAGAAGTGCTCCGACCCAAAACGATTGATAAACATGAACCGTGATCAGTTCACCCATATCTGATTTAATTCAATGGCAGGGAGTTACCATTCAAGAAAGTGATTGCGCCGGAGAGGGTACACAGGGAATATAAAATGATTTTGCCAGGATTAGATATTTATATCTACGTGAATTGATTGCATAGATTAACATGCTTTATTTGGTACAGTGGGGATTGAGGAGAGACTGGTTAAAGGGCTTGTCCCACTTAGGCGATTTTTCAACGGACTGTCAGCGACTGTCAACTTCCCAGCAGTCGCCTGAAAAACCGGGAACGGCGCCTGGAACGGCGCCTGTCAGAGTGAAACACACACACACACACACACACTAACACACACACACACATACACATCTACACACACACACACACACACACACACACACACACACACACACACAACACACACACACACACATCAACACATCATAAAGGCGGGGGCCAGGGAAAGTGGGGGAGCGCTGTCTAAAATTCACAAGATGCAAAGCCAAGGCGATACAGACACACACCGCGGTAATACCTTTAAAAGAGAGGGGGGAGGTATAACCGGGGGGGGTTCTTGGGAAGAAGATGCCAGATTTTTAAGATGGTAAAGACAACTTTTAATAAGCCAGAGATACACAGCTGTGAAGTTTGGTGGGCATTTAACATTATCAGTCAGTTCTCCTTTGTTCTGAAAACACGTGCTTACGTTTTTTTCCCCAATGAGCCAATGAAAATGCCCGGTCAGCAAAGGCGATTAACTAAAACTACCTACAACTACCTCGACTACCCATAACTACATGGCGACCCCACTACAACTGCACCTATGACTACAGGATTATCGATTTTCTCCATGGCGACCAATTTCAACATGTTGAAAAATTTGCGGCAACCATACTGAGGCCGCGACTAGTTCCCAGAATGCGGGAAATCCTCGCGACCATGAAGGAGACTCAACAGAGACCACCAGCGAACATGTGGCGACCATGTGGCGAGCGCAATTTCTCCTGCACTCGCCTAAAAAGTCGCCTAAGTGGGACAGCCCCTTAAAACTCAGACACAAAGCGCTTGAGTAATTGGCTTTGTGAGAGGGCCATGAACTGATGGCATAGATAAAACTAAAACAATTTAAGTGTGAAAGAGGAATTGAGGAAAATAATAAATTTTGCACGGGTGCAGGGAACTTACTGCCGCACACTAGAACAGCAGATGCAGAAACCATCATCATATTCAATTACTACCCAGCTGGTTATGATTTCCAGGATAATGAAGCGTTGAAATGTGGGATTAGGCTATGGTGCATTTCCGTGTGTGGACAGGACGTCGAAGGACGAGAGTCCGAAGCCAAGATGTTGAAGCCAAGATGCCGAACGTACACAACGCCGAACGGACACGATGCCGAACGGACACGACGCCAAACGGACACGACGCCAAACGGACACGACGCTGAAACGACACGATGCTGAAAGGACACGACACCGAACGGACACGACGCCGAACGGACACGACGCCGAACGGACACGACGCCGAACGGACACGACGCCAAACGGACACGACGCCAAACGGACACGACGCCAAACACCCAAAAAGACGCCAAACGGGGCAGCGACGCCAAACTCAGACACAAACACCGAACTTTGTGGGACACGACGCCAAACATAGATAAACAACAAACAATTACGCCAAAGAGGACACGACGCCAAACACCCACGACGCCAAAGGGACACTGCCACACTAGAACGGACACAGACGCCAAATCGGACACGACTACCCAACGGACACGACGCCGAACGGACACGACGCCAAACGGACACGACGCCAAACGGACACGACGCCAAACGGACACGACGCCAAACGGACACAACGCCAAACGGACACGACGCCAAACACCCACGACGCCAAACGGGCACGACATCGAAAAGCTCCGAACGGACATGACATCAAAAAGCCATGACGCCGAACAGACATGACGTCTCCAGGGACGGGATTGGTCTGACACCTTGTTAGTCATTGACAAAGATCAGCGATTGGTCCAGGCCCTCGCATCCATCACATCACTGGCTGGGGGGAGATGGGAGGGTTTGGGGGAGCTTGAGCTTGCGTTTGTAAAATGGTGTTAGTGCCTCCAAGCTGCTGCGATTGCCACTGAGGCAGTGATGTGCTGGACGCGGGGGTCTGGACCAATCACTGACCTTTCTCGATGACTGACAAGGTGTCGGACCAATCCTAATCCCGGAGACGTTCAAGGTACAACAATTTAACTATTTTAAAATGTAACAAGGTACAACAATTCTTGCAGCAAATATAGATTTTTAAACAAGTGTTTCATACCTATTGATCATTTTGGCTTCATGTCCGTTCGGCGTCATAAATTTTCGACTTCATGTCCTTCAACGTCATTTCCTGTCGGTGTTGTGTCCTTTCGGCATCATGTCAATTCAGCTTTGTGTCCTTTCGACATCGTCTGTTCGGCTTCGTCTCCTTTTGGCATCGTGTCCGTTCTGCATCTCGGCTTTTCCACGTGATATCCGTTCGGCATCTTGACTTTGACTTCTTGGCTTCTTGTCCTTCCGCGTCCCATCCGGGTACCTTGCATTTCAGTAGCCAGCACAGGCACAATGGGGAAAAAAGTTTCTGAGCATGTACAACTGTCTCCAACTTCAACAGTTTTGATGATAGACACAAAATGCGGGGCACAGGCAGCATCTCAGGAGAAAACAAGTGGGTGATGTTTTGGGTTGAGACCATGTTTCAGACTGACATTCTTCAGCCACATTGAACCCACCTGAGATCAAGTAGTTCATTTGGTCAATGGCTCATCAGAAGTCTCATCACCGAGTCAGGAGGTAGTAATTTTAGGCTCAATCAAAGACTGAGCGTAAAATCCATTTACTAGCCCAGGGCTGTTTTGTGGAGTGTCCATCTGCCTCCTGAGGTTAACATTAAAAGTCTCTGGTATTCCATGGGTTATAATATGGATTCATATGTCTCCATATGTTATTTGGAGACTAATTCCCCAAATAAAAACAATGACATATTATGAGGATCTATCGCTCTACACAAATTGATTGTTGTATGTCCTACATTACCACAGTAATTAACTGGTTGTAAAAAAAACTCTGAACCATCCTGAGATGTGAAACAGTACGTATTGATCCACAAATGTTTTTTTTTTTTAATGTTATCTTCCTCCAAACTGGCTGCAAGTAAAAATCGACAGGATATAGTGGAACACCTCCAAATATTCCTCCATATCACATGAAACCTGATCCTAGACAAATACCATTGTTCCCTTACTCCTTCTGTGGCAAACACTTGATTTCCCTACTTAATGGCAGAGTGTGAACAGTTTCACCACACAAACAAGAGCTCCTCACTCGCAATTGGCAGCCAGGAATGAGGAAGAAATGATCATGTTGTCAGTGTCACACGGAACCTCAGAATGAAATGGAAAATGATCAAAAGTGTAACAATAAATACCTTCCGTCTGACAATGTCACAACTAAAGGTGTGAAGTGAATTTTCATAGATTCCAGTTATGATAAGAATAGAAGGCCGACACAAGTTGCTGGAGTAACTCAGCAGGACAGGCAGCATCTCTGCTGGAGTAACTCAGCGGGACAGACAGCATCTCTGTAACTCAATGGGACAGGCAGAGTTCTTTCCTACACATAAGAATAGATTTGCCAGACAGATAAAAAAGGCAATTAATACTTCTAGAATAACCTGCTACAGCATATAATAAAACATCCCATAGTCCCTCAATGTGCACCCTATTTTATTGATCAGCTTCTATTTATAGTCATGCACCATGGAAACTGGCCCCGTGGCCCAACTTGCCCATGCCCCATCAACACTAGTCCCACCTGCCTGCATTTGGTCGTCTAAGCCTTTCCTATCCATGTATCTGAGCAAATGTCTTTTAAATACATTTATATAAAGCTTGAGAAAGTTTGATTCAAAAGCAATGAACATGGTGTAAATATCACCCCCAAGCCATTCATGGTGGATAGTTCCATTGATCTTATTGAATCCAAGGGGAGGAGTGAGGAGATGAATGAAACCAATGGCTGTTACTCCCACACTGGCTTCATAACAGCGGCCAAGGCCAGACCTCTCCCCCTCCGTTCACTTGCCATGGTGTAAAATTGTGAATAACTTCACCAGAAATGTTTCATCTGGGGGGAGGATGGGAATTACAGGGACACATAGAAAATACAGGGGAGGGATTCATCAATCACAGCTGTGAGGAAACCACATTTACTGAGGAACTACAAAATTGTGGCTGTTCTGAGGATGGAAAGCCTCCACTTGGGAGAAGATGCGACAGAGGAATTGAGAGCAGGCGATACCAAGAGGCAGGGTGGGAGGATGTGTAGTCCAGGTAATTATGGGAGTTGGTAGGTTTGGAACAGATGCAAGTCACCATTCTGCCCTCTGCGATGGAGACAGAGAGATCAAGAACAGACACGGAGGTGTCGGAGAGTCCAAGTGAATTTGAGGGCAGCGTAGATGTTAGTGGTAAAGTTAATGAAATCAACAGGTCCTCCACTCCATTTACCAGAATGATGCCTGGATTGGGATGTATTAGCGATAGATAGAGGCTGAGCAGACTTGGATTGTTTTCTCTGTAACACCAAAGGTTGAGGGGGAAACCTGATAAAAGTAATAATAATAATAATAATAATAATACATTTTATTTATGGGCACCTTTCAAGAGTCTCAAGGACACCTTACAAAAATTTAGCAGGTAGAGGAAAAACATGTAAGGGGAATGAAATAAATAGTAGAGACATGACTAGCACACAAAGTAAAGACAGAATTCAATTCAAAACACAATATGAGGCAATTCATGCACAGATGAAAAGGGAGGGGGACGTGGGGCTAAGGATAGGCAGAGGTGAAGAGATCAAGAGTCAAGAGTCAAGAGTCAATTTAATTGTCATGGGTCTTGAGGCGGGACTGGAAGATGGTGAGGGACACGGAATTGCAGATCAGTTGGGGGAGGGAGTTCCAGAGCCTGGGAGCTGCCCTGGAGAAGTCTCTGTCCCCAAAACTGCGGAGGTTGGACTTGTGGATGGAGAGGAGACCAGCTGATGTGCATCTGAGGGACCGTGAGGGTTGGTAGGGGGAGAGGAGGTCAAGGTTGCGGGCCTGGGGAGATGGGGAGACAGTGGTGCCGTCGATGGTGAGAGTGGGGTTATTGTTTTTGCTGAGTGTGGCTTTGGAGCCTATGAGGAGGAATTCTGTCTTATCGCTGTTGAGTTTGAGGAAGTTATGTTGCATCCAGGTTTTTATAGCTGACAAACAGGAGTTGATATGGGAGAGGGGGGGGGGGTTGTGGGGAGATTTGGTGCCGAGGTAGATCTGGGTGTCATCGGCGTAACAGTGGAATTATGAGAAGCATAATTAGAAAAAAAAAATCACACAGAGAGTGGTGAATCTCTGGAACTCTCTGCCACAGAGGGTAGTCGAAGCCAGTTGATTGGCTATATTTAAGAGGGAGTTAGATGTGGCCCTTGTGGCTAAGGGGATCAGAGGGTATGAAGAGAAGGCAGGTACAGGATACTGAGTTGGATGATCAGCCATGATCATATTGAATGGTGGTGCAGGCTCGAAGGGCCGAATGGCCTACTCCTGCACCTAATTTCTATGTTTCTAAAGGGTAGACTGTCAGAATGTTTCTCACAGGATGGAAAAATAAATCTAATACTAGAGGGCACAGCTTGAAGGTGAGAGAGGCAGAGTTTAAAGGAGATGTGTGGGGCAAGTTGTTTTTACACAGAGGGTGGAGGTTATCTGGAACCTGCTGCTGTAGTGGTTCAAACAGATACATTAGTGGAATTTAAAAGGACTTTATGACAGGCAAATGGATATGCAGGAAAAAGGAGGGATATTTGCATAGTGGCCTTGTTTAGCACTTTGACTTATAGGCCAAAGAGCCTGTTCTTGTGCTGCACTGTCCTATGTTAATAAAAGAAGATAACTCGGGAGGAGGTAAGACCACTTAAGGATAAAGGAGAGAGTTTATGCTTGGAGTCAAAGAGTGTGAGCAAGGTACTAAACGACTACTTTTCTGTGTTATATTTCAGCAAGATGCATGTCATCCATTTTTCTTTCAGACTGAAGAAGGGTCTCGACCCGAAACATCACCCATTGCTTCTCTCCAGAGATGCTGTCAGTCCCGCTGAGTTACTCCTGCATTTTGTGTCCATCTTCAAATGACATCACGCGCTCCAGACAGCTGTGCGGACGCATGGAGTCGCGAGCGACCTTCGCGGGACCGTCTCGGCTCAACGCGACCACGAGGTTGTGTAATTAGTAAAGGACATGCATAAGGACACGTAAGTGGGACAGGGGCTTAACACGGCAACATGAAGGATTTTCAAATGAAGCTGATGCTGGAAAGGGCGGAGGTTTTTCTGGTTGAACAGAAAGAAAATGTGCTTAGGTCATGACTAATTGAAGGGGGAAAAAATTATCTCTGAGATTGCAACGTGGAACTAGCTTTCTGAGCAAAAACCTCAGGATTTATGCATTTTTGTTCTGATTATCCTGGAGTGCCACCTTTAGAATCTAATAATCACATTTCAGGAATGGATTATCAAAAGAGAAATTGTTTATTTTATTTTTCTATTTTGATTACATAGTATCATTTCAAACAATGCCTTTTACAGTCATATTTCGACGCTGTACCTATGCTGTAATAATTCAACACTTGAATGGCCTTGCCCACAATATGCCCTCTTTGTATTTCCAACCACAAACTATTGGTCAAATATAGTAGCAACTTTACCTCTAAGTCATACACCATCGTGTTCCATCTTCACGCTGATTCAAAATTCTAAAGTGAATTACTGAACACCACTGTGAAAATAGAACTTAGAAAAGCACAGCACAGGCTCTTTGCCCCACAATGTCTGTGCCGAACATAATGTCATGGTAAATTAATCTCTTCTCCCTGCACGTAAACCATATCCCTCAATATACATCTTAAAGCCCTTTAAATGACACTATTGCATCCGTCTCAACCACCACCCCTGGAGCACATCCCGGAAACCTACCACTAAAAAAAAACTTGCCCTGCTATCTCCTTTAAACTTGCTCCTCTCATCTTGAAGCTATTCCCTCTAGTCTTTGAAATTTCACTTGATGATCTGCAGAAATTCAAGGCAATATTTCATAAGGATTGTTATGGACAAGCAGCAAGTCATGGCCTGGTTTGTAAACTCCAGTCCTATGAATGTGCAATGGACTTCTTCCTCCAAGAATGCACCAATTGATATCACTTGCAACACATTTGATCATTTCACCAGTCTCTGTCAAAATTAAACTAGTTGCACTTTTACTTGTTACTTGTTAACATTCTTTGTGAAACTTAAATAGTTCCTTCAGATGTGGAGGAAAGAACTGGTTTAAATCAAAGATAGACACAAAATGCTGGAGTAACTCAGTGAGACAGGCAGCATTTCTGGAGAGAGGGAATGGGAATTACAAGAAGCGTTTCGACCCGGAACGTCACCCATTCCTTCTCTCCGTGGATGCAGCCAGTCACGCTGTGTTATTCCAGCATTTGTGTCTACCCAGTTCCTTCAGATGCCTTGCAGAGAGAGAGTTCATAAAATAGTATTTTCAAATCTGTGCACAGTTCAGATGGGCTTGGCTGCATTTGAACTTGGCGAGGGCCAATTCAATCAATAAATTGTGCCTGTCTCTCTCCAATGTTCTGACAAATAAGTCTAAAATATTAACAATCAGGCAAAACTAACAACTGTGCATTCATTTCTTTCACTCCCATTAAAAACAATTTTGTTTAACAAAAATAAGCTGTTTTGTCACAATGAGAATTGTTCATCCTTTCATATTAAAGTCGATTTTAATTTTGAAGATGGTCTCTCTATCCATGAATTACTAATCAAAATCCTTTCTCAACTTATGCATGATGATGCAGCCAGTACATGCTGGTTGAAAAAAATGCTGAGATATGCAATTACTTTCAGAGGCCAGAATGACGAGAGGAGCAACATGCAAGGAAATAAGTTAACCTTTTATCTAATTGCCCTTTAAGAAATTACACTTCATGCTAGAACGTTAAGTTAAATATAAATTGCAATAAACAAATGTCTGAATAATACATCAATAATCAGAATTATTAGCTCTTACCATCTCGCGCTGTGCTGGCCATATTTATTACTGTGACATGCTTGTAATTGGAAGCAACAGGATTTGATTCTCTTGCTGCAAAGGTCATTTTTATTTCTAAGTGTGCATTGCTAACCGAAGCCACTATGTGGAAAATATTACTTACATAGTAAACCTGAGACTTTATTGCTAGAAACTTCCTTCACTTCAAAGGAAAGCGTGTTCAACACTAACCTTTAATGTATGGAATAGCTGAATCAAGGAAGCTGATAATAGTAGAAACAAGAAACTGCTGGTGTTGGTTTAAAAAACAGAAAAAGTACTGGAGTAACTCAGCAGCATCCATAGAAGTGTGACATTTTAGGTTGGGATTCTTTGGGACCATACCCATCAACATCTAATGTCAACCAGAGTTGGTGCTAAAGTTACTCCAACACTTGTGTCGATTTTTGTCACACTTCAATAATTACTTGAAACTGAGGAACACTCAGAGCTATGAGTACCCCAGTTTGCATTGTCCAAACCGAATTAGAGATAGTAAACATTTCAAATTCATAGGAGTCAATATCACCAACAACTTCTCCTGGGCCACCCATATTGAAGCAACGACCAAGAGGGCACACCAACACCTACACTTCCTTAGAAGGCTTAGAAAGCATTTAATCTGGATACATCACAGCTTGGTTTCGGAACAGCTCCATCCATGACAGTCAGAACTTGCAGCTAATTGTGGACACAGCCCAGACCAGCACACAAACCAACCTCCCTTCCATTGACTCAATTTATGCATCATGCAACCTCGGCAAGGCCAGCAGCATAATCATGGACGAGTCGCACCCTGGCCACTCCCTCTTCTCCCCTCTCCCATCGGGCAAAAGGTATAGAAGTGTGAAAAAGCACATCTCCAGATTCAGGGACAGTTTCTTCCCAGCTGTTATCAGGTAACTGAATCATCCTTCCACACCCAGACTACTATCTACCTTATTGGTGATCCTCAGGCTATCTTTGATCGTACTTTACATTGCGCGAAACATTATTCCCTTATCATGCATCTGCACACTATAAATGGCTTGATTGCAATCATGTATTGTCTTTCCGTTGACTGTAGCACACAACAAAAACGTTTCACTGTGCCTCCTTACATGATAATAAACTGAACTGAAACTGAGTATTAACCTTCAACACAGAGTTGAAGTGAATCTATTTTCTATTTTTCATTTTCTTCGCAATAGAATTAGAAAGGAAGGTCAGGAATTGGAGTGAAAAACAAAATATGTGATCAGAAAAATTAGGAATTCAGAGTCGACAGATCTAATTTCCAGATTGGCAGAAAGTCAAATATGCAACTCAACTATTGCACACATGTAACCAGGAATTTTCATATATGAATCTCTTAATATTGGACACGCACTGGCAGTTCATAATACTGGCAGTGTTGGTTAAAGGAGAATGTTACCAGCCCTGATTAGAACAAAATTAAAATGACTCCATAATGATTTGTGTCTAACTAATAATTGTGTCTAACTAACTGCAGCTGAAGCCCAATATATTTTCTTAATTTGAATATATTGGATGGTGTTTTCTGAAACAGCTTTGACAAATACATTAAAGAATAAAAGAAAATATACAGAAATAAACTGTGTTTGTGAACACTGAACAATGCCATTTGCAATCATTCTGTTATTTTACATTTGCTAACTCAAAACTCTAGGATCACATTGAAAACCAAATTAATACTGCAAGAATACATTAAAATGTAGAGAGATTTATCAATTCTTAGTTAGCAGACCTTCAGTCTCGACCCAAAACGTCACCTATTCCTTTCTCCAGAGATGCCGTCTGACCCGCTGAGTTACTGCAGCTTGGTGTCTATCTTCGGTTTAAAATTGTATCCGCAGTTCCTTCCGCCACATGTGCAATGGATAATTGGTGAGTTATTACACAATTTATGCCATTGCACAACACCAACATCGTCCACCCAAGTCATTGTTCCGCTCAGGATTTACCAATCCTAAGTAAATCAACCATCTCAGAAAAGCCATGACTGCACTAAGTTCTCTGTCTAATAAAATCTGTTTTGTCTAAGTGGGTTCTCTTACAAATGCAGAAATGAGGTTATAAAAAGCTTGAACTTTTTGATTGCAGTCATGATTAAAAATGCATAGATCCCTCAGACTACTCTTTGGCAAACTTTCTTTAAATAACGTTTATCAGAACACAAAAGTTAGAGGAGGAGAATTGACAGGAAACATGTTAATTTTGGTTTACATCAAGGTGTGTAAGCAGGAAGGCAAATGCAAGTGCAGGAACAAGATGCACTTTTTATTGACAATCCATTTACACCTGTTGATTTTTAGCTTTATAGATCTACATGGAGTTAAATATAAGGAAAGACGTTAGCACTTGAGGTTTTAAAAAATCTATCTACGATATATCATGAATATATGTGTAGACTCATGAATATATGTATAGACTCATAGAGTGATCCATGTACCTGTCTAACTGTTTCTTAAACATTATGATAGTCCTAGCCTCAACTATCTCTGCTGGCAGCTTGTTCCATACATCCATCACCCTCTGTGTGGAATAGTTACCCCTCAGATTCCTATTAAATCCTTTCCCATTCACCTTGAAGCTATGTTCTCTGGTCCTCGATCGCCTACTCTGGGCAAGTGATTCTGTGCATCTACCTGATCTATTCCTCTCATGATCTTATACACCTCTATAGGATCACCCCTCATCCTCATGTGCTCCATGGAATAGAGACCCAGCCTACTCAACCTCTCCCGAAAGCTCAGACCCTCTAGTCCTGGCAAAATCCTCGTAAATCTTCTCTGAACCCTTTCAAGCTTGACGATATCTTTCCTATAACATGATGCCCAGAACTGAACACAATACTCTAAATGTGGTCTCATCGATGTCTTATACAACTGCAACATGACCTCCCAACTTCTATACTCAATACTCTGACGGGTGAAGGCCAATGTGCCAAAAGCCTTTTTGACCACCTTATCTACCTGCGACTCGATCTTCAAGGAACCATGAACCTGTACTCCTAGATCCCTCTGCTCTACTACACTCCAAAGAGGCCTATCGTCCCCTGTGTAGGTTCTGCCTTTGGAAGACATCCCAAACTGCAACATCTCACATTTCTCTGTATTAAATTCCATTAACCATCCCTCAGCCCACCTGGCCAATCGATCCAGATCCTGCTGCAATCGTTCACAACCATCTTCACTATCTGCAAAAACACCCACTTTTGTATAATCAACAAACTTGCTAATCTTGCCCTGTATGTTCTCATCCAAATCATTGATGTAGATGACAAACAGTAACGGGCCCAGCACTGAACCCTGAGGCACACCACTAGTCACAGGCCTCCAGTCCAAGAAGCAACCTTCCACCATCAACCTCTGCTTCCTTGCATGAAGCCAATTTGCTATCCATTCAGCGTGTATGTTTGTAGTTTGGACAAAAATCATTGATGGAGTTTCTCTTGCAATATTTTACTCTGCAGTTTTTTTTAACCCGATGAACAGTTCCCAATATCAGTCTTGAAATCTGCTCATCTTACGCACCGGGGTATATAATGACAAATATTATTCTGCAGAAGCATGAGCACAATGTTAAACAGTCACCTTTAAATAATGAAATAATAGACTGCAAACTCTTGGTGGAGGCTTCCTTTCCATGCTTGCACTTTGGTTTGCGTGGAATTACTGTATATTTTACAATCAAGTTCAACTTTGCATCAAAAGTAACCACATTTCTGATTCCAATCATTACCCCAGGACTCCAGTGATGTGAAAATTAACTTGCATTTGTGCTTGAGGAAGCTGATCAACTTGACATTCATTCATTTTGCAGCACGTAATCCATTTACAGCTATTGGCGCTCAAATGAAAGAAATGGCGTCACTGTGAAATTATCTTTCAATGAAAAGTAATTAAAATATACCACTGAAATATATTAAATTAAATAATTTTAAGAGAAAATTCAATAATTTTAAACAGTCCGAGACAAAGTGTGACATCTTTTGCAGCCTCAGCACTATTTCATGTCAGAGCCAAAAAATCATGTGAATACTGGGTAGTACGAAATACACTGTCAGCACTTTGCAACGCAAGTCAAGTTAAGAGAGTCAAGTTAAGAGAGTTTATTGTCATGTGTCCCAGATAGGACAATGAAATTCTTGCATTGCCGCAGCACAACAGGATATTGTAGTCCCAAATATAGATCAGATCAGTGTGTCCATATACCATAGACTATATATATACACCCATCAGTAAACAGATAAAGTGCAATAGGTTGTTATAGTTCATAGTTTGTTTGAAGTTGTGTTTAATGGTCTGATCGCTGAGGGTAAGAAGCTGTTCCTGAATCTGGATGTTGCATATTTCAGGCTCAGGATATCTTGGAAACACTTCATATCCAGCCTCCACCTTTGCCTAAGTGCTGATGCAGTGGAAAAATGACTCCATCTGTTTGAATGAGGTTGCTGAACATCTGTGAAAAGACTAGTACAGAAAGTCTATTTACTTGGAGATGCAAGTAACTGCAGATGCTGGAATATCGAGCAAACACATGGTGCAGGAGGAACTCAGGCAGCATCTGAGGAGGGATTAGACAGGCAACATTTCTACATGCTGATTCATTCCCAATCCAAAACATGGCCCACCCATACCATGCACAGTGTTGCCCGATTCATTGAGTTCCTCCCGCACATTGTGTTTTTCCTCAAATATACTTTATTATTTACTTTAATTCTTTACTTTATTTTTGTGTTTTAATTATTTTTCAGTGTTTAGTTTAGAGATACAGCACAGAAACAGCCCCTTAGGCCCACCGAGTCCGCGCCGACTAGTACATTAGCACTATTCCATACACTAGGGACAATTTACATATTTACCAAAGCCAAATTAACCTACAAACCTGTATGTCCTTAGAATGTAGGCGAAAACCTGTACTGTCAAGTGGGGAACGTACAAACTCCACACAATCAGCACCCTTAAGTCAGGATTGAACCCGGGTCTCTGATGTTGTAAAGGGCCTGCCCCACTAGGACGACCTAATCCATGAGTTTAGAAGACCCTAGATGAGTTGAAAAAAATGTCAAGGTCGTGTTGACTCGTCGAAGTAAAGACCTCCTACGGCCTCCTACAGCTATGCAATGTCTACGGCCTCCTACGACTATGTCTACGACCTCCTACGTGTACATGTATTGTATTGTATTGTATTGTATTCAAATTTATTGTCATTGTCTCAATTTGAGACAATGAAATGAATTTCCCTTACAGGCAGTATCATAAAAAAAATCACAAAAAAAATAAATAATAATAAATAAATAATAAAACATATTAAAAATAAAATTGAAATTGAATTTAAAAAAAAGCACAAACACAGAAAGTCCACAACACAACATAACATAAATGGCACCAAGGTGAGGATGGCACCATAGTCCAGCCAGCCTCCCCTCCGTGTTCATCCGTGGTCGGGGCCTTCCGAGCACCCGCAGTCGCCGCCCCGGGTGGCCCGATGTTCAGGCCCTCACGCCGGGCTGGTGGAACGCCGACGCCGCACCCCGACAGTGAGCATCCTCCTCCTCAGCGGCCCGGACCTCCTGATCAGCCGCCTCCCATATGTCTACGGCCTCCTACGTGTATATCTACGGCCTCCTACGGCTATGTCTACGACCTACTATGATTATGTCTACAACCTCCTCAACCTCAGTCTTCCACACCTAAGTCCAACTACGACTAGCTACGAGTGGAAAATGAACACATGATAAAATTATGTCTTGTTTGCATTTTCTTTCTCGGGCCAGATACCGACCTACGACTGACTACCTACGACTACCGACAACTACCATCACGACCTCCTGCGACCTACCTATGAGTAAAAAGTATCCATTTTATCCATGCCAACCTTTGTTTTATACACGTGGACATTTTTTATCAGGCTGGAAAAAACGGCGTGACCTATTTGAGGCCACGAGTACGCGGAGACCACTCACGAGCATGAGGAAGAGTTACAAAGACCTCCAACGACCTCCTATGTGGTGACCATGCTGCAAGTATGAGTCAAGGGCAAACTCGGCAGAGGTCAACAATTGGGTCGTGAAAGTGGTACAGGGGCTTCAAGGCAGCAACTCTATAGCTGAGCCACCGTGCTGCCCTTGTGTTGTGACACTAGAAAGTGTGCTGTGTCCATAGTTATCTAATTCTGTGTGTCTTTTAGTGATTACTGTATTTACTGAAAAGATTAATGCAAGGTCCAAAAAAAAACATTTTTTCTCATAATGGGCGCAAATAACCTTGCATGGAAACTTCTGCGGTGTCAAGAGCTGGAGTGTGACCAAACTCAGAACAAAATAACAGCAGCAATAGGAAAAGTTTGGTTTAGTTTTGCTTAGTTTAGAGCAGTGGTTCTCAACCTTTTTTTGGCCATGCCCCACCTAATCACCTCTAAAATCCTGATGCCCCCCCCCCACCATGTGGTGATATATAAATCTTATCATTTAAAAAGTGAACTCCGTTTCAGCTGAAGAAGCTTAAAACGCCAATACCTTGGTTTCAAAAGAACATGGTATCCATGAAAAAGAAAAATGAAACAAACAAAAGACAGTTAAAGTTCTGAGCAAGAAATTACTAAAAAATTGTAAAAAAAAAGAAAAAACATTAGGTGGAAATTGCCCCCCTTAAAACTCAAATTGCCCCCCTGTGGGAACCACTGGTTTAGAGATACAGTGTGGAGGCAGGCCCTTCAGCCCGAGTCCACATGGACCAATGATCACCCATTCATGCTATTTCTACATTATCCCACCTTTGCATCCGCACCCTACTCACCAGGGACAATGTACAGGCATCAGTTAACCAACAAATGCACATGTTTTTGGGATGGGGAGTAAACCAGAACGCCTGGATGAATCCCACACAGTCACAGGGAGAACATGAAAAATCCACACAGAGAGCACACTAAGTCAGCAGTGAACCCGGGATCTCTGGGCTGTGAGGCAGCAGCTCTACCAGCTGTGCCACTGTACTCACCAAAGCATAAGGCACCAGCAACGACAGCTCAAGCTCATCCCAGAACAGCTCTCAACTTTCACTTCTGGTGTAAAGGTTGGCTGAGACAGCAAGCCAGAGAGAGTGACTGAGAGTTAGAAAGGCTGTTTGTGTGCAGGTTTAATAGTACAATGCCCTTCCAGCTGCATTAATGTTATGGTGAAGGATTTTGAACAAGCAGAGAGACATGTGAGAAGGGCGAGATAAGAAAACAAGCCCTTTCTAACAACTATATTTGAAAATATGTTTTTACACTGGTTACAGTGAAATGCTGGCACGAAAAGGCAAAGCAAAACAAAATCTATTGATTAAGAAAATGAGAGATTGGCCATCTGCCAGAATTCGATCTGTGCAACCTCATTCCAGACTTTTACTGTGGCCCTTATGTCAATATAATCTAAAACCATTCTCCATTGAAGCACAATATTTTGTACACATCATAGCAAGAGTCTATTATTGTTGATTATATCTAACTCGATCAACATGAAAAATAGATGAACCAGCCCTGGGCCTGGATATTGTCTCCAGGTCAGCAGCAGAGACTAACAATGCAACAGATCAGAACTCCACAGTTCACAGACCAGGGAGCATACGTGAGAACTTCATTGTTTTTTGAACTGTCTTTTCAAAGTGCATTTGCTGGAAATGGGTTTCTAGTTCTCATTTTCCTCCAATGCCAGTGAATTGATAAGAGCTGTAAGGGAAGAGTGCTTTTTCTTAATTAAAACGTCATTGAATTGTAGGCTGTGTGTGACTTTTAATGCACAAATGCCCACTACTTCAATTTTAACAGGAAAGTATTGATCGCAATGAAAAAATCCTTTTCACGTTTTGCCGAGATAATAGCATCAGTATCTTTGAATGAAAATCTATGGTACCAAAATATAATTTCTTAAAATGATGACTTTCAACCACAAGAGTTTAATTCAATGTATTTCATCTCTTGCCATTATCAAATTAATAATCATTAGGCTTTCCCTATTATTCAGGTGATATCGCAACACAAATTCATATCCTCTAGCTGGTATATAGTTTGTTGGATGTAAGAACGGCAACCAGGTTTTTATGAACTTATTTATTTCAGAAACAACTCCTTGATTTACAGGTCCTTACAAACATGTCTGACCATAACGGTGGTCAGCACACAACAATGGCGCGAAAGTGAAACCGCGCGAAAACAGCAGCCCCTCACGAGTCACATGACCGCGGCTTCCGAATGCCAGGTTCGATCCCTGCGTGCACCAGCAGGCGCTTCTACATGGGTTCGCCCCCCCCAGAATCCGCGGTACAGAAACGCACGGGTAACCGGACGATTCAACCGGAACACATAGTCCGAGGTCGTGGGGTAAGCATAACAGTCGGGGTCGGAAAAACAGAACCGGAGGGAGGCGACAAACGCGAACGAGGGACGGGCGTAACAGAAGGGACCGGTGAAACATAACCGGGGGTAACAGGTCCAGAGGGCGGCAAAATGGCCAGTGGACGCCCTCTACGCCACGGTGTTACCACCGGGCTATCCTCGTCGACGTAGGCTGGCTTAAGGCGGCTGACACAGACGAACTCCTCCCTGCCACCCATGTCCAATGTGAATGTCGAGGTACCAGTTCTTAGCACCCTGTACGGACCTTCGTACACCCGCTGTAACAACGAGGGGTGAACATCCCTACGAAGGAAAACATAAGCACAATCCCGTAACATAGTAGGCACATGCACCATGGATGACCCGTGTCGGGAAGTGGGAACTGGGACCAATGCGCGCGCTCGTGAAGGTCAGCTAGCACCGCCAAAGCCGGGACCTCCTGGTCACGGGTGACGGGCAGAAAATCCCCAGGTACCCGCAAAATCAACCCATAAACCAGCTCGGCCGAGGAAGCGTTGAGGTCTTAGGTGTATTTCTGATGCCTAGGAGAACCCAGGGCAACTGGTCAACCCAATCGGGGCTGGTGAGCTGGGCCTTCAACGCCGACTTGAGTTGTTTGTGGAAATGCTCAACTAAACTGTTCGATTCCGGATGACACGTGGTGGTCTGGTGCAGCTTTGCACTGTACAGCTGTGTCATACTACACCACAGTGAGGACGTGAACTGGGCCCCACGATCGGTAGTAATATCTGAAGGGACCCGGAAACGAGTGATCCAATGGAAGACAATGGCCCGTGCACAAGCCTCAGTGGCACATGGTGAGCCTGTCTAGGACAGTGAGTAAGTGAGTGGCCCCATGCGAACATGGCAAGGGACCAACCAGGTCGACATGGATGTGCAGGAACCTGCCGTCTGGAACAGCAAAATCCTGCACGGGCGGGCGCACATGCCTCTGCACCTTGGAAGTCTGACAGGGGATACAAGAGCGGGCCCATGCTGCGACCTGCTTTCGTAACCCGTGCCAGATGTGCTTGGCCACGACCAGGGCAGAGTTGGAGTGGATGGATGGGTGAGCTAGGCTGTGGATGGTGTCGAGAATCTGACGCCTCCAGGCAATCGGGACAATCGGGCGGGCTTTACCTGCAAAGACATCGCAAAGGTCACGCACGCCAGCGGCGCCGCAGGGCACCTCAGCCAAGTTCAGGCCCGATTCAGCATTGCGGTAATCCCCCATGCCGTCATCAGCCTGTTGGGCTGCTGCCAGCTCCGCGTAATCCACACCTAGGCTTAAAGCAGAAACCTCAGGGTCTTCCGGACGGGACAGAGCGTCAGCCACAACGTCCAGCTTCCCATTCACATGCCGAATATCAGACGTGAACTCAGATATGTAGGCGAGGCGGACCAGGGATTGGACACCTTATTCAAAGCGATCGTGAGTGGCGTGTGGTCCGTGAATGCGGTAAACGCACGCCCCTCCAGGTAATAACGGAAATGGCAGATCGCTAGGTAAAGCGCGAGGAGCTCCCGATCGAAAGCGCTGTACTTGATCTCGGGGGCCCGCAGCTGCCTGCTGAGTTTGATCCCTGCGTGTGCCATCAGGCGTCGCTACAATAGACCATTTTAAAAATGTTATTTGTTTTGCAGTGCTCAGCTGATGCGTTTCAAGTGGAGAGCAATTCATTTTTAGAAATCAGCCAGTTATTTGTATGGCAATATTTTTGCTCAGACATAACTTTAGCAGAAGTCAATTGATAGGAACATTGTGTGCATGCATAATGGAAGCCTGATCCATCTCCATGCATTTTACATCCTTACCAATCGGGAATTTTACCACCAGCATTTTAATCACTTTTTCAAAGTTTTAAGATCACTATGATGTTATTGTGCACCCACGTGGCATCAAATGAAAAAGGTGATTTTTTTTTTTTCTGCCAAATGTAGTCATTGCTATTATATTCATGTTGGAGACCTCCATTCATTATATACCCCCTTGACCTGGTCTGCTCCACAAATCAACCGGTACTCAACCTCTATCCATGCCTCTTCCCCCTCTCTGATCATAAGCTTATACGGTTCACCATCCCTACTCCGACACCTCGACCCCGCTTCCTCCGAGAAATCACCTTCCGTAATCTAAAATCCATTGATCCCCACCATCTCTCTGACCTGCTCTCCATCACTCTCCCCCTGGACTCAACCCATATCTCACCTGATGATCTCACAAACCATCTCAACTCCACCTTGTCTACCTCCCTTAACACTATGGCCCCCCTCAAAACAAGAACCGTAACTTTCAACACATCTTCACCCTGGTACACACCTGCACTTCGTAAACTGAAACAGACTGGTCGCCAACTCGAACGACTTACAAAGAAATCATCTCTCACAGTCCACCTTGAAGCTTACAAACTCCACCTCACTGTCTACAAAGATGTCCTCATTGCTGCAAAATCTGCCTACCTCTCCTCCATATTCACCGATCCCTGCCTAAACCACAGAACCCTCTTCTCCACAGTAGGCAACCTCCTCAAGCCTCGAGCCAACACTCTCCCTACCTCTACTCCGGATCTCTGCAACTCATTCCTCCACTTTTTCGCTGATAAAATCAGCACCATCGATCAATCTTTATCCCCTGTACCCGACTCCCCAGCATCTACTCCACCACCTACCAAGGCCCCTCCTTTCAACATCTCCACTGACCTCCTTACCCCTCCTCCACACTGCTTCCTCTCCCAGTTTGACCTGGACACCCCTATTGAAATCTCCAAACTCATCAGCTCTTCCAAACCCACTACCTGCTCCCTCGACCCTTTCCCCACTCCCCTGCTGAAGTCCTGCCTCCCCGTTCTCTGCCCCTACCTCACTAATCTCTTCAACTCCTCATTGTCCCAAGGAATTGTCCCCTCTGCTTTCAAAACTGCTGCTGTCACACCAATCTTAAAGAAACCTGGTCTTGATCCCTCCTCTCTCATTAACTATCGCCCAATCTCAAACCTCCCCTTTCTTTCAAAAACACTGGAGCGTATCGTTGCGTCGCAACTTCATTCCCACTTCCTTGCGTATAACCTACTTGAACCCCTCCAATCTGGCTTTCGCCCCCTCCATAGCACAGAAACTGCTCTCTTCAAAGTCCTCAACGACCTCCTCACCTCTGCTGACACTGGTTCCCTCAACATTCTCATCCTCCTCGACCTGAGCGCAGCCTTCGATACAGTGAACCATAACATCCTGCTCACCAGAATCAAAGACCTCGGCATTAAAGGTTCTGCACTCAGCTCGCTCCGTTCCTACCTTTCCAACAGATCCCACTTCATCTCTCTCCACAACCACACCTCAGCTACAGCCACTGTCACTCAAGGCCTTCCACAAGGCTCCGTATTTGGCCCCCTCCTCTTCATCATCTACATCCTCGCCCTTGGTCAGATACTCCACCACTTCAACCTGGACTTCCTTTTATTACGCCGATGACACCCAGATCTACCTTGGCACCAAATTCCCCCATAACCCCCCCTCTCCCATATCAACTCCTGTTTGTCAGCTATAAAAACCTGGATGCAACATAACTTCCTCTAACTCAACAGCGATAAGACAGAATTCCTCCTCATAGGCTCCAAAGCCACACTCAGCAAAAACAATAACCCCACTATCACCATCGACGGCACTACTGTCTCCCCATGTCCCCAGGCCCGCAACCTTGGTGTGATCTTTGATTCCACCCTCTCCCTTGAGCCTCACATCCGCCATGTCATTAAAACCTCCTTCTTTCATCTCCGCAACATCGCCAAACTCAGACACTCTCTCACACCTCCCGCTGCTGAAAGACTCATCCATGACTTCATCTCCTCCCGACTGGACTATTGCAACTCACTTCTCCTTGGCATCAGCTCCACCTACATCAACCGACTCCAACTGGTCCAGAACACAGCTGCCCGACTCATCACCCACACCAAATCCTGGCATCACATCACTCCAGTCCTCAAACAACTTCACTGGCTTCCCATCTCCCACCGGATCACCACCAAAATCCTGTTCCTCACCTACAACGATCTCCACCATCTGGCCTCCCCATATCTCACTGACCTCCTCTCCCCCTACCAAACCTCACGGTCCCTCAGATCCACATCAGCCGGTCTCCTCTCCATCCACAAGTCCAACCTCCGCAATTTTGGGAACAGAGCCTTCTCCAGGGCAGCTCCCAGGCTCTGGAACTCCCTCCCCCAACTGATCCGCAATTCTGTGTCCCTCACCATCTTCCAGTCCCGCCTCAAGACCCATCTCTGCACCTCTGCCTATCCTTAGCCCCACGTCCCCCTCCCTTTTCATCTGTGCATTAATTGCCTCATATTATGTTTTGAATTGAATTCTGTCTTTACTTTGTGTACTAGTCATGTCTCTACTATTTATTTCATTCCCCTTACATGTTTTTCCTCTACCTGCAAAATTTTTGTAAGGTGTCCTTGAGACTCTTGCAAGGCGCCCATAAATAAAATTTATTATTATTATTATTGTAAATCTTTCCTATTCATGTTCCTGCACATAATGCATTTTAAACAATGTAATTGTATCTACTTCTAGCACTTCCTCTGGAAATTCATTCCATATACCCATCACGCTCTTTGTGGAAAAAGCTGCCCCTCAGGTCCCCTTCAAATTTCTCCCCCAAAATCTATGCCCCATAGTTTTAGGCTCTCCTACCTAGGACAAAGACAGCAACCATCCACCTTATCTATACCACTCATGATTTTATACACATCTCAGCCTCCTGCCCTCCAGGGAATGTTCAAACTATGATAATCATTTCCTGAAGAAAAAGAGTTATTATTTTCTTTATTAATACAAGTAACCAGAGGAATAACAGAGTTGTAAAAAAAATGCTTCAGTTGTTTGGAATAAGCATAGCTCTAGATACCCACTGAATTCAGCTTCTAGAATTCAATCCATTTAATCCGAGTTTTAAAAATGAGTCACAACCATTATTATATTGCATGGGTGGCGCGACTGATGTCGCAGCGGCCTCTGCAGTCTGTGTGTGTATTTTTAATTTTTTTGTCCCGTTGAGGGTTTAGTTTGTTGCGGGGTTTTAAATGCGTATGTGTGGGGGGTGGGGGGTGGGTGGGGGAAACTTTTAAATCTCTTCCCTGCATGGAGACCCGACCTTTTACCTGTCGGGTCTCCATTGCCGTTGGGGCCTAGCGCCGTGGAGCGGCCTCCAACCGGAACGACCTGGAGGCTTAAGTCACGGAGCCTGTGGAGATGGGGAGCTGCTGTGGAGCTGCAGACTTACCATCGTGGAGCTGGCCAGCTTTGGAGCGTGGAGAGCTGCGGCGGCGAGCTGCTGCGACCCGACTCCGGTGGATGGTGACACCGGGAGCCCGCGGGTCCCCGGTGGGAGACCGCTTTGCGGGGCACCGGCAACGGCGACTTCTCCCGCTCTAATTGCAGGGTTCAGAGTAACCTGGAGCAGGGCCTTACAATGCCCGGCGCGGCTTTAAATTGCCATGGACTCACTAGCGCCCGCCGGGGGCTCCAACATCAAGACCTGGGACAGGGCCTTACATTGCCTGGCATGGCTTTGAGTGGCCGCGGACTTGCTAGCGCCCGCCGGGGCCTTTGACCTCTACTTCGGGAGAGGAATGGAGAGCAGGGGAGAGATAAGACTTTGCCTTCCATTACAGTGAGGAGGAGATTCACTGTGATGGATGTTTGTGTGAATTGTGTTGGTGTGTGTCTTGGTTCTTTTCTTGTATGGCTGCAGAAACCAAATTACGTTTGAACCTCATGTGAGGTTCAAAAGACAAATAAAAGGTATTGTATTGTACGTTAAGGGTGAATTTCTTGGTGAAGGAGTCCAACTGTCACATATACTGCCAATGCAAGTTGACTCAAGACTGTGGCTGGAGGCAAGAAGTGGCATTTATTTCAATGGAGTTTCATAAAGATAAATGTAATATGATGACCAAATCACAAAAGAGCAAGGTTATGAAGAGGGAACTTAAGCACTGTGGATTGAAGATGAAAAAGTTATAATTGAATGAGAATCGCTCGCAGCCAAAAACTATATATAAACAAAACAATTGAAAAGCATTAGGAAACAGAAAAAACATTATTGCTGCAGAAGCAATAAATTTAAATGTTCCACAAATGGATTTGGTAGATTGGAAACACTGATGGAGAAAGAGTGGACAATTTTAATGTGGTAATAATTGACATCTTATTTCAAAGAAGTTGTGGTCCAAGAATTTAGTGAATATTGTGCTTGCACAG
This sequence comes from Leucoraja erinaceus, assembly GCF_028641065.1. Classification (NCBI taxonomy): domain Eukaryota; kingdom Metazoa; phylum Chordata; class Chondrichthyes; order Rajiformes; family Rajidae; genus Leucoraja; species Leucoraja erinaceus. The sequence continues at coordinate 23,450,949 of NC_073381.1, read as the reverse complement.
ATATACACATACAAATATATATGCACACACCTCATGTATATAGAACTGTTCAGTACCTAGAAAGTAAATTACTCCTTTGAAGGACTTAATGATATCTGGATAAATCAAAATGAATAATAAGAATATGTTAGAAGTGCAATACTTGCTACCCCAAAAGCTCCCAACAAGATATAGAAAATTCACGGTAGGTGAAATATTGCTTTATTTTGTAGAATGAGGAAACAAAACATGAAATATGTTGCAAGGGGAACTTGAGTTGCTGAATATGGTCAATCAAGTAATTGTCACTTTTGAAAGATGCAAGGAACCATGAACTGCAGCTCCTGACAGACATCGACAACCACAAAGTTAAATACTGTATTGAAAGGGCCAAAATTAGACCAATTAGTTCAAATTTCGTTCAGACCGAATGACAAATAAAGGATTCAATTCAATTCAATTCAATTCAAATGTATTTAACAAGAAGATGTACACTTATTAGTTACATAGGTAGATTATTCAAGGGAAGAAAACAACGATGGGCTGGGTTGAGTAGACAATAGACAATAGGTGCACGAGTAGGCCATTCAGCCCTTCGAGCCAGCACCGTCATTCAATGTGATCTTGGCTGATCATTCCCTGGCCCTTGTGGCTAAGGGGATCAGACGGTATGGAGAGAAGGCAGGTACGGGATACTGAGTTGGATGATTAGCCATGATCATATTGAATGGCGGTGCAGGCTCGAAGGGCCGAATGGCCTACTCCTGCACCTAATTTCTATGTTTCTATGTTTCTAACCTTGTAAACCTACGCTGCACTACCTCAATAGCAGAATGTCCTTCCTCAAATTAGAGGGACTAAATCTACAAACAATACTCCAGGTTTGGTCTCACTAGGGCTCTGTACAACAGCAGAAGGACCTCTCTGCTCCTATATTTGATTCCTCTTGTTATAAAGGCCAACAGGCCATTCACTTTCTTCACTGCCTGCTGTACCTGCATGCTTACTTTCATAGACTGATGAACAAGGACCCCCAGATCCCGTTGTACTTCCCCTTTTCCCAAAGATCCCATTTAGCTAGTAATCTGCCTTCCTGTTTTTGCTACCAAAAGCAAGGATGGACACAAAATGTTAAAGTAACTCAGAAATCAGTCTGAAGAAATGACCCAAAATATCGCCTATCCTGCAGTAAAGTTCTGCGGCTCCTGCAGTAAAGTCCTGATGCTCAACTTATTGTACTCCCACAAGCACAACAACTTCCTTTGTGCATGGTCTTATTCCAAGCACTTGCATACTGTCCTCTGGATGCCCACTGACTTCTACCAGAGTTTTGCTGCGAGGTTACTCATCTGTAATATTCATTCAAATTTTCTAGTTCTATAGACACTGTTTAATGTTTTGAGCACTCCCACTATTTTTCTTATGGCTTTGAATACAACAAAAAACCTTCTTGGCCAAATATGGGAAAAGTACAGAAATTTATTTTAACTTACAATGATTGAAACTTTTCAAAATATTCTTAATCTTCAAAGTCTATTTTGCCTTGTATCACATGTAATATTTTGCACTAATAGGCTTTCTTCTCTTTGATGCCATTGACTAGTTTGATCAGGATACTTTGATGCTTCACTCAGACAAATGCTGCCTTGATGTGGAGGGCAATCTGTGTGCCACCTCACTCTTGGAATTAAAGTCTTTGATCCATGTTGTGCCCAAGGTTGTGAAAGGGTTGTGCTCCTGGTGAAATCCAAACTGTGCAATGGCAAGAACATCAATGGGGAGTAAGTGTTGTTTGCTGCACTATGCACTCTATTGACAATCGACAATAAACTGATTGAGCAGTTTCAATCAAATTTGATGTGTCCTTCTCATGGTGAACAACACCTTGAGACAAAACTCCCCGAAGCCCTGGTCATTATAACCAGGGACTACTTCTTCTTCTTCTTGCGTATGGCGTGCACAGCCTAAAGTTGTAGGACAACTTGTTCTATTTGATCTTACTTGATTGTGCATGCCAGGTTGATTGAATTGGTCGAACCAGGGCGGACCACGTGAAGGTTGCAAACTTCCACTCAACCAGGGACTTCAATCAAGCCAATCTCAAGATCGTACTTTCAAAAAAATATCAGCAGGTCTCTTGTCACATCAGGGGACAGAACACCCTCGACCATTACCACACATCCATAAGAAACGCCTACCGCTCCATTCCCCACATCCAGGAATGGTGCTGCCTGAATTATTGGTTGACTAGTACAAGTTAGTGAGTGCAATTTTATCTGGCTGTTCTTTTACAGTATGTGGTTACCTCCACCACATGGAATTCAGCCTCCAAATGGTAATGGCAAGGACCTGAGAAGCTAGAGCAGATCTCATTTACATCTGGCATGTTATTACGTTTCCTGTTTGTCAAAAATGCTAAGATAATGTTTACTAGTTATTTACAGTCATAAACTGCACACTGATTTATACCAATAGTTTCTGAGAACACGTGCAGATTGTGAATCCAATTTGCTGGATTGGGTCATGCTGTCCCACAGCTATCACAACAGCTTAAGAATCAAGAGTCATATCATGGCAGTATAGATGAAAATCGAAGCACAATAGAGCTCAGAGATATTTTTCAATAATGTTGAATACTGCAGAACATTCTCAAGGGGACGGAGAGCAGCTAGACATCTGTCTACATTGATACAAATGACATGGGTAGAAAAATAAATTAGTTCTGCAGAGTGAATATAGGGGGGCTAGGCAAAAGGTTTAAATGTAGGGTACCTTGTGGGTTGAAATCTCTGGATTAATCGCAGTGCTGGTGAGAATGGCAACAGGAGGATAGAACAGATGCATGCATGGCTAAAGCATTAATTCAGGGGGCAGAGTTTCTGTTTTTTATTCCATTGGGATCACTTCTGATGCAGAGATGACCTGTGCAAGAGGGTTGGCTGCACCCTTCCCTCATTTGATGAACTGTACACTGCAAGGGCCAGGAAGTGAGCGGGCAAGATCATCTCTGACCCCTCTCACCCTGGCCACAAACTCTTTGAATCACTTCCCTCTGGAAGGCAACTCTGGACTGTCAAAGCTGCCACAGCCAGACATAAAAACAGTTTTTATCCACGAGTAATTGCTCTACTCAACAGTCAAAAATCTGTAGTCTCCCTTTGATCTGGTATTTTGTTGGTTCACATGCTTGATCAATGGTGTTTTATCATTAATGTTTTATTATTATTAATGTTTAGTGTTTTCTGAGTCATTCGTAACTGTATGTCATGTTGTTACTTGTGGGCGGAGCACCAAGGCAAATTCCTCGTATGTGAATACTTGGCCAATAAACGTACTTACTTACATACTTATTTATAATCTTCATTGAACTCCAGCTCATCACTTTAACGATTAGAAAACTCCTCGTGTCTCTGTTGCGCTTTGCATGGTCAAAGGGTAAACTTTCTCCATGCTGGTTCCAAATTAAACTAAAAACTAAGCTTCTGCGCAAGAAACTTAGCTCAAAACATGCCTTAAAATATGTCCTAAATCCCACCCACAATATAACGGGCAGTCTAAAAATTAATGACACACACAATTAATGACACACAAAATCACACTGGATCCTCCAGTGCTTCTACTCAGCGGCTGTGGAAAGCATCTTGTCCCGACATATCATGATTTAGTTAGGGAACTGCTCTGTCCAGGACAAGAAGGCTCTGCAGAGAGTAATGTGTTCGGCCGAACGCACTATGGGAACTTCACTCGCCCCTCTGCAGGAACTATACATCAGAAGGTGCAACTGCAAAGCCAATAAGATCATGGGAGACCCCTTCCACCCCTGCAACAGACTGTTCCAGCTGCTACGATCAGGCAAACACCTCCGTTGCCATGCTGTGAGAACGGAGAGGTTGAGAAGGAGTTTCTTCCCAGAGGCCATTAGGACTGTAAATTCCTGCCTCACCAGGGACTAACTTTACTGTACCATTCACTGTCTTTTTTTTTAAATTGCTGTTTTTTTTTTTCTTTTTCCTTCCTCCCACAATATGTAATATGTAAAAGAATATTTGTCTGTTCCATTCTGTTTGTAGTTTGTTTGTTTGTTTGTTTGATGCACAAAGTCCACGAGCATTTCACTGCACATCTCATATGTGTATGTGACGAATAAACTTGACTTGACTTGACCAGGCCAAATGGCCACTACATACCGGCCCCTAATTGTTCCGAGTATTAAATGAGGCAATTATTAATAAACATTAAAAGTAGCAATGAAGGATTAACATTTATCAAAAACAAAAAGTCAGGGAATTGAACCCCGGTTACCGCGTGACACGCAGAGATACTAACCATGAGGAAAAAATAGCATCTACTATATATCCGCAATCAGAATCCTTAATCGACTCTTCCATCTTCACTTTCGCCTTCTAGAAGCAAGCATAACTTGGTTATTGGTCTTATTAAATCACTGGGTTTTTTTAAGTCGTACCGTATGCACCAAACCCTTAACATCAGGCATGATTTCTAGTATTCTCCCCATCAACCAAGAACCTTGTGATGCTGTGGAATCAACCACCAACACAATGTCACCTGGAACAAAATTCCTTTTAATTCTTAACCATCGTTGTCGTTCTTGGATCAAAGACAAATAGTCTTGTAACCAAAAAAGATTTGCCATATATTGTACTTGTTTCCATCTGTGTCTCATATACACATCCTTTTTGACAAAAAGCCCAGGTGGTAGTGTTGGATTGGTTTTCAGCAGAAGAATATGATTTGATGTAAGTACTTCTAGGTCATTCGGGTAATCAGAACTCTGGGTAATAGGTTGTGTAGATCAGTGCATGTTCCCTTAACCATAGTGACCTCCCCATTACTAACCACTCCCCATTGTCTCCAGTATAATTGTAGTGTCCCCACCTCTAGCTCACTCTCTAGCTCCAGTGACGACCACGGACAGCTACAGCCTAGTGTTAACTCTCAGTTAATAAACAGTTACAGTAAAAAGACTTGTGTGTGCAGTAAGTCATTTTACATGGTGTCACAGCGGTAGACCTGCGTCTCCTGTTTATCGGTTTTTATTTTCTTATTTCTTTCTCCCAGTCCTTCCCTCCGTTCGTTTTAACATGTCCCACTCCTGTCGTCGACCAGACACGTTGGTCTTCGACACGGACATTGTCCATCGCTGGACCGTGTTCCAGCGCGATTTCGAACACTACATTGCCATTGCCCATCCTGATGCCACTCCTGCTGTACAGGCTCACCTGTTGCTCAACCTCGCGGGACCTGCAGCTATGGATCAATATGCAGCGTTCCATTTCGCCGCCGGAGAGGACCGTAACGACCCGGTATGTCTCATCGCTAAGTTCACTGCCCTCTGTGATATACCCACCAACAACATCATAGAACGCTTCAAATTCTTCCAGAGGCAGCAGCTGCCAGGCGAGCATATCGATGCTTATATTGCCGCCTTGCATCACCTGGCTCGGCGCTGCCGCCTTGAGACAATCATCCCTGAAGAATTAATTAGGGACGTCCTGGTTAATGGTCTCCGCAACGATAGACTGCGTGAGCAGCTCCTAGTGAAACCCGATCTGACACTGCGGGATGCTATGTATGCTGCCCACATGTCCTCAGCCATTGGTTCCGTGTCCAGACAGGCTCCCCAGGACATTAACTTCACCGGTCAAGCCGGTCGCCTGACTACACGACGAAACCCCGCGGCTCTCCCCATAAAGGTCGCCACCTCGACTGTCCCGCGCCACTGCCCTAACTGTCATTTTACAGCACATCCCTCAAACGTTTGCCCCGCACAGGGCAAGACCTGTCTTTCCTGTGGCAAACTCAACCACTTTTCTGCTGCCTGCCGTTCCCGTGGGAAGCCAGTCCCTGCTCCGAGAAGGAGTCTAAACAACCTCGCCGATCTAAACAACCTTCCACTCCCTGATAGCGCTCTGCTTTCTCAGTACGAGCTGGAGGAGCTCCCAGACTCTGATGCACTCCCCTCCCATGAAGATCCAACTATTTTTTCACTCTTGGGCGCACCTGCTCTGATTACGAATCCTCGGATCTTCTGGTACTAAACGTCAACATTGTTCCTTCACAGCAAATGCAGTCTCTGGTGCAACACACTGCTGATGATCCTGCCCTGCAACAACTTGCGGACGTTATCCGCCGTGGTTGGCTTGACCGTCGCTCCGAACTGCCTGCTGGCGCTGTGCCTTATTTCCTCGTTCGCGATGAACTGGTGCTTCACGCCGGCGTGGTGGTAAAGGGTCACAAAGTCGTGGTGCCTGCCGCCCTGCGGGATCATTACTTCCAGTCTGCTCACAGCGGCCACCCCGGGGTGGAAGCTACTTTGTCCCAGGCCCAGAGCCAATTCTACTGGCCCGGTATGGCCCAGGACATCCGTGACAGGGTCTCCGCCTGCGCTGCTTGCAACACCCTGCACCCCCATCAGCAGCGCCAGCCTCTCCTGCAGCCGCCGGCTCCAGAGCTCCCATGGATGGCCGTTGCCACCGACCTCTTTGAGTGGCGCGGAAAGCACTTCCTGGTCCTGGTGGACTCCTATTCCAGCTGGTTCGAGGTCGATCAGCTGACCTCCATCACCTCTGCCATCGGGAAGCTTCGCCGCCACTTCTCCACCTTCGGCTCCCCGGTGACCCTCCGGTCCGACAACGGCAGCCAATTCTCCAGCGACGAGTTTAAAACCTTTGCTGCCCGTTGGAACTTTCACCACATTACCAGCAGCCCCGAGTTTCCTCAGAGCAACGGACTTGCTGAGCGGGCCGTACGTAGCGCCAAGGAGCTGCTGGAACACTGCCGCCTGTTCCGTGCTGATTTCCACCTTGCCCTGCTCAACCTCCGCAACATTTCCCGCGACCCCGCGCTCGGTTCCCCTGCCCAGCGCCTTATGTCACGCACCACCAGACCTCCCCGCCGGTCTCCCAGCAGTCCCTCAAGCCCTCTGTACAGAATCCTGCCACTGTCACTGAGCGCATTGTCCAGAAACAAGTGATCCAGAAGCGCTCCTTCGACAGATCCGCCCGGCCCCTTCCATGTCTGCTCCCGGGGCAGGTTGTCCGTATGCAGTCCCCCTCTGGCCACTACCGCCTGGCCGTCGTAGTCGGCAACGCCGGTTCTCCGCGCTCCTACTTCGTCGACTACGAGGGGGCTATCTACCATCGCTCCCGCCAGCACCTGCTGCTTGTGAATGAGCCCGCTCCGCCTCCCGCGGATCCTTCCCACCCCCCCATTTCTTCTCGAACTCCCGTTGCCCCTCACGCCCCGACAACACCTCGCATGCCGCGCACCCTACCCTCACAACTGTCCGCCGGTTCCCCTGCCTCGCCTGTCAAGCCGGCCTCGCCCGTCAAACCTGCCTCGCCTGCCAAGCCTGTTTCTCCGCCCGGAGCCCCGCGTTCTCCTCCGCCCGCCTCTCCTGCCGATCCCCCGGCTGCTGTCCCTTCTGTTCCCGACGATGAGGAGGAGGGCGGCTTACGCACCCACTCTGGCCGGCTGGTCAAGCCGCCTGTCCGCTACGGGGAGCTCGCATAGTTTTGTACTGTTGCCGGTGCGGTTGGTGTTCGTAGCGTATGAGCCGTGGTCACTCTGTATAGTACCTGCCATGCTTTTGTTTCTAAGAGGAAGGATGTAGATCAGTGCATGTTCCCTTAACCATAGTGACCTCCCCATTACTAACCACTCCCCATTGTCTCCAGTATAATTGTAGTGTCCCCACCTCTAGCTCGCTCTCTAGCTCCAGTGATGACCACGGACAGCTACAGCCTAGTGTTAACTCTCAGTTAATAAACAGTTACAGTAAAAAGACTTGTGTGTGCAGTAAGTCATTTTACAGGTTGATCATTTAAAATCGCTTCAATTTCACAAAACAAAGTTTGCAATCCTTCGTCATGCAAAATTTGGTGTTTAAGAACAGAGCGCAGCACATTTCATACCATGCGAATTAACCGTTCCCACATACTGACATGATGAGAACCCATCAGAGGATTAAAGCTCCATTTTATACCTTGTTATAACCATATAACAATTACAGCACGGAAACAGGCCATCTCGACCCTTCTAGTCCGCGCCGAACATGTATTCTCCCCTAGTCCCATATACCTGCGCTCAGACCATAACCCTCCATTCCTTTCTCGTCCATATAACTATCCAATTTATTTTTAAATGATAAAAATGAACCTGCCTCCACCACCTTCACTGGAAGCTCATTCAACACAGCCACCACTCTCTGAGTAAAGAAGTTCCCCCTCATGTTACCCCTAAACTTCTGTCCCTTAATTCTCAAGTCATGTCCCCTTGTTTGCATCTTCCCTCCTCTCAGTGGGAAAAGCTTATCCACGTCAACTCTGTCTATCCCTCTCATCATTTTGAAGACCTCTATCAAGTCCCCCCTTAACCTTCTGCGCTCCAAAGAATAAAGCCCTAACTTGTTCAACCTTTCTCTGTAACTTAGTTGCTGAAACCCAGGCAACATTCTAGTAAATCTCCTCTGTACTCTCTCTATTTTGTTGACATCCTTCCTATAATTAGGCGACCAAAATTGTACACCATAATCCAGAATTGGCCTCACCAATGCCTTGTACAATTTTAACATTACATCCCAACTTCTATACTCAATGTTGAAGCATAGTATTCTGGATCTTATCCTGATTTAAGCTTTTGAGTGCCTCTTTTAGCTTCCTTTCTGCTCCAACAAAATTTGAACCATTATCTCATCTTAACGATAAAACGTGACCTCGTCGACATATAAATCTCAAGTGCAGATGCAACGTTAAGATGAACTGCTCCACTTGCCATACAAGTGAAGATCACACCATACCTTTTCACAAAGCCTCGTCCTCTTTTAATATCTATAGGACCGAAATAGTCCACCCTCACATCTGTAAATGGAAGTTTATCTGGAGTGATCCTCTCCAGAGGCAAGTCTGCCATCTTCTGTACACCAAATTTCCCATGCGGTCACCTACACATAATACAATGTTTTATTATCTTTCTAGCGGCGGAATTAGCCTTGATAACCCAATATTTTTTACGAAGCTGGGATAACATATAATTTCTTCCTCCCTGCCCAATCCGTTCATGAATGTGTCGTAATAATAGTGTCGTTATATAAAAGTCCTTCGAGAGAATAATAGGATGTTTAGCATTGCCAATTTTATTAGGCGACCACCCATCGTCAGAAGACTTTCCTCCAATACTGGGTCAAGCTTGTACAATTGACTGTTTCTTTTTACCCCATGTATTCCAGATTCCAATGTTGATATTCCTTCTTTGTATTTCTGTCTTTGACAGAAAGAAATGATCGCATTTTCCGCCTTGTGGAGATCATCAAAACGTAAACCCTGTCGCCATATGATGCTTCTAAATCGTGCATCTGGCTTTCAACCTTTTCTATTTGTATATCAGGATTCTCTTCCAGGATACTTTCAGTAATCCTTTTTCCGAGCCAACAGCAATAACTTTGTTTTTAATTTAAGAAACCAGGCTACCGCAGTTATCAATTTATTCCATGATGAAAAGTGGGTAATGCCAATTATTTACAGTCTCTGACGAATCTTTAGCAATCACATTCACCGTAATGTTTTGTTTAATTTCCGGGTAATTAGCAGAGATTTCAAATCCAAGTTCTAGTTTTGGCCATTCTCCGTCTGGCTCACAGAGAAACTCTGGTCCATTGATCCATCTCTTGTTGCTTAAAAAGCAGTTCGCTGTCAATCCTCTAGATGCCTCATCTGCAGGATTTTCTTTTGTGTTAACATATTTCCATTGTGAAACATTAGTAACGCCCAATACAAAAGAGACTCTATTTGCTAGAAATGTCATAAAGCGTTTGTTTTCATTGTTGAAGTATTTAAGAACCATAGTGCTATCGGTCCAGAAGATAGATTCTTCCAATTGAAATTGTAGTTCCTTTTGCAGCATTATGTCAACTTTAACAGCTATGACTGCCGCAGTAAGTTCCAGTCTGGGAATTGCCATTTGTTTCAGTGGTGCCACTCTGGCTTTTGCCATTAAGAATGCAACATGCACTCTTTTGCTTTTTCACCAATGCCAATAATCCATCCTGATAACCTTGGCCTGGCTCCACCTGTTGATAAACAGGCCTTTATGACTCAAACTGGCCTGCTCGAGCCTGTGCATCAGGCCTCGGAAAAGCGTATTCCGATCTTTGTTTGTCCCGATAAGTACTTTGCTTCGGTCTAGCACCCATTTGCTAGGATGAAGTTTTACCCATTTAATTATTTTCCAATAGGTTTTCAAAGCCAAGAAATCCGGTGGACCTCGATCGTGGAATTGATCCAACTGCTAATTCACTTAGAGCAATCTTTCTTCCCAAATCGAAGTTCATCACCTTTGATGTTCCTCAACTGCATCTTGAACCCTCACTTTCCAGTAACTCCTCTTTGTTTTGGCCACCGCCACCTTTGTGTCTAGTTTCAGTTGTTCCTATCGTCGCCTCATCTCATCTCTTCTTTCCTCCGATCGTTCCATTGTCTCATCTCTTCTTCTTCTCGCTCAATCTCATGTTTCATCCTCAAGGCATCCACTTTTATTGAGAGAACAGCTAGGTCAGCTTCATCTCCCAATCGAGCAGAAGCCCTTGAAACCGAACTGGCTGTAAAACCAGATCTGTGTCCTGATCTTTGTGAAGATACATTTGAGATACTATCCCCAGGTGCTATCTCATCTTCATCTTTTCCAGCACCTAGTTGCCTCGCATCTCCTTCTCTGACACACGCTCTCATCAACTTTAGCTAACCATGTCCTGGCACCTTCCATGGAATCATCATAAAACTCATTTTTTTCCGAATACCACCTATTGTGTCGTTCAAGTTCCTCCAGAGATGGCTCTGATTCCAACAGTTTATCACTGAGCTCTTTATTAAGGCTGCATATCAGGCCTAATTTACCTTCCACCTTATCCAGGTTGCCATCTGATTCCATTAATTCCTTCACACTATCAAACAGCCTCCTTATCCTCTTCCACAACATGTTTCTCTCCTTCTCGGCTCCCTTCAGAGCTAGAACTCAACCTTTCTCAGTGAGTTTAAGTTGTCTAATTGGTCTTACATCACCACCTCATGCACCCTCAGGCGTGAAACTTTCTTCATCTTCTAGTTCCTGACAAGAGCCCAGTGAGATAAGTGGCATTGTTAGCCATTGATACTGGAGGGTAGCTACAATTATACCATTTATTTGGGAAAGATTGCAAAAAAAATGGGTTGATTAGGTATAGTCAACATGGTTTTGTGCATGGGAGATTGTGCCTCGCAAATATGAGTTTTTTTAAGAAGTAACCCAGCAATTTGCTGAGGGCAAGGCTGTGGATGTAACCTATATGTAGTTCAACGAGGCCTTTGATAAGATTCTGCATAACAGGCTGCTCTGAAAGGTTAGGTCAAAATGGGATCTAGGGAGGGCTAGCTAATTGGATACATAATCTTCGTGAGGCTCGGAAGTAGTGTGTTATGGTGGAAGGTTGTTTTGTGGACTGGAGGCAGATAACTAGTGGGGTACCTAAGGGCTCAATAATGGGCCTATTGGTGTCTATCATTTACGTCAACAATTTGGATGAAATTGTACAAGGCTTGATAACCAGTTTGCAGATGACACTAAAATAGGTGATGTCATAGACAATGAAATAGGTTATTAGGAATTAGAGTGGGTAAGAGGTCCGAGGAATGGCAAATGGAGTTTAATTCATACAAGTACGAGCCATTACATTTTGGGAAATCAAAGCAGCATAGGACTTGCCCAGTGAATGGTTGGGCACTGGCCTTGTTGTTGAACAGAGGACTGAGGAGCACAAGTACATAGGTAGCGGGATGTAGAGCCAAGGGGATACATGATGGTGAAGGTGTCTTTTATTTGCTGCCAATCAGTTTGGATGAAAGTGTACAAGTTGGGATGTTCTGTTGCCAGATGTTGGTGAGTTGCACTTGCAATATTGTGATTCAGTTTTAGTTTGCTATACTTTGAAATAGGTTATTTAGGAATTAATAGTGCAGAGAAGATTTACGAGGAGGTGGCAAATGGAGTTTTATGTGAAAAAAGTGGGAGGTTAGAACTTTATTCCTTCGAGCGTAACCCCCCGCCCCCCCACACTGGCCACCAATATTGAAATTGGTGAAGAGGTGGAATATTGCGTTTGGGGACCAGCCCTCCCGTGTGATGCTGGGACCCAACGGGTCCCACTTAGTCTAGTAAAATAATAGAAACTCAGGAGAGGTAGTTCAGCCTGGGGTTTCTATGCTAGCTCTTTGAAAGTGTTCATCAAGCTAATGCAACATAAATCTTTTAGTTGTAACCCTACAAATGAAGCCACCAATATGTCCACACAGGAATAAAGTATTAATGCATAAAAATTGCACATGCATTAAAAACAATGGTAAATGTTTTCTATGTTATAGCGTTTCCTATTGCGATAAGTACCAATAAACAGTAATCATTTTCATAATTCCACTTTACTAAAGTGTTTGTTTGGATGAATGACAATCAGAGTTGACCCACTGCCTCTAGATATCCAACAGATTGATTTGATGCATTGATTGCATTTTTGGAAAACACACCAGGGCCGACCTTCACAGAGAACAGTAGGTACCTGGGGAATGCTGTAGAGAAGAGTGATCTACACATACAGTACCCTGAAAATGGTATCTTGGGTAAATCGAGTAATGACAAAGGCTTTGGCATGCTGGCCTTCATCAGAGAATATAATAATATAGAAGTTGAGACGTCATATTACAATTGTTCACGATTTTGGTGAGACTTCATTTGGGGTATTGTGTACAGGTTTGGTCACCATGCTATACAAATGATGCCATTAAGCTGGAAAGAGTACAGAGAAGATTTACGAGATCAAGATTTGATGGTCTGATCTCTGGGAATGGTTGGTCAGGATAGGACATGTTCCTGGGAGTGCAGGAGGCAAAGGCGATATTATTGTTATAGAGGTGTATAAGTATAATGTCATGAAGGTAATAGAGTGAATGCACAGAATCTTTTACTCAGGGTAGTGCAAGGTCACGGGATTTAAGGTGAGAAGGGAAATATTTATTAAGAACCCAAGGAGCAACTTCTTCCACACAGAGAGGCATATGGAATGTGCTCCCTGATGAAACAGTTAGGGCAGGTACAATAAGAATATTTAAAAGACGTTTGGGCAGGAAGATGAGTAGGAAAGTTTAATAGGGATTTGACACAAGCATGGGAAAGTGGAACTAGCCTGGAGAGGCATCTTGGGTGCTCTGGACAAGTTGGACTGAAGAGTCCTTTCCCATTCTGTATTGACTGTGCGTGAATGTTTATTCCAAATGTCAGAACAAATCAAAACCACTGCAACGATAAAACATGATTGTGTAGTTTAACAAATTAATAGACTGCTGTATTTGAACAGTCTCTGGGATCAGTTGCATCTGTACTTTTTGGAGTGAATCGCGATACATGAGAATTCAGAGCCCTTGGCTTTCCAGAGGCAACTGATCGCTTGCCAGCATAAGGCTGAGAGCAAATTAGTACTACTGAAGAAAACGGAAACATCTGCTGTTCTGCAAGCTGCGGAGCCAAAGCAGCACATCTTCTGAGAAATGTAACACCGTTTGTGTGGCTTGATCCTGATTTTGAAAGCACGGAGCCCCTGGCATTCTTCCTCATGAATTATAGGAATTACAGCATCAAAATTCCACTCCGACATCCATGATGCCAGTATTCATTGCAATCCTTATGCTGGAAGTGTTGCTGATTGAGTACAGCAAAAAACATTCTCAACTTCAACAAACTGTTTCATTACACTCCAAGACACAGATGGTTCTGCATTGACATAGCTCACTAACGTTTTCCAGGCGTGGTATTAATATGAATCACATTTGGTATGTGTAAAACAAGCTGCGAATATCAGGGAAAGATGGGAGTCTGTGGCTTTTCTTTAAACATGATATTAAGGTAATGTTTTCTGAAAGTGTTCTGCATTATTTATGGAGAAAAAAAATATTTTTGTGACGTTTGGGATCGGAACTCTTCTTCAGAGTGAAAGTAGAGGTGGGGGGGAGCTGGGAAGTAAACTGAAGGTAAGGTAAAGCCAGAACAAATCAGGGCTGGCAACAGATGACCTCAGGGAGAGTGGAGCTCACAATGCCACATTGTTGGCTGGGGAAGATGTGGTGGCAAAATGGAGACAAGGATGTGACCAGTGAAGCTGGTGGGATGACCAGGATAAGGGGAGGGGAGAGAATGCAGGAGTTACTTGAATTTGCGCTCATATCGCTGGGTTGTAAGACGCTCAAGCAAAATGAGGTGCTTTCCTCCAATTTGCATGTGACCTCACTGACAGTGGAGGATGCCCACGACAGAAAGGTCAGTGTGGAAATAGGAAGAAGAGTTAAAATGTTTGGCAACTGGGAGATTGTGTAAGCCAAGGTGAACTGAGTCTCCCAGGGCACATTCGGCTGATGCGCCTCCCACCGCACTCGTTTGCCATATCCCTCTAAACATTTTCTATCCATGTACCTATGAAAATGTTAAATGTTGTTATAGTACCTGCCTTAATGTCATCTCATTCTGTATACCCACGACCCTCTGTGCAAATACCTCTATGGTCATTTTTACATGATCCAAGACATCACAAACAACTTGCTTCAATTCCTTTGTTTCCATGATCTTTTCCTCAGTAAAAATGGATGAGAAGTATTTATTTAATATGCCCCCATCTCCAGTTTATAAAGACCATATATAACATAAAACAATTACAGCACGGAAACAGGCCATCACGGCCCTTCTAGTCCGTGCCGAACACGTATTCTCCCCTAGTCCCATCTACCTGCACTCAGACCATAACCCTCCATTCCTTCCCCGTCCATATAACTATCCAATTTATTTTAATAAAAGACGGCTTCCCTTTGCCAGCAGATCCCTTATCTGCAAATGGACTCTCCTGATCGATTTCTGCATGTTCCCATCCAATGCCTCCAAAATCAGTCATGCCCCAATTTAGGACCTTAGCTTGAGAGCCACTTATCCTTCTTCATAACTATTTTAAAACTAATAGAATTATGTTCACTGGTCTCAAAGTGCTCCCCTTCGCGAAGAGGAGGACCAGTGTTAGTAAGCTACTTTACTAAGACCCTCTAAATATTGATTTATCCAAGCTTTTTGTATGCTTGGATAAATTTAACTACTTCCACCACAAGCTCTTTACATGATAGGATACCCTGCAAATATTAGTTGAAATCTCCCACTCATACTATTATTTTTATCGCTGTCTGCAATCCCCCCCTAGCAACTCCTCTAATTCAGATTACCCATAATACAGTACCTTCAAGTGATAATTCCCTTCTAGATCTAAGATCAACCCATATAACCTCACTGGACAATCCCAGAAAAAGATCTTCTCTGAGAACTAGTTATGTCCTTCCTGAATGAAACTCCATTACCAATCCTCGGACCTCTTACCCACTCTTACTCCTAAAAACCTATTTCACTGTCTATGATATAACCGATTTTAGTGTCATCTGCAAATTGCTAATCCAGCCTTGTACAATTTCATCCAAATCGTTGATGTAAATGACAAATAACAATGGGCCCAGTATTGACCCCTCAGACATCTGCCTCCAGTCCAACAAACAACCTTCCACCATAACTCTCTAGCATCAAGAAGATTATGTATCCAATTAGCTAGCTCTCCCTGGATCCCATTTTGACCTAACCTTTCAGAGCAGCCTGTAATGTGGTATCATATCAAAGGCCTCCTTGAACTCCATGTAGGTCACATCTACAGCCTTGCTCTCATCAAACTTCTGGGTTACTTACAAAAACTCAAATTTGGAGTCACAATCTCCCATGCACAAAACCATGTTGACTATACCCAATCAACCCTTCTTTCCAAATGCATGTATATCCCAGGCACGTGCCGTCAGGGGAGGCAAGGTAGGCACTGCCTACCCTGACTAAAATTATGAAATGGTAATTATTAAATATAAATAGTAAAGACATGGGATAATTATGCCTACCTAAGGTAGGCATAATTCTCCGCGCCTTTCAACCGCAGCACTTGCAACACATGAAGGTCTGTGCAACCCAGGTTCCGTCAGCACTGCTTCAAGCCGTCAATGACAAGCAGGGTTGAAGGAAGCTGAAATTCTGCCTTTGCAGTACTACGCATGCGCAACAGCCTACTGCTTGGCGGGTTTTCCAAATATGGATTGCCATTATCTTAAGAGTATCTTAGGAAACAAAGAGAGAAGAATGGAGTTTGTGTACCGATAATGTGGTAAGTACATTTCTTGGTGCTATATGTTTTTAAATACCGTATTTTCCTGGGGTGGGGGGAGAGCGCATTTGAGGAGTCTGGCCTGGGGTAAAGTTGTGGGGAGGGCAGGAGCGTTGTGAAGGAGGGGATCGGGGCCAATAACCCACTTGCGACGCTCCGGGAACGGAGCCACCGCATTGTGGCCGGGGAGTGAATTAGCTCGGGTGGCTGCGAGTGGCCGCCGGGACTGGACAGTCCCTTCTGCCGGTCACTGCTCACCTCAGGCAGAGCTCTCTGTCTGAAAAGGTGTTCAGACGGAGAGCACTGCCAGAGGTGAGCGGGCCGGCAGAAGGCGCTGAAGTGGCAGCCAGTTCAGCTGTCGGGTCCCAGCGGCCACTCGCAGCCACCCAAGCTGCTTCCCTCCCCGGAAGTGGCGGCCAGTTCTGCTGTCCGTGCCCGGAGCATTGCAGCAGCGGTGAGTGAGTCTGACATGATCTCTGACCCCCTCCTTCTAAACACTCCTGCCCTCCCCGCATCTTTAACCCCTGGCATAGACTCTCCACACGCTGTGAAAGGAACTCTCCCTCCAATTGGTCCCTTGAATTAGTATTGTCATTCAATAAGATGACAACTGATTCAACTTGTCCCGTTTTTCCCACCATCTCTCCACCTGCCATCATCCTCCATCCCCCACCCATTCAGTAATTAAAAAATGAAGGAGATTTAGAAGCCTTGGGCAAATAGGATTGTTATTTATTTATTTTATTTTTTACGGAGAGAACAATCTGCGCATGTGCGGTTTAAGATTTATTTTTAAAGCCGACTGACTGCCTATCTTGATTAATTACTCACGGTACATGCCTGGTATATCCTACCCCTCAGAATCCCCTCCTGGCGTTAACCTTTTGAATCTACAAAGTCTCAGGGATTTTTCTCGCAGCCTTTCCCAAATAAAAGATATAATTGTAGCCACCATCCAGTCTTCCGCATCCGTGGCTAACAATGTCACTTATCTCCCTGTCAAACACACACACTGTAGCAATGTTACAAAATTTTGAGATTTTAAAAATCAAGTCTGCAATTTATCCCATCAGATAAAGCATAAAAAGAAGTTTAATTTAACACCTAATTCACTTTCATATGTCTAGTATTAAAAAGGTTATGGCCATTTTCATACACGGAAATTAGCATCTTGTTCCCTATTGATTTTCTATGGACATAACAAAAAATCTGTGATCGTGGACAGTCAAAAGCCCATAGCTTTCTTAAAAATTGAGAGAACTGAATAAAATTTTCAGTTATCATAGATTGAAGCATTCTGAAACAAATATTAAACAATCTTACTTGGATGACCTGAAATTAAAGCATATAATTAGTTAGTTACCCAATTGTAGCTAATTCCAAACTTCAATTACTAGATCTAAACATCTATCCATTTCTTAAGAAAAGATTAACATTTTTAAATAGCCTAAGTGTCCAAATAACATTCACAAAGAATTCACAATAAAACATGATTTTTAAATCTCATTTACTTTAATTTATAGGCCAAATGGAAGGAATTTAGTGTAATTGCTGTAAATTAATGGGCATTTAAATCAGCTTTCGAGTGGGATCCTGTGGAACGCGCTGGTTTAGAACGTTTCCATTGCGGTAGATTTGTACCCCCAAATGCCCAGAAAAATACTGCGGGATTTAATGGGGCCCCAAATTAGCTACTCGCAACATAGAACTTTGTAAAAAGGGATCTTAAGAAGTGCTTTTTAAGGTAAAAATAACCAACCTACCTTCCGTTGTCCCCTGTATGAAATCCGGCCCGTGGTCGGCGGTTGCGGGTTTGGAGGATAATTTTTAACCTACTATAATAATTAAATAAAACCGTTAAATGTAAAAATAGCTCCAGCGAACAAACCTCCAAGTGATTTTTCGTCAGCAACTAAGTAGGCTGAACAAGCTCGATTTGAACAGCCTAGGGAATATCGCGTTTTAAACCCGCCCCCCTCTCAACGGCGCCAAAATCGCACACACGGGCTTGGACAGATCTGCAGCGACGCTTAAGGTAGGTTTTGCAACATACCTACTTTTTCTCTAACCTACATCTTTGTCATGCTTGTAGCATCTATTCACTGGAACATTGAGGTGCTAGTCTTGCCCTTTCCTAGCAGTGTTTCTGCTATGGTTATGATTTCAGTCTTCTGAGCCAATCCATATTGAGTTCATCTCCCTCCCAAAATACTGCCCCCCCCCCCCCCCCCCCCCCCCCCCCCCCCCCCCCCCCCCCCCCCCCCCCCCCCCCCCACCCCCCCCCCCCCCCCCCCCCGTGTACCAGTCGGGTGCAACCTGCCACTCTTGTACAGGTCACATTTGGTGCAGAAGGGACTCAAACAATCTAAATATCTGATTCCTGTCCCCCGCATCAGCTCCTTGGCAGCGGCGGACTGGCCAGGGTGTCAGCTTGATGGCAGGTGGGCCCCTGATGAAGTGGGCCCCCTATATCAAGTGGGCCCCTGATGAAGTGGGCCCCCATTGTCTCCTGGCAACCAATATCTTTAGACCCAGTCCGCCACTGCTCCTTGGTGAGGTATTCCTCTGGCCTATCCATCTATTCTTATTTTCTACTTCAAAAAACACAAATTTGTGAGACATGATCCCTCATATAGACACAACTACGCTGACTATCCCTAATCAACTATTTTTTGCCAAATGCATGCATATCTTAAACACTCAGAACCCTCTCCTGTAATCTTTCTACCCCAGATGTATGTTACTTGTTTAGAGTTCCCAGGTTTTTTTTGGAAACTAAGTCAACAACACCTTGTCTAAAGTGCAGGAATGCAAATCAGTATCAAATCTATTTCTTCCCAGCTTAATCCTAGGCTGAAGCTAAACAAAATACTTATTGGCATTTGCACAGTAATTAAGTTTAATGTACGAAAGGAATTATCTGATGTGCAGTACAAAAGATTTAACAAAAAGCAAAGCTACAAAAAATAAATTACTAACTTAAACCTATTGAAACTAATAACCAGGTTTAAAAAAAGGGCCTTTCCCTCTATATCACGTATTGAAAAAGGTAAATATGGAGAAATAATATATTTGCACTTTTACTATTTTAGAGTTCAGATGCCTTATTTCTTAACTCTTATGTGGCATATATGGCATGTGGCATAAATTTAAGTGGCACAAATCGTATTTCAAGATCATTTGCATTAGATACTCCATCTGTGCTTTTTTCCACTAGCGAGGAGAAGAAATCCCGACTTTTTCAAAATAGTACAGTAATTATTTTTTTTACGTTTGTTTAAGAAAATAGTGTATCGTCACATCCAAATGATGGGACCACTGACAGTGTAGTCCTTTTATCACCTTTTATTCATTCACCCAGCTTTTGCCAGCTTTTGAGGCAGTTCATTCTTTTAACTTTGGATTTTATAATTTACCATTTACATTCAATACCACTGGGAGAATATGTTAAATTACAACCAGTGTCTTTGAGAAATAAAATGAATTAAAGCTGTTATTAATGACTTTTACAGAGTACACTATGTTTTTTCATTAGCATGGTGAATATTTTTCTATCAACCACTAACCTGCAAAAGGATTTAAGGCTGTATAGGAGATCAGAGATAGTTCTACTTCAGTGGTACGGGTCATGGTGAGACCGTGACCTGGAGTATTGCGTACAGTTTTGGTCCTCAAATCAAGAGGAAGGTCATTATTGCCATAGAGGGAGATGTGCAGAGAAATGGTTCACCAGACGGATTACTGGGATGTCAGGACAAACTTATGAAGAAAAACAAATTATAAACTTGGTCATAACACACTAGAATTTAGAAGATTGAGAGAAAGGATCTTATAGAAACTTAGAAAATCTTAGTCCCTGGTGAGAAAGGCGTTTACAGTCCGAATTGCCTCTGGGAAGAAACTTCTTCTCAACCTCTCCGTTCTCACTGCATGGCAACGGAGGCGTTTGCCAGACCGTAGCGGCTGGAACAGTCCGTTGCAGGGGTGGAAGAGGTCTCTCATGGTTTTGTTTGCTCTGGAGTTGCACCTCCTGTTGTATAGTTCCTGCAGGGGGGCGAGTGAAGTTCCCATAGTGCGTTCGGCCGAACGCACTACTCTCTGCAGAGCCTTAGTCCTGTGGCAATTTGCCGAACCAGATGGGGGGTATGGACAAAATGCAGGTACGGGATACTAGAGTTGTATGATCAGCCATGATCATATGAATGGCGGTGCCTGAGGTGGTAAAGGCGCCGAATTGCCTACTCCTGCACCTGATTTCTGTGTGTTTCTATGTGCCATATTCTCAGAGATGCGGACAGCTTTTGATATTTAAAACAGTTCACCCTTTGGATTTTAGGATCCCCATTTATACTCAATGGAGTGTACGTCCTCGGATGATGTGCCCTCCTAAAGTCAATGATCAGCTCCTTCGTTTTTTTGATGTTCAAGAAAAGGCTGTTATCCTGGCACCAGAGTGCTAGATCAGCCACCTCCTCCCGGTAGGCCTTCTGATCATTTACAGAGTACACTACAGTTTCATTCAAACTCAATTATGGTGAATATTTTTCTGAACCTAGCCACTAACCTACAAACAGGGAGTACAATAAGGGGCTAGGACGTAACCCAGGGACGATAGATGCCATCTTCTAGTGGTAGCGCATCATGACTAGCTGTGCCCGTGAGGGACTGGACAGAGTTCAAATTCTGTAACCTTTTACATTCCTGCCATCAGTCACATCTTCCCATCCTCATCGCATTCTGCATTCCATAGAGACCACTTCTTCCATGTTTCCTCATATTCTCCAATTACTAAAGCAACAAACCCAGCAGGATATATTGGGGGGTTTTCCCCTTAAAGTGCCAATGTACTCTTTTGATTCTAGGATTACATATCGGCATTGAGAGTCATACAGTTAACAGTACCTGGTTTACAATTATTGATTTACAAGAGGTGTGGAATGCAAAACCTATCCTGCCATTGATGTTCTGCCCTGATGTAAAATAACCCCTAAGTGTTTTTTTCATATAAAACATAAGATCCAGACTTGGTGAGTTTGCCCCATCATTCAAAAAGATCATAGCGGAAGATTATAATAAATAATAATAATAATAATTTTATTTATAGAGCACTTTAAAAACAAACATAGCTGCAACAAAGTGCTGTACATCACTAATCATTGACAAAAAAGTTAATACACACCAAAAATAACAATCAAAAGAAATAGTAGGAAAAGACAAGTAAAATAAAGAAACATCAAAAACACCACAAACAGAAGCAAAGCCTCAGGCATGGTCAAAAGCCAGGGAGTACAAATGTGTTTTAACACTGGATTTGAAGATGGACAGTGAGGGGGCCTGTCTGGTGTGCAACGGCAGGGTGTTCCAGAGTGCCGGAGCAGCAACAGAGAAGGCTCTATCCCCTCTGAGCCTCCGACTAGACCTTGGTACCTCCAGGAGCAGCTGACCAGCTGACCTGAGGGACCGGGCAGGAGCGTATGGGTGGAGCAGCTCAGAGAGGTAAGGCGGGGCGAGCCCATTCGGAGATTTAAAAACAAATAACAGTATCTTAAAATGAACTCGAAAGTGCACCGGGAGCCAGTGTAGGGAGGCCAGAATTGGCGATATGTGCTCCCTCTTTCGAGTCCCTGTTAAAAGGCGAGCAGCAGCATTCTGAACCAACTGGAGACGAGCCAGTGAAGAACGAGCAATACCAAAATAGAGCGCGTTACAGTAATCCAGCCTAGATGTAATAAAGGCATGGATTACTGTCTCAAAATGCTGCCGCTCGAGAATGGGCTTCACCTTCGCCAGCTTCCTTAGGTGAAAGAAGCTGGATTTAACCACCGCGCATATTTGGCGATCTAATTTAAAGTCACTGTCCATCCTAAAACCCAGGTTCACAACTGTTGGCTTCACGTACCTTGACAATGGACCTAAATCAACAAATGGAGGTTCACGGCAGCCATTGGGATCAAATAAAATCACCTCTGTCTTCTTTTCATTAAATCCAAGAAAATTTAGGGCCAACTTTATTATCAGCTACATTTCCCAAAGGATTCCTGATATTGATTCAATACTCCAATCCTCATCTTCTATGTACTCAATGAACAATAGATTATTTTAGTGGAGTTTTCTGAAGATTCACACCCTTTCATGAAGAAATGATCACCCTAGCACTTAATAGACACTTTGCTCCAATGACTGTAACCCATAGATATCATAAATGCTCACCAGTTTGCTAATTGAACTTTTTACTTTGACTTTTATTTTATATCACTTAACAATCTCGGAATATATTTTTTGCAGAAGATAATAAAAGAAAAGGGAACTTGTGCCTTTAGCAGTTGGTACTAAATTAATTGTTAATATTAAATTTAGGACTGATATATTTAGTCACCAAAATTATTTTAAAAAAACGCAGGACACAGTTAAGTTACAGGGCAGTGAAATATATTAAAGAATCCAAAAATACCACTCTTGTTCCCCTTTCTTAAATTCAAAGTGCTTTTGCACTACATGAACATTAAAAAATCTAGAAATTTCATACGTTCATTAGACTACATGGGAACATTAAAAACTTGGCTTTTCACTACATTGCAGTTAAGTTGCAGAAGTTATGATGATGCTGAGAGAATAATTCATATTTTTACATTTAAATTCCATCATGAAGTGTGTGTAAATAAACTTTGCACAATACTGCAAGTGTGGTCTCAACAAATGACGTGGGGTTGCTATATTATTTGATCCATTAATTGGAACCATTTTTGACCATTAATTGGAACTATTATAAGGTCATAAATGATAGGAGTAGAATTAGGCCATTTGGCTCTTCAAGTCTACTCTGCCATTCAATTATGGCTGATCTATCTCTCCTTCCTAACCCCATGCTCCTGCCTTCTCCTCCGGCACCTGTACTAGTCAAAAATCTATCTATGTCTGCCTTATAAATATTCACTGATATCAGCCTCTTCAACCTTCTACGGCAAAGAGGGGAGGCAGGGGAGGAGAGACAGAGGACATTGGTCTCTTGAAGACCAGTGACCAGTGGTCAAGAAATGCTCTTTCTTCTCCCTGATATCTAATATTATTTGAAACTTTTCAGCAATTATAAGAGCGGATAGCCTTTGAATCTAACAATGTTCTTCTTTTGATCCAAACTATGATTCTCATCCTTCAGACAAGAACAGAGTGTTGCTGGCAGGAAACAGACTGTTGGCCACACACTATTATTATCTGGTTAATTGGTTGGAAAAAAAATGCATGAATTGCTTCTGTGAATCACCACTGATGTGCCAATTGCATGGGCTGCACCAATGTTTTATCTTGTTTACTTTGGGGGAGCATTTATTAGTGTCTGCATCAAATTCTCATTTAAAGTTGTCAGGAATCCAGATCCAAAGAACTAGACTGAATTTATGCATTAATTAATAGAATAACCATAAATTATTTTCCTGCCAATAATTAGAAAAAAAGTCCCATGGTTTGAGCCAATTAGGGCAAATATTCAAGCCACTATTATTGTCCCCTTTACAGCTACATATGGCAATCAGTGTACAATGCATTCTGCTTCTAAAATTCCTTTCCTTTGCAATATGGAAGCAAATTCCACATGCAGTGGAACAATAAGCGTTTGCTACCAGATTAATGTTAGCACAAGCACCCCAGGGCAATATATGGCCTGCAATGAATGACCTTCACATCTGTTCTGGAGGACACAAAAACCTTCCAAAATCTCCAGTGATGCACACCTTGTTTGGGCATGATATCTGTTCAGACTTTAGACATAGAAACATAGAAACATAGAAACATAGAAATTAGGTGCAGGAGTAGGCCATTCGGCCCTTCGAGCCTGCACCGCCATTTAATATGATCATGGCTGATCATCCAACTCAGTATCCCGTACCTGCCTTTTCTCCATACCCTCTGATCCCCTTGGCCACAAGGGCCACATCTAACTCCCTCTTAAATATAGCCAATGAACTGGCCTCAACTACCCTCTGTGGCAGAGAGTTCCAGAGATTCACCACTCTCTGTGTGAAAAAAGTTCTCCTCATCTCGGTTTTAAAGGATTTCCCCCTTATCCTTAAGCTGTGACCCCTTGTCCTGGACTTCCCCAACATCGGAAACAATCTTCCTGCATCTAGCCTGTCCAACCCCTTAAGAATTTTGTAAGTTTCTATAAGATCCCCTCTCAATCTCCTAAACTCTAGAGAGTATAAACCAAGTCTATCCAGTCTTTCTTCATAAGACAGTCCTGACATCCCAGGAATCAGTCTGGTGAACCTTCTCTGCACTCCCTCTATGGCAATAATGTCCTTCCTCAGATTTGGAGACCAAAACTGCACGCAATACTCCAGGTGTGGTCTCACCAAGACCCTATACAACTGCAGTAGAACCTCCCTGCTCCTATACTCAAATCCTCTTGCTATGAAAGCCAACATGCCATTCGCTTTCTTTACTGCCTGCTGCACCTGCATGCCTACCTTCAATGACTGGTGTACCATGACACCCAGGTCTCGCTGCATCTCCCCCTTTCCCAATCGGCCACCGTTTAGATAATAATCTGCTTTCCCGTTTTTGCCACCAAAATGGATAACCTCACATTTATCCACATTAAACTGCATCTGCCAAACATTTGCCCACTCACCCAGCCTATCCAAGTCACCTTGCAGTCTCCTAGCATCCTCCTCACACCTAACACTGCCCCCCCAGCTTAGTGTCATCCGCAAACTTGGAGATATTGCCTTCAATTCCCTCATCCAGATCATTAATATATATTGTAAATAGCTGGGGTCCCAGTACTGAGCCTTGCGGTACCCCACTAGTCACTGCCTGCCATAGACAGATGGAAATAGGCCATATGGTCCATCGATTCCGCGCTGATCAGCGATTGCACTAACACTATCCTACACACACAAGGGGCAATTTACAATGTACAGAAGTCAATTAACCTACAAGCCTGTACATCTTTGGAGTGTGGGAGGAAACCAAAGCACCTGGAACATAAAAACTCCGAATAGAGAGCACCCGTAGTCAGGATGGAACCTGGGTCTCTGGCGCTATAAGGCAGCAAGTCCCACTGCGCCACTGTGAAGTTATTGTAAGGGTCTCTATGAGTCAGAGTTTATTCACATTCGACTTGTCATGCGTACAGTTGAAAACTTTGTTTGCATGCTATCTAGATGAATCATACTATACTTGACTATTATTAAGCTGCACACCAGTATCTCCAGAGTACTGGCCAAATTAATATCCAGGAGAGAAGTGTACATATAAATCTGCATGTAAATATATCAAGGGCTTACCCAAAAGTCTGGCTTTCAATAGCATTTAGGACCAGTCTTTTTTTCCCCTGTTCGTTTCTCAATAGAAATATTTAATTCTAGCAGCTGAGTAATATTGTGATATTGCCTACTATTATTACAGATGTCACAGCCATCATTCTTCTTTTGAAAAAAGAACATGATAGAATTGTACAAAATATTTTCTTTGCATTCATTTATTATCTGCTCTCAACCAACATGGGAAATATTGACCACAATGAACTTACAAAGGATCAGTGTGGTGATCTAGAGATAGATGGAACCACAGGCCCTCTATGGAACCACAGGGTGGCCTTCAACCACCCATACACTAATTCAAAACTATCCCACATTCACATCCTACACACCAGGAGCAATTTACAAAATCCAATTTCCCTACAAACCTGCACATCTTTGGAATGTGTGAGGAAACCGGAGCACCTGGAATAAACCCACACATTCACAGGAAGAAGATACAAACTATGTACAGACAAGCACGCATAGTAAGGATGGAACCCAGGTCTACCTCTATTCATATTTGAAAAGGCAAGGACATATTCGGGATCATCAGCAGGGATTTATACATGGGCACTCTCACAAATTATATATGTTTTGAAAAGACCAACACATTGGATGTGGTCAGGGAGGCAGATATTATTTAGATATGGTCTTTAACATTGTCTTTGATATGGTCCCACATAGTGGGTTAGTCTGGGAGGTTGGAGCACAAAGGATCCAGAGTGAGTTAGCAAAGTAGATTAAAAATTGCTTTCCTGGAAGAAGCCAGAGTGGTAGTTGAGTATTGTTTTCAGATTGGAGGCCTGGTGTGACACAGGGATCAGTGTTGGATCCTTTGTTGTTTGTCATATATATGGGTGATTTTGATGAGAATGTTGTTGGCATAGTTAAGAAGGTTGCAGACAACATTCAGTTCTGTAATACTCTGTGCATGGAGAAGGTTATCTAGTTACAACAGGATATGGATCGAAGATATGGTAAAGAAAGCATATGTCATTCTTGCCTTCATCAGTTGAGGTATTGAGTAAAAGGCTGGGATGTCATGTTAAAGTTGTACAAAACGTCAATTGGACTATTGTGTGCAGTTCTGGTCACCACTCAGTAGGAAGAATTAAGCTAGATAGAGTGCAGAAAAGTTTCACAAGAATCTTGCCTGGAGTGAAGGAATTGAATTATCAAGAGGGATTAGAGAGTAACCACATACAAGAGGCATCTTGACAGGTACTTGAATGAAGAGGGCATAGAGAGAATTAATGCAAGCAAGTGGAATCAGTATAGGTAGACAGTAGAACCTGTTTCTATGTTGTGCAACTCCACAATTCTGAAAATAGCGCCAAGACCTTGCTTTGACATTGATAAAATATTTTGGAAGAAATCTCATGACTGACAATATCCTAGCATAATTCTTCCAGTTTGTTCTTCCTGTATAGTCTTATACTTTTCTTGCTCCTGAATCCTCTTCCAGCCATTCTCCTATCATTGTCCATTCCCTTGTGGAGGTTCCTTCACTCACCTGTGTTCTCAAATTTGTTCCTAAGCACCTCAGGCACTCTACAATTATTGCTTTGAAGCATTTTTGAGTTACTCATGACTCATGCTCCAATTCATCTGACTTACCCGTGAGGCTCCTAGCATTAAAGTAAATGCAATTGAGCTGCAAGTCCCCCCATGCTTCCTTACCTACCTCTGTCTGCTCTCCTCACTGGACTCGCTTGATTTGCCATCTTTTACACATGCACATTTCTCTCCACCTGCTGCATTATCACCATGCTTCACAACCCCCTGCCAAATTGGTTGAAAACCTCTCCAGTGCCAGGAGTTACTTGGTGCATTGAAAATAACTAAAATATTATGGATTGCATTTTCTTTCATGTGATGCCACAATTCCCAATTGAAGAGAATTTTACCAAAGTAATTTATAAAATGGATGAAGTATTTTATCTTGCTCATCTGAAGTAAAGATTTCTCTTCACACAGCCTGGATTGTGCTTCTTTAATTGTTGTACAAGAGACTTGATTTTACATTTTAACTTAAAAGTGAAACATTTGTCTACAGAAAATAATGGATTCATTTGATCTGCTTGGCTTCAACAACTGCATTCCATTTCATCTTAGCCCATTAACATAAATGGAACGCCTAATTAAAATTGAGCTTCGAATTTACATATTGCCTTTTTTGTAATGGTCTGTTAACTGTTGTATCAGACGTTAAGAAGTAAAAGCTACAATTGGGGAGCTAATTGTGGCTTTTCCTTTCTTAAGATTTAACCATTCAATTTGATGTCCAGGTCCTGTTGTTGTGTTCACTTATATTTTACTAATGCCCTTGAGGTGAAACACAAACTCCCATAGGAGCATTCCTGCTGGTTCAATACTTCAATTATCAGTGGTGCACTATTGTCCTGGCTCCCATGACTAAACACAGATTCTCAAAAACTGGTCCATCCATGAAGAACCAGGGAGCAAGGATTTGTCTTTGTCCATTTATGAAAAGCGAGCAATGTAGCAAATGGCCACACGCGACAAGTAGATTCCAAAATTCAGTCCCACCAATCTCTGCATTTAGCTCAAGCTATCTAGGTGGCATTTCTAACTCGGCCATCTAAACATGCACATTCTTTTTTTTTATTTTTTTTTTTTATTTTTATTTTTTTTTATTTTATTAGAAGTTAATACAGCACAAAACAGTACTGTGGCACCTAATTTTAGGTGTCAACTATGTAATACCGTAATCCATTCTATGTACAACCTCTAGTTTTATGTTATAAGAAGGAAGTAAGCAGAACAAGAAAAAGAAAACAATAGAAAGGGGAAAAAGTGGAAAAATAGATGGTAGAGAGTAGAAAAACGTGAAGTGTGTATATAAAAAATAAAAAAAGGAAGAGAGAAAGTGGAAAGTAGAAATAGAAAAGAAGGCCCCTTAAAAGAGAATTTTTCAAATCTGTATTCGGAGATGTAGCTCTATCCGCGTCATGAACTCAGCAATCCTTACGGCACCGCTGCATCACATGATTCCAAAAAGTCGATGAAAGGAGACCAACTCTTTAACATGCACATTCGAGTGCATTTGGCACAATATTGACCAGAAGAAAGGTCTTGACCCGAAACATCACCCATTCCATCTCTCCAGAGACGTTGCCTGTCCCGCTGAGTTACTCCAGCATTTTGTGTCTCTCTTCATTGTAGACAACTGAGTTGCATCAAATTTTTAAAGCACTAAATTTAAAAAAATCTGTCACATAATGGAAAGTGTTGCAGCCTTGGGTCATGCACTTCAGGAAAAGCTGCCAAGGTTGAATTAAACAGATGAACATCTCTGACTGGTAAAATGGTATGTAAGCTTAGAGAATGCTTTGATACAATTTGGATTCAAACCATATTACCTCCGGAATAGAGTTAAAGAAGTGGGATACATGGGTGGATATGTAGGGAGGGTATGTATCATGTACAGGACGTATGAGACTACTTTAACTTGGAATCATGTTTAGCACAGGCGTTATGGACCGAAGGACCAGCTCCTGTGCTGTACTGTTCTGCATTCTTGTCCAGCCATCAGATTAAACTGTGTGGATGCCAATTAAGCTTCTGAATAAGGAGATTTTTATTTTTTAATTCACTGGTGGTCCGAGTGTCTCCTTCTTCATCTGTAAGATTGCCGAATTCCCCTCATCCAAATAATCATTCTCCCCACTGACTATCTGCCAATTTCAGTTGTCTGATGATAAATAAAACTGCGCTCCAGTAACACAGTGGTTACATTACTCGACTGGCTTCACAGGTCAATACTATTGATCTGGAGCCTTGTCCGAATAGTTTCAAGGAATAAGAGGCCAGTGTCAGTAATTGTGACCATGTAACTAGTAGACTGTCGTACTGAATCAAGGATGTACTCAGGGAAGGGAATCTGTTACCTGCTCTGCTTTACTTGTGCCAACAGGTGCATAGCCAGTACATATGGCTTTTAACAGTTTTCAGAAATAGCAACTCACTCAGAGGACATTTAGGGACAGACAAATTATTTATTTCCAGTAACATCCATATACATGAATGAATAACGAAGCAATTTATTGTGTGATCAGACTGATCGGTATCTAATATCCTTTAATTCCTTTTGCGTCTCGGGTATTAACTAAAATAATCAGAATTCAGGAAGTGGCTTGGGAGAAGTCAACCACAAGCACTCTGTTGATTTATAATATTGATTCCTTCCATAAATCTTCACTCACAAGAGGATCAATGATGCCAATGAGATCAAAGATCTCCCATTTGCTGAAAATGTTGTAATTCCTGCTGATTGCTTGCATCACCTATCCATGTTCTCCAGACATGCTGCCTAACCCAATGAGTTTCTCTTGCACTTTGTGTTTTTTACTCCATTGAATGGTAGATGGGGGTCAGTGGACCTTGTTGGTGAAACAAGAGAGAGCTAGATAGGCTCTTAAAAATAGCGGAGTCAAGGCAAGGCAAGTTTATTTGTATAGCACCTTTCAACAACAAGGTAATTCAAAGTGCTTTACATAAAACATTAAAAGCATTGGAAAGAAACACATATAAAATTACATTTAGATGTTAAACGATTATTAGATTATTCAGATAAAATAATTACAAAATTAAAAGCAATCAAATAAAATATCCACTGCTGCGGACAGGAAGGAACTACAACGGGTGGTGAAAACCGCGCAGCACATCATCGGTGCCCCGCTCCCTGCCATGGATGCCCTCCACCGAAAACGGTGTCTGAGACGGGCTGGGAAGATCATCAAAGACCCCTCACACCCCAACCATGGACTGTTTGCCCTCCTCCCATCAGGGAGGCGGTACAGGAGCCTCAGGTCACGTACTAGTAGGATGAGGAACAGCTTCTACAAGAATACAATCACATTGCTGAACTCGGAGTCCAGCCGATAGATTTCTCCGGTCCCTCCGTCCCCATTGTTTAATTATTCTGTATTTTTTGATGATTCTGTATCTTCTCTCTTTCTATTTTTTTTTAAATTTCTTTATGCACAACTACTACGGACTGACGCAAAACTGCATTTTGTTGTACTCATACTTGTATTTGTGCGATGACATTAAAGTTGAATTGAATTGAATATTTAAAATAGAATAAAACCATGAATGGAAGTTACAGTGCAGTATAGGTAATTAATAAATTGTATTGTTTACTGAAAGGCAGCGGCAAACAGAAAAGTCTTCAGTCTAGATTTAAAAGAGCTGAGAGTTGCAGCAGACCTGCAGTTTTCTGGGAGTTTGTTCCAGATATGTGGTGCATAAAAACTAAATGCTGCCTCTCCATGTTTAGTTCTGACTCTGGGGACACAGAGCAGACCTGTCCCAGACGATCTGAGAGGTCTGGGTGGTTCGTAGCTAAGCAGAAGATCAGAAATGTATTTTGGCCCTAAACCATTCAGTGCTTTGTAAACCAACAGTAGTATTTTGAAATCAATTCTTTGACAGACAGGAAGCCAGTGTAAAGACCTCAGAACTGGAGTAATGTGATCTACTTTTTTGGTCTTAGTGAGGACTCGAGCAGCAGCGTTCTGAATTAACTGCAGCTGTCTGATCGACTTTTTATGGGAGACCTGTAAAGACACTGTTACAGTAGTCGAGCCTGCTGAAGATAAATGCATGGACAAGTTTTTCCAAATCCTGCTGAGACATAGGTCCTTTAATCCTTGATATATTCTTTAGGTGATAGTAGGCTGACTTTGTGACTGTTTTTATGTGGCTGTTGAAGTTCAGGTCTGAGTCTATGATTACTCCTAAGTTTCTGGCTTGGTTTATTGTTTTTAGCATTACCATTTGAAGCTGGGTGTTAACTTTTAATCATTCTTTCTTGGCTCCAAAAACAATTATTTCAGTTGTTTCTTTGTTTAATTGGAGAAAATTCTGGTTCATCCAATCTTTGATTTGCTCAATGCATCTACTCAGTGCTTGTATTGGACTATAGTCTCCTGGTGATATTGTTATGTAGATTTGTGTGTCGGCTGCGTAACTATGGTAACATATTTTGATGTTTTTCATGATCTGAGCCAGTGGAAGCATGTAGATGTTAAACAGAAGAGGCCCCAGAATGGAGCCCTGGGGAACTCCACATGTAATTTTTGCACGCTCAGATGTGTAATTACCTATAGACACAAAGTAGTCCCTGTCCTTCAAGTAGGATTCAAACCATTTGAAGTCAGGGGATATGGGGAGAAGGCAGGAACGGGGTGCTGATTGGGGATGATCAGCCATGATCACATTGATTGGTGGTGCTGGCTCGAAGGGCCAAATAGCCTATTCATGCACCTATTGTTTATTGTCTATTGTCTGCAGCATTGGCGGAGTGCTGCATTAACAAATTTGATCTTTTAGATAAGATGTTGTAGGGAGAATGCACCATCTCTCTCTCGGGTAGAGATAACACACCTTGTAACATTACTTTGAAGAAGAGCTGAGCAGTGCTCCCATGTGTGCAGGCTATTATCTATCAATCAAAATGACTAAAACAGATTCTCAGATTTTTGTGATGTTATGAATTAAGAGTTACTTGGTTTTAAAGGATACTAGACGACCCTTGGACTCATTGGGTCTCTGTTATGACGCCAGTCAAATACACACAGAAGTATTAGATCAAAATGGTGATCTGAAAATGGCGCCGGGCCCGACAACCCTCCACCAAATGTGCAGGCGCAGCTTACGGGTCCGGCAAGTGGGAGCGCACTGTGCAGGCCCGTCGCCGCAGGGCTTGGCAACCATCCCCCAACTGCGCACGTGCAGATACCGGGCCCGGCAATCCTTCCCCAACTGCGCTGGTGCGGCTGACGGTCCCAGCAAGTAGGAGCGCACTGCACAGGTGCGACTGCCACGTTGAAACTGTCCCATTCACATTATAAATTTCATTAATGTTTATAAAGTGATTTACTTTTTAAAATATGGTGAAAGTTGATACTGAACACCACGGGCAAATGGTGAGTAAGGCGCCCCAAAAATTGTTGCGCTATCGTGTACCGATTTGCCTATATTTCAGGAACATACATACAAGATGAGACTTTTAGTTATGTATATAGATATACAATGTTACATTGAAGGCAAAACCCAATCCAAACAACGTCAGCTAAAGATTCTTAAGCCACAAGTGCAAGTCGGCACTTTACCTCTACACAACCCTTACTCTCAACAACCTCATATTTCTATGTGAATATTGAGTGCCTTTTGTCTCGTTATGTTCAGTCTTTACATTTCCATAGTTTCTTTGTTTTGTTAGTTATATTATGGTCGGTTTTCACTTCAGGTCTGCAGATATTTTAATACTTTGCTCTGATGACGTATAAACTCACGCTTGTTTTCAAAGTTTTAAAATGCTACTAGTGGACTCGGCAAATCATTGAGAATTCAGTGATGCTACAATGATCAAGCAATCATAAGGGGATGATGATAACTCATAGATCTTCCTCAAATGAAGACAAATACTGAAGTAACAACACGTCATACAGCATCTCCGGAGGTGCAGTGGAGTAGACCCACGGCCACGGTTGGTCAGGCTGATCCTGCAATGCTGCCAGGACAACAGGCCTTCATGGTCAGGTCAAATCTACTTACAATTGGGACTTGAAAATGACACCAATCTGGCAATTCTGTATACTGTCTCAGTGTACTACCACTATACACTTTACTGTATCTGAGATGCTTATTTAAGATTATCTAGGTGCGGATACTTGTACAGAACTGTATACAATAATTAATTTTACTGCGCCTTGGTACATGTAACAAATAAAGTACCATTGCTTGCAAAACAATTTTCACTGTATCTCGGTACATGGGTCAATAATAAACCAATAATAAAGCTGATTGTAAAATGTGTGCTAAGGCAGTCTTTGATCAAATTTTCTTCAGAATCAGTTTGTCAATTAATTTTCTTTTCAGGTATGCACTGACACGCTCTAATTCAAAACAGTTTACCTCAAATTATCCAATTCTCATTTTGTCAATTTTTTAACATCACTTAATTCAAATTAATTACCAGTCCATTTTTTATGCCTAAGTGACAAATGATCAGCAGTAAAAGTAATTGAACAATAATTACTGTTCGACTAAGTAGGATGGCGATATGTCACTGGGCAAGTGTAAAGAGGTACAGACTATTGATCCAGAGGCATGGGTTTGAATGGTAGTTGGGGAATTCAAATTCTCGTTATGAAGCAAGTCGGTTTTATTTAAAATCCAGTAATAATGAAGTTACAGACTTTTACAACTTATCTATGTTCTTCAGGGAGGGAAATATGCCATCACTATCCAGACTGCCATACAGGCTGTATTTGTGACTCTAGATTAAGCTATGCGGTGGGCTCTTAACTGACCTCTGCAGTATCCAGCCAGCTCTTTAGTTCAGTGGTTAATCCGACATAGGCCATAAATGTGTGGGAAGGAACTGCAGATGCTGGTTTAAACCAAAGATAGACATAAAATGCTGTGTAACTCAGCGGGAATAAATGGGTGATGTTTCAGGTTGCGACCCTTCTTCAGATTAATTTATGGGCCATAATAAATGCCTGGCTTGTCGATGTCATTCAAATGCCTAACCAATTGGAAGGTTTCTACCATCTACTCCAACTAGATAATTTTGTGTTGCTTAATCATTTCCTCACACAACTCTCACTGTACCCTGAGAGCAAACCTAACCCAGTACAGGATACTGAGTTGGATGATCAGCCATGAGCATATTGAATGGCGGTGCAGGCTCGAAGGGCCAAATGGCCTACTCCTGCACCTATTTTCTATGTTTCTATACAGTCTCTCCTTAGAGCTGAACTGCTCCATGCATCATCTGGTAAATCTACCCTGCAACTTCTCCAGTGAATCATGTCTCCTTGTGTAGCCACTCGAACTGCACATAGTACTTGTGACATTGCTGATGTTTTTATGGTTTGGTCAGAGCCTCCTTGCTCGTAAACTCTGTGCCTTCATTGCTGTCTTATCAACCTGTGCTTCGATCTTCAATGATCCTTGGACATGGCCACCGAGTTTCCGCTGCCCCTTGATATCCCTGAATGCATTGTGTAAGTCTTCGGCAGCTTATAACACAATGGGATGAATATTGATTTATCCAACTTCAAATTACCCTTGCATCCCCCTTCTCTCCATCCCTCCCCCATCTAAGTCTTACCAGCTTCAAAGTCATCTTGAGTCTCATTGGCTTTACTCGTTTTCACCTCGGACCCAGCTAACAATGACCTGTTTCCTTTATCATAGTTACTTTTTTGCATATAATCCATTCATTTGTTTAATATCTCTCTACATCACTGTCTATGTCTCTCATTTCCCTATACCCCACTCTCATTCAGAAAAAGGGTCTCGGCCTGAAACATTACCTATTCCTTTTCTCTAGCGATAATACCAGACCCGCTGAGTTACTCCAGCATTTTGAGTCCATCGTGACCATAGTAGTTGTCCCCAAATCCATCAGATCAAATATTCCAAGACTAATCACAAATCTCATTGCTCTCCCTACCCAACCAGGTCATACAGTCCCAGGGAAATACAGTACAAAAGCAGCCCTTTTGCGCACTAGGACTGCACCGACTGTTAGCACCCATTTAAATATTAATGGGATCCAGCAGCTGCAGGATACCCACCTCTCGATAACAGCATCTGCAATTGCCACTTCACCTGCTAATGCACTGATCATATTTCCCCATAGTCAGATAGTTTAGATTAAGTTTAGTTTAGTGATACAGCATGGGAACAGGCCCAAGTCCAGACCAACCATCAATCACCCACGTACACTAGTTCAATGTTTCTCATCCACTCCCTATATATGAGGGGCGATTTACAGAGGCCAAATAACCTACAAATTTCCATGTCTTCTTTGATGTGGGTGGAAACCAGAGCATGTGGAGGGAAAACATATCAACTTCACACAGACAGTGCACAAAGTCAGAATCGAACCTGGGTCTCTGGTGCTGCGAGGCAGCAGCCATACTAACTGTGCCATCCACTGGTTTTAGATATTAATAAAGACATCTGCCTATTTGTGTGGCATATGAAATTCTTATTTAATGCTTTGTTAATCTGTGTTATCTTTATCTTGCAATCAGCTAGTAGTTTTAAGTTATATGAATTTACCTTTAAATCCTACTTGAGCACAAATTAAATCTGGACTTGCATTCTGCAGCTGCACTGACGGAAGTGCTTTTTCTTTAAATACACTAATCAAGGTCCCATTCTGTTTTCCCCAATGGAGATAAAATATCCCATAACATTAATTTCAGGGAGTAGGAAATTAGCTTCAGTACCTTAGTTAATAATTATCTCTTACTTAATGTCACTAAAATAGATTATTCTGCCAATATCACAGGACAATATTGTGCAGATCCCAACTTTTCATTTACAGTGCAATGGTATCAACACATTTGGAAGTATTTAATTAATGCTTTGGTCCATCTTGAGGTTATCAATCCTGTCTTGTAGATGCAAGTCTTTCATTTATAACTCAGGGCCACCTCAAATCACCACCTTCACCCCAACCCATTGAGTACCACCGCAATGGACATTTAGTATGCACTTTAATTTATTGTTCAAGAATTGTTTTCCTTTGCCACGAGTTGAACAAAGAATTGAAAGCAGAATTATAAGGCTTGAAGCACAGAACAGAATATGTTACTGAAAAAGCAACGGGAAATATTTGCCATTTTGCCAAAATTACTTTAAGGTAAAAATAAGGAAACAAAAGGAACAATTCACTGCAAAGCTGCATCTATTAAGAGGCCTCCGAAAAGATTGAATAACATACATGGAGTGCTTTGAGAGTCTGAAGGTGGCGGTCATTAACCCCAGCCTAAGATAGACACAAAAAGCAACTCAGCGGATCAGACAGCATCTCTAGAGAAAAGGAGAGGTGATGTTTTGTGATCAGACAACTTATTCAGTCTGAAGAGTTACTCCAGCTTTTGTCTATCTTCAGTTTAAACCAGCATCTGCAGTTCCTTCCTACACATTAACTCCAGCCTCCCAGACCGCTGTAGTTTGCTGACCATCACAAGAGACCCCAGCTGGTGTCATTTCCCTTGCCCTAAACTCATTTCTGCAACACCTAGACAACAAATACTCCTACTTTGCATTCTTATCAACTACAGCTCAGTCTTCACCACCATAATCCCATCCAAATTCATCTCTATACTCCTGGACCTAGGAATCAGCACTCCCCTCTGCCAGTGGATCGTTGGTTTTCTGACCCACAGACCACAATCAGTGAGAGTAGATGACAACACCTCTTAACACTAAGGTGAAGGGGGAACAATCTCTAGGAATCTGAGGGGTAACTTTTTCCACACAAAGGGTGGTGGGTGTATGAAGTATGCCAGAGGACGTAGTTGAATCAGGGACTATCTCATCGTTTAGGACGTAGTCAGAAACATGGATAGGACAGGTGTAGAGGGTGTGGAAGAAAAAAATAAAATTGTTTCTTACTTCATTTGATCAGAGTTAAGCAAGGAAACGAAAGGCTGCGCGGATGTGGCAGTGGCATCTCTCGTGACCAGGTGCAGAAGAGGATCGTGAGAATTGGCAAAATAAGATTTATAACCATATAACAATTACAGCACGGAAACAGGCCATCTCGACCCTTCTAGTCCGTGCCGAACACGTATTCTCCCCTAGTCCCATACACCTGCGTTCAGACCATAACCCTCCATACCTTTCCCGTCCATATAACTATCCAATTTATTTTTAAATGATAAAAACAAACCTGCCTCCACCACCTTCACTGGAAGCTCATTCCACACAGCCACCACTCTCTGAGTAAAGAAGTTCCCCCTCATGTTACCCCTAAACTTCTGTCCCTTAATTCTCAAGTCATGTCCCCTCCTTTGAATCTTCCCTACTCTCAGTGGGAAAAGCTTATCCACGTCAACTCTGTCTATCCCTCTCATCATTTTAAAGACCTCTATCAAGTCCCCCCTTAACCTTCTGCACTCCAAATAATAAAGCCCTAACTTGTTCAACCTTTCTCTGTAACTTAGTTGCTGAAACAATAGACACATTACCTCTTGTATTGGAATGTGTGGAATGGCGAATGGTGAATGTAAACATAACAAAATTAGGACCGAGATAAGGAAGCCTGCTTTCTCTGTGGGAAATTACAGTAGATCCCTACCACTAGTAGTGTAGAAAAGTTGCAGTAAATGGGGGTTTATGATTGGCTCAGAGAGGGGGCAGTGGTGTGGTCTGCTTGAAAGGTGCGATAGAATGTCAAGACGCCCTGGTATTATGTTTGACTTGCATTAACCATCTGTTGTAGAATAAGAGGAACATAAATTAAAAGTATATATTATGACTAATGAAATAATCAATACCCATGTAGTAGATGGTAGATTTGAAAGCATATAGCCAAGGACAAATTATATTTTCGTGTAGTTGTATCTAACAAAAAAAAGTTGTTTACTGCATAGTATAATTGTCGGCTAATTTTGCTGTGAAGTCAGCAAACTGGTGAGCAGTTAACTGTCGCCATCTCTCCATGATTGACCACACAATAAAAGCTCTTGAAGCAAACCTTGAAGTCTCCGCTTTTCCGTTTTCATTAATTTCTTTCCCAGAGGAATATGGGCCAAACGCAGGCAGGTGAGACTAGTGAAGATGGCACATGCTGTTTGGTGTGAGCAAGTTGGGCCGAAGGGCCTGTTTTACACTGCATCACTGTGACTGGTGCCCCGCAGGCATGCATTCTCAGCCCCATACTATTTTCCCTATACACTCACAGCTGTACAACCAAATTCAGCTCTAACTCCATCTACAAGTTTGCAGATGACACCACTGTGGTGGGCAGGATCATGAACAATGGTGAGATGGACTAAGGGAAGTAGATAGAGAACTTAGGGGTCAGGACAACAATCTCTCCCTCAATGCCAGCAAGACAAAGGAGCTAAATATCTACTAGAAGCATGGTGGCGAACATGCCCCAAACAGCCTCAATAATGCTGATATGGTTAAGAGTTTCAGGTTCCTTGGTGTTAATATCGCCGACAGTCTATTGTGAACTAACCACATTGTTGTGACAACCAAGAACGCATATCAATACCTCTACTTGGAAGACTGAGGAAATTTGACATGTCTCCGATGACTCTTATAAACAAAGAGTTGACACAATGGCGCAACTGATAGAGATGCTGCCTCACAGCACTAGAGTCCCGGGTTTGATCATGACCCGAGATGCTGTCTGTGTTGTGTTTGTACGTTCTCCCTGTGACCATGTGGGTTTCCCCTGGATGCTCCAGTTTCTTCACACATCCCAAAGACATGGGGAATTGTAGGTTAATTGGCCTCTGTAAATTGCCCCTAGCTGGTACGGAGTGGATGATAAAGTGGGATAACATAGGACTAGTGTGAACTGGTGAAAGATGTTTGGTGTGGACTTGATGGGGAGAAGGGACTGTTTCCATCCCATATCTCTAAAGCCAGAACTTACATTTCTACAGATGCATCATAGTAAACACACTGTTGGGTTGCACCACGTTTAGTTTGAGAACAGCTGGATTTTCTCCAAGTTCTTCGGTTTCCTCCCAGACTCCAAAGGCGTACAGGTTTGTAGGTTAATTGGCTTGCGTTTGTATACTTGGTGTGAGTGTAAAATTGTTCCAAGTGCATGTAGGCTTATGTTAATGTGCGGGGATTGATGGTTGGTGCGGACTCGGTGTGCCGAAGGGCCTGTTACCACGCTGCATCTCTAAACTAAACTAAACAGCTCTTTCGAAGTCCGCAAGAAATTGCAGAGCTGTAGATCCACGCAGACGGGACTTCCCACCATTAACTATCACCTCTCCACGCTGCCTTGGATAAGGAGCCAACATGATCAAAGACCGCTCACATTGCTTCCTCTCCCTCTCCCGACTCCTGCCAGGCAAAAGGCTCAGAACCTTGAAAATGTGTGCCACCAGACCCATGAACAGCTTCTTCCCCTGAGTTATCAGGCTTCTAAATGGTCCCTACTTGAGCTTGGTTACTCTGTCTGATTCACCTCTATCTCATTATGGACTCTGGATCTGATGTGCTATGATGCTGAGAACTATACAGACACTGTATTTTCCCCTTTGCTCTACATGTTGTACTTGAATTCGACTGAATTGTATTAACGTATCGTGCTATCTGATCAGATTGGATAACATGCAAAATTAATATTTTCACTGTACACCGGTACGTGCAACAATAATAAAACCCAAATCCAAAAGATTGTTTCCTGCCACCTACTCATCATCTGATGATAACTCTTGGGGCTAACAGAATCAAGTGAAATGGGGAGAAAACAGGAACGGGGTACTGATTTAGCATGATCAGCCGTGATCATATTCAATGGCGGTGCTGGCTCGAAAGGCCTACTCCTGTACCCACTTTCTATGTTTCTATTTCATATGGAAGCAAGATTGAATTATCCAGTCATTTTCATTTTACTGTATAAATAATTTAGCTTTTCATGAAGTTTTAGCATTAAGAATGAACACGAAAATACTTAAATCTATATTATATTGCATATATTTTAAAAGTTTTGCTTTTAAAAAGACAAGTTTTAATCTGACAGTAGGCAGTATGTAGTAAAAATTGAAATTTGAATACACTGTTATCCAAGCTCTTCCAAATGTCCAAGTCGAATTAATCAACAATATGAATGGATATTATCTGGTTATTATCTCATCATTGTTTGTAGGAGATTGCCAAGTGCAAACTTTGTTTGTCAATCAATACAACAGTGATGATGATTCAAATGTTCTACAATCAAATATGCTCTGATGCATCGTGAGGCTCTGAAATATTCTGTGGAGCATGCACACTATGTATTGTATGAAATACGGTACTTAAAGTGGAGTTTTTGTTTACTCTAATTGGTAATAGGATCTCATTTCCATCACTGTATCAATATTATTCACAAAAATCCCTCACAGATTGTTCGTGGACTCCTCTTCACTTTGACATTGAGCAGCAGGTCCCATGCAGGCAATTTCCAGACGTCCAGTCGTGAAGGAAACATTTTCTTTGACAGGTATCTGTATCTTTCTTCATCTTCAGGGCTTGTGCTTGCACTCTGAGGAATCCATCACTCGCACATTATTTTTTCTACTACCGAATGCTCTGTCAATCATTCCATGCAGACACATCCACCTTCTAATTGATCCCCCAACATATTATCTATCCCATCTGAGTGCCTATTTCTGAACTGTCTTTGGAAGGTACAGTTGTGAGGAAAAAGAAAACTTCCAATTGTACCATGCCATTCACAGACTCCCGTAATAACTTTGTTCAAATATTTTTTAGAGTGGAGGTATAGTTAAAATATAATAAATTCGGCAACTGTTTTGCATGAGGTACAACAACTCATGAATTCCCCCATAAATAACAATATTGTGAAGAGATAACTATTTTTATATGTCAACTAAGAGACAATTTCAGAGTGGGTGCAGGGCACTGACCTTCTGATTTTTTACAGTTCTTCACATCCAGTCTGCTATTCACTCCTTGAGAGTGGTGAGGACACTTTACCAAACC
Organism: Leucoraja erinaceus; assembly: GCF_028641065.1. Taxonomy (NCBI): domain Eukaryota; kingdom Metazoa; phylum Chordata; class Chondrichthyes; order Rajiformes; family Rajidae; genus Leucoraja; species Leucoraja erinaceus. The sequence goes on along the minus strand of NC_073381.1, from coordinate 23,409,891 downwards.
TGCATCCAGGACTCCATCAAGAGAGCAACCAATTCAAAGACAACCCATATGTTCATCTCCTACCATGTATTGTGTAAACACACTAATATCATCACAACAAAGACCAACTTTCTGTCAAAAATAATTTTAACTCAATGTCTGCAGTATGCATTTGCACTTTTCTATATTGCACCTTTTATTATTGCCCTATTTTTTTACCTGTGTAAAATCTAATCTGGTTACAAAAGGAGATCCTAATAAAAAACACATCTCTTGTCAAAATGTGCCCTATCAGATGGTATAATCTAATCTGGTTACATAATGAGATCCTAATAAAAAGCACATCTCTTGTCAAAATGTGCCCTATCAGATGGCCTTGAGAGCAACGTATCTTTCAGAGTCTCTGTTTTTCAGGTGAAGCAAATTATAAAATTAGAACATAAAACATAGAACATTTAATACCATCATCCCCAGCAGAATGGTGGACAAACTGTCCGATCTGGGTGTTAATGCAAACACATGCGGATGGATTAAGGACTTTTTAACAGACATGCGGATGGATTAAGGACTTTTTAACAGACACAGACTGTCAGGATGGGGTCCAATTACTCCCCAGTCCTGACGCTCAGCACAGGAGCGCCACAAGGTTGTTTGCTGAGTCCCATCTTGTATACAATATACACTTATGACTGTACACCAACACACAGTACAAACAGGATCATCAAGTTTGCGGACGACACGACTGTGGTGGGACTGATAAACAACAACGACGAGTCTGCCTACAGGGATGAAGTCCAAAAACTGACTGTCTGGTGTACCAAAAATAACCTGGTACTCAACCCATCAAAGACAAAATAATTGGTCGTCGACTACAGAGGAGGAGGAACCTGCTCCCTTAGGAGACATGGTGGAGAGAGGAACTGGATAAGTTGCTTCCATCACAGCATCAATGGATGTTTATGTAAAATGTAAATTATGTTGTGTCTGGGGTCTATTTGTGTGTAATGTATGGCTGCAGAAACGGCATTTCGTTTGGACCTCCAGGGGTCCAAATGACAATTAAATAGACTCCCTATTGACTTTAAGTTCCTGGACCTCAAAATGGCAAATGAACACCGTCACTCTCGTGAAGAAGTCACATCAGCGGCTGTATTTCCTGAGGTCTCTGCGGAGAGCAAACGTCTCACAGCCGCTGCTGCTGTCCTTCTACCGATGCGCCGTGGAAAGTATCCTCTCCTATGGAATCCTGGTGTGGTTTGCTAGCTGTACTGTGGCTGAGAGGAGGGTGATGCAGGGAATTATAAAAACTGCACAGAGCATTACAAACGCTCAACTGCCCTCCTTGGATGATATATACAGGGCCCGATGCTTGCGCTGGGCCACAAACATCAGGCAGGACACATCCCACCCTGCCAACCACCTTTTCACTCTGCTACCCTCTGGGAGGCGATTCAGGTCTCTGAAGGTTTGCACCGATAACTAAAAAATAGTTTCTACCCATGTGCGATAAAAGAGCTTAATTCCAACAGAGAACACTGAGGAAGCAAAATGTAATTCCAAGAAATGCCGCAAACTTCTTTTTAATTCTTTTTAAATACTTATTTATTATTTTACTAAAAGTGTACATATGTGTCAATGGTTGTCGTGTTTGAATTTTTTAACCGGAGGAGATGTAATGGAATTTTGTTGCACAGTATTGTGCAATGACAATAAACGTATTCATTCATTCATTCATTCATTCGAACAGGACAGCACAAGAACAGGACCTTTAGCTCACAATGTCTGTGCCAATCTACCTAAACATAATTCATATTCCTCCATATCCATATGCCTATCAAAAAGCCTCTTAAACAGCACTGCTGTATCTGCCTCCATCACCAACCCTGGCAGCGCATTCCAGCCATTCACTACCATTTGTGTAAACATTTGCCCTACAAATCTCCTTTAAAGTTTGCCCCTCTCACCTTAAAGCAATACGCTCTAGTATTTGATTTTTCATCCTGTTAAAAAAAAAAGTTCTGACCGTCTACCCTACCTGGTAATAATTTATAATTTTATATGCTTCTTTCAGGTCTCCCTGCAACCTCCCGCGCTCCAGAGAAAACAATCCAAATCTGTCTAACCTCTCCCTGCGTGAACCTCCTCTGCATCCTCTCTGAAGCCTCCTCATCTTTCCTTAATGGGGCAACCAGAACTACACACACTACTCCAAATGTGGCCTATCCAAAGTCCTATAAAGCTATCATGATACCCGACTCTTATACTGAGTGTCCCATCCTATGAAGGCAAGTATAATATATTGCGTTGTTACTACTCTATCCGTTTACAGTCAGCCCTGGACTTGAAAATCAAGAACCTATTGTACACTGATGCTGTCAAGGGTCTTGCCATTAATTATATATTTTCCCCTTACTTTTCACTTCTGATTAAACTCCATCTGCCATTTCTCCACACAATTCTGTAAATATCTTGTTTCCTTTTAAGACAGTTTTAAAGTCATTTGGACAGGTACATATTGTGACAACACTCTCTCTCTCTCTCTCTCAGGTGCTGCTCTGATCCCCATCACCGGAAGACCGACCAGAAGATGCCAAACCTCAGCACCATTGAGCAAGTCAAATAATTAACAGTATCGAATTATCCAATATCATGTTTGGCCACCTCAATCTTGTCAGCCCACTCCTTATAAATCCTAATGTTCCAGCCAAAGGAGAAAGGGAGAGGGCAAGAGACGAAGCAGGCACGAAAGAGAAAGGAAGAGGGAGAGAGAGAGAAGGGAGAGAAACTGGGGCTTCTTCCTTCTAGCTGTGTTCCCCTTTTGCATCCCTGGAGGAAGACTGAGCCACTGGGACAAACCAGAGACCACCAGCGCAACCGTTCTATGGTTAAGACTGACCTGCCAGGACAAGCCTAAGACAGCCAGAGGCCAAGGCCAATTGACCAGGGCAGGCATGAGGCTGCCAGTGCCTCCTCTTTATATCCCAAGGCTGAACTGCCAGGATAAGCCAGACATCCCCAGCACCTCCTCTCGAAGCAAGAGCAAACTGTAGGATGAAGCCTGAGATTGCCGCGCCTCCCCCTTCAAGCCCAAAGTTGAGCTGCCAGAACAGGGTTGAGACCGTCAGCTTCTTCTTCTTCAAAACCCATGAACTGCCATGACAAGCACAAGATCACCAGCACTTCCACATATGTGCTCTGACAATGAGGGACAGCGCCCACATGCAGACCTGGACATTCTCATCACTATAAATTAACCATATAATGCAGGTTCATTCTACTGCAAGTGTCAGTCAAGTCATCGCCAACATGACATTATCCCAGACACCACAATATATGGAAATGTTTAGAGGGATATGGACAAAATGTGGGCAAATACGAATAACTTAGATAGGCCATCTTGATTGGGTCGAAAGGCCCGTTTCATAAGATCATAACTGACAGGAGTAGAATTAAGACATTCGACCCATCAAGTCTACTCTGCCATTCAATTATGGCTGATCAATCTCTCCCTCATAACCCCATTCTTCTGCCTTCTCCCTAATCTCCAACACCCCTTGCTATAAGATTCTCTCTCCACAATAATAAACTTCCCAGATACTAAATGCTCCTGCTTTAGGATTGTCATGGGATGATTTAGAATGAATCCTTTCCGCACAGAGTACATTTGGGTGTCTGTAGCTGCATAATCAATTGTGACAGAGTTTGCAATCAAGACTACACAAATTAAATTAAGAGAGCGGGGGGGGGGGGGGGGGGGGGGAGATGAGGAGAGAGAGAGGGGAGTAGAGAGGAGGAGGAAGGAAGAAGAGCTAAAGAGAGGTTGGAAAGAGGGCGAGAAGAAATGAGAAAGGAAGATTGAAGATGTTGAATGTACTGGAGGGGTGTGATAAAGATGGAATTTCACTGGAGTGGGTGCAGAGCAGTTTTACCAGGATGTTGAAACAAGGCACTGTAGAATACAAACTACTGGAGTAAATCAGTAGGTCAGGCAGCATCTGTGGAGAACATGCATAGGTGATGTTTTGGATTGGGATTCTTCTTCAGGCCCTAGGATGTTGTCTGGGATGCAGCATCTAGATTTGAAGACTCGATAGGTTGACTATTTTCTCTGGAGCAGAGAAAGGCTGAGAGTATACTGGGAGAGATTTACAAACCTTATGAGGGACATAAAAAAAATAAACAGTGAGAAAGCTTTCCCCTTCGTGGAAGTAACAATAGCCAGAGGAAATCAGTTTCAGATAAGGAATGGGACATTTAGAAAGGACTTTGGGAAGAATGTTTTTTTTCCCCACACAAAGCAGTGGAAAACCAGAATAGACTACCTTGCAGAATATTGAGTGAGATATTCGCACACCGATTTGGAAATAGTTTGATGAGCACTTAAAAAGCAAAGTGATACAATGCTATGAACAGGAAAATGGGATTCAGTGCAGCTAGGTACACAAATGCCATTGTATTCATGGTAGTCCAAAGGGCATTATTCTATGCTGTTTTACTCCATAAATCACTTTTATATATGTTTAATGTTGTAGTCAGTCATGTAAATCCAGTGAAACTTTCAATGAGATAGTCATTATTGTTTGAAATGAAAACATCCTGCCTTCTGAAACGTTGAATTATTATTTTTGGTGTTGACAAAGCAATATGTTTTCTGGTATCCCTACTCTCAAGTGCAATTAATCTTTGCTTTGATTCTTAGTTTCTATGATATTTATTGGATTTGAAGTTGTACCTCTCATCCCTTTCATTTCTGGTTTAGAAGTAAAATAAATGAAAGAGCAAACTGTTATTGAACATACGCAAGGTATCAGGTGTACCACCAGTGGTTTGCTGATGTATTATAGATGAGTTGGGACTAGGGTGATGCTCATTTAGCACACTCAAGGGGATTGTATTCTGCTTAATATGCAGAGAAAAACTGCTTAATGCAAATTTAAACATAGATTCTGAGAGTTTTTTTTAGTGAGCTTTAAAAATAACAGTTTTGTTCCATCAGGCAAAATAAAACATCTTCGATATCTTCACCTTGCAACACATTTTGACTTAGCTTTGGGCAATAATTTCTATGTGCTCTGGCCTTGCATAATGTGCAGCAATTGTCCTATTAACTTTTCACTGCATTTAGTCTTATATTTGGTTAACATTTATTTACATTTATTTTAAATATATTTGAGAATTTCTCAATTTAAAAGTCATTTCAAGAATAATTGTACAGGCTAAAACTTAGAATCAACGCAGACGAGTTGGTCCTCTTTGCAGATCGATGTGTAATATTTATGCTGCAATTGTAAAATGCTTGCAAATTGAGAAGAGATTATGATCTGGCAAAAATCTGTTTCAAGAAATTAGTTTGTAATGTGTTATAAGAGCAGCTACAATTGTGGAAAACAAGCCAAGAGATTCACATTTATCCAAAAACATAACATTGACACTAAACAGTTCTCATCAGATTTCATTTCCTCAGCTTCAAGTCCTTTCAAGGAATACAAATAACTGGGATTAAATTCTTCAGAGTCAGTTACATGTAACACATCATCAACCTGTTTAACAACACCTCCTGAAATCTTCACAATTTCTTTCAATTCATTGCCAATGTTCTTCATCATTCAACCAAACATGCGTCCAAACTCCTGGAGCTGGTGTCCAAACTCAGTAAATGGGCGGCACAATGATTGAGTTGCTGCCTTACAGAGCTAGAGACCTGGGTTCAATCCTGACTATGGGTGTTGTCTGTACATTCTCGCCGTGACCACATGGGTTTTCCCTGAGTGTTCCAGTTTCCTACCACACTCCTAAGATGTACAGGTCTGAAGGGTCTCTATGCGAAATGTCACCCATTCCTTCTCTCCAGAGATGCTATTTGCCCCACTGAGTTATTCCAGCAGGTTTGTAGATTTATTGGCTTCAGTAAAATTGATAATTCTGATAACTGATCGGGGAGATGCAAGGTGCAGAGTGAAGACCCGAGCACTGGATTAGGATAGCGGAGGATGATGAGGAAGAGGAAGGGAAATTTGAGGGGTGCAATCAGATGCAGGATAAGAAACAGAGCGACTGCTCTTCATAAAGTAAATGGAGAAGTGACTTCAAGAAAGATTGATTGCCCAGAGTCTGGCAGCTAAGCTTGCAGTGATGGGCCTTTTAACCCAATCCTTTTTAGTAAGACTCATTTCACTACTTGTGAGCAGTAATCCTGATAAGCAGGTTACAATTTCATACACATATCAATCATGTCATTGACAAAATGAAGTCATCAAATGCATCCAGCAGCCTCTGCTCATCATAGCCCCCAGATGGATCTATTTTTGAGAAGAGCATTCTACACTAAAAGTACCCAACTGCATTAAAGATAAAATGTAATTGCATGGCACAAAAAATGTTGTGGCACAAAAAATGTTGTGGTACATGATTGGATAATGTACCCCCCCCCCCCCCCCCCCCCCCCCCCTCTCCCCCCCCCCCCCCCCCCCCCCCCCCCCCCCCCCCGCACTTTCCTGCAGCATACAAAACAGGTTCCCATCTTTCAGAAGGTCAGCAAATCTTTGCTTCATACACATGCCCATCAGGTTTGCAACTAGGCACTTCCTTCAAGCATACATAGCAGGGCAAAAAACAACTCTAATGATTTTCAGTGTAGAACACTACGGAGGCCAGGTCATTGTTTTTTTTTTAAGTGGAGATTGATAAAGTCTTGATTGATAAGAGTGAAGGTAATGAGGAGAAGGCAGGAGAATGGGATTGCCAGAATATCCTGCTGCTGTAAGATTGTAAATCAATCTCTGGTCTTTAAAGTGCAATAGAATGCTTTACATTTCTTTCAATATTTACATTCACAAGATAATTTAATCATAGATCTTTCTGTTAAATTTTAGCTTTTGCCCCATTAGACAGTTGTCTTGGCTCTGACATTCTATTTTTATATGAGCAGTTTTATTTTAGAAAATGCTTCCAGAAATGTTGTGAATCGCACCGTGATGTGCCGGAACACATCTCTGTGTCAGTGTTCTTAATACCCAAGAAAATTTGGCATTAGACAAAATCCACTCAGCTCCTTGAAATTGTACGAGACATGGAATCAATTGAAAGTAGTATTCCTGGAATTTGTGACGAAGAATGACTAGATGATCCCATTCAAACCTTGCTGCAATTAAGCAACAAATCCTCCAAGGAGCAGAAGTGGACAATGCTGCAGACATTTGAGTAAACAGTTCGGCTATGAAAGAGTGCATGGGATCACCTTAAATTCAAATGAGGGTTCTGAAGTCACAAGCAATGCAGCCGTGCCCGGGTTGGCGACCAAGCAGAAGATGAAACTGTGAAGGGATTAACAAAATTAGATACGAGTGTTGTCGTGTTGAGCAGAATGAAATTCCAGCGCACCAATTGAAGTCGGCAGAGGAGCAGTCAGGAGAGTTTGGACCACATTATAAATGGTATGATCTTTAGCAAGAGAGATGATAAAACCTAGCCAGGGAGGAAGGGGCAGTGTGTCATTATCACGGGGCACATTTCAGTAAAGCCAAATGTTAGTGCAATCATACACTAAAGGTTATTTAATGTGTAGACTGTTTATAAAAATAAACAAGCAATTCATGTATGATGGTGTTGACCACCCATGGACACAAACTGGAGTCCTAGCACAGTTTGTTATATCCTGGACTTGACATTACCCCACACATTACCTTCATTTATGTAGCTCCCCGAATTGAACTTAGGTAGGTTAACACCGGCTGAAATAACCTCAAGGAATGATCACAGTTTTCTTAATATGTTGGACCAAAGCTACAGTCATCCGTAAGCAGAGAAAATATAAGTAATTAATCAAGGTAGCGAGAGGGAGCCCGCTAAAGGCTGATTGCATTGTTGCAGTACGAAGCCAGTTTAAGAACCATATTAAATGACTGTTTTATTACCCAACGGTAATGGCGTAAAGCAGTACTGAAATTACAGTAGGCATGAACGTTATACTTCTAAAATATTGAGCTATAATTATTGCCATAGAGGGAGTACAGAGAAGGTTCACCAGACTGATTCCTGGGATGTCAGGACTTTCATATGAAGAAAGACTGGATAGACTCGGCTTGTACTCGCTAGAATTTAGGAGATTGAGGGGGGATCTTATAGAAACTTACAAAATTCTTAAAGGGTTGGACAGGCTAGATGCAGGAAGATTGTTCCCGATGTTGGGGAAGTCCAGGACAAGTGGTCACTGTTTAAGGATAAAGGGGAAATCCTTTAAGACTGAGATGAGAAAAACTTTTTTCACACAGAGAGTGGTGAATCTCTGGAATTCTCTGCCACAGAAGGTCGTTGAGGCCAGTTAATTGGCTATATTTAAGAGGGAGTTAGATGTGGCCCTTGTGGCTAAAGGGATCAGGGGGTATGGAGAGAAGGCAGGTACAGGATACTGAGTTGGATGGTCAGCCATGATCATATTGAATGGCGGTGCAGGCTCGAAGGGCCGAATGGCCTACTCCTGCACCTATTTTCTATGTTTCTATCATTTGTAGATACCGAACTGTAACGCTTACTAAATGCTTTTGAGGGTAAACAATTTAAACATTATCACAAGAACAGCTTTAATAATTTATTGTTGCTGCTCAGATATACAGCAACATTTTCATAATATACATTGTTATTAAACAGGTTCAACCCCCTAATAAAACAAAGTTCTCCTATCAGTGTGATTTAAAAAAAACATCACTTTCCATTGAAGTTTGAAGTTAGAATATAACTTTTGTATACAAATAATGACTTGCACATATTAATTCTCCTTTGGGATTCTTTGATTTTTTTTTCATCTCTCCCATTGGGTCTGTACAATGGTCTTTTCCTGGAAAATAAAGTACTTTGCATTACAGAAGTGTTTTTAAACTTTCCCCCAGTTGCCTACCTTTCCATGAGTTGCTTTGATATGCAACTGCACAAATTAACCAGCTGAGAGTTAAACACATTGTAAATCATAATAAATCTAAATTAATCTGAATCAATCTGACTGTGCCGGAAGCAAAAGTAAGTAGTGAAAAGGCCACCGAATATTGCAAACTGTTCCAATTAACAGTGGTTTTGAATTGTGTTGAGCAATCAGAGGTGAGAATCTCTGAGACCCTTGCATCCTTCCATTGATTTGACCCATTTCTATTTTTGCCCTTGCTGATACAGCATCTAGTCTAATCCCAATAGCTGCTATTTTATTCCTTTCATTTTATTTTCCAGTGCTGTTCAGCCACTGCCTATCTATTATTAGTAATTTATGTTGCATTTTTCAGTAGGTTGAAAGATTGCTTTGACTTTTCTCGAGAAGTTGATTGAAAATGATTATTAAAGCTCAAGACCATGATCAAATGCCATGCTGATGCTTGCAATAATTCAAATGAATGTTTGTACATGAAGCCAAGAAATAGTTACAAGCATTTGCCTTCTCGCTCCTTCAACTTGCTCTACCACATGTCCTTGGTGCTCTGAATTTTGCCATTTGCGCCACTTTTATGTCTGTTTCCCAGAACCTTTGATTGCTCTCTATTTCAAATATCTTTCTTTCTTAACTCAGCATTGACTGTATTGATGGACTTGGCTTCCATATTTCTCTGGGATAGAGAATTCCAAAGATTCACGATGCTCTGGCAGAAAAATAATAAACACTTGTTCTAAAACTATGTTCCTTGGTTTAATGTTTTCCAGGAGAGGAAGAATCCTTTCAATATCTACTATTTCAAATCCATTCAGCATTATATATTTTAGTAGAATGCCTTGTAAACTCCCATTAAGCATTATCTTAACATTTCCTCATAAGACCAATGGTACAAAAGCTTGAAAGCACATACACCAGTCTCAGGAACGGATTCATTCTTCTGCTATCGGACTACTGAACTGTTCTTCCATAAGCTAAGGTTCAGTCTCAATCTTCCAACCTGTCATCTGAGGAAAGATTGGCAAGACTGGGTTTGTATTCACTGGAATTTGGGATGCGAGGGAATCTTATAGAAACGTATAAAATTATAAAAGGATTGGACAAGCTCGATGCAGAAAAAATGTTCCCAATGTTGGGGGAGTCCAGGACCAGGGGCCACAGTCTAAGAATAAGTGGTCATTTAAAACTGAGATGAGAAAAAACTTTTTCACCCAGAGATTTGTGAATTTGTGGAATTCTCTGCCACAGGAGTCAGTAGAGGCCAATTCATTGGAGATATTTAAAAGATAGTTAGATAGAGCTCTGGGGGTGAGCGGAATCAAGGGAGAATATGGTGAAAGGCAGGCACGGGTTACTGATTGTGAATGATCAGCCATGATCACAATGAAGGGCCAAATGGCCTCCTCGTGCACCCATTTTCGACCTAATTTCGCACTTTTCCCCCTCGAACTATAATGTTACATTGCTGTAAATTATATTCTATATTCTGGTGTTTTTCTCTTTGCATGAGAATTATTATAGTTGGGCATGACAATGTTTTTCACGCATTTATATTCAGATGAAATTTACTAACACAAGCAAAACCTTTTCACTGTATTTCGGTACATGTGACAACAATAAACCAATATCAATATATGGTAATTCTTTCATACAGGGATTAACCAAGTGAACTTTATTCGAGCTGCCTCCAACACAAGCATAATTCTTCTTAATAAAGAGACTAATGCTGTGGTCCAGATCTCAGTATTCAGTATAGTATTCAGTATATCTTTATTGTCATTTCCTGAGTACTCACATACCCAGAGGAAACAAAAAAACGTTCCTCAACCAGTGTCCATTCAGTGTGCATTGCAAATAACAGCAAATAAATAGAAATAAAAATACATATATCATGAACAAATTAAATTAAACACTCTACTCTCTACTAAACATCGACAGGCGTTCCGATCGACAGCTGCTGCAGTGTGTCCAGGTTGATGGTTGGTGCGCGATACTCTGCTCTTATGAATGCCATGCAGGGCTGTAGCAAGTTTTCTCCACTTATACTTAATCCTCTTTCCAAAAAAGGGCCAACTTTCCATTCGCATACTCATTATTCACGGAAACCGCCTGTTAAGCTTTCAATGTTTCATGTACATGGACATCCAGCTCCTCCTTTCATATACGAGGCCATCCAGTATTCTGCTGTTCCCTTCCATTTAAACAATATTCTCCTCTTGCATCCATTCCATCAAAGTTTAAAACTACTCTTTTCCCCAGATTATACTCCATCTGCCAATTTTATTTCTATTTATTGAAGCTATCCAATCCCTTTCCAGGCTTTTTGCATCCTCATCGTGACTTGATTTCCCATCAATATGTGTACTGCAAACAAGTTTGTCTCCAGAGCACTCAGTCTTGGTCATTAACGTTGATTATAAATAATTGAGGCTTCAGCACAGATTCCTGTGGCAACCTATTAGTTATACATTGCCAGACTGAATGTGATCCTTCATCCTGAATTTTTGTTAGCTAGCTAATACTCTGTCCTTGCTAACATATTTTCCCTGAACTGCCTGCTGTACTCACTTTGTGTGTAACACTTCGTCAAATGCCTTCTAGAGATCCTCAACGAACAATTAATTTGCCCAAACTGTTTTCCCTTCTATAAAACTACATTTATCCTTCTCAATTGTATTAATATTTTCTAAATATCATGCTGGGATTTCCTTAATATGCATTCCCAGAAATTCCCATGATTTCGTGTTTTCTCTCCTTGGTAGGTTGTGAACTGTGATGTTCCAATTGCAGCTTTCAATTCCAGAATCTCGGGAAGTTTGAAAGATCACAACCATTGCATCAGCTACCTCTGCCACAACCTCTTTTAACACCTTAATATAAAGGTCTTCAAGCCCAGGGCCATTGTTAGCTTTTAGTCCCATTAGGCTGTCAAATACCTTTTATTTCCTACTCTTTGCAACAAATATTGTATGCATTAAGCATCTTCTACCTTGAAAACATTTGTTTATAATCCGAGTTTTAACTTTATTCCTCATTATTAATTTTCTTGTCTCAGTCTCTAGTGGACCAGTATTTATTTCAGCAACTGTGCTCCATTTTATATGTTTGTTGAAACTTGCTTAGTTTTCTTACTCTCATAATCCATTTCTTGCTCTTTAATTTAGCTTTATATATCCTTTGATGATTTCTAAATTGCTCCCAATTTTCTAGCAAACATTTTCAAAACATTGTATATTTTTCTTTCAATTTCATACCTTTCCAAATTGATTATCGTTCTATTATATTCTTTACTTTTCAATGGAAATAACCTTTGATACAAATGGTAAAAGATCTACTTAAATGTCTACAATGACTTATCTATTGTGCCTTTAAACCCCCCCCCCCCCCCCCCCCCCCCCCCCCCCCCCATCTTGTTAACTCTGCCTTGTACCGCTCCAGTTTTTTTTCCCTATTTAGGTTTCATGTTAAATTTTGTTCCTTAACAACTTAAAGCTAAATAAGAATCTCTCGTTTTGTTTGGTGGTGCACAGGTGAAAAATCAAAAGCAAAGCAAAATCCTAAGTGTTAAAAACAGTAAAACATCTTGTGAATAATCATACAATAGTTGTTTAATTATAGATTTAACCTCTACAGGTACAATTAAACCATTATCTTGCAGTTAATACACTGGGGTGGAAGGTAGGTTTTGGTCTCATCTGCATATGCTTTTAAAGAGAAAGAGCTGTTCCATGCTAACACTACTGTGTGCTCTGTGCAGTCTCTTTACACAAAATCATAAAATGTTTTGAGGCAAAGGTTTGCCCATAACTCATCTTAATTCAATGAGAAAGACTGGAGGCAGATGTTAATGAACAAAATGTTGTCATTTGAAATTAATTACACTGTGAAAACACATGTTACCATCCCTGTTTAATTACTAAATAGTACCATGAAATACAGAACAGGACAGGGATGTTTTTCTAGAAAAGAGAAAGTAAAAGGGTTACTCAAGCTAGTGCGAAGATATTGAAGTGGCAGATTTATGGGCCTGTCCCACTTAGGTGATTTTTCAGGCGACTGCCGGCGACTCTCAATTTGTAGCAGATCGCTGAAAAACTGCTGACTGAAATGGCGATTGGATTGGCGGCTGTCAGAGTGGAACACACATACGCACATCACTTCCTTCACCAGACAGTTATACAGGCAGGGGACAGGGCAAGCGGGGGGAACGCTGTCTGACTGAAATTCACACGGTGCAAAGCCAATGTGATACATACACACACCGCGATGAACAGGAAGGTTGGTGCTGTAATTAAGACGGTGAAAGCACAGTGTACGGGAAGGGTCACTTAAGTCCTCTTAAAGAGGGGGGGGGAACAAGGGGGGAGACGGGGTGGGGGAGAAGGAGTGGAGACAACTTTTAAGAAGGCAGAGATACACGGCTGTGAAGCTCGGCAAACATTAACTTTACCTGTCTGTTATCCTTGGTTCTGAAAACTACTGTTTACCTTGTTTTCCTAATGAGCCAATGAAATTCACCAATCAGCACCGGCGCCAAACTACGACCTCCTGGCGACCCACTACCACTGCACCGACATCACGAGAATTCTTGCTATTCTTCATGGCGTCAAAATTCTGGTCGCCGATAATTTTTCAACATGTTGAAACATGTTGAAAAATTAGCATGTTGAAAAATTAGCGTGACAAGAATGAAGCCACGACTAGTTACGAGAATGCAGGAACTACTCACCACCATGCAAGCGACACCCCGGCAACCTGCAGCAAACTTGCGGCGACCACATAGTCTCCTGCAGTCACCTAAAAAGTCGCGTAAGTGGGACAGGCGAATCATTTAACATCACTTTCACCAAGATTAAATTTGGGGAAACTACTCAAACGTGCAAGTATGAAACTTGCTACCATGTCGAATGGTTAAAACAAATGTCACTGCAAATATTTATCAGGGAAGGTAGAGGAGTGCAAAAAGGCAATGAGATGAACTTAGGTTATTGTGGAGTATCGTGGAGTTTCATTGACTGACATGTTCCTCTTTTGCACACTCGAATTTGATGTTGGGAGTTTGAAAGTAGTATCACTTCTGCCCATTGATATTTTTCCTAATTGTGGAGGAGGGTGAAAGAATTTTAACAATGGAGAGGATGCCATTAGATGGAAGGACAGAGAACATCATGCACTATATTACATGTCCTCAAAGAAATATGTCATTCATTCGTGGTTCCAGAGATAAGCTCCGCATCAGACTTCCAGTCTGCCATGGGAGATATTAGCAACATGTCAAACATTCATTGCCATTTGCTGTTGTACCAAGAAGGGCACCAAGGCACTCATCAATTCCAGGCTGCAATTGTTTTGCCTTTATTCTGCTGCAGTCCACAGTGCCAACTGTATTTGAGCCAGTTAGTGTACAAGCAGGTGCCTACTGGCAACAAGGCCCAACGCTGATGATGTGACAACTAACTCGATTTTACTCATCACGAGTTCTAAGGCAACACAATTACAATGAGAGCCGTGCTGCCAGTGGGAATGAGAAAGACCTAACCAATTTCATTCCTTAGCACCCGACCATTCGGTGTACATGTTTGGCCCTATTGATTTTATATTCTTAAATCGGTTATATTTTGCAGTATTGTTCATCATAAAAATGACGAATATGACTGAATGCAATGGGCAACCAGGAAAAAGAGGAAAAAATAAATTAAATTCTCTAAAAGATTGCGCCAAACATATTTTTCCCATTGTAGATATGTTCATCTATGTGAAACAACATTCAAAGTTGCAAACATTTTCGGGTTTCCAGAAACTTAAAAGTAGCCACTAATGCCCCTGTTCTTACCTTCCACTACCTGCAACCTCCGGCAACCACCTGCAACCACCTTCAACTAGCATCGCAACTAAAACATTTAGACTAAAAAATTACCGATTTTTAAAACAGCAACCTATTTTTAGTCGCGGACGGTTTTGAATTTTTTGAAATAATCGCCGGAACATAGATGCGGAAACCACTTTCGACCATTAGGGAGACTGAGAAAAACCTCCGGGAACCACACGGAAACCTCCGGGAACCGCACGGAACCGCACCGGGAAAGCCCCTATCCCACAGGAAACCTGAACCGAAACCTCTGGAGACTTTGCGCCCCACCCAAGGTTTTTGTGCATTTCCCGGAGGTTGCAGGTAGTGGAAGCATGTAGGTAGACTGACAAAAACCTCCGGGAACCGCATGGAAACCTTGGGTGGGGCGTAAAGTCTCCAGAGATTTCTGTTCAGGTTTCCTAAGTGGGACAGGGGCATAAGTGGGACAGGGGCATTACTGAAGAATCACCCTGGAACAAAATTCATGATTTTAAAGTTATTCCCTTTATCTTATCCTGCTTTCTTTGATGATAAGTTCACAAGAGATAAGAGTAGAATTAGGTCATTTGGCCCATAAAGTCCCCTCCACCCACGGATCATGGCTGATCTATCTCTCCATTCTAATCCCATTCTCCTGCCTTCTCCCTTTAACATCTAACACATGTACTAATCAAGAACGGGGTCAATTCCAGGCTTCAATTTTATCAACCCAGTTTTCCTCATTTGGACCTCTCTGCATTTCTCAAGCCTTAATTTTAAACCCGAGCTGAACATCTCGATCTACAAATATAAAATTCCATATCTAAACATGGTTACTTTAAAAAATCCTCTCAAATATTCTCTTCGTATGGAATTGAATATTTCTCCAAATCTTTCACTTCATGCACTATTTTATCAAGGTGCCTGACCATGAAACAATTCTTCTTCTTCATAACATTAAAGATTAATATTTACAATGCCTGGTGACACAAAGGAACCGATTAAGATGAAGTTTGATTGAATTCCTGTTGAAGGGCCAGAAAGATCATATACAACTGAACAAGAACAGTATTTCATTTCCAAATATCCGCCTCTGAAGGAAACAGAATAATCTGCATAATTCTGGATGAATTGTGTGCATGTTATGGAAAGGATTGTCAGTGCTGAGGAAGAAATATTTAACATTGAAACATCCAACATTAATTGTAACTGGTTTAAAATTGTGTTATTACATGATGGAGCACACGAGTAAAATTTATAAACAACATTCGCAGAATTTGTACATCGGCCAAATGCCAGTATTCTCAAGTGCCCCACTAATCCAGAATTGCATGAGATAAAAAGGTTATTTCATGAAACCGTCCCAGTGAAGGCCATTGGACTGAAATATTAACTATTTCTCTCCACAAATGCTACCAAATCCTTGGAAAATTCCTAGCATGATCTGTGTTTATTTCAGATTTCCAGCAGTTGCAATATTTTGCTTTCCAGTTACCAGCACCTTGATGCAGTTAAAATTGTCCTCCTATGTCAATCTTCCAGGATGTTACCCATTCATCAACAATACGTGTGGACAATATATCTCTCTCGCCTCGACCCAACACTGTCGGGCACATGTTACAGGGCGCAAAGACAACTCAGTATCTAATACATTATTCACCCAGGCACTAAAGGGAGCCATCTTCTCCAGAGGTATTGGGGCGAAGACTACATAGACTTTGTTTTGAAAGGTGGTCATTGTAAAATGACTTACTGCACACACAAGTCTTTTTACTGTATCTGTTTATTAAACTGAGACTTTACACTAAGCTGTAGCTGTCCGTGGTCATCACTGGAGCTAGAGAGCGAGCTAGAGGTGGGGACACTACAATTATACTGGAGACAATGGGGAGTGGTTAGTAGTGGGGAGGTCACTATGGTTAAGGGAACATGCACTGATCTACATCCTTCCTCTTAGAAACAAAAGCATGGCAGGTACTATACAGAGTGACCACGGCTCATACGCTACGAACACCAATCGCACCGGCAACAGTATAAAACTATGCGAACTCCCCGTAGCGGACAGGCGGCTTGACCAGCGGGTGCGTAAACCGCCCTCCTCCTCTTCGTCGGGAACAGAAGGGACAGCAGCCGGGGAATCGGCAGGAGAGGCAGGCAGTGGAAGGAGGGGAGATCGCGGGGCTCCGGGCGGGGAACCAGGTTTGACGGGCGAGGCAGGCTTGACAGGCGAGGCAGGGGAACGGGGCTTCGGCGACCGGGGGGCTGACAGTTGTGAGGGTAGGGTGCGCGGCATGCGAGGGGTAGTCGCGGCGTGCGGGGCAAACGTTTGAGGGATGCGCTGTAAAATGACAGTTAGGGCAACGGCGCGGGTCAGTTGAGGTGGCGACCTTTATGGGGAAAGCCGCGGGGTTTCGTCGTGTAGTCTGGCGACCGGCTGGACCGGTAAAGTTAATGTCCTGGGGAGCCGGGCGGGACACGGAACCAACGGCGGAGGACATGCGGGCAGCATACATTGCATCCCGCAGTGTCAGATCGGGTTTCACGAGGAGCTGCTCACGCAGTCTTTCGTTGCGGAGACCATGAACGAGGACGTCCCTAATTAATTCTTCTGTGGTGATTGTCTCAAGGCGGCAGCGCCGAGCCAGGTGATGCAAAGCGGCAATATAAGCGTCGATATGCTCGCCTGGCAACTGCTGCCTCTGGAAGAATTTAAAGCGTTCTATAATGTTATTGGTGGGGATATCACAGAGGGCAGTGAACTTAGCCATGAGACATACCGGGTCGTGACGGTCCTCTCCGGCGGCGAAATGGAACGATGCATATTGATCCATAGCTGCAGGTCCCGCGAGGTTGAGGAGCAGGTGAGCCTGCACAGCAGGAGTGGCATCAGGATGGGCAATAGCGATGTAGTGTTCGAAATCGCGCTGGAACACGGTCCAGCGATGGACAATGTCCGTGTCGAAAACCAACGTGTCAGGTCGACGACAGGAGTGGGACATGACAAAACGAACGGAGGGAAGGACTGGGAGAAAGAAATAAGAAAATAAAAACCGATAAACAGGAGACGCAGGTCTACCGCTGTGACACCATGTAAAATGACTTACTGCACACACAAGTCTTTTTACTGTAACTGTTTATTAAACTGAGACTTTACACTAAGCTGTAGCTGTCCGTGGTCATCACTGGAGCTAGAGAGCGAGCTAGAGGTGGGGACACTACAATTATACTGGAGACAATGGGGAGTGGTTAGTAGTGGGGAGGTCACTATGGTTAAGGGAACATGCACTGATCTACAGTCATCACTTTGATCGTTTGACAAATGCAAGGTCACACACAAGCACCTGATTACCCTCCGAGTATCAAGGTCACCCTCACCCTCATCTTCCCAATCTCAGGATTGTTTCAGCTCCCATCTGCAAACAAATGCCACATTTTGCAGTTGTTTAAATACTGATTCATCAGAGAAGTTATTGATAGCTTTACTGTACCATTCTACTGTACCATTCTACTGGGGGTTTTTTAATTGCTGTTTTTTTTCATTTTTCCTTCCTCCCACAATATGTAATATGTAATATAATACATGATTCTGTTCCATACTGTTTGTAGTTGTTGTTTGTTTGTTTGTTTGTTTTTTGCACATTGCCACTTTTCATTTCACTCCACATCTCGTATGTGTATGTGACGAATAAACTTGACTTGACTAGACTTGATCTACTTATTCATCAGCCCATAGAATCAGTTTGAGCGGATTGTTACCATTGGATTTGTGCATCCTCAGAGACCATCCTGGCACTTTCCAACCTGGTATACTGAAGTGTCATTACACCATGTTGAACAGGGCACCTACTCCCAAAAGAGATGCGATTTACCAGTCTCAAGCAATCCCCATCAGTAAACCAGCTCATTGCCCTCAGGAATCACTACAGCAGCCACGATTAAGGAAAGATGATGTGTGATGAAGGTTCTTAGCTGCAAATCTTAATGCAAGTAATTTGACCAGAGCTTTTTACTAATGTCTGCTGTCTCTGAAATAGTATGGCATATCATAAGGGTAGACAGTAAAGCTTTGAACTTCTTGGTCTTACAATAACTTTTGAAACATAAATTAAGAATAAATCCAATGGCACAGAACAGGAGAACTGGCACAAATGTATTAATAGACTTCTCTCTCCCAAACAACTTTTAAGGGCATTCACCTCAATCTTCATTTTAGAAGCATAATCTAGACCAATAATTGCCAACTACTCTCAGTCACCAAGGATCTTACTTGTTAGCTGAATAATGTCAGATCACTTGAGATTGTGCCGTTTTAATTACATTTTAAATGTCATGCTACATTAAATTAGAAGCTACTGCTTTGTTGCACTTTACGTAAATGCAAATGGTGCAATAAATTAGATGATGATCACCATAAAATACTTTGAGTCCCGCCTGACTGTCAAAATATATTAGAACCATGTGTCCCAATCATACCCTCCGACACATTATAAATCCAACTAGGTCCCTCTTTACATTTAATTGCTTTAGTTAGCTATGTTGACAGTAACGTTGCCCTGCAGTACATTTAAAGCTTTCGTGACATATTAAAAGTAAACACTTTGAACAAATTTCACTAATGGCATATTCTGAAAGCGGCTTTCCAAGAATCCTTCAATTACCAGTCCTCACTTCAGGCCAGGAGAAGAAAATCAAAATTAAAGTTCTAAAATTAATTAATACATTATTAGAGAGGAGTTAATGTGACATTTGTTTCAACAGTGGACATGAAATTATTAACAAATATTCAAAGCTTGATATTAAAATTAACCTTTCGCAGATTCCAATAAAAGTTCAGGAAAGGAATATAATCAGCAATTTAGTTTCACTCTGAACAGAGAAAGAAAGGCCAAAATAAATGTATTTTCCCAGCCTCCAGTTCTCCAGCCTCTTTTGCCAGTTCTCCAGCCTCTCTCCAACTATCTGCTCTTGAGACATAGTTATCCAGATTTGTCATGTGTCCTTCAGCTTCTCACCACAAAAAATCCAGCAACTGTAATTAAACTTAGAATCTTTGAGGAAGCCATTTCAAAATATGAGATCTTTCCCAAGTTTGCACCTGAACAGGCTGGCTCAGATTTTGTTGCAATCTTCTTGCTCTACATTGTTCCATAACTATTGAATCCTTTTCCTATTTTAAATAGCATGGATAGATCACGAGTCAACTTTAAAAATGTCAGGGATTACATGCAATCTCAAGTCAAGTCTAATGTCATAAGCACAAGTGCTGAGATACAAGTACAAAGAAAATCTAGCAGTATCACAGGCACGTGGACCCAGACAAGTTGCAGAAATTCCACGCAAATCAAGAGAGTCAAGAGTGTTTTATTGCCATATGTCCCAGATAGAACAATGAATTTCTTTCTTGCATGAAAAGACTGAAGAGGTGAGACAAGTGCTGGGACCACTGCTATTTACAATATACATCAATGATTTAGATGAAAACAACATTTTCAAAGTAAAATTAGAAAATTTGCAGATGGCACAAAGCTGGGTGGTAGTGTGAACTGTGAGGAGGATGCAGGGTGACTTGGACTGGTTGGGTGAGTGGGCAGATGCCATTTAATGTGGATAAATATGAGGTTATCCACTTTTGTGGCAAAAACAGGAAGGCAGATTATCCGAATGGTGTCAAGTTGGGAAAATGGGAAGTACAAAGAGATCTAGGGGTCCTTGTTCATCAGTCAATGAAAGTAAGCATGCAGGCACAGCAGGCAGTGAAGAAAGCTCATGGCATGTTAACCTTCATAACAAGAGGAGTTGAGCATAGGAGTAACAAGGTCCTCCTGCAATTGTACAGGGCCCTAGTGAGACCACACCTGGAGTATTATGTGCAGATTTGGTCTCCAAATTTGAGGAAGGAAATTCTTGCTATTGAGGGAGTGCAGCGTAGGTTCACGAGGTTAATTCCCAGGGTGGCGGGACAGTCATATGTTGATAAAATGGAGAAGCTTGTATACTCTGGAATTTTGAAGGGTGAGAGGGGATCTTATTGAAACGTAAGATTATTAAGGGATTGGACAAGTTGGAGGCAGGAAACATGTTCCCGATGTTGGGGGAGTCCAGAACCAGGGGCCACAGTTTAAGAAAAAGGGGTAGGCCATTGAGAATGGAGATGAGGAAACATTTTTTCACCCAGAGAGTTGTGAATCTGTGGAATTCTCTGCCTCAGAAGGCAGTGGAGGACAATTCTCTGGATGCTTTCAAGGGCGAGTTAGCTAGAGCTCTTAAAGATAGCAGAGTCAGTGGATAAGGTGAGAAGGCAGGAACGGGGTACTAAATGTGGATGATCAGCCATGATCACAGTGAATGGCGGCGCTGGCTCGCTGGCTACTCCTGCACCTATTGTCTAAACGAAGAGTTGCAAATTGTGAATTGAGGAAGGATTGTAGGTGAAAGGAGAGGGGGTGGAGAACTAGATGCAAGTCCAGGTTAGGCACAGGGTTGGGGGGGGGGGGGGGGGGGGTTAAGTAGTGGCCTCACTCTGGAGGAGGCCAATGACAGAAATGTCAGTATGGGAATGAGAAGGGGAGTTAAAATGATAAGCAACCAGGAGATCCAGTAGACCATGGTAAACCGAGCACAAGTGTTTGATGAATTGGTTGCCGAATCTATGTGTGGTCTCGTCGATGTACATGAGGTCACATCAGGAACCCCGGATACAGTAATGAGGATAGAGGAGGTACGCTTGAAACGGTCTTGACTGAAAGGACTGCTTGGGTCTCTGGATGCCATTTAACTTGGCATTATGTTTAGACATTTTGGACTGAAGGACCTGTTACTGTGCTATACAAATTCAGATTAGAAGTTAAAGCTGCTTTTAGATTGTGTGGTATTTTTTCTCTCATCTTTTAATACAGATGAATCCCTGCTCATTTTTTTAAAAATTCAGTTTCCCCATCAAGGATGGCAGTCTTTCGCTCCTCGAGGTACTTGCCAGGCTTTGTCCTGCCCCCACCCCTTTCCAGCTTTCTCCCCATTACAGCAAACAGTCAGAAGAAGTTACGACCCAAAACATCGGCTAACCATTTCCTCTAGAGATGTTGCCTGCCCTGCTTGATTACTTTCAGCACTGTGTGTTCCGTGCTAGATTCTAAATCTGCAGTTCTAGATGTCTTGGCATTTCAGCTTCATTCTGGCTCCATCTTATGCCCAGCACAGGGATCTACTTTCTCCCAGATGAAGCTTTCTCCCACTAGGAGTCAGTTTCCCCACTGACACTTGACTTTCTGATCCACAGACCAGAATCACTGAGGAGAGATGACAAAACCTCTTCCATGACAATTCTCAGTATGAGCCCCACAAGGATATCTATTCAGCCCACTTCATAGACTCCCTCCACTTATGACTGTGGTGCCAAATTCTGCACCATTCACTAGTTTGCAGATTCAGTTCAGTTTAGTTTAATGTCACGTGTATCGAGGTACAGTGAAAAGCCTTTTGTTGTGTGATAAGGGAATAACGTTTAGTGCAAGGTAAAGCCAGCAAAGTCCGGTCAAGGATAGACCGAGGGATATCAAAGACAGGAGCTCAGCACTGCTCTCTGGTTGTGGTAGAATGATTCAGTTGCCTGGTAACAACTGGGAAGAAACTGGCCCTCAATAGTCAAGTTCAAGTTCACATTTGTCACATGCACCAATTAAGGTACAGCAAAATGAGTTACCATGCAGCCATACAATCAAAAAGACCACAATACACAACAAAATTTAATATAAATATCCACCACAGTGGAATCAACATTCTTCACTGTGATGGAAGGCAATAACGTTCAGTCAATCTTCCTCCTTTGTTCACCGCGGTCGGGGCCAAGAACCCGCCGCCACGGACGGCCCGATGTAAAAGCCCTCTTGTCGAGATGATCGAAACTCCGACATTGGGACAGATCGGAACACACAGTCCGTGGCTTAGAGTTCCCAAATTGGCCACTTTCTTACCGCAGACCATGGCTTCACAATGTTATAGGCCACAGGCTGGCGATCGGAGCAAGGGATCGCCCTGCTCCGCGGTTGTAAGTCTACCGCACCTGCTACTGAAGCTCTCGGCCGGTCTGCGAGAAAGGCCAAACCAAACCAGTTGTTGGACCGTGAGGGGGTCAAAGATGCGACAAGGAGAAAAGCTGCATCTCCGTCGAGCTAAGTGACTGAAAAGCGGTTCCCCATATTGGGCCCCACCACTAAAACATACATGTAGACATACTAAAAAACAAAAAACGTCGAAAGGATGAACACGCTGCTGGTGAAGCTGTCAGCGCCACCCGGTGGAATCTGATGATGTGTGTTTTCCCACATATACATTTTGCCTGATGGGAGGGGGGGGGGGGGGGGGGAAAGAAGAGGGAGAGGCCAGGGTGTGACTCATCCTTGATTATGCTACTGGCCTTGCCGAGGCAGCGTGAGTTATAAATGGAATCAATAGAAGGGAGGCTGGTTTGTGTGATGGCCGAGGCTGCATTGTAATTGGCTGGATCTCAAACAATGATGAGAGAGTACAGAAAAGAGATAAAACGCTGAGTAACATGGCGTCAAGACAACAACCCCTCTCTCAATGTTAACAAGATAAAGGAGCTATTTATTGACATCAGGAAGTTAGGGGAAGTACATGCCACCATTAGCACCCATGGTGCTTAAGTGAAGATGGTCAAGTGTTTCAGGTCCTTATGACCCTGTCCCACAGTACGAGTTCATTCCAAAAGCTCTCCCGAGTTTGCCCTGATTCGAACTCGGAGATTTACGGTAATGGCCGCTCGTCGGTACTCGGGCCTCTTGTGGACATTTTTCAACATGTTGAAAAATCTTCACGAGTCTTCCCGAGCTTACCTGCCATTAGCGAGTCTTCCCAAGTACCTGCCGTTAGCGTTATGAGCCGCTAAGAGACGTCCTCGAGCTCTGACTTTCCCGCTACGTTCATTCTCCGTGCTTACCACGAGTTTGATTTTTTTTAAACTCGGGAGAGCTCTGGGAATGAACTCGTACCGTGGGACAGGGCCATTAGGCAATATTTTTTGTCCTGGACCAAGCACATTGAAACTATAACAAAGAAAGCATACTAATGCCACCACTACCTCAGAAGACAAAGGAAGAACGGCAAATCACCAACAACTCTTACACTCTACAACTCTACAGAAGCACCATAGAAAACATCTCGTCAATAAAGGAAGGGTCTTTGATAATAAACAGGATGGGATTTTATGATTTAAATAGGTATTTCTGAAGACCTTGTTTACAAAAAGAACAAATGCACCATCAAGGTTTCAAAGTTACTGTGTGTTGCTGAATGCCTGGAAAGATGCTGAATTTTCCTTTATAGATTTGCAGTGAGAATAGATTGAATGAACGCAGCATTGCTACCCAGTGCAAGAAAAATATAAAAATAAATTGAAGGTATTTCTCATCCCACTGCTCGAGACAGAGACAAAGAGTTGGTCAAACATAATAAAACATTGACATTGCTTCCACATTTGATGTCAGCTGTGATTTCTGTTGCTGCGGGCACAGGCCCTATCTGTTGGGTGTGCACACAAGAAAATGGACTTTAATTATTGCACTCATTCTGCTTTCTCACAGAAACACTGCCATTTTTCACGGTACCAGTTTACAATACGATAGAACTTTATTGTGTGATATTCCTAAGTGTTTTGCAGAACATTATTGCATTTTAAAGAAAGTTAATAAAAAAATTGATGCTATCATTTTGGCCGTCTCACCTTTTGCTTTTGTTTATTATCTCTTAGCTCAGCCGTGGCCTGTTGAGGTCAGTCTTGGGTGTTTTTTCAATTTTTCTTCTCTCCCCAGTTATGTCAGCTCCTTGTTTGATACTCAGAGTTGAGTGAAGCCATTGACAAAAACATAAAAAATAAATATAAATAAAAATAAATCCTATTGCTGGAAAATGTCAAGTTCTCTGGGGATGAAGATGTATTTGACCAGCAAAGGTCAGGATCTTCTCGGGAGGGCCAAGCACAAAATACTTTCACGCATGGAATAGTAGATTTATATTGATCCATTGAAGTCAGTGAAGGTTGAGGGAGAGCAGGCGGTGGTATACAATGTTTGCATCCACTGTGCGAGTGACAGCGATATAAAGCCATGAATTGAAAAGGTAGGTAATTATTTTAAATCAAAGGAGTGACCAGCCCAAAATAATTTAGAGCACTTGATTAGAGGTTTTTGATACACAGACCTTAGATAATCCAGGACCCACCTAGTAGTGTCAGCATCGATCTGCCATTTAAATCCCATCCAGTGAGTCCTCTCAATGGATGACGTATTCAACATATCCCTCAGACAAGCAGCTTACAGGACATTACCAATCAGACCACTACAACCTCAAATTGAACCACAGACTATTATTGCTTGTTTTTTTTATGTGTGCATATATGTGCATTTGTGAGTATATGTGTATTTATGTGTGAGTATGTGCGTATATGTGTGTGTATACATACACAGACATATATATATATATATACACATATACAGACATATATATATATATATATATATATTGTGGCGGCTCCCAAGGGTCGGGCTATTTCCACTATCGAACCTCTCGGCACGGGAATGGATGAGTCCGGGGGTGGCCCTTAGTGACAGGGATAAAGGGCAGGGATTTAGGTGCAACCTCACTCTTGCAGACTCGTCCGGTGTGGAGAAGGACAGAGATTAAAATACCTCCCGAAACACCTGGCTCCTCTCGGGATTATCGTCGCACTACATCGCTGATCCCGACGCTCCATTGTCGTCATGGAGGCAAAAGACAGAGCCGCCCGTCCGTCCGCCTCACAGGCCGACCGCGTCCTGTCTCTCGACGCTGTCTCTGTTAAATTATCTACCTTCTGGACCGCCTGGCCGTGCTTCAGGTTTCAGCAGGCGGAGGCACAATTCCTGCTGCGGGGCGTTATAGCAGATGACACCTGATAGGGGCCCTCGACCAGGACGCGGCCAGAGAGGTCAGGCAGTTCCTCGCAGACCTCCCGGCCACCGAGAAATACCTCGGCCTGAGGAGCTACTGCTCCAGGTTTATGGGCTCAGCAGGATGGAGCGTGCTGCCAGGCCCCGTCATATGGAGGGCCTAGGCAACCGGCGGCCGTCAAGCCTCCTAAACGAGATGGGCGCACTCCTGGATGGGCACACGCCGTGCCTAATGTTCGAGTACAGTTACCTGCATCTGCTGCCGGCCTACTCCTGCCTACAACTTACCGACGCAACCTTCACAGACACCAGGGCCCTCGGTTGGGGCGCCGACGTGCTGTGGATGGCACGCCCGGATGACGTCAGCGCGCTGGCCTTCACTCTGGCAGCACCCGATTTCCTCCGGTTGGGCGGGGGAGCTGTGGATGGAGTGACAGCTGTGCCCCGGAGGCCTGTGCGATCGCCACCTGCACCACACGTGCAGTCCAGCACCAGCAGGCACCAAGCGTCACCAGCAGGAGGTGCTGGTGGAATAACCACCAGCGCTGTGGTGCTGTAGCACGACAATGGCGTCAGTCATGCACGTTCCCGGGAAAAGCCGGGGCCGGCTGTCAACAGTCCATGCGGCGGCTGCCCAGATTCACCACCTCTTCGCCTGTGATTGGCGCTCCGGGAGCTGCTTTCTCGTGGATACCGGGGCAGAGCTGAGAGTCCTGCCCCCTTCGCTGGTGGACATTCGTTCCGGTAAACAGGGGCCAATCCTCATCGCGGGGAATGGCAGCACCATCTGCACATGTGGGGTTCGCACGGTCCAGATGTTCAGCTCCTGTCATTTCTCGTGGAGGTTTACCATCGCTGATATCTCCCAGCCATTGCTCAGTGCTGACGTCCTCTGGGCTCACTCCCTCCTGGTGAACATCAGGCATCAGCGCTTGGTCCACGCTGCCACTATGGAGCCGATCACAGTGCGTCTGGATGAGCGGGTTGTACGCCCCCTGTTGTCCGTGGATACCAGGTTTGCTCGGGTCTTGGCCGCGTTCCCGGACGTCCTGACCCCACAGTTTCGGCCGTCGACTCCCAAGCACGGGGTGGTTCATTTCATACAGACTACCGGCCCACTTCTCCACGCACGAGCACGCCGACGGATAAGGTACGTCTGGCACGGCCGGAGCACCGCACGATGGATCGCTTGCTCTCTCGCTCTTACATATTCTGTTGAGCTGGTGCAAGTAAAGCCCCTGTCCCACCTGAACGGAAACCGCTGGAGACTTTGCGCCCCACCCAACGTTTCCATGCGGTTCCCGGAGGTTGCAGGTAGTTGCCGGAGGTTGCAGATAGTGGAAGGAGGTAGGGAGACTGACAAAAACCTCCGGGTACCGCACGGAAACCTTGGGTGGGGCGCAAAGTCTCCAGAGGTTTCCGTTCAGATTTCCTAAGTGGGACAGGGGCATAAGAATGTCATCGTTCTATCTGGGACATATGACAGTAAAACACTCTGGACTCTTGCGATCTGGATGCACACAATCAACCCA
Organism: Leucoraja erinaceus; assembly: GCF_028641065.1. Classification (NCBI taxonomy): domain Eukaryota; kingdom Metazoa; phylum Chordata; class Chondrichthyes; order Rajiformes; family Rajidae; genus Leucoraja; species Leucoraja erinaceus. The sequence continues at coordinate 23,382,696 of NC_073381.1, read as the reverse complement.
GGACCACTATATTGGCTTCTGTTCACGATCAAAGTCAGCAAGCAGTCAAAATAAAGTGTTTTAATAAACACAGGATAAAATATGTCATGGGGTGAAGCAGATAACCAGTGGAATTAAGTCTTGGAATTAAGTCTTATTAATAACTGGGACTCAATGTTTGGCTGTCAGAATTACTGAATCGATAAAACTGACATCCACAGTCATATGAATTTTAGTGCCTTCACATCATTGATTTAGCAAATACAGCACAGAAGCAGGCCCCATGCCCAACTCGTCAACTAAGCTAGTCTCATTTGCCGACAACCATGTAAAATGTTCCTAGCCATGTACCTGTCTCCATCGTGCTCCCTGGATGCGGTGCAATCTAACTTCCAGAACAGCCTTCCATGCATAACCTCATCAAAGGCCTTGCTAAAATCCCTACAGTCAATGTCAAATTGTTATTTAAATTAATTACCAGGTTTACAATCAAAGAACATTCTTGATTCACTTTATATCAATTAATGCTTCACGAACATTAATAAGGTTGTTTGTATTCTTGGAGATGCCCCATCATAATTAGATAGCATGCCTTTGTTCAAACATTCACAAATTTACAGATTGGAAAGCAAAGGTTTGGGCTATTCCATGGGATTTGCTAGATATTTTACAGAATTCAGATTTTGGCATTATTATTTTAAAACGATTCTGAACTGCTGCGATTTTTTGCACAGTTACAACTTTGTGGATGCAAGTGCCTTCAGATTCACTCAAATGGAATGCAGTGCCCACAAATACATAAACATGTAATAACACTATCATAGGGTTAGAAACAGAACAGATGCATTATATTAATAAAACACGCACTAATTTTATATAGGGTATGTTCTAATTATTCATCACTCTTAAATGCAATGAATATTTAATTGGGAACATATATATTGAAATATTTAATTTCCAGCCTGATCGTGGATCCCTGAACACAATTAATTTAAACTTTCATATATCAATATAATTTTAGGATTTCCCTGACATACCTTTGGTTCTTTGGGTTTGATCCCATTTTATTCAAATCTTTACTACATATATATGCAGTGTTTCAGCCATAAGACTAAGGGAGAAAATTGCCTCGTTGCATCATTACCACCATCTCTAAATCGGAAGGCAAAGCTCTTGTACTTCTACTAAATATCATATTCCAGGAGCATGGTTGCAGTTGGAACTAACAGCCAACCTCAATCATACTGCCAGTGCACCCACCATTGATGCTCCTGATGGCCAGTCTCAATTCCTTGTCCAGCATTTGCATACAGAAACATCTGTAAGCATCCATGAAACCAATAATCTCCCTGCTTTAGTCACACGTCACTCACATAAATTCTATTAGTCTTCAGTGATTACACCTAGTGGAATATGTTTGCACAAATTAAGATATAAACACGTTGTAACAGGAGGGAACCAACACAAAATTAATGCACAGATCTCTTTATACTTTATTGCCTCTGCCCGTTGGAATACAAAATGCTTTCAAACTACAGCATAGGTAAAGAGCGAGCAGTTTCATAAGATCATGTGATAGAAACATAGAAATTAGGTGCAGGAGTAGGCCATTTGGCTCTTCGAGCCTGCACCGCCATTCAATATGATCATGGCTGATCATCCAACTCAGTATCCCGTACCTGCCTTCTCTCCATACCCTCTGATCCCCTTGGCCACAAGGGCCACATCTAACTCCCTCTTAAATATAGCCAATGAACTGGCCTCAACTACCCTCTGTGGCAGAGAGTTCCAGAGATTCACCACTCTCTTTGTGTGAAAAAGATTCACCACCCTCTGTTGTGATAGGAGCAGAATTAGGCCATTCGGCCCATCAAGTCTACTTCACCATTCAATCATGGTTGATCTGGTTCCTTAACCCCCATTCTCCTGCCTTCTCCCCATAACCTCAGACACCTCTGTTTGTGTCACTTGCGAATTTTGTCAATTAAAAATTAAAGCTTGCTTGGCACTTGCTCCTGCACTTGGTGCTTCCATTCTGCTCTTAATTGCAGAGAACAGCACCAAGGTCAACAAGACCTTCCAAAGTACTGCCCAGAGCTATTTTGAGATAGCTTCCCGACACCTCTTGAATTTTAGAAAAATACTGATTGAATTCTGACCATAGAAACATAGAAAATTGGTGCAGGAGATCGCCATTCGGCCCTTCGAGCCAGCACCACCATTCATTGTGATCATGGCTGATCGTCCCCTATCAATAACCCGTGCCTGCCTTCTCCCCATATCCCTTGACTCCACTAGCCCCTAGAGGTCTATCGAACTCTCTCTTATACCATCCAGTGACTTGGCCTCCACTGCCCTCTGTGGCAGGGAATTCCATAAATTCACAACTCTCTGGGTGAAAAAGTTTTTTTTCTCACCTCAGTCTTAAATGACCTCCCCTTTATTCTAAGAGAGTTCCAATTGGTCGCAGCTGTTGTATTAGAATTCTATGTTTGTAAACATATACAATAAGTAAACTTGGAGCTTCATAAAATTGCATTAGTGAGTTCTGGTGGACATTTGGGTTGAGAAATTCAATGTGCAGCCATGCAACTGAAAATTCTTATGCTTCCAGAACTGAACACAATTGCAGCCACATCAAAGTTGGTTTGCACTTCCAGCCCTAATTAATCCATGTGCGTCTAATGCAATGTTTAAACCAACTATAGGGCGGCCATTTCCCAATTCAATTGTGCAAGGCACCAAGAGGAAAATTACACCTTTGTTGGGGAACAAGGTTTTTTTGCTATGTTTCAGTACACATGACTATTTAAAAAAAAACAATACCTCGTCTAGATGTGCTGTGCTAGCACAGAAGCAATGCAGATTGGTGAAAAATACAAAAAAAACTGGATGCTGGAAATCCTCACTGCCTCTTCTCTGGGACAGAACAATGAAGGTTCCCCAGGTCCTTGCCTTCCTTGCCACCAGCCTTTGCATTCAACTGGCTGATTATAACAAATTCCAGCATCTTCAGGGAGATCCCATCACCAGAGACACCTGCAATTCTCCTCTGCTCTTTCAAATTTTATAAGGACTGCTTCCTTCATGACTACCCCCTCTATTCCACCGACCACCCCACTTCTTGTACCTCTTCCCTTGACGTGTGCATGCACATAGGTAGGTGATATTGAGGAAGGTTGGTGAATAGCAGGCTTTTTAATGATCTACCAGAAATAAGATCACGAGAGGTCAGTTGAGGGGTTTTCACGGTTGGTACCATGGCATGGGTGGTGGAGCACAGGAGATTTGGGTGAGGATCATAGCGTCAGAGCTCAGTAACATGGAAACAGGCTCTTCTGCCCATCTTTTCCATGAGGACCTGGTTGGCATTCTAGGCTTGTCTCATTTGCCCATATCTTTCCAAATCATACCAGATACCGACTAAACTCCGAGCGGAAAAGTTGTCCTGAGGTCCCTCTTAAATCTCTCCCCTCCCCTCTCTCTAGTTTTAAAATCCCTGATCTGGGAAAAGAAACACAAGTTTATCATGCCCTTCATGATCTTGCATAATTCAGTAAGGTCACCCCTTAGCCTTCTTCATTCCAAACAAAAAAAGTCCTAGTCTATCCAACTTCTCCCTGTTATTCAAGCCCACAAATCTGGGTAATATCCTGGTGAATCTCTTTGGCCCTCTTTCCAACTTAATGACATCCACCCTTTGGCAATACTCCAAGTGCGGTCTCACCAACGACTGGTACAGCTGCATCATGATGTTCCAATATTTGTACTCATTACCCTTCCCAATGAAGGCAAAAGCAAGCCAAATGCTTTCTTCACACTGTCCACATGATTCACCACTTTCAGGGAATCATACGCCTCTAGTGTTACACTCCAGTGGTCTACTATTAACTCTTTATGGGGGTAGGGTGAAGGAGTGCAACTAAAGCCCCTGTCCCACTTGCGTGTCCTTGGCACGCTAATTACGCGACCTCGTGGTCGCGTTGAGGCGATACGGTCCCACACGATTTCATGCGCCCGCACAGCCGTCTGTAGCACGTGATGTCATTTGAAGATGGACATAAAGCTGGAGTAACTTAGCGGGACCGGCAGCATCTCTGGAGAGAAGGAATGGATGGAGTTTCGGACTCTTCAGTCTGAAAGAAGGGTCTTGACCCGAAACGTCACCCATTCCTTCTCTCCAGAGATGCTGCAGGTCCCGCTGAGTTACTCCAGCATTTTGTGTCTATCTTTAATTTTCTTTGCCCCGCTCAGGGAGTAGAAGTGGGGGCGGATCCGGTCCGCAATGGCCATGAGCTCCAGGCCGAGTTCGGCTATCGTTTGCCTGCTTCTGCTGCCGTTGCAGGTGAGACGTTGCATCGCACCAGGGTCTTGGGCCTATCTCACTTTGGCCGTCAGGTACGCGACAGGCCGTCGGCGCACGAAGATTTCTTTCAATACAAAAATTGCGGCCCCACGCGATGTCGCGCACAACTACATACCCCTCCACGCTTCTCGGTGGGACCGGCCCCGCGCGGCCATATGATGCCCGTGCACCTCAATGCGACGATGAGGTCGCGTAATTTGCATGCCAAGGACACGCAGGTGGGACAGGCCCTTTAATGGGTTTCTCAGTTTTCCAATGGGACCTGCTCGTTAAATTCGCCAAAAGTGCTCGACAGTAAATGAGCTTTGGCAACTTGTGGACTGATGTCGCCCAGTGACGGTATAAAACAGCATGATAGATTAAATTGAATGGACCCATTAAAAAAAAAATGTAGCAGATTATTATATCACTCAGTAAAGGAAATGGGCTGTTGTCAGCGTTACAGAAAGCGTTTATAAAACAGTACACAATGTACAGCAAAACAAATGAATACTGAGCACTTAAGTACGAATAATGAAACAGACTCATTTAGGTGTTACTGAAAATGTTGTAAAAAAAAATTTCAATGATAATGTATTTTGTACACAGCCTCATTTAAATTTATATCATCTAATTTAAATTCATATTGTTTAAATGAATTGCATGATTCAGACTACTTGAAATTTTAAATTATTGAATTAGAAGACTAGTCCTGTACTTAACTGCTAACTTGTCAAAAACATTACTAAATTATCAAAAATATTACATGTGGGACCATGATTAATTAAAATGTGGAAATTAACTTGTCAAATTAGGAAAAGGAGTCAATTGGACAATATTTCGCTCTTCCCAAAAAAGGAATCAACTGTTCTTAAAACGGGAGACAGTGATGGGCAGTCAAGCTTTCAGAGGCCTGTTCTGTCAAAGCAGTTTTCCTTTGCGACCCACATTAAAATATCTTTGACCCGTAATCTGTTGAAATGTGTTAACCAATAATTTTGTGATGAGGGCAATGGGCTCAGTGGGACCATTAACCTCTTTAACCAATGAAACCTATGAACTCCAAATCCAGCGACCTCTTAAAAGTAATGGGGAGGCCAAGGTTGAAATATTGCTGGAACAAATGAAATAGAGGGACAACCAGCTGATTCTGAAGATGGTAATTCACGTCACATCTTCTAATACCCTGATCATGCAACTCAACGTGCAATCACAGCATGCATTGCAAATACCCCATTCTATGGGAACAATAAAGATTAAAGGGCATGATGTTCAATAAGATTGACATCCACATTTCATAGTTCAACAATGCAAAGCATATTTACTGTTTCAATATGAAAACATGGATATCTAGGCTTGCAAAATTATATTGTATGGTCAAAAATTACAGTAATTAAATGTCTGTTCCAAATATTAAACAAATTTAACATCAGTAAGTTTTTCTTATACAAAGTCTTTGAAAGAAAAGTTATCAAAGTGCTCACACTTGTGGAGATGGAATTGAAGTTCTGTTAAGTTCACACATTTTAAATTATAAAAAATATGGTACTTCCACAGAATGATCGTATAGTCCTCACACTCAGCAATTCATAGGGAGGAAATGAATGGAAGATAAAATTCCTATGAGATTGGAGGGGCCAACAGTTATTTGATACGAGTTTTACCATTCATGCATAATTTCAGGCATGTTGCATTCATGACTGTTTCCATACAATTATAGTGCTTTACGTGAAAAATACAAGCCACTTGAATGAGCAAGGGCACAATTGTGTTAATCAATCCCGCAAGGTCACAGTATGATATATAGAAGAAATCATAGGATCCATTTCATCTGTACCATTTCAAGAGCATGTAAAATTAATTTCAATGCCCTGTTCTCCATCACCTTGTACTTTCCTCCTTTTTAAACATTTATTCAATATTTTTCTTCAATGCTGCAAATTTTTTCCACTTCAGTAACTGTTGTGACGAATCGTTACATGCTCCAACAGTTTTCTGTAAATTTCCAATGATCTTTTTCCTCACTCATTGCCAAATTTAAATAACTTAGACCAACTAATCTACAGTTACTGGTTGCTTTTTTTTATTCAAATGGTTGAGGGAGAGAAAAGAAAGACTTGTATTCAAGTAGAATTTTAGGAACCCCATCCTACTTTAGTCATTTAATAGTTTCTGTGGGATGGTCACTGTTATACTTTATGAATAACGGTTGGCATAGTTTTAATATTGATGTTATATCCAGAGCTTCACTGAGTTATGTTATGCCCAGGGAACAGAACATCAGGGTATGTTGAATTAACCAACTGCAGAGTTGCCAATTGTGTTGTCAACAGTCATTCCAAGCATTTACTCCATAATGAGAGGAATAGATTGGGTAGATGCACAGAATCTCTTGCCCAGAGTAGGAGAATCGAGGACTAGAGGATATTGGTTTAACGTGAAGGGGAAAAGATCTGAGGGATAACTTCTTCACACAAAGGATGATGGGTGTATGGAACAAGCTGCCAGAGGAGGTAGTTGAGGCTGGGATTATCCCAACGTTTAAGAAACAGTTAGACAGGTACATGGATAGGACGTTAGGAGGGATATGGACCAACCGCAGGTAGGTGGAACTAGTGTAGCTGGGACATGTCGGCTGGTGTGGGCAAATTGGGCTGAAGGGCCCGTTTCCACAATGTATCACTCTAGGACTATCTCCCAGTACCTTTCACTTTTAAAAATCAATAGTATACATCATTCAGTTTCTCTGGTGTGCCTACAATGCTCCATCCCACATCTCTGCTTGCAGAGTCTTATCAGAATGCATCAAACGTTCTGGTGTGGGCAAAAATTAGTGGTCCGAGCAAAATCTGCCATCAGGAGTGAAATCAATGCCATTTTAAAACAAGCCAAATATAAATGGCACATGGTTATAGTGTGATTTTTTTTTAAGGAGACATAAAATTGGGCACTGATAAATAAAATAACTAATATTTGATCCTAGCCTGAGTATAAGGTCAGTCTCAGGTCTGTCAATGGGGAATTCCTGGGACTGTGGCTGCCCTGAAGACAGTAGATGCTGCGAGGACAGTTACGTCTCACTTTATGTGTGTCAAGTAAGTTGAGCATGTGCTCGTTTTATTTTGCATTAATATGCAAACATTACTGCACAGAGCCCATTAAACATTACTGCACAGATCCTATTGGTCATAAAAGATAGTGTATTTTTAATATACTTTGAATGAAAGTAACAGCACTTCCATTTGTTATTGGCCTTGGGCCACAACTCTGTCAGGAAAAAATACAAATGCAGTACAAGAGGCATGGACTATTCTTATAATAGGATAGTCACAGTGCAATACTGCATGGAAACTGGCCGTTCAACCCACCAAGTCCCTTTTTACAGTAATCCTACCTTCACGTATCTTCAGCTATGATATCTCAAGAGGCAGCACATCACCATTTCAGAGCCATAGTCACAGCATAGAGGCCGGCCTTCAGCCCATGTACTTTAGTCCCATTTGCCTACGTTTGCCCTAAATGTCTTGATGTCCAAATCACATTGAAGTTGACTACCCATCCACCCCATTACCCATTTGAGGCATCAACTCCTTAGAGGTTTAAAAATTCCAAAAATCAGAACCAATTAACCTACAAACCTGTGTGTCTTTGGAGTGTGGGGAAAAAACTGGAGCACCTGGGGAAAACCCACACGATCACAGGTGGAATGTACAAACTCCGTACAGACAGCACCCATAGTCGGGATCAAACCCGGGTCTCTGCGGCTGTAAGCCAGCAACTCTACCATTGCGTCACTCTGCTGCCCAACTAGATTTCACTGGATTGCATGCTATACAACAAAGAAAAATCACTATCTCAGTACATGTGACAGTAAAGTACTATTGACTGCTACCCTTGGTGTGAATAAAGGCTGCATGGATGGCCCCATTTCTCCTGTAGTGTCCCTCTAAAGCATTCCAAGGTAACTTTGACCAAATGATACCAGGACTAACCACTATTAGAAGATAGACACAAAATGCTGGAGTAATTCAGCGGGACAGGCAGCATCTCTGGAGAGAAGGAATGGGTGACGTTTCGGGTCGAGACCCTTCTTCAGATTAAGATAGATATAGATATGCCATTTATTGTCACTATACATGTACAGTGAACAGTAACCACTATTAGATCTTTTTTGCAGCAATGGACTGGAATGCCAGGATCTGCCAATGTCACTGAAACATGTGGCTCCTCTTCATTTCTGACCTCAGAATGTTGGCATGGACACCCACACGTACTAAGGCCTCTGGTAGAAGTTGATCCCAATTTATTTTACCCTTTGTTCTTCCCCACCACTTACCCCTTAGCCAGCACCATAGCTTTTTCTTGTTAAGGAGGTTGCTAGCTTTAATTTGTTAAAACATATTTAGGCACCATCTTTGTTTTATTTCTTTTCTCCGGTTTATTTTTTTAAATTAACTGAAACATTTAAACATAGAACAATACCTCTCAGGAACAGGCTTTTCAGCCCACAATATCTGTGCCAACCATGATGTTAAGTTAAACTCATCTCATCTGCTTGCCTGTGACCCATATTTGTGTGCCTATCTAAAAGCCTCTTAAAACCCACTATTGCTTCTGCATCCTGGCAGCATGGCCCAGGCTCCCGTCACTCTGTGCAAACAACTTGTACCACCCATCTCCTTTAAATTTTCCCCTCAGACCTCAAAGTCATGCCCACTAGACTTTGACATTTACACCTGGGAAAAAGGTTCTGACTGTCAATCATATCACGATGTTATATACTTCTAACATATCATCCCTCAGGCTCTGATGCTCCAGAAAAAAACAATCCAAGTTTGTCTAACCTCCCCTTAGGCTTTAACCTGCTGGTAAAAGCCAACATAGGTGGGGAATGTGAAAGTGCCTTTAACAATATGAGCAAGTTCATCCATCTCATGGAATGAATGTGACAGCGACGTCAACAGGATGTTAGCAGATGCAGTGGGGTGGGGCACGGGAGGGAGCTATGCTGCATAGGCTGGGTCCAGCATGATGCAGTGATATAGTTTTGAAGTAACGCACCAAAAAATTTGAAAAAAAGGAACAGATTACTATTGCGGCTGAAAACAGAGGTAAAAGGAGCATCCCAATGCTCACAGGAGTGTTTCACTTTTCTCCCTCCAAAATTCAGATCAATAAAAGATTAATTTCAAGCACCAGACATCTAGCAAATATATTTTTTTAATGAAGCATATCATTGTTAAAGTAGTATTCAGATTGAGATGAGCTAGCTGCTGTAGTAAGTTAATTCTGTTTTGTATCCAGAAGGATTTGAAGCATCCCAAGTCTCATTTTTACTGAAGCAAGTTGCACAAATAATGAAGCAACAGATTAGGAATCTTCTGCTGGGTATTCTGAAAACCTAAATACCTGGCACTGAATTTACTACAAATTGCTCATTGAAACATTGCACATAGATCACTAACGCCTAAATAATTTGGAACTCTTAATCAGCTCCTTTGCAAACAACTGAATTAACGATAAACATAAAATACGAAGCAACGCTGAAGTAAATTCTGTGAATTTAGATGATGGAAAGGTAATGAAGGTTTGAGTAAAGGTTAACAATTTCCATGCAAGAAGAGAATATGCAATACAAAATTCATTTCCAATTTGAGTAATCAATAAAATATAAAGGAGATCAGTGAAGTGAAGAGCAAATGCTCCACTATTGAAACAGATCAGTTGAGATTGTAAATTTTAGCTCTATCATTTAATTCAGATGAACACAGATTTCATGACTAAGGATGGACATAAATTGTCTTGGAGGTCTTGTCACAATTACTGTTCTACATATCGGGTCTTACCTTGGATACATTGGTGGTTGTATTCTTCATTTAACAACAGTACATTCTTCTTGGAAGTTAATAATGTCCTTTGGATGAATAATAATATGGATTTAGATTTTTGGCTTTGTTATAATATTCTGGAATCGAGCTTCTTGAAGATGCATGGCATGATCTTCAAGTTTCTGACTCCGGATACATCTGTGTTTTACTTCCAAAGAATGATTAGGGGTTCAAGTTCAAGTGAGTTTATTATCATGTGTCCCTGATAGGACAATGAAATTCTTGCTTTGCTTCAGCACACAGAACATAGTAGGCATTTACTTCAAAACAGATCAGTGTGTCCATATACTATAATATAAATATATACACAAATGAATAAATAAACTGATAACTGGTCAACTGGTGGATGAGATTTATGCAGTGTTTACATTTCAAACAAATATTTAACATGTATCATTTAGCCTATACCTAATGTTAGAACATCTGTATTTCATAGCGAGGCAGATTTCTGTTGGGGAAAGTCCTGTGCATCATTGTTCGCTCGGACACAAATCAAATAATCAATTGTCCCCTCGACTCATCACCCAACATTCTGTATCATTTAAAACCAATTTATTCCTCACTCCAGTTGGCATGACAAAAATAGAAGAATCATTCCCACCAATGGTTTAGTTGCAGACAAGAGAATATCAGAAATTACTACAAAAGCTGATGGGATGTCGAAGACATTCTCGAGGACTGAAGGAGGTGGTCTTCACCACACACAGAATTTTATCTTTGCGCAGAATTGCAGCTTTGCGTAGAATAGATCATACTGTTTTTATACTCAGAAAGCTATTTTTACCCCACAAATCTCCAAACAGTCTTCTCATTTTGCTGTTACTTTTAGAAACGACCCATTTTCCCTCCTGCTGACTGTCGTACTTTACAAGTTCCAGATACTTTGTGATGTTTACTACTTTCTCCTACGTTCTTACATCAAAAATAAAGATTCCTTGCACTTTCCCATCCTAACACATTTGTTTCCAGAAGGCTGACTGCAGAACATTACTTTTGGCTTAATCCCACGTTAATTAGATTCTTAAAAAGGCAACCTTAATGGCACTTCATCATTATTCTCCAATTAGTTTCTCATTCTAGTCAATCTTGCTTTCACTTCAATTTAACAATCTTAACATTCCTCTCTACTACGTCTTTATTCTCACTGTCCTCAAACTCTGGCTCACTGGAATTCTCTCCTCCTCCACGACCCTCAACTTTGGTCATCCCTTCAATGATTCTCATTTTGCACGTGTGGAAATAGACAGCAAAGTTTAATCATGGGTGAATGGAAAAAAATTGAAATAAATCCATAGAAGCACATGAATAGTGGTTAGAAATTTACTCATAATAAATGCCTGTAAAATGCCCTGCATAATTGATTTAAGATGTAATCACACAACACAGATTTACTACAGAAACATAGAGCTACACAGCAAGCCCACCTTTTCCATGCCAGGATAGTCCCATTTGCCCATTTGCCCGCATTTTCTCTATACCCACTTCCTATCCATATAACTGCCCTACTGTTTTTCTAAAACTTGTAGGGCTGTGGGTTGTATCTGCTTCTATGGATTCCACTGGCAGCTCATTCCAGATACGGACTACACTCCATGTGAAGGACCCAAGGCCCCTCTTAAACCTCGCCCTTCTCACCATAGGCCTATTTCCTCTGGTTTTAAAATTTGCTCTCCTGGGAAAATACTGTGAGCATTCACTTAAAACATGCCCTCTCATGATCTTGTACATCTCAATACCTCAGCCTACTACACTAGAAAGGTAAACTTCAGCGCTCTGTTTTGCTCAAGATTCCAGCATCTGCAGTTTCTTATGTCTCTTGAAATTACAAAAAGATTGAATAAGAAAAACTGTAAAGAGCGCAGTCTACTGGCTCAAAGGTAGATACTACAATAAGCATGCATTGGAATTTTTTTTTAAAAAGGGAGGGTAGGGCATTTAAAACTAAAGAGTGGAATTACATAGAAATGGAGAAGATGACATGCAGAACAAGCAGAGGACTAAATGAGAAACCTGTATAGGAAAGTCAAGTAGCTTATACGGGTAACTGGTCACAGGAAGGGTCCCAGAACTACACGGCGATATTAGTGATCTTGGCAAATCCATGGATCTAAAGTACCAGAAGGACCAAGGATGAAGTAGCCAAGGAAAAGTAGTAAATAGATTGCTGAGAGCAGGAAGAGTAGCATTAATGGAAGTGCAGATATATATATATAAATTAAAACATGTGAAACCATTATACAGTAGGCAGAATTCCTTGAACTGGTAGCTGGGTAAAATGGTTGTCAGGTGTGGAGAAAAATATACTTGGCCTAAAGACAGGATCCAGACAACTCAAAACTTTACTAAACTATCCCAAAGTGAAATTAGGATAACAAACCGACTGTCAAGTTAAAAGGAAAAGGAAAATAAGTCATTTAATATTAGGAACAAATATCTAAAAACACAGAAAGAGGCATTTTTTTACATTAGGATAAAATATCTAATGCAAAAGAAAGTCTTTAATTTTGAAACCACATTGAGAATGTTCTGTTCCATTGGCTCATTCTACATCTTCCATAACAATCTATTTGTAACTCATACAACTGAAGAAACAGTCAATTCTGCATTTATAATACCTCAGATTGTACATAGATGCAAAACACATAATGTTATTCTTATTATCTAATGGGTTTTTTTTAATTTATATCATTGTAAACAAATCAACATTGATTGTTAAATCTATTCAGGAAAATTGTCATACATGTTTTCTGGAGATCAACCATTGTCCCTGGCATTGGAATCAGTCATAGAATAGAGCTCAAAGCTAAAAGGATGGTTTTGGATGCGTCAGGCTGGAACATGTAGTGGCTAATTAGGAGGGACTGTTTACAGATAATGGGACAGTTTTCAAAAGTGAGAAAGAAGGAGTACAGGGGCAGCATGAGAATGAATGAATTAATATGTTATTGTCACATGTGAAAAGTCACAGTGAAATTCTTTGCTTCCATACCCAAGGTTTGCAATAGTCGCCACATAAAGGGGGCTGACAAAGCTACAAAGTAACCCGCACCAGGTCCACCTTTATTCTTCACCCCCCCCCCAACTCACAGCAATCTTCCCACGCCGAGTCATCCATCGTTCTTCCCCCAAGCGGCGGCGTACTCACTCCTATGTGGTTCGTCCTCATCCGTCGGTCGGCACCCTCATCAGACTCGGCACCGACTTCTCCACGTCCAGGTCCCCTCCAGATTCCTCCTTGGCGCCAACCCAGTTCCCAGCCACGGGCTCCGCCGACCCAGGCTCTGAACCTAACCCATGAGGCTTCACTGACCCACACATGTTCCTGTTAGATAAAGGCTAATTTAGGAAACGTTAATTGAGGGATGCGAAGGCTCTGCTCAAGTGAAAGGAGGCGCACGTCAGATTTAAGCAGCCGGACAAGCAAATCCATCCACTGTTATAGTTTAGAAATATACTGAAGAAAGCAGTCAGGAGGGCAAACAGAGGAAATGAAATGAAGCTAGCAGGCGAGGGAAAATAAAATTCTGAGAGATTCTACAGATGTATTAAGAGTAAAAGGTTTGTAGGGAAAAAATATAAATACCCTTAAATATCAGATTGTAGAAGATGTATATTAAATGAATATATTAAATGAATATTGCTCATCCATTTTAACTGAGCAGCAGTTCTTGGAAGCTAAGGAATAGGAATTGTGATGTTTTAGATTCAGATTACCAAAGAGGTATTTGTAGTTAAAAATCATATTATGTGTCAGATCCTTGCCTGGATCCGATTGTAATAAACATGCTTCAAGGACACCGATCATAACGCTTTGGTTTATTCGTCCGATATTCCTTTTTACCCTGGCCACGTGTCCTGACCTTTCTGATGCATAGTAACACGTGATACATTTAAATACAACGTCAATTGCCATGACAGCCCTCCCTTATGAAACAAAGCTGATATCCGCATCATTATACTGCCAACTGAATATTCCAACACTTTAGGATGTGGCATTTGTTACATTGATAACACATCATTTCCACATGTCAACACATCTCATATTTTGTACAAATCTTGACAGATTGTATTTCTATGGTACTTAATCCACGACCCTATATCAAAATACCTATGTGTATTGGCTTGCAATAGCACTTGATCCTCAAAGTGATACAGCAAAAATTCCCCCAAAATACTACGCAGATTCACAACTGCAACTTTCTATAGACAGAATCAAATACACAGGACAAGATGTTAAGAAGTCCCTTGTGCCAATAGGTGGGGAGCATTTCACGACATTCGTTGATTGTTGAGAGTGGTAGACGCTCAACATCGGTGGGGGGTGGGGGGGAGAATACGTATATCTTGGCCTGGGTAACCTTCAGGACAGTTGGGCACAGGACACATCATCAGTAGTGTACCCTTGCATCACTGGGTGTTTCGGCCTTTTAACACTATACACCCTCCACAAGGGCGGCCCGCTGGAGGATGATCAGCCCTCAGCGCGTGTCCAGTGTCAAAACGTCCCAAAGATTCTTGACGCACTTGGGGCCCATCATGGGTCTTTCTGCTTGAGCCAAATCCACCGGCTGCTTCTTTCAGCCGCCTCCGAGAGTGATCTTATGGTCTTCCGCAGAGCCTGACAGTAGATTCCAAGCTCCTTCAGCAGTCTGATGGTAGATGACGCAACAAATCCTCTGCATCCCACTTCAACTGGATAGACTTTGGTGTTCCATCCACGCTGCGTTGCCTCTGCTGCCAGCTCTGCGTAGCGCAGCTTCTTACGCTCATAGGCCTCCTCAACAGAGTTCTCCCATGGCACTGTGAGCTCTATGATGTAAGCAGTCTTCTGTGAAGGGGACCAGAACACCAAGTCTGGCCTGAGGTTGGTGGAAGCAATTTCAGGTGGAAAAATTAGTTGTCGGCCGATGTCCGCCAGCATCCTCCAGTCACGGGCCCTGCATAGGTTTCCTTCTTCTGATCTGGTGGAAGGATGTTTAGATGTTTTCTGTCCTTCTCGGACAAAGGTTGTTGCCCTATGGGGGGGGGGGGGGGGGGTGCTTGGAGGCAAGGAGTTGGTCGCACACCGTCTGTTCTCAAGGGCTGATGCCAGGCTATTTAGTACCTGATTATGCCGTCACGTGTATCTCCCTTGCGTGAGGCTGGTCTTGCAGCCTACCATGATGTGTTTGAGGGTCGCTGGAGTTGGGCAGAGGGCACAGGTTGGATCCTCGCCGTACCACTGATAGAGGCTCTTTGGTGATGGAAGCACGTCATAAGTCGCTCTGATGATGAAGCTGATCTTGCTTGCTTCCATTTCCCATAGTTCTTTCCAGCTGATCTTCCTCCGCTCCACACCTTCCCACTGCATCCATTGCCCGTTTGGCAAGAGAGACCGCCTTTGCACTTCTTGCGGCCTCCTCCTGTCGCCGCACCTCCTCGACCACCAATGTCCTCCGCTCTGATGTTCTGGCTTTTCGCCAAGTTGGTTTACTTGTCGAAAGACCAAAGCCTCCTCTTCCCTGCTGGACTTGCCCCACGATGTCTCTGTGCCTCAGGGCTGATGAAGCTTGCTGTACTGCATCAGATGGTGTCCACTTCCGGCCAGTTACTAAGGGCGGCACAACAGCACTGATGGTCTTGTCTCTAGAGTCCCTCAGTGTCATCTGGAGTCTTACTTTAGAACACTTGTATTCCTCTGTTAGACTAGTGAGCGGTAGTTCCAGGACCCCTTTGCCATATAGACCGATGTTAGTTAGACATCGTGGGACCCAGAGTCATTTCTTCGCGTATGAAGTTATGGTTCGATCCATCTTCTCCACAGTTGTTATTGGGGCTTCATAAATGGTCAGTGGCCACATTGTCCGAGGAAGGAGTCCAAACTGTAGGCACCAGAGCTTCAGTTTCCCAGGCAGTAGGGTCTGATTGATGTTCTCCAGGCCGTTGACAATTTCTTGCCTTAGTTGTTGCACCTGCTCTTTGTCCTTGAGACTTGCGTTGTACCATCTGCTCCGGCTTTTAACTGGCTGCTCAGACACTGTTGTTATTGGGTCGTCACTGATGCAGAACCTTGTGTCTCTAAGCACCCCCTTGACTATGGAGATGCTTCAAGATTTACTTGGTTTGATTTTCATTCGGGCCCACTTGATGTTCTCCTGCAGCTTTCCAAGTAGCCGCTTGGTGCATGTTGCAGTAGTGGTTAGTGTTGTCATGTCGTCCATGTATGCCCTGATGGGTGGCAGACGGAGCCCAGTCCTGGTTCGTTCACCGCCCACCACTCATTTTGAGGCCCTGATGATGACTTCCATGGCCATTGTAAAGGCCAAGGGTGAGACTGTGCAGCCTGCCATGATGCCTACTTCCAAGCGCTGCTATGTTGTACTGAAGTCAGCTGTTGTGAAGCACAGCTGCAGGTCTTGGAAATAGCTCTTGACCAGTGTGGTGATGAGCTCTGGCACATTGAAAAAGGCAAAAGATTCCCAAAGGAGTTCATGGGGAACTGAACCAAATGCATTGGCCAGATTGAGGAAGATCACATGTAGGTCTCTCTTGTCCTTCTTAGCTGCTTGGATCTGGTGCCAGATCATGCTTGTATGCTCCAAGCAGCCCGAAAATCCTGGAATTCCTGCTTTCTGTACAGATGTATCAATGTACTTGTTTGTTACCAAATAGGTGAACAGCCTTTGTGATACAATGCTGAAAAAGGTTTTTCCCTCGACGTTGAGGAGACATATTGGCCGGAATTGGCTGATGTCTGACGCATCCTTTTCTTTAGGTATTAGCACGCCGCTGGCCCTTCGCCACGCCTGGGGTATTGTTTGCTTCTTCCACACCACCCTCATGAGCTTCCATAGAAAGCGTAACACATCCGGTGCGTTCTTGTAGAGCTTGTATGGTACTCCATTTGGCCCCGGAGCTGATGCTGCTCTTGCTCGCCGGTCAGTGTTCTCTACCTCTTTCCAGCTCGGAGGGCTGGTGTCCTGGTTGAATTCAGGTGGTTGAATAGGCGGGATGTCATGTGGGATGACTAACTGCTCATGCCTTTTCGTGTCTTGGTGGGCCTTTTCCAGGTGTTCATCCAATTCCCGTTTTGATGTTTTCAAAGTTCCACTTTTTTCCTTTGCGAAGAGGTCTTTGATGAACTTGAAAGGGTCTTTGTAGAACCGTGTTCTTGTGTGTTCTTTCTTCTTGCGAAGTTTCCTCAAGTTCTCTGCTTTTCGCAAGGTTGCCAATCGGCTCTTGATGTCCTCTTGGAGTAGCACGAGACCTTCTCTCTCTGCGTCAGTTGCTTTTTTCCATTGCTTTTTCAACTCTCCTCTCTCTGATTAGCCTCTCGATCTCCTGCTGCCTCCTGGACTTGATTGGTGTTGGTAATTTTTTTCCACCTCCCCCTTTACTCACCCCAAACCGTTCTTCTCCGTAGCTGTAGATTGTGTAGCCCAACCTTTCAAGCTTTTCCACTGCTGTGCCCGCTTGTTGCTCCAAGATATGTATAAGGTCACTGTTGACCGTCTCCCACTCTTTCTTTTCAACAGCTTTTGGCCATTTCACTCCAGGTTTGTGCCCTTTGATCTTTCCCTCCAATGGAGGTCTTTGTAGTTGTTGCGTGGGCTCCTCCACCGGCATTTCTGTGCTTGTATCACCCTCTTCAGTGACATGGGTGCTGATGCTCTGTGAACTTTGGTTTGAGTCCCGTCGCTGTGCTTCACTCGACTGATTTGACTGGTTGCTTCGTAAGAAGTACTGGTCAATGCGAGGCCCATGTCTCTGCTCTCTCAAGCACTTTTTCTTCCCTTGGTGGATCTTCAAGCCCTTCACTGATGTTATTTTCTCCCAACCACTAATGCACACCTGAAGTTTGTGTCCCGCAGCTGTTGTGGATGTCTCATGTGCTCTGACACTGAATTCACACCAACTATGAAGTATCTGTGTTCCTGTCTCTGACACCATGTTCTGCAAATCTATCCCCAAGTCTCTCTTCCTCTCCCATTCAATAAATGTAGATCACACCTCCCAAGCAACCATTTGGTTACTTGAAGTTAGACAAATGCATTATTAAAGATGTATAGAAATGCAGGTGGTTGTTTTGGACATTGTGTTTAACAACAGAAATCCTACTTACAATTTATATCTTATTGAGAACGTAACTTGAGAAAGATTTGCCTGCTACCAAATATTATTGAGTAATAAAAAGCATTGACATATGTCAGGGTCATCAGAATTCTGTTAATGAGAGGTAGGTATGTTGCAAAACTTACCTTCAGTGGTGCTGCAGTTCTGTCGCTGCCCTTGTGCGCGACTTTGGCGCCTTTGAGACGGGGTGGGTTTAAAACACGATTTTCTCTAGGCTATTGAAATCGAGGTTGTTCAACCTGCTTAGTTGCTGACGAAAAATCGTTGCAACATTCGTTCGCTGCAGCTATTTTTAAACTAAATCGGGTTATTTAATTGTTATAGTAGATTAAAAATCATCCTCTAAAGCTGCGAACACCGTCAATGGGATGGATCTTATGTAGGGGATAAGGCAATGTTTATTTTTACATTAAAAAGTGCTTCTTAAGATCCCTTTATTCAACATTTTAAGTTACGAGTACGTGACTTGGGGGCCCATTCAAACCCGCAGTATCTTTCATGCCGCATATGGGCTTCAAATCCACCGCAATGGCAACGTTCCAAACCATCGCGTTCCAGAAAAACCCACTCGCAAACCGATTTAAAAGGCCATTAATTTACAGCAATTGAACATTTCTTCCATTGGGCCTATAAATTAATGACAATGAGATTTAAAAATCATGTTTTATTGTGAATTATTGTGTGAATGTTGTTTGGACACTTAGGCTATTTAAAAATGTTAATCTTTTCTTAAGAAATGGATAGATGTTTAGATCTTGTAATTGAATTTTCGAATTAGCTACAATTGGGTAACTAACTAATTATATGCTTTAATTTCAGGTCATCCAAGTAAGATTGTTTAATATTTGTTTCAGAATGCTTCAATCTATAATAACTGAACATTTCTTTCAGTTCT
The DNA here is from genome assembly GCF_028641065.1 of Leucoraja erinaceus. Classification (NCBI taxonomy): domain Eukaryota; kingdom Metazoa; phylum Chordata; class Chondrichthyes; order Rajiformes; family Rajidae; genus Leucoraja; species Leucoraja erinaceus. The sequence goes on along the minus strand of NC_073381.1, from coordinate 23,363,477 downwards.
CTTAATTTTTAATAAAGTTATGGCCATTTGACTGTCCTTGATCACAACTTTTGTGTTAAGTCAATGGAAAATCAATAGGGAACAACATGCTAATTTCCGAGTATGAAAATGGCCATAACTTTTTTTAATACTGAAGATATGAAAGTGAATTAGGTGTCAAATTAAACTTCTTTTTATGCTTTATCTGATGGGATAAATTGCAGACTTGATTTTTTAAATCTCAAAATGTTGTAACATTGTAACATTGCTATGAGAGGGGGTCAGCTTTAGGAACCATTTGCTGAAGAAAAAAAACTGAAGTGCCTTTGCTGGTCACGCTCCTTTTCGAAGGTGCCATCCATTTAATTAATGAGCAGGAAATGCCAGGCTATACAAAAAATGCATTAGGGAGCAACAGCTCAAGTAGTAAAATGAAGAGCTGGCTCACCAGTACCGATGGAAGAGGCATGTTTCAACCCAGTAGATTTACTGATTGATTTTCCACAAGGCCCGATTACTGAAGATGGAAACAAAATGCTAGACATGGTATTGTGGCATTGTCATTAAGGGCTAACAAATCATTTATTGCAAGTACATTGCTGACTCGCAGTTCAGTTGATTTACATCTTAGAATTATAGTTGTGGCCTCTCCCTCGCAATCTTCCAGTCACTGACTCTGGTCCAGGCATCTGGGGTTTGGTAGTCCTGCCTCCCCAGGAAGGGGCGTTAACTTCATCATTGACAGGCAAGAGGACCAATCAGCTGATCTCAAGAATTTTTAAACACTCATAACTTTTTTTTCTTTCTCATCGATTGGAAAACTCCTTGGGGCTGCTTCAGCAGAGGAGGACTGAGTAAGATGGCCAAAAATCATAGCGATATATGGTAGCATTTTATTTCTAAAACCAATATGGAGCGGAGACAATAAGTGGTCAAGATGAGACTTTTGGTTATATAGATGTTACTGTGTGGTGTATCGAAAAACGGTGCCATGGAATTTATAGGGACACCATTCTTTGCAAACAAAATAAGATTATTTGAATGCATATATGGTATAAATGTTATTTCTGGACAAATTGGAAAGGCCAGGACACTGAAATTGAGTAAAGGCTTCTGGGCTGCTAGGCCATTTGGTCAATTTAAATGTGCCTTCTGTAGAAATGGGACAAGCTGCAGAATGGTGCCAGTTTGTCTGGAGACTAGAAAAAGGCCGCAGGAAGAGAATGGAACATCTGCAGATCCTGACAATTAGGTGCAAATTGCATGGAATGGATTGGATGAATGCAAACCAGACATACACATTGTACATATTGTTGCAAAGCTTTACTTTGCTAGATGTTGCTAGGTTGATTGGATTAAGTATTGAGCCTTGTCTGGGTTTCATGAATATCAAGGCACATGTTGTGATGTTTGCTTCCTTTCAGAAGCTCCGCTTGAATACATTGTATTAGTCACTGTATTATTGGGTTGGGGAAATGTCTCTCATGTGGTAGCTGTGTGGAATGAGCTCTTTACTCAGAGAGGGTAGCTGTGTGGAATGAGCTTCCAGTGAAGGTGGTGGAGGCAGGTTCGTTTTTACAGCAGGGGAAATAAATTGGATAGTTATATGGATGGCAAGGGACTGGAGGGTTATGGTCTGAGCGCAGGTATATGGGACTAGGGGAGATTATGTGTTCGGCACGGACTAGAAGGGTCGAGATGGCCTGTTTCCGTGCTGTAATTGTCCGGTGCTGGGTTAATCAATATCTGTTATTGGACTGTAAAGATGCCATCAACATGTTGTTCGGCCCCTCGAGGTTTGGGGACTTATAAAAGGCCGCTCCCACGAGGTCCTGTGTCGGTCTTCTGGGAGAACGCTCGGGGTGACTCTGCTTGAATGAGGCTAAAGAGGGCTTTGCCAGACAGATACGAGGATCTAACCCGTGGTAATTAGGTATAGTAATGGGAACTGTAATTGTGTTTTGTGAAAATAAAGATTAGTTGCACAAGTGCTTGACTCAGTGATTTTTGACTGAAACTAGACTGTGGGAAGCTTAGAATGAGCTATTTACATAGATAGTAAGCTATTCATCTCCAGCGATCATTAGCAGATGAGGAATCTTCCCACTGTCAGTAGTCTGGGCAAGGAGATTAAAATCTTCTGCTGCAAATACATTGCTTGCCTTGGGCAAGGATGGATAAATCCTTAAGAGATGTAATAGTCTCGCAGGTAGAAATTAGAAATAATAAACTGAAGTACATAAATTAAGAAATACCCAGATGTGATTAGCCCCAGCTGATAAATATCATATTCAATGCCTGAAGCTCAAAGGCATCATTGGCTTTTTTGTCTGGACAATAATAAGCTTTGATTTCTTTAAGATGGATACAGGTTCCGTATCCAGCTTTCCTCATTACTCAGCCACATACAAAATTGCATTGTATGTATGCAGAAATGTTTGCACATCCTGTATAAGTGGGGCCAAGAGTTGAATGAGTATTCAGAAAAGCTTTGTTTGTAAATTGAATGCAGTATTTTAGAGGAATAAGGAACAAAGTGATCATTAAATTGCAGTAAGTATCTAAACCGTTAGTCATTGTTTGCAAACATTTAAATAAACTTAGAAGCAAGGTTTTAGACATCTGTTGGAATGCTGCCATTTATCGATCCAAGCATGTTTTTTACAATAAATGCGTGATTTATCTTGTCGATGAAGCAATGCACAGGGTGATTCCAAAAGAATGCCAAATAAAAAAAGAACTGATGAATAAGAATACAAAAGAACTGAGAAATAGTATAGAGAAGGACTGTAATGTTCAATGCGACAATAGGCCCAGATGTTTACAACACATCCAAGTCCAGAGGTCGAAACGCCTGGTTGATCATTTTTGTGAAGAAGCTAAAAGCTGGGATATGCTGTTGTTTTTACAGTGGTGTGGTGATTATACTTCTAGCGGCAAAAATGTTGATCTGGAAAATCTTGTATTAATACCAACGCCACTAATCGTCAACGCTCAAATCCCAGAAGAAGTTAACAATGAATATCATAATTGTTGCAGTTATTTATAAGAGATAAGATAAGATACATTTATTGTCATTTGGACCCCTTGAGGTCCAAACGAAATGCCGTTTCTGCAGCCATACATACAAACACATAGACCCGAGACACAACATAATTTACATAAACATCGCTGTGATGGAAGGCCAAATAAACTTATTTCTCCACTGCACTCTCCCCCCCCCCCCCCCCCCCCCCCCCCCCTTTGTTTGTCAAAGTCAAAGCCCCCCCGCTGGCGAGGCGATTGTCCCGCGGCCATTAAAGGCACGCCGGGTGGTGCGAGGTCGCACACCGGGTCTTGGTGTTAGAGCCCCCGGCGTGCGCTCGCAGAGTCCCGCGGCCATTCCAAGCCGCGCGGGGCAGTGGTGTCAGGCCCCGCTCCAGGAGCTCCTCGACTCCGCAACTCGGGCGGGGGAAGTCGCCGTTGCGAGAGCCCTGAAAAGCGGTCTCCCTCCAGGGAGCCGCGGGCTCCCGGTGCCGCCGTCCACAGACCTGTTGTTGGAGCCTCCGACTCTCCGGTCGGGCGCATTGTGCAGCAGCAGCAGCAGCGCTCCTCCACCGCTCCACCCAAGTCCGGACTCGGCCGAAACCGCGACGGCGATCATTTTTTGTGAGCACCAGAGTCCCCGGCTTCTTCAGTTGTAGGCCGCAGTGGTTGCGGCCCCATTATACTTCTAGCGATGAGAAAAGGTCGGGTCTCCAGTGCAGGGAGAGATTTAAAAAGTTTCCCCCCCCCTCCCACCCCCCCCAATCACACACGCCAAAAAAAATAACAAAAACTACATTAAAAACACAACAGAAAATAATAAAACGCGGACAGACTGCAGAGGCCGCTGCTGGCCAGAGCCGCGCCGCCCACCGGATTTCGCAACAGTCCAGTCTGCTTGTAAATCTGTTCTCCTTCCATAATAAGATTTTGTTGTTTTTTGGCCTTTTCCACGTACGTTTCCAAACCACATTCTTCAACCCTTTGGCACATTGCACTGTATTATCACCAGTAAGTGTAGGAGGGAACTGCAGGTGCTGATTTACAGTGCATTCAGAAAGTATTCAGACCCCTTCACCCCAGAAAGTATTCCACATTTTGTTACGTTACAGCCTTATTCTAAAATGGATTAAATTCTTTTTTTTTTTTTTTTTTTTATCAGCAATGTACACACAATAGCCCACAATAAAAAAGTGAAAACAGGTATTTAGAAATTTTTGCAAAATAATTAAAAATAAATAACTGAAATATCACATTTACATAAGTATTCAGACCCTTTACTCAGTACTTTAAGGCACCTTTGGCAGTGATTACAACCTTGGGTATCTTGGGTATCACGCTACAAGCTTGGCACACCTGTATTTGGGTAATTTCTCCCATTCTTCTCTGCAGGTCCTCTCAAGCTCCGTCAGGTTGGATGGGGAGCGTCGATGCACAGCTATTTTCAGATCCCTCCAGAGATGTTCGATCGGGTTCAAGTCTGGGCTCTGGCCAGGCCACTTACGGACATTCACAGACTTGTCACAAAGCCACTCTTGCGTTGTCTTGGACTTGAGCTTTAGGTCGTTGTCCTGCTGGAAGGTGAATGGCTGCCTCAGTCTGAGGTCCTGAACGCTCTGGAGCAGGTTTTCATCAAGGATCTCTCTATACTTTGCTCCATTCATCTTTACCTCGATCCTGACTGGTCTCCCAGTTCCTACCGCTGAAAAACATCCCTACAGCATGATGTTGCCACCACAATGCTTCACCGTAGATATGGTATTGGCCAGGTGATGAGTGGTGCCTGGTTTCCTCAAGATGCGATACTTGGCATTCAGGCCAAAGAGTTCAATCTTGGTTTCATCAGGCCAGGGAATCTTGTTTAGGTGCCGTTTGGCAAACTCCAAGCGGGCTGTCATGTGCCTTTAACTGAGGAGTGGCTTCTGTCTGGCCACTCTACAATAAAGGCCTGATTGGTGGAGTACTGCAGATATATTTGTCTTCTGGAAGTTTCTCCCATCTCCACAGAGGAACTCTGGAGCTCTGTCAGAGAGACCATCGGGTTCTTGGTCACCTCCCTGAATATGTTAGTAAATCTCTATCCTAAAGCTCTTCTCCCCCGATTGCTCAGTTTGGCCAGACTCTATGAAGAGTCCTGGTGGTTTCAAAGTTCTATTTAAGAATGACGGAGGTCACTGTGCTCTTCGGGACCTGCAATGCTCCAAAAAATGTTTTCCCCAGATCTGTGTCTCAACACAATTCCGTCTCGGAGGTATACAGACAATTCCTTCATCTTCATGGCTTGTTTTTTGCTCTGACATGCATTGTCAATGGTGGGACCTTATATAGACAGGTGTGTGCCTTTCCAAATCATGTACAATCAATGTAATTTACAACTTGTGGACTCCTATCAAGTTGTAGAAACATCTCAAGGATAATCAATGGAAACACGATGCACCAAAGCTCAATTTTGAGAGTCACAGCAAAGGGTCTGAATACTTCGTAAACGTGATATTTCAGTTATTTATTTTTCATTATCTTGCAATAATTACTAAACAGCTGTTTTCACTTTTATATTATGAGGTATTGTGCGTAGATTGATGATTTAAAAAAAATGACGCACCAATTTTAGAATAAGGCTGTAATGTAACAAAATGTGGAAAAAGTGAAGGGGTCTGAATACTTTCACAATGCACTGCAAAAGATGGATGCAAAATACTGTAGTAACTCAGCGCGACAGGCAACATCTCTGGAGAAAGGGAATAGGTGACATTTTGGGTCGGAACCTTACTTCAGACTGAAGGTTTCCGACCTCAAACGCCGCTTATTCCTTTCCTCTAGAAATGCTGAGTTACTCTAGCATTTTGACATTTCACTTCAAGTCAATTAATTTCAAGGGCAGCCCAAACAACTCATGGGATTGTCATTTCATTTCCAATTTTGCATTGCAGTTTCAAGCACAGGCAGGGAAGGCCAAACACTTGCCCAAGCAGTTGTCCCCACGTGCCTTAAAACCACTTCCATTGTGCCGGTGCCAAAATATTCCACTGCGGCAAGCCTCAACGACTTCCACCTAGTTGCACTTACTCCCATCATCACCAAGTGCTTCGAGAGGTTGGGCCTGGCCCACCTCAAAGGCTGCCTACCTCCCACACTGGACCCCTATCAGTTCACCTACCACAAGAACAGGAGTACTGAGGATGCCATCTCAACGGCACTTCACTCCACCCTCTCCCACCTCATCAACAGAGACATCTACGTAAGAATGCTGTTCATCGATTATAGTTCAGCATTCAACACCATTATACCCTCCAAACTGATCACCAAACTCAGCGACCTGGGCATTGATCCCTCCCTCTGCAACTGGATATTGGACTTTCTAACCAACAGACCCCAGTCTGTTAGGTTAGATAAGCACACCTCTTCAACCCTCACCCTGAACACTGGCGTTCCACAGGGCTGTGTGCTGAGCCCCCTCCTCTACTCCCTCTTCACCTACAACTGCACACCTGTACATGGTACTAACACCATCATCAAGTATGCAGATGATACAACGGTGATTGGCCTCATCAGCAACAACGATGAGTCGGCCTATAGGGAGGAGGTCCAGCTCCTAGCAGCATGGTGCGCTGACAACAACCTGGCCCTTAACTCCAAAAAGACCAAGCAGCTCATTGTATACTTCAGAAGGTCTAGGGGCAGCACGCATACCCCCATCCATATTAACGGGACGGAGGTGGAACGAGTTTCCAGCTTCAGGTTTCTGGGGGTCAACATCTCCAATGACCTCTCTTGGACCCACAATACTTCAACTCTGGTCAAGAAGGCTCACCAGCGTCTCTTCTTCCTGAGGAGACTAAAGAAGGTTCATCTGTCTCCTCAGATTCTGGTAAATTCTACCGCTGCACCATCGAGAGCATCCTTACCAACTGTATCACAGTATGGTATGGCAACTGCTCTGTCTCGGAACGGAAAGCACTTCAGAGGGTGGTGAAAATTGCCCAACACATCACCGGTTCCTCACTCCCCTCCATTGAGTCTGTCCAAAGCAAGCGCTGTCTGCGAAGGGTGCGCAGCATCGCCAAGGACTGCTCTCACCCCAGCCACAGTCTGTTTACCCTCCTACCATCCGGGAGGCGCTACAGGTATCTCTGTAGCCGGACCAGCAGGTCCAGGAACAGCTTACTCCCTGCGTCTGTTACATTACTTAACTCTGTACCTCGGTGATTGACAGTCATCCTCCAAATTGCACTACTACGACTGTATGTACGTATACATATTTATTGCTCATATTCTATGTTCGCTCTAATGGGGAGATGCTAACTGCATTTCATTGTCCCTGTACTGTATACTGCACAACGACAATAAAGTTTGAATCTAAATTCATGGCATTGTCATTAAGTGCTAACAAATCATTTATTGCAAGTACATTGCAGACTCACAGCTCAGTTGAATTAACAGCTTAGAATCACAGTTGTGGCCTCTCCCTTGCGATCTTCCAGAGTGGTTGATTCGCATCCAGGCATCCGGGGTTTTGTAGTCTTGCCCACCCTCCCGGAAGGGGCTTTACTTTCATCACGGTGATTGACAGGTGAGACGACCATTCAGCTCGTCTCAAGATTTTTTTTAAAAATCTATAAACACTCAACTTTTTTATTTTTCATCAATAGGAACAATCCTTGGGGCTGCCTGAGGACTGAATAAGATGGCCAAAAATCATAGGAATATATGGTAACTTTTTTTCTGAAATCAATATACAGCACAGACAGGAAGTGGTCAAGATGAGACTTTTAGTTATATAGATATCTCAGTACAAGATCCAACCAACTCTAGATAATGGTAAAATGCACCTAAATTGATGCACGATGATCTTATTCAAAAGAACTAGAACTGAAATATGACTACAGTAAAATGGATTAATTGTTCCTTTTAAGCAAAAATCCTGCCCTAAAAAATGAGTGCATGGGTCCGATGTTTCAGAAAACCATCCAGATCATTAACAGACCCATTCTTAGTCATGTGTGTGACCAAAAATATGAAAAACGGTGGAATATATCTCTTCTAATTCTGAAAGCATTACAGGTATATTGTTTAGTACTGCATATACGATTCATATTTTTTGGATTATCATGTGAAAATTTTATATGTTATGCCGACAATGTTTGTTTAGGGCAAGAGGTAAAATATGTCCAGTCACGTGAGTGACACTACACAGAAGCATTTAACAATCTCTTAACTTTAGAAAGCTAGAATATTCATATCTTTAGCAGACACGCATTATAGCTCTCTTGCTAGGAAAATAGCAATGAATAAGATTAATCTCTTACAATAATTGTTTTAATGTACTACTTCGTAATGACATCTCCTCACGCCTGTGCCGTTTTGGTTCACTTTCCAAAGAATGGACCATATATTGCTGAAAATATACTCAACTCAATATCTTCAAATTAAATAAATTTTACAGTCATTTCAAACCATATAATCATTTTCCAGAAGACAAACACAAATACTGCTCTGATGAGTGTTTTTTTATTGGTCATAAACTTATCTTCTGGTCTTTTCATGTAATGACTAATCTATGCACAGAAAATTCTGCTGAATTTCAGGTAATTAATCATAATGATTTTATTTTCACTTTAACACTTTTAATGCAAGGAGATTATATATTTGAGGAAATTAGTCATTTTCATTGTTATTTCACATTTATTTCTCCATGGCCTTTTTTTGCTCTCAGACTCAAATCACCCCATTCACATGCCATCACTGGAGGTACTGCCACATATTCTTACTCCTAGTAGTAAGTAAGTAAATTTCATTTATATAGCACGTTTAAATCAACTCACGTTGAAACCAAAGTGCTTTACATAGAATAAATAATTAAGTTCCGTACATCCATAGAAAATAATTAAAAGTGACACAACACATTATAGAATTCAACATGAACGTCCTCCCACAGCAGAATCAAATGTTTCCACTGTGGGGAAAGGCATCAGAAAGTTAAGTCCTTTTCCTCTGTGATCACCCGAGATCGGGGCCTGTTTGTGGCCTCCGCAGCCAGTCCTAACTCCATCTACTGGATTCTTCCATTATCATACTTTAATATTACTTTTCACCAGGGGCGGAAATCTTCCATCGCACCGCGGTCAAATTGCTGCGTTGAAGCAATCGGGGCTCCTGATGTTGAAGCCCCCGCCGGGCGATGGAAGATCCCATGGCCGGCTATAGCCATGCCAGGCGATGAAAGGCCCCACGAACTAGCCAATTGAAGCCCCACGATTTGGGGTGGATGAAGTTGCCCCTTGCTGGAGTTTGGAGTCGATCACCAACCAGGTCAGCTCCCGATGTTACCGTCCACAGGGCCCACGGCCGACGCCTTGCATGTGTGTGTGTGTGTGGTGTGTGCGCGGCTGCCAAGAGACTGTGCCCCCCCCCCCCCCCCATGATTTGATATTGATTTCCGCCCCTGCTTTGCACCACAATCTTGCTGAATCTGTCTTTTCCACACATTGCTGTATTTATTGTTGTGTTATTACTGTATGTATACCTTTTACTCTATCTTTATATGAACAAGGAATTTTAATGAAAGTTTACCAATCCAAAATATTTCCTTGACTAACCTGCTGCGTGATTTCTACTGTACTGTTTGAGTTGCAGCATTTATTTTACCTTTGGAAAACGAAACATATCTCAATATTGAAGTGATTAAATGATAATGATATCTTCTACTGCTGATGGTGGTTTCTGCTGAACATATTTTTTGATGATGAAACATATGTATGGCAATTGTATTTTTGCCCACTGATTAAATTGCCCGAGAAACAAGGAAAGCATCTGCGGACCACATGTTATTCTGCCAAGGAATTATGGTTTGCCCAAATCTAGTTGAGCAAAATTTCCAGATATTTAAAAAATGTCTAGATTTATATTATATACCATCAATATTTTGTTTTCTTATGTTTAGATTGTTCAAGTTTGAATCATTTGCTTCATCAGCTTTATTGCCCTTCCACAAAGACCTTGCTGGATATTTAATGCAGTTGATAACCTGCTATATTCAAATGTACAAATAGTTTCTGATTGATTAAAAAAATGAAATCACATGTTAACTGCTAACTTATGTCCTTTAATATCACTGCATTCAACACAATTTATTTCACCAATGTGCATCTATTAAATTAATACACACATGTAGAAGATCCATTAATTAATGGCACCAATATAACACATAGTATGCCGAAATCATAAAATGGCCAAAATATTAATTATTTGATCAAAAATGCTGATGGCTGTTTTTTTTTTTTAAATAAACACTGACATTTGATTTCATTCTTTAGCAGGACTTGCTGCTTATTCTTCCAGAAATCTTCAGTTTAAGAAAATTATTTTTTTTAACAACTATTTGCACAATGGTACAAAAGATCAGAAAGGTACAATCCAAATAAATGTGCAGTCATTCCAACAAATAAGTGAACACTGATAAATTAGAATAGAATTAACACTTACCTGACAAAGTAAAAAAACAATGGAAAAGAGGAGGTGACAATTACAAAATTAAGTATACATTTATAGATTTCCATTTAACGACCTGTAATTGGAGGTAATGAGGTGCATAATTAACTGAAGTGTAGCAAAGCCATTTTCCTTTTTCTGATGAAGATAGACACAAAATGCTGGAGCCTCAGCTGGACAGGCAGCATCTCTGGAGAGAAGGAATGGCGACTTCTCCCACACTTCAGACTGAGAGTAGGGATAGGGAAATTAATTCTCGACCCAAAACACCCCATTCCTTCTCTCCAGAAATGTTGCCCGTCCCGCTGAGTTACTCCAGCATTGTGTCTACCTTCAATTTAAACCAACATCTGCAGTTCTTTCCTACACATAATAGAAAATATGATGAGTTGCAAGGCTGAAAATGTACCTTAACTCAATCTGATGTACAATGTAATTTTTGAAATTTCCATATGTTGATAAATTTAAAAAATAAATAAATAAAAACAATTTGTCCCCCAAAATGTATCCAAATGCAGTCAATATTAGTTGCTTTGCTACAGTATAATGCTATGTTACTCAGGTTATTACTGCTTACCGTGATACTCAGCCAAACCAACCCTATCCATCAAAACTGATTGATGTTCATCCATTCGTTCACAGAATATTTAGATGCAATTGTTGACGAGTTTGACATGAACAAAATGTACACTTGCCCAGTCATTGTCTGAAGATCACCTCTCAATGCAATTGAGCCATTATATCAGAATATTGCCTTTCATTCATTTGAGAACCCGAGAGGCTCCTGATCCAATTATCTATTTCACACTTCCTTCATGGGGTGCTGCCATGTACTTAAACTTAACTTTACCTCATTTGGATAATCCGTTATTTAGATTTTGTAGCACTACTTCAGATTGTACTACAATCTTTGCACTATGCTGCTATTTTTTACTTGTTTATCATCACTATATGTATCCAGTTTACCCTGTGGGCCTCATGCGAATAAGGATTTTCATGCAACCTGGTATAAATGATAAGCTAATCTGAAATGGCCGACTTCTCTTCCTAAATGTGAAGTAAACCTTATAAAGAGGGTACTAACTATCAATGACTCTTGCAGAAAAAACATGGGGAAAGGAATCTTTAATTAGCGGTTCAAACTAAAATTGATTTTTGACTAGAATATCAGTTAACTATTACACTCACTTGCCAATTGTCTTAAAGTGAATTGAATGTCAGGAAGTACAGAGACAACGAAATGTATAAGTATTTAATACTTGAATGCTTATTGAGTATTATCAATTAAAGTTGAATTTCTGCTCTACATTTAAGATTAATAATAAAACCATAAATATGTTCTACAACAGTTCCAAGTAGTAAATACATTGTGCAATTCCAGTCTCTCATTTAATCTTGGTTTGAGGTAACAGACATTTTAAGGTCTTGGCACAAGCTGCTATGAATGTTTATTGAAAGAGAGGAAAATCATCCATACATAGTCATTGTAGTCATTAAGATGTAACAACCAATTTAAATTAACTCTGATTAAATTACCGACTTCTAGGACAACAGCCAATAAAAACTCACTTGTATTTTGGACAAGAAATTGACAAAGTTTCACTTTGAACACGAGTATAAAGTGCTTGTTAATTAATTTGGGAGGAAGTCGCCTCATTTGGAAGATTGGGTCTCAATAAGAGTAGTTTAAGATTTGATGAGGAAATAGTGTTGGTTGAACCAGAGTGTCAAGAAAAACTGGTGGGTGTTCACTCGGTTCATTAATTCCGTTTGTGTTATTTCACCTCAAATACAATTAGCATAATATATTTGATCAAATTGAAAATTAGTTCTCAACACAAACAAAATATGCCTTCAATTAAATCCAACAAATTACAATTGGATACTGAACTGATCATCAACAGAACAAGAACCGGAGGTTGACAAATTTCCTCTTCTAGAAAGTTTGAAAAAGGAGGAAAAGTAGGCAATTACAAAATCTGAAATATAAGCCACAAGTTCAATGGAAATATGAAGACATTCTAGTGTAAACATGAAGCATTGACATGAAGTTGATACTTGCAGCATACAAGTACATAATAAAGGCCCACATGAATACTAACATACATTATAAATACCAAATTCCTTTATAGCATCAAGATAAATAATGCTGCATTATACTTGTTTGTATCAAAGATTTTTTCCAATATCAATCATTAACGAAATGGCTTAATTTTAAAATGGGATGTTCTAATCAAAACACAAAATAGAGTGGAATATCTTACTAACATCCATCAAAGTGAAATAATCACACTACAAACCAACACTAAAATAATTCCTAAATTTGGCAATGGAAATTTGCATTTGGGCGAGACAAAACAACCAGCATGAAAAATAAAGACCTTTCATTCCCCATGACATGACACTGTTTAAATAGCCTCCAAATGCTCACATAACATTGCCGAGCTGAAAAAGTGCATTCACAATGTGCAAAATCCATTCACACTTCAACTTACTGCAACTTCTAATTCGCTCAGATCCATGTGCAATCTGGATAAATGTCATCAATAGCATGTGGAGTGTGTTTAGGGGTCTTCCACAAATCTGGGTGATGTTCTCAGCTGGGTGGACTGCAGAATACAAAGTAACAGTGAGAGGCTTATAAAGCAGAGGAGATAGTATATTTAGCAAAAAACAACATGCACCAGAATCACAAAGGAATCAATGCATACATCAGTACCCTTCCAAAAATGTTAGTATATTCTCCAAGTAAGCCATATTTCAAAGGTGTTTCTGTTATCAATAGTGGAGAATTCAATTTTCATGAAGTGAATAAAGATATGTCTGCAGCAGCGATCAGTTCAGCTAGTATATTTAAACCAACATGATTATAGCAACATTTTACACGTTATTCACGGTGGAAAAGAATAGGGGCAAAGGTATACTCCAAGCTATGAAAAGTAATCAATGCCAAGAAATTGGATTTCATATTGTTTTGGTGAACAGAACAGGCGGTGTAGTTAATCATGACAAAAATCTTAGAATCACCCAAAAACACATCTTCCCGTAGCCAACCCATTCCACATCTCAGAGACCACTCTCTCCGCAACTTCTTGGTTCACTGTCCTATCTCCAGAAAATTTGGCTTGCCACCTCAGGAGATGCACCATCTCTTTCACTTCCATCAGGGACCTAGCAGCCTTCCCAGGTGAGATAGATGATTACGTGCACCTCTTCCACCCTCATCTACTATATGCATTGGTCCTCATGGGGCCTCATTTACATCGGCAAGTCCAAGTGTAGACCAGGAGACCGTTTTGCCACACAATTTCTCTCTGTCCACCAAGGCTTCCTGGAGCTCCTAGTTGCCAACCATCTTCCCATTTCCATACCTACTGTTCTGCATTTGGCCGCCTCCATTGTTGGAGTGCACCAACATGCAAACTGGAGGACCAACCTCTCATACTCTAGAGAGTAGCTTACAAACAAAATGCTATGAACATTAAATTCTCCAATTTCAAGTAACAATCCCTTACCAAGTCTTTCTTTTGGGTGTGCACTCACCCCATAGAACTTTCCCACCATCTCCAACCACCCCACTTTCTCCTCCTCCTTACACTCATCCCCAAATTTCTCTTTTATCCCTCCTCATTCCTCCCCTCCCTTCTACTCATAATCCCTCCTTTTGACTACATTTTACTCCTCCTCCCTTTTAGCTGACCCTCCTTTGGCTCCTTTCCAATTCTTGCCTTTTACCACTTAGTCCACTCATCTCCCAATCACTCCATCACCTGCACCAACATATCACTTGCCAGACTTTGCCCCACCCCTACCTCTCATTTCCATCTTTCTCTCCCCTATTCCATTTAATCTGAAAAAGGGTCCTGAACCAAAACGCCATCTGTTATGCAAGTCCACATCTGACATGCCTCGCTAGAATTTAGAAGTTTGAGGGGGGATCTTGTAGAAACTTACAAAATTCTTAAGGGGTTGGACAGGCTAGGTGCAGGAAGATTGTTCCCGATGTTGGGGAAGTCCAGAACAAGGGGTCACAGTTTAAGGATAAGGGGGAAATCTTTTAGGACCAAGATGAGGAAAACATTTTTCACACAGAGAGTGGTGAACCTCTAGAATTCTCTGCCACAGAAGGTAGTTGAGGCCAGTTCATTGGCTATATTTAAGAGGGAAGTTAGATGTGGCCCTTGTGGCTAAAGGGATCAGGGGGTATGGAGAGAAGGCAGGTACAGGATACCGAGTTAGATGATCAGCCATGACCATATTGAATGGCGGTGCAGGCTCGAAGGGCCGCATGGCCTACTCTTGCACCTATTTTCTATGTTTCTATGTCAGAGATAAAGATTTAAAGTGATGGAGTAATTCAGTGGGTCAAGCAGCAAGTCTGGAGAATATTGATAGGCGATGTTTCAGATCAGAACCTTTCAGTTTACAGCATCACCTATCCATATTCTCCAGAGATGCAGCCTGACACATTGAGTTACTATAGAACTTTGTGTCTTTTTTGTAAACTAGCATCTGCAGATCCTTGTATTTGATATGTTGGAATCCTTTAAAGGCCTGCTGGTGAAACTCAGGACCGGCATGTTTAAGAAAAAAGGAGAGATAAGGATGGCAAAGGGAACCTTTGATGATCAAGGAGGTGGAAGGATTAAGAGAGCGGAACTAGACAGCAGCTTTGAGGAAGAAAGAGAGGAAAGAACTCATCAAAACGATTAAAAGGGGACAATAAGAGCGATTAAATGGCTTTGGTAAGTCTAATCAAAGAGAATCCCAAACACTTGGATACCCATATTAACAATGAGAATAACCAAGGAGTAGAGTGCCACTCAAGGACAATGGAGGAAAGGAGGGAATTTGCATTTGGCGCCTGGGGATATGGACGAGGCACTAAAATTTGCTTCTGTTTTTTCAAAGGAGAAAGACATTGAGGACTGTGAAATAAGTTTGGACAATATCAATGTGCAAGGGCAGTTTAACATTAGGAAGGTGGTGGTGTTGGGACTCTTGAAGTTGGGTAAATCCCCAGGGCCTGGCAGGATCTATCTTGGGTTATTGAGAGGTGATTGTGGAAGCCTCAATGAGGACCTTTGCTTCGTCTCTAGCCACAGGCGAGGTCCCAGACGATTGGAGAGTAGCCTGTGGCATGCATTTAAGAAGGGAAAGGCTGTGTTCGTTAAAGTAACAAAGTAAATTATAAAGTAAAGTAAATTTAAGAAGTTGGTCATGACACCAGATCAGCAATGAATACACAACAAGGTGAACTCACCCAACAAGCTTCATTTCCAATGACAAACACAAACCTCAAGATTCATCCCAACAGCTTTTTCTCTCTCCGTCTCCCTCCTCTGACTTGACTCTTTGGTTTATCAGGACAAGGATCAGATTAATTGGCCCAGTAAGCATTAATCAGATCCAGCTGTGACTCATTAGTCTGTGCCCCGAATCAGAGCACACCTTCAAGGGGACATGCTGTCACATTTCTAACCTTCCCCCATCCTCTCCTCCACCATTGCCATGCATTTTCACTCTTCTGCTCAGTACTGCGCTCACTAGCAAGCTGCAAATTCAGAGTTTCAACCTGCATCGTGGTTGTTCGGAACAGATCATTGAGGAGCTGCACATTGCTCTGTTTTCCCTCAAGCTCTTCCTCTGAAAGAACAATACAAGTCGCATCGACTCACTCACTCGCCTCCCTCCCCTGCTCCCACCCCACAGATTAATACGGACAAGGTTCAGATTAATTGGTTCAATAATGATGAAACATCCAGCTGTGGCTCGTTTGCCTGTGGCCAGGATCGGAGAGGATCTTAAAGAGAACATATCGTCACAGTAGAGAGAATAGTGGTGGCGCCTGCATGTGTAATTTATGCACAAAGAATTTCACTGTGCTGTTGTATGTGTGACAAATAAAACACTATTGAACTACAGGCCAGTGAGCCTCAAGTCAGCGATAGGGAAACTAATCGAAAAAAAAATCTTCCCGGATATACTCTCACTTGGAAGAGAATGGGTTATTTAGGGACCGTCAACATGGCCTGTAAATTGTGCTGCACGCAGTAAGTCATGTCTTACTAACTTGATCTAATTATTTGAGGTGACAAAAGTGATCGATGAGGGTCGTGTGGTGGATGTTGTCTACATGGATTTTAGTAACACATTTGATAAAATCCCCCATGGTGGGCTGGTACAGAAGATGAAGATGCATAGGATTAAAAGTGACTTGGTCATATGGAGTCAGAACTGGCTTATCAATAGAAGTTAAAGGGTTGTGTTGGAAAGACAATATTCAGGCTAGGGGTCTGTGGTCAATGGAGTTCCGCAGGCACCTGTGGTGGGATCACTGCTGTTTGCAATTATATATCATTCAGATCTTCTTTAAATCTCCTTCCTACCATCTTAAACCCCTATATCAATTTGTTTTGATACCCCTACCATGGAAAAAAGAAAGATAATCTACCCTCTCGAGGCTGCTTGTAATTTTATATACCTCAATCAGGTCGCACAAGGTATCGAAATAGAATTAGGCCATTCAGCACATCATGTCAACTATGCCATTCAATCATGGCTGGTCTCTGCATCCTAATCCTATTTTCCTTCCTTCTCCCCATAACCCTTGACACCCATTCTAATCAAGAATTGGTCTACTCTGTCTTTAAAATGATCCACAGTCCTCTGTGGCAGTGGGTTCCACAGATTAACCACGCTCTGACTGAAGAAGTTCCTCCTCACCTCTTTTCTAAAAGAGTACCTTTTAATTCTGAGGCTATGATATCTGGTCCTGGACTCTCCTACCAGTGGAAATGTCATCCCTCAGCCTCCTTTGCTCCTGGGAAAAGAAGCTCAGCTGATCTAAACTCTCCCCATAATTAAAGTGCTCCAATCCAGGCAACATCACTATGATGCCCTTCCTCACTCTTTCCACATCCTTCCTATAGGGTGGTGCCCAGAACTTTAGAAAATACTCTAAGCATGGTCTGATCAACATTTTGGATGACTACAACATAACCATTCCAAAGCTTATACTCAAAGCCTCGGCCAATGAGGGAAAGTACACCAAATGTATTTTCCACTACTGTTTCCACTTGTGCGCCACTTTCAGCAACATATAAACATGCACCTCAAAGGACCAATTGTACATCGATAGATCCATGACATTTATTCAATATGTCCAAGCAGAATTTCATTTCCTAAGGTACATTACCTGGATCAAATTTAGTCTACCATGGCCACGCCCAACTTTCCCGGTTTGTCCCTCTGTATCCCTAGACAGCCTTCTTTGCTGTCTATGACACCAACAATTTTAATGTAATATGAAAACATACCACTGAAACATCCCCTACATTCTCAGACAGATAGTACTGGAGTAACGTGTTGGGTTGGAACCCTTCTTCAGACTTTTCTGGTTGGGAGGGAGGAGGGTATGTGGGAGCTGGAAGAGAGGAGGAGGGTGAAGAAAGGTGAAAACTGGAAGAGAGGAGCAGACGAAAGCCTAGTGACTGATAGGTGGATACAGGATTAGGAGATATATATCAAGATATAAATATATAGGAGATAGGGAATCGAGATACAATTTCTGGGGTTGGGACCTCGCTTCAGACTTAGAGTTCTCCTCCTGTTTAATAGTTTCTTGTGGCTCCAAGACAATTTATATATTACCTCAAAAAAACCTGTTGTAAGCAATCTTGGCCCATCCAAGCCTCATGCACTAAGGCAATCCCACTCAATGCTGGGAAAGTTTAAACTCTTCACAGCTACAACCTTATTTCCCTTATACATCTCTGCAATTTGCTTACATATCTACACACACACAAAAGTGAAGAGCGCTGTCTGAAATTCACACCTGCGAGCATCGGCTGCACAGCCATAAGTCCTTCTTGAACTCACGGGTGCAGCACTATGGACGAAGGAAATAGGTCCTTGGGCCTGAAACCCTTCTTCTCAAATGAGGGGTGGCAAAGGAAAAAAAGGAGCCAAGCAGCAATTGATAGGGTGGATTGAGTTTCTCCAGCCTACAGCTGCCCTTCGATTTTCCACATCTGCAACTACATAGCAACCCCTACCGGTAGGTCACTGCGAGCCAATCAAAATGCCCGGCCAAAAAGGAGATTGCCTACACCCCTCAACTACCTGTCGACATAGCAAATTGTACTTGTGTGGAAAAGTTTTCAACATGCTGAAACTTTTTCCGCGACCTAGCTGAGGCTACGAGTATTCGGGAACTTCACACGAGCATGAAGGAGAGTTCCAGTGACACCATAGGACCTCCCAGGACCATGGGTCGACCATTCTGCGAGTTTGAAGATCGAAGAAACTCTTCTAAACTCGCAGATTAGGTCGCCCAAGTGGGACAGCCCCTTAAGTATGCAATTGTTGCAGGATAAATGCAAGATGTGCTGCAGTGAAATGCATGCAGACATGCCGAGCAGAATGAACGACTGTGTGCAAGTATTCCTTTCCAGGGAATTCCTCTGCCAATTGCATTTTAAGACTCAGATTTGTGGCTTGAATCATGGTTATTTCCGGAAAACAATTTATATGCAGCAGAAAAATACAATGTGTGTGAATGATGATATTATAAGTACATGTAGTGTAAAACAATATCAATCTCTTTTCAATCTTTTCATAATGTAAAGATATGTATCCATATGGTTGTGTGCAAAACACTGCATTAATATATCGGATGCACGAGAGTATGTTCATATCTGAAAATGGATCTACATAAAACACATATTTTTGAAAGCAAGACATGTATTTGTTTTATTAGTCTCTATGTGTGAGACTAAGAACGATGCAGAGGAATTGTACAATGGAATTTGTCCTTTCCATTGCCTGTAGCTTGAGAATCTTCAACAGGTTATTATAACATTCCTGCTTTAATTAGAGGCTTGATATTTATTGTGCATCAACATATATATTAATGCGGCAGAGGGAAGGAACTTCAATGCACTGAACATTTGTTGTTGCCAACAATAGGTTCTGCTATGGATATTAATAACATTTTTAATACTTTATGGCTGGGCATCACATTTTAGATATTTTTGTTGCAGAGGCAAAGCAATTTCAAAGTGCTCCATAGTTCTGACCTGTGCCTGATCATTTTTTTCCCCTTTAGCAAGTAATAATTGAGTTCTGAATGATCTGCATTTCTTTTCATGTTATCGTAATTAGAATATGTGGCATTCAGGAGACCACTGCACAGCTACGCACCAATATATTGTGCATTGCTACAAACCTACTCATTAACACCGGGTCATCCAGTTTACGTGCTATCAGCAAGGAAGAGAACATCCAAAAAAAATTAAGATGCCTCTTTGAATGGAGGATTGACACAGCTTTAAAATGAAAGGTTCCGACGGATCATATTGATAGATTTTTTTTTAAATGTCTTCCAGCGAGTGACCCAATAACTAGAGGTCACAGATGAATAATAATTAGTAATAGATCCAGAGGTAAGGGGGAGTCAATTTTCCTGGCTCATATTTGTCGGGATTTGAAATGTTCCAGCTGAACATGATGATGGAAATAGTTTCAAATTAATTATGGGAAAGGGTGTTGGATTGCAACAGAATGATGAATTAAAAATGTTAGGAACCAAAAGCAGGATTCAAGTACTAAGCATAAACAGCACAGGCACACAAGGGGTTGAATAAGCTCCTTCCGTGCTGTCAATGTTTGATGAGCACATGACAAGCTCATTTATACAAGCCTATTTGAAATGTCTTGTTTACAAAAAAACCCGCTATGTGACCTGACCCATAATGAGTGCATATCTAAATCCCCCAAGTAATTCATTATCCACCCTTGCATCACACATATCTACTAGTACAGCAGGGGAAGATGCAGTATAATGTCTAACTTCAAATAGCCCTTGCTTTCCCGCTCTCTCCATCCCCTCTCCCTTCCCAGTTCTCCCACCAGTCTTACTGTCTCCGACTACATTCTATTTCAATCCCCTGACATCAGTCTGAAGAAGGGTCTTGACCCAAAATGTCACCCATTCCTTCACTCCAGAGAGGCTGCTTGTCCCGCTGAGCATTACTCCATCATTTTGTGTCTCCCTTCCATTTAAACCAGCATCTGCAGTTCTTTCCTACACAGTATAATGTCATCCCTATTCTGCCCCAGTGAAGTGTTCAGAGTCTTCCTGCACCAGGGTCGTACCAGAGTCTCTGGCACAGTAGTAGAGTTGCTGCCTTGCAGCGCCAGAGACTCTGGTACGATCCAGACTATGGGTGCTGTCTGAACGGAGTTTGTACATTTTCCCTGTGACCACATGGGTTTTCTCCAAGTGCTCCGGTTTCCTTCCACACTCCAAAGACGTACAGGTTTGTAGGCTTTAGTTTAGTTTTGTTTAGTTTCACATGTACTGTGGTACAGTGAAAAGCTTTTGTTGTGTGCTATCCAGTCAGCAGAATGACACTGCATAATTACAAACAAGCTATCAATGTATAGATACTGTACATAAGGGAATAACGTTTAATGCAAGGAAAGCCAGAAAAGTCTGATCAAGGAGAGTTCCAGGGTCACCAGAGAGGTAGATAGAAGTTCAGCATTCCTCTCTGGTTGTGGTTAGATTATTCTGTTGCCTGATAACCTCCACATCTATGCCTCTCAGAATTGTATCTACTTCTACCTTCTAAGCTTTATGGTAAACCTCCTCTCCAAAGCTTCTACATCTTTCCTGTAATGGGTCAACCAGAAATGCACGCAATACTGCTAATCAACGATCCTTTAGAGATGCTTCATGACTTCCAAATTCTTATATGGGAGAAAACCCATGTGGTCACAGGGAAAATCTTTAAACTCAAATCCTACACACCTGGGACAATTTCCCATTTTTACTGAAACCAAATAAAAGCCGTCTCCCAACCGGACACCATGGATGAACCGTGAGGTACATGCACAGGTTAAGGCTAGATCCGCTGCATACAAGTCAAACAATCCCAAACGGTATGAGAAAGCCCACTATGATCTCCGTAAAGCCATCGAGGCTGTCAAGAGACAATACCAGGACAGACTTGAGTCCCAGTGTAATCACTCAGACACACGGAGAATGTGGCAAGGTCTGAATAAGATAACTGGCTGCAAAGCAAGCTCAGGCAACATCATTGGTGATTGTGAGACCCTACCTGATGAACTGAATACTTTCTCTGCTCAGCAGTAGGCCAACAGGGTGGTGACACCTTGCTCTTCAGACTCCAGTGTGCCTCTCCCCAGGGTGACTGCAGCCGAGGTTAGAGCGGCCTTCCTGAGGGTAAACCCACGAAAAGCAACTCCCCAGACGGAGTTCCTGGCCATGTCCTTAGTAGCTGTGAGGACCAGCTGGGAATAAACTGTCCCTGAATCTGGTGGTGTGTGTTTTCACACTTCTATACATTTTGCCTGAGGGGAGAGGAGAGAAGGGGGTAGCTAGGGTGCGTCTTGTCATTGATCATAAGATCATATGACAGGAGCAGAATTAGGCCATTCAGCCCATCAAGTCTTCCACCATTCAACCATGGCTGTTCTATCTCTCCCTCCTAACCCCATTTACCGCCTTCTCCCCATAACCTCTGACACCTGTACAACAAAAATCTATCTATTTATGCCTTAACTAACTTTGCTTCCACAGCCTTGTGGCAAAGAATTCCACAGATTCACCACCATCAGACTAAAGAAATTCCTCCTCATCTCCTTCCTAAAAGAATGTCCTTTAATTCTGAGGTCATGACCTCTAGTCTCAGGCTCTCCCTCTAGTGGAAATATTGTCTCCACACCCACTCTATCCTAGCCTTTCACTATTCTGTACGTTTCACTGACATTCTTCTAAACTTCAGCACGTCTCGGCCCAGTGCCATCATATGTTAACCTACTCATTCCTGGGATCATTCATGTAAACCTTCTCTGGACCCTCTCTAGAGCCAGCACATCTTTCCTCATATATGGTGCCCAAAATAGCTCACAATATTCCAAATGCGGCCCGACCAGCGCCTTAGAGCCTCAACATTATATCTGTTTTTTGTACACAAGCCTTCTCGAAATAAATGCCAGCATTGCATTTGCTTTCTTTACTACCAATTCGACTTGCAGATTGACTCTTTGGGAATCCTGCACCAGCACTCCCAAGTCCCTTTGCACCTCCGATTTCTGGATTTTCTCCCCATTTAGAAAATAGTCTATGCCTTTATTCCTACTACCAAAATGCATGACTCTACACTTTGCTACACTATATTCCATTGGCCAGTTCTCTGCCCACTCTCTCAACCTATCCAAGTCCTTCTACACTACCTGCCCATCCACCTTTTGGTATCATCCGCAAACCTGGCCACAAACCCTTTGATCCCCTCATCTAAATTATTAATATACAACATGAAGAGCAGTGGCCCCAGCACTGAGCCCTGCGGAACTCCGTGGTTGTGCAGCAGTTTGTTACTACACATAACTTAGGTGAAAAACATATGAAAGCTCCCTCCATGTGCCTAGTCAGACAAAAACAAGACAAAGGAGAATTGGACAAAACGGTAATTTTAAAAGGATCATACAAGAGTAGGAGACAATGAGTTGTCTTTAGCTCAGCACCTAAATGGCCGCTGAAGCACCTACCCACATGAGAGGCATAGATGTCGAGGTGTTCCCCTTTCTTCCCAAATACAAAGCATGCAAGTTAGTAGGTTAATTGTAATTCTGTATATTACCCCTAGTGTATGCAGTTTGCAAAACTGGGATAACATAGAACTAGTGTATGGATGATTGTTGGTGGGAGCGGACTTGTTGGGCTGAAGGGCCTGTTTCTACACTGTGTCTCTATCTCTAAAATTATGAGACTTCTCTTCCTGGTCGATCATTATCTCCTTTGTCTTTCTGACATGGAAAATGTGTTGTCTTGACACCAGGGCACTAGGATCTCAATCTCCTTTCTATACTCTGTCTCATCATTATTAGATATCCAGCCCACAATGGTGGTGTCGTCTGCGAATTAGATTTGTACATGGCTGTACAGTCGTGGCTCCCCGTTGGATGCAACTTTGTCGTGGTTGGGGACCTTGTGTGTCTCAGTGACCCCTAGAGCTATGCCAGCAGGAGAGTTGTCTCCTGTTAGGGTCTCCCATGCTGCGCAGGTCGAAGGGTAGAGGCAAGACGAATAGTGATCCACTGGTCCTCCAGGTTGGAGGTTGAGCACAGGGTGAACAACCCTGTCTCGTAAAACAAATACGTTACGGAAACAGCAACTGAAGGAATCAACAGGACCTTCGTTGCTGCCCTTCATGCCAGGAGGCATAGTAGGCAGTAATGAATGAACGAATGAATAGTTGATTTCGGTTATACATCAAAAAGAACAAAACTTTACAATCCGTGTGAATATGAACCAACACTGTATCTACACAACGTTCACACAACGTTCACATAATCAATGACCGAAAAAGGAATAGGCTGAAGCCACAAAGCTTATTTTTGCCTATCCTATACAATCCATAAGATAACCCAGAATGTCAGCATTACAAAGGAAAGATTAAAAAAATACTCTAAATTGTAATCCTTACTTATTTTACATTTTAATCATTTTACATTATAATCCTTAATTATTTTACTTTTAAGGCTTTTTTGAAACTCAGAGAGCTACAAAATTTCAACATCACTATGCACGTTCCATAATTTGACTCCCAAAACTGAGACATATCTATATTTTACATTGGTTCTCACTTTACATGTTTCAAAAATACACAACCCTCTTAAATTATAATGTCCTTCTCTTAATTAAAAAATTGTTTGAATACTAACAGGAAGGCTTTTATTCCTAACTCGGAAAAGTATTTCTAATGTCTTTATATGCACAATATCCAAAACTTTAAAGTACTGGACTTTATGAATAATGGATTTGTAGTTTCACGGTAAGAAGCTTTATGTATTATTCTAATAGTTCTTTTCTGAAGTAAAGGGCCTGTCCCTCTTGATCGACCTAATCCGTGAGTTCTGGCGAGTTTGTCCTTGACTCATACTCGCAGCATGGTCGACACGAGGTCATAGGAGGTCTTCGTAACTCTCCTTCAATACAATACAATACAATATGGTTTTATTCGTCACATTGCACATAAATGTGAAATGAATTTGTGAAACAAATTCATGCTCGAGAGTGGTATCCGCGACTCGAGGCTTCAGCTAAGTCACAGCGTTTTTTTCAATATGTTAAAAAATGCCCGCATGTAAAAAAAGGTCGCCATGGAAGAAAAAAAAAAAAAAAAAAAAAAATCGATACTTTTTTTACTCGTAGGTTTAGTTGTAGTAGGTCGGCATGTTAGTCATAGGTAATCGAAGGTAGTCGAAGGTAGTGGAAGGTAGTCATAGATGGTCGTCATCATAGTCGAAGGGAGGTTGAAGGAAGGTCAAAGGAGATTGAAGGAGGTCGTCTTCACTGTCCAGTATTCGGTGTGCAATTTTCCCGGTTAGTCGTAGCTAGTCGAAGCTGGTCTTCAACATAGTAGAAGGAGGTCTTCAACATGTCATTTTTTCAAAATCTTCTAAACTCGCCAATTAGGTCGCCCAAGTGGGACAGCCCATTAAGTAAGTAAGTAAGTAAGTAAGTAAGTAAGTAAGTAAGTAAGTAAGTACAGTCGTGGGTGTACAAGGACTTAAGAAGGGGGCATAGAATGCATCCTTATGGAGCACCCTTGTTGAGGATTATCGTATAGGATGATTTGTCCCCTATCCTCACTGATTGGGGTCTATTGGTCAGGAAGTCAAGGATCCAGTGCAGAGATGAGTGCTGACACCAAGTCCCGCATGTTTGGTGATAAGCTTGGATGGTATAATGGTATTTAAGGCAGAGCTGCAGTCCATGAATAGGAATCTGACGTAGGTGTCTCACTTATCCAGATGTTCTAGAGATGAGTGTAAGTCCAGGACGATTACATCATCCGTGGATCTGTTGCGGCACTAGGCGAACTACAGTGGGTCAAAGCTGCTGGGTAGATTGGATTTAATGCAGTCCATAACTTCCGCTAGCTGGTCCATGCAGCTACTAAGGACACGACCAGGAACTCTGTCTGGGCAGTTGCTTTTTGTGGGTTTACCATCAGGACGGCCGATCTAACCTCAGCTACAGTCACCCTGGGGAGAGGCACACTGGAGTCTGAAGGGTAAGGTGACACCACCCTGTTGACCTTCTGCTCGAAGCGAGCATAGAAAGTATTCAGATCATCAGGTAGGGTCGCAATATCTCCAATGATGTTGCCTGACCTTGCTTTGCAGACAGTTATCTTATTCAGACCTTGCCACATTCTCCGTGTGTCTGAGTGATTATACTGGGACTTAAGTTTGTCCCGGTATTGTCTCTTGGCAACCTCGATGGCTTTGCAGAGATCATAGTGGGCCTTCTCATATAGCTTGGGATCGTTTGACTTGTATGCAGTGGACCTAGCCTTAACCTGCACATCTACCTCATAGTTTCCAGTTGGGAGATGGTTTTAATTTGACTTTGGTAAAAATTGGAAATTGTTCCTGGTAGGTAGGATATGAGTTCAAACATTCTCCCTGTGACCGCATGGGTTTTCTCCTATATAAGAATTTGGAAGTCATGAAGCATCTCTATAGGACCATAATCTATGGTTAGCAGTATTGCATGCATTGTGGTCGTCCCATTACAAGAAATATGTAGAAGCCTTGGAGAGGGTAGATAGAAGGTTTACCATAAAACTTTGAAGGTAGAAGTTTCTAAAATTATGAGAGGCATAGATGGAGGTGCTTCCCTTTCTTCCCGAATGCAAAGCACGCAGGTTTGTAGGCTGGTTACACAAAAAAGCTGGAGAAACTCAGCGGGTGCAGCAGCATCTATGGAGCGAAGGAAATAGGCAACGTTTCAGGCCGAAACCCTTCTTCAGACTGATCGGGGGCGGGGGTGGGTGGGGACAAGAAAGGGAAAAGGAGGAGTAGCCAGAAGGCTGGGGGATGGGAGGAGACAGCAGGGGGGCTGAGGAAGGGGAGGAGACAGCAAGGACTAACAAAATTGGGAGAATTTCCTTCGCTCCATAGATGCTGCTGCACCCGCTGAGTTTCTCCAGCTTTTTTGTGTAACCTTCGATTCTCCAGCATCTGCAGTTCCCTCTTAAACACAGGTTTGTAGGCTAATGGCTTCTGTAATTTGCCCCTAGTGTGTGAAACTGGGATAACACAGAAATAGTTTATGGATGATTGTTGGTCGGAGTGGACTTGGGGGATTGAAGGGCCTGTTAATACGCTGTATTTCCATCTCTCTAAAATTATGAATTAACAACAGCATTGTTAAAATGATAGGTAATAGGCATTTTTAATTTAAATTAATTTAAATGAATAATATGAAGGTTTCAAGGTAAAACATTTGCTGAGAGATGTTACCTCAAAGGCAAAAAAACACCCGACATGTCTGAGTAACACTGTTCAACACTTTTATTTGCTTTTAATCTCAAATCATTGGGGAGGGATCACTTATCCAGAAAATGTTAGATTTTTCCTGCATTTCCTCGCAGAACTGCCAGCATTGCAAAGCGTAAGTGCCAAGAAGCTTCAAAGTCCACCAGGAACATTAAATCCTGAATATAAAATAGTACAGCACTGGAACAGGCCCTGTTTGCCCACAATGTTTGTGCCAAAAATAATGCCTAGCTAAACTGATCTCATCTGCCTGTACATGATCCACTATTGTATCTGCCTCCTAGCAATGCGTTTCAAACCCCCACAACTCTCTGTGTAAAAAAAAAAATGCCTTGCACATCTCCATTAAACTTACCCCCTTTCACCTTATAATTCTGCCCTCTAGTGTTGGGTATTTCCACCATGGGTGAAGTTTCTGCCTGTCAGCCCTATCTATGCCTCTCATAATTTTATATACTTCTATCGAAGCTCCCTTCAACCTCTGACACTTCAGAGAAAACAATCCAAGTCTATCCAACCTCTCCCTGATGCTGCAATCCGCTAATCCAGGCAGCATTCTGGTAAACCTCCTCGTCACCCACTTCAAAGCTTCTAGAACATTCCTGTAATGGGGCAACCAGAACTACACACAATACTCCAATAAGCAGAACTATCACATTTAAGAAACATTTGGACAGGTGCATGGCTATGATAGGTTTAGAGGGATATGGGCAAACACAGGCAGGTGGGTCCCATGTAGATGGGGTTATGTTGGGCCGTGGGGCTTGTTTCCACGCTCTGTGAATCTAATCATGCTGATTTAGAAACAACACGGGGTGGAAGATTGCAACCTTCACGTGGTCCGCCCTGTTTAGATTAATGCAATCAACTTGACGTACACACACAGAAGATCAAATAGAACAAGTTGTCCAACAACTTTAGGCTGTGCATGCCACATGAAAGAAGAAGAAACAACACTAGATTTCAATAAACTTCAAGACAAGAAGCTCCATGTCTAATGGGGAAGAAGAATATTTCAACAAATCCGAGCACAGTTCTCAATCACTCACATAATAATGAACATTAA
This sequence comes from Leucoraja erinaceus, assembly GCF_028641065.1. Classification (NCBI taxonomy): domain Eukaryota; kingdom Metazoa; phylum Chordata; class Chondrichthyes; order Rajiformes; family Rajidae; genus Leucoraja; species Leucoraja erinaceus. The sequence goes on along the minus strand of NC_073381.1, from coordinate 23,335,540 downwards.
ACGTGTATTTTGTCGAGTACATTTATAATTAATGCTGAAATTCAGTTTATAAAATGGCATCAACTGAACAACAGTTGCTTACCAAGCCATAGACAGACAATAATCAATTTTTCTGAATATTTTTATCAATGCAAGAATAATAAATGACTTTAAAAATTCAAGATAATAAATGTTGCGTCAACGTTTCTTATTATTAAATTAATAAATAAACTCATAATTGTTAATAAAAACAATGTAACATTTATGTAAAGGTAATATTTAAAACAAATATTCCATATTCATTTTCACTGCATTTTTTTGTTTGAAATTTATGCAGCACTGATGCAGTAGCAGTCAAATTTAAAATCCAAGGGATGGGTCAGGTTCCTGAGCTTACAGAACCCAGGGACCGCAACACCAATCAACTATCCTGCCTATCAAGCCAGAATTGAGAGATCATTTTTGCATTACAAAAGCTTATTTAAGTTGAGCATCTTTTGTTACAGGGGAGGCCGAATGCAGAGTTAGTTGAGATATATAAAAACCACGAGAAACCAAAATAGATTGTATTTGTGGACGACACAAATATCGGCTGTGATAACAATGAGGGAGATGGTCTTCGACCTTTGTCCACTAGTTTTGGATATCTCTGCTTTGTGGTAAAAATGCTACTCTCTAGCACGTCTATAGCAGCAAAATTGGTCGAGTAACGCAGCAGGTCAAGCAGCATGGGAATACTTGACATCTCGCTTGGGACCCTTCTTTAGATTTGTTGTGGTGGGAAGAAAGCTGAAAGAGAGGCGGGCTAGGACAAAGAGTAATAGATGAACACAGGCATAGGGGTATTTGATAGTCGCAGGGCTGCCAACTCTCACACTTTGAGCGTGAGACTCACGCCCTCAAGCAAACTCTCACGCTGATCAGAAATTTCTCACGCTCAATGGTGGGAAATTTTGTGATCAATGAAAATTTCAAAACTCAGATAAACTGCATGGTCCGCGGGTATTGGAGAGCCGGGGCTGCGGGAGGGATGGAATCAGAACCAGCAGCGGGAACAGATGCGGGGAGCCGGGACGGACGAGTGTTTGCGGTGCTGTTGAGCAAAGATCTGTCAAGTGTTTGAGGGGCTGACGCTGCAGATCTGGCCATGGAGCAGCTCTGGACAGTGCGAGTGGCCCGGGCCCCGGAGCCGTAGGAAGCTTTGTGCCGCTGCCGCGAGAGTCTGTGTGCCGAAGGGACAGACTCTCAAAGGGAGGTGGGGAGAGAGAGAGAGAGAGAGAGAGGGGAAGGAGACAGGGAGACAGAGGGGGGAGAGAGAGGGGGTGGGGAACTCTAAATGCAGAGAGAGAGGGGGTAGAGAGAGGGGGATAGAGGGTGCAGAGAGAGAGGAGGGGGGAGAGAGAGAGGGGGGGAGGAGAGAGGAGGGGGAGGGGGGGGGAGAGGGGGGGGGGGGGAGAGGGGGGGGAGAGGGGGGGGGGGGAGAGGGGGGGGGGGGGGGAGAGGGGGGGGGGGGAGGGGGGGGGGGAGAGGGGGGGGGGGGGGGGGGGGGGGGGGGGGGGGGGGGGGGGGGGGGGGAGGGGGGGGGGGGGGGGGGGGGGGGGGGGGGGGGGGAGGGGGGGGGGGGGAGGGGGGGGGGAGGGGGGAAGGGGGGGGGGGGGGGGGGGGGGGAGGGGGGGGGGAGGGGGGGGAGAGGGGGGGGGGGGGGGGGGGGGGGAGGGGGGGGGGGGGGGGGGGGGGGGGGGGGGGGGGGGAGGGGGGGGGGGGGGAGAGGGGGGGGGGAGGGGGGGGGGGAGAGGGGGGGGGGGAGGGAGGGGGGGGGGGGGGAGGGGGGGGGGGGGAGGGGGGGGGGGGGGGGGGGGGGGAGAGAGAGGGGGGGGGGGGGGGGGGAGGGGGGGGGGGGGGGGGGGGGGGGGGGAGAGGGGGGGGGGGGGGGGGGGGGGAGGGGAGAGGGGGGGGGAGGGGGGGGGGAGGGAGAGAGGAGGGTGGGGAGGAGAGAGAGGGGGAGAGAGGGGGGGGGAGTGGGGAGGGCCCTCACCGGGACCCTCAGTGGGTCCCCCCCCAAGGCCAGTGATCAGTGATCGCACAGCCTTCCCCCTTTCAAAAATGCTCCAATCCAATTTAAAGCATATATATTGCATTCAAGTGTAAGTTAAAAGACTCGCTGCAGTATGCACCATATTGTACAATTTCAAGCTGAAAAACGCAACTGTTCCGTACCAATGGGAGGGGGCACCCGGAGGAAACTGACGTGATCACAGGGAGGACGTACAAACTCTGCACAGACAGCATCCGTAATGAGAATTGAACCCAGGTCTCTGGCGCTGTAAGGCAACAACTCTACCACTGAGCCACTGTGTCGCCACAGATGGCTGGGCAAAGGCCAGAGATGAAAAAAACAAGGTGTGAGACAAAAATAATTGAAGTTGCAAAGAACGGTGCAGGAAAGATAGGGGAGGGTGAAAGGGGGAGTTTAATTAGAGCTTACCAAAATTGGAAAATTCAATATTTGGATTGTAAGCTACCCAAGCAGAACATTAGGCCCTGTTCCGTCAGTTTTCTATTACTCTGGAAAAGGAGGCCCAGGACAGGGAGGTCAGTATGGGAATGGGAAGGGGAGTTAAATAGTTAGAAATATGACAGACCATGGCAGACTGAGTGAGTGAGCAGCGAAGTGGTTACCTAGTCTATGATTTGTTTTGCCAATTGGGAATTACCCAGTTGCCTGCCTTGATGACACAACTCTTGATGCCTTGCAGTGGGAGGATGCAACATTTTTGACTGTGACTTCTGGTGAAGAGAGAGTGCAATGTTTGTTCAACATTGTTCATAACATGTAACTCAAGGTAAATCCCACAGCTGTGATAAATTATAGACCAGAAGCCTCAGAGCAGATACTCAGCCATGATACAGCTCTATACAAATAACAAATCCAAGCTCACAGAATTATTTCAACACTGATTCCCTTCACAAGCAAATTAGCAAGATACCAGCTAAGACTGTTTAAAAATAAATTATTAAATCTGTCAAAAGTTCAAACCCTGGATTGCAAAGTTCCCGTAAACATCGATGTTACAAAATTATTCAAAATCAGTCCCATGGCATTCTTATGCTTACAACGGGTGAAAATTGGATCATCTGGAAAGACTGGGAAGATAAAAGAAATGCTTATTATAGATATACATATTAACAACAGCATTTTCACAATTCCTCATCCACAGTTGTTTTGAGAATGACTGCACTAGGAATTTGGGGACCATGGAATTATAATCCTTTCTTTATCCATTCTTGGAAGATATCTTCAAGTTCACCGGCATAACAAACTTGAACTCACTATACTTACAGATGGTGAAAGAGAAAACAAACATTTAAGGGAAATTCCCTCACAAGGGATTTAGATTGCCCAATTTGTTTTCAATTAATTTAATATATTAGCAAACTCAACATTTCTGTTCAGTCAAACCTATTGTGAACAATAATATCTGTGAAACTTTAAATTAGTTCAAGTCTAAATTTTACCTACAAATTGTGTGCAAGAGCACAAAAAGCTGATATGGAAACAAAAAGAAATAAAGAAAACGTTAGTTTAAGTAGAATACAACAAAAATACAAGGCAAACTGAGTTGATTAAAAGCAGAAAAATACAGATGAAGTTCAGATAAAAATTTTAAAATCCTTTGTCAAATTTAAATTCATAATTGATTAATATTTTCTTTTTTGATTAATATTTATATTGTTTTTATCCACATCTACATTGTTTAAACAAAAAAAATGGTAGATCAAAGAAGCAAGGTTCCCTCAAACTAAATGGAAATAAAGTCATTATATGCAGACGGATTATAACCAAGATATTTACACCAGAAACATCGTAGAGCTCAGGATTCAATCATTGCCTTTCTTTTCAATTTGACAGTGGCATTCACGAATAAAGAAACCCATTGATCAAGATTATATTGTTACAGATAATTAAAGGTCACAACTAATGCCTTATGGATATTTTTTTTTCTTTTTTTCAGGTTGAGTTTTACTGAAGAGATGACGAAAAGAAACGATAAGGGCAGGATGGTTAGATGGTGAGAGTTAGATTTAGTTCTTAGGGCTAAAACAATCAAGGGATATATGGGGAATAAACAGGAACGGGGTACTGATTTTAGATGATCAGCCATGATCATATTGAATGGCGGTGCTGCCTCGGAGGGCCGATTGGCCTACTCCTGTACCTATTTATCTATGTTTCTATGGTAAATATTGCTTTCATTGATTTTAACAAGGCCCTTGACAAGGTTCTGCATGGTAGGCTGATCTGGAAGGTTAGAATACGTTGCATAAAAATTGTGGGCCAGTCAAGTGGATTAAAAAATAAATTGGCTCCATGTGAGAGGAAGAGTGTCAAAGAGCCATACAGCACAGACACGGGCCTTTTGGCTCAGCTCACGTACGTTCACCAAGATACTCCATTTAATCTTGTCCCATTCGCCTACGTTTGACCCATACCTGTCTAAACCTTACCTATCCATGTACCTGCCCAAATGTCTTTTAAATGTTGCTGTACCTGTCCCAATTACTTCCTCTGCCAGCTTGTTCCATATACCTAACACTCTGTGTGAAAATGGAAATTAGCCCCTCAGCCTAACGTTTCCATGCTGACCAAGATGCCCCCTCAGCTAGTCCCATATCCCTCTAACCCTTTCCCATCTATGTACCTGTCCAAGTATCTTTTAAATGTTGATATCGTACCCGACTCAACTACCTCATCTGGCAGCTCGTTCCATACCTTCAGCAGGTAGACAGAAATGCTGGAGAAACTCAGCGGGTGCAGCTGCATCTATGGAGCCAAGGAAATAGGCAATGTTTCGGGCCGAAACCCTTCTTCAGTCTGAAGGAGTGGGATGGAGTGCTGGGGGATGAGGAGAAATGAGCCGCACCTGTTCAGTCTGAAGAAGGGTTTTGGCCCAAAACGTTGCCTATTTCCTTCGCTCCATAGGTGCTGCTGCACCCACTGAGTTTCTCCAGTATTTTTGTCTACCTTCGATTTTCCAGCATCTGCAGTTCCTTCTTAAACACCATACCTTCAGCATCTGCTTTGTGAAAAAGTTGCCCCTAAGATTTATATTAAATCTTGCCTCTCTCACCGTAAACATGCGTCCTCTTATTTTTGATGCCATTACACTGGATATAATCTGAAATTTAAAAAAAGAGAAAGTGCTGGCAATTCTCAACAGCTTTGTCATCATTCATGTGAACGGCTTTGGCATGAGGCTATCAACATGAAAAATGTTTTCTATTTCTTTCTCCATAGATGTTGCTTGAGCTGCCAAGTATTTCGAGCATTCCCTGGATGTTTTATTCTGCACATCTCAAGGTTAGGTAAGTGAATCAATAGTTCACCCAGAGGGTTTACGAAGGAACTGCAGATGCTGGTTTAAACTGAAGATAGAAAAGAAAGCTGGAAAAAATCAGTGGAAAAGGCAGCATCTCTGGAGAGAAGGAATGGGTGAAGAAGGGTCTCGACCCAAAATGTCACCATTTCCTTCTCTCAAGAGATGCTGCCTGTCCTGCTGAGTTACTCCAGCTTTTTATGTTTATCCAGCGGGCCATGACGGCTAGAAATGTTGCCAGAGATGGTCTCTCTGAACTAAGGAAATGTAAGGTGGGGATAACCCAATTGTTTTCCCACAACTCAAGGGAATTTCCAGCACTGGAGCTCAAACATAAAAATACATATCCTTCATGTACAGTTTTGTGGTCAGCCTCCAGAGGCCTGGGATTGATCACGCATCATGTACTTTACGTTGTATGTGATAGATGCTGATACATCTGCGTCATTCATCAAACTGCCATGCAACCATCACGTGGTGCCATACCAGCGAGTGTCAAGATGTTCAAAACTATTTCTGGCCAAGAGGAAGAATCCAAAACCAGGCATCTGAAGTTGAGCGTAATCTATACATAACTAAAACGCTTCCGGTTTGCGCTGTTTTTACATTTACAGTACGAGAGAGCGCTATGATTTTCTGCCACCCTACTCACCGTTGCCCTGTGCTGCAAATGTACCAAGTTTTGTTCCGATTTGTGGTATATTTTAAAAGTTGTTAAGGGTTAAAAATCTCTGCATTCAGTCACCCGCCGTGGCCCGCTTGCCTGCCGATGCCCACCTGCTGCTGCGAGTGGGCAGACAGTCAAAAGCAGCGGAGGGTCGGCCAATCATGGCGGAGGCCAATAGAGAGGCACAGAGAGGGATGCAGGGGAGCAGAGGGGGGCGCAGAGAGGGGCGCAGAGAGGGGCGCAGAGAGGGGCGCCGAGAGGGGCGCCGAGAGGGGCGCCGAGAGGGGCGCCGAGAGGGGCGCCGAGAGGGACGCCGAGAGGGACGCCGAGAGGGACGCCGAGAGGGACGCAGAGAGGGACGCAGAGAGGGACACAGGCAGGGGAGCTTGCTGCCTTTTGGAGCTTTGTGGCATCTTTTGAGTGGCCTGCCCTGCTGCTGTGAGCGGGCGGCCCTGATGTTGCGAGCGAGCGAACGGGCAAAAGCAGCGGAGGGCCGGCCGATCATGGCTTCCACGAGGGGAAGCCCACCCACCCGTGTGACAGACGATCGGATGGGGGAGACGGAGAGGAGGTCATACCCCGTGACAGCCAGAGATCGCCAGGTGGGATCGGGATGACCAGCGAGGAAAAGGCGACACGATTCGACGGAGGAACCGCAGGTGTCCATTGACAGCCTCTCCCAGAGGGAGTAATGGCCACCTGGGCCAGCTTCCAAACACACTGCCCCACATCCTCACCTGCGCCCGTGCAGCAATAATGACCTCCGCCGCAATGTTCTAGAACTTCAAGGGGCCCAGCAGAGCTCGCAGCACGACCTGAGCAGCAGTTTTAAAATGTTAAGTGACAAATTTAAAGAAGTGAAAATGAAAAAGCCAAGCAGTATGGAAGACATAACAGGGGTGACGTCACTCGCAGAGGCAGGCAGGCAGACCCATTGTGACATCATCAGCGAGACCGTCTCGTTTATTTTCTACGTTATTTGATATTTGTGAACATTTGCATAAATAACTTGAGAAATAATGCATGAAAATTTCAGATAAGGAGATTTTTGACATCATGGCATAAATCTCTATCGGAATATGTAAACATTTCACCATTAGCATGTCGCGTTTTAGAGGAGATGTGAATCGCACATGAACATCACACAAATAAATACACATCCAAGATCAGTTTTATATGTATAGAGATAATTGGAGAACGAAATAGAAGGATGTATATGGGTGTTTCCGTAAATAAAGATACCAACCTGTGACATGGGCGGCCAAATTTGAAACTTATTAAATAATAATGAAGTACCACAGTATTAAAAATGGGCCTACCTGTGATCCTTTTGAGCTAATTTGTGATCAAATTCTACCAACATTTGACTAAAATATAATACTTTCAATATTTGAAAAAAAAAAGTTTTTTAATTGATTTCTAAACTCCATTGCAAAATGATGGCACGTAACCCACCACAAGGCCTGTCCTTCACGTCACGGTCATTATAATCGCGTTGCTTGAATTTATTTTAAAATCGTGACGAGTGCAAAAGAAAGTTATAGCATTGGAGTCTGTAGTCCCTCCCATTAGAGAACGGGAGGGACTACAGAATGAGACATCGATAAAATAGGTGAACAAACTAGATTTTAATTATTATTTTCATTATTAAGTATTTCAATGGAAAGCTTAAACACAAAATATAAACGATAAAAAAGAAACAATAAATATATAAATGGTTACTCTGCTTTTAATTCACATATTTCGCACGTGACCAAATAGACACTGCTACTCATGTTGTGCTGCACAAATTTTGGCATCAGAAAACCCTCTAATCGGGTGATAAATCGGTATTAAAATAATAAGCATAATCAGAATTTGGCTTATATAGAGTTATTTAATTGCAAAATTAATATAATCTTTCTGGCATAATTTAGCCTAAGGATTTGATGAAATCCTTCTTGAAAAATGTTAAAAAAAAAGGCAAGAAAACACAGGGACATATCTGATATTTTTCTCTGTAAAAACAGATTTATTTATTTTTGCTTCATCTCATTATTTTGGCTATACACCATGATCTATACTACTTAAAAAATCAGGATATGAAAGAATGGGAATATTACATTAAAAACAGGAAAATAACCTGGACGTTTGGAGATCTTCAGTTTCACTACTGAGTGCTGTATTTATGGAAACACCCATATATTGATTGATTGAAAAATACAGCATGGAAACAGGCCAGTGAGTTCATGCCAACTATCGATCATCTGTAGACACATTCTGGGCAATTGTCAGATGTCAATTAACCTACAAACTCCAGACATCTTTAGGATGTTGGAAAAAACCCAGTGCATGCGTATGAAACCCACATGGTCAAAGTGCGAACATGTAAACTCCACACAAACAGCACCCGAGGTCAGGATCAAGCCTAGGTCTCTGGCACTGTTAGGCAGCAACTCTACCAGCCATGCTACTGTGACACCCATATTATTTGTGAGTAGAGTGGGAGAAGCATGTGTTTTTGCAGAACACATTACAATAGAGTCTTGTTGGACTGAATGGTCAGTACAATTCTGTACTATTCCATGCAACCATTGCCACCAGTTGTAAAACAACACAGAGATGTATGTGTAATAGTTATAATTCTTTGCTAACACACAATTATACCAAAATACATTATGTGTCCCTTTTAAATTGTTTTGACTTTAATTGATATACAATTAATTGGGGAATATTTTACAAGTCATAACGTTATTACACAATTAACAATTTCTTCTGTCACCTTTTCTCAAAACTATTAATTAATCATGGAGCTGCATTATTTTGAGATGCTAAGATGAATGACAGGGTTGAAGCAAACAAATTAAAACAGGACATATTCCAGGTTTCAACACAGCAATGAGATGTGCAAGAATGGTGTCTTGGGAACGTAAAGGGAATTATTCAAGGTTGCTGCAGTAACAACTTGCCGTTGTATGGCTTCTATTTAAGGTAGTAAAATGTCCTTCAATGCTACATAATCATATGATGAAAATTAAGTCCAAGGGGTATTTGATTCCACACTTCCAACTGTTAATTTTCAGCATCAGATGGATTGTTTAGCAATTATTAATAACTGTTGTTCAAGGATCCACAGTGACTTGATCATTTGGAATCGGAACTGGCTTACCGACAGAAGACAGAGGGTTGTGGTGGAAGGGTGGTTGGAGGTCTATGAGTTCCACACCTGTTCTGTGCTGGGAACTCTGATGTCTGTAATATATATATATATATATATATATATATATATATATATATATAGTATTACTCCAGTATTACTCCAGCACTTCATTTTGTTTTGTAAACCAGCATCTGGTTCCTGGTATCTTCAAAGTTGATAGAGTCGCAGACATTGAGCTTCAGAAATGGGTGGAGAAATGGAAGATAGATTTTAATCTGAGCAAGTGTGAGATGTTGAATGTACAGAGAAAATACATAGTAAATGACAAGACCCTGAGCAGCATTGATATACAGAGTGATTATGGGGTCCAAGTCCATACCTCCCTGAAAGTGTCCACACAAGTAGATAAAGCTGTAAAGAAGGCTTAGGGTATCAACAAAGACCCGCACCAAAGACAGACAAAGTCCTGGAGTAACTCAGCGGGTCAGGCAACATTTCTAGAGAAAAAGGATCAGTGACATTTCATGTCCGGACACTTCTTCAGACATGAGTGGCCGTGAATAGTCTGTGAACTCACCGCCCGCACCCCAAAGTTCCATGATTATTTTGGGAAGCAGGATGTGACAACCTCAGCACAAGGAAGTGGAGTGGTGGCAGCTGCTCGAGGCGATGTACAGTACATCTGTTGTGGTCGTGGCAGGTGAGTTGTGTTGGCAGAAGCAGCTACAGGCTGCACTACAACAGCTGTGTGAGCGAGCAGATCGGGCACAACCTGCAGCAGCTGCATGAAGCAACGGTGGAAGAAGCTGACGGCTTCCTGCTGGGCCAGGCCGACCCATACTTCATTGATCTGTCAGGACACCAGGCATTAAAGTGAGAAAATAAGAAACTGCATTTCTCCCTAGGCCAAGATCAGGCCTTTTCCAGAGATATGCAACTTGGTAGTTGCAAGATGGCACTGGAGCATGGAGATCCTTTGCTTGCTGACCCAGGTGAGGATGTACTTACAATCCTTCCATTCTTTTACTTGCATATGATTGTACTCATTGATAGTATGATTTGGCACCATGGTGCAGTGGTGGAGTTGCTGCTTTACAGCACCAGAGACATGGGTTCAATTCTGACTATGGGTGCTGCCTGTAAGGAGTACGTTCTCCTTATGAACATGGGTTTTTTTGTGTGTTCTGGTTTCCTCCCACATTCCAAAGACATACAGGTTTGTAGGTTAATTGGCTTCGGTAAAATTGTAAATTATCCTTAGTGTTAGCGTCTGGGTTGATTGCTGTTTGGCGCAGACTCGGTGGGCCAAAGCGCCTGTTTCCGTGCTGTATTTCTAAAGTCCAACAAACTTTTCACCCGAGTACTTGTGGCAATAATTAACTAAACTAAACTATTCATGGTGTATATCCTGGCCTCATTAGTACTCCCATATGCATTTCTTCACATTTATTGATTTAAAATTAATTGGGTACTGCTCAGCTCATTTTACCAATATTACCCTGTAGTCTAAGACTACTTTACTACACATTGTCAACAACTCAGCTAATCTTCATGTCATGTGTAAATTGATTGATAATACCCCCAACATCCATATCCAAATCATTCACATGTATTACAAATAGCAAGGTCCCAGCTCTGATCCCTGCAGAACACCAGTAGTCATAGACATTCAATCATACAAATATCTTTTCAACCATCACCGTCCGAAACTTACTGCCAAGCCAATTTTCGATCCAATTTGCCAACTAGCTCTCGATCCCATGGACCCTAACCTTTTCAACCAATCTCCTGTGTGGAACCTTGTTGAAGGGCTTAATAAAGTCCATTTAAACTACATCTACTGCACTGCCTTCATTGGTAAACCTACCTCCTCAAAAATGTTAAGCAGATTTTTTAGACAGTCTACCTTTGACAAATCCATGCTTACTGTCTTTGATCACTCTGCGTTTCAAATTAATGCTGTACCTCAGAATGTTTTCCAATAAATTCCCTGTTAGGTTCACAGATCTGTAACTGCCAGGCTTTTCCCCCGATGCCCTTTTTGAAAAGGGGGAAACCATATTTGCCACCCTACCATTATCTGGTACCTCACTCATGGCCATGAAGATTATAAGCCGCAGCAATTTCTTTCTTTGTCCCCCATAAAAAACTGGGATAAATCCCATCTTGTCCTGGAGATTTAATCACACTTTAAGGCATTGAATTGCTCCCCTTTATTTATGGAGACTTGCACTAGAATTACATCGTCTCAGTCACTAAATTTTCAAACTATAAAGTACAATTCCGATGTGACTAGACATAAAAATGAGTAATTTTTGGCATTTTATCCTCATACTTTTGAGCTCTGTGCACATTTTGCCTCTGTTGTACCAAATGGTCCCTACTTTTTCCCTGGTTACTCCTTTGTCCATGATACTTATAAAATGCTTTTTTGATTTAGCTTAATCCTGACTGCCACTGATATTTCATAACCTAATTTCCTTTATCAATACCTCCCTATACTTTTTATACTCTTGGCAGGCCTCTTGCCTTTAGTTCTATATACCTGTTATATGCTTCCATTCTTCTCTTTACCTAAACCTTGAACAGGGTTCCCTGTACTTGTTAACCTTGGCTTCCACCCTTACAGGAACTGATAGTAATTAAGTGTGACTTATTTCATCTATAAATGAATAAAATGAGTGTGGCATTGGTGGCACATTTCATCAGTAATTGTGAGTACTTACTGCTGACATGGTAAAGTCTAGGTGGAGTAGAGGAACAAAGATCTCAGAGTACACAACTAGCAATCGTAAGAATGATATCACAAGTTAGGATGGTCATTACAAGACAAACCTAGCTTTGTGTGCATTTCTAGAGGATTTAGTTGAAAAGCAGAGATGTCATGCTGAACTTGGTTGGACCATGCCTACAATGCTGTTTATAGTTCTTGTTGCCATATTATAAAAAGGATGTAGAGGCACAGGTGAGGCTGCAGGGAAGATTTATAAGAAATATCATAGGAATGTGTTGATTATGTCAGGGATGGATGAAAAGTTTAAATCGCTTTGCTTAATTAAAGAGGAAGAGATGCAGTGGCCCAACAGAGTTCTTCAAAATGTTAAAAGGTTTTAATACAGTGGATGGAAAGAAAATGTTTCCAGTCGTACAGAAGAGCTTAATCAAAAACCATCAAGGCAAGGCTGTTACCGATAAAGCTAAAAGAGAATTCAGAAGAAATGTCTTCACTCAGAAAGTAATAAGAATGTGGAGTTTGCTCTAGTTGGGAGAGCTTGAAATGAAGAGTTGAGCATATTTGTGCATAAATTGGATATATTTGAGCAGAAGACAGGCAAGCGAATGAGCGAGGTAATAGAGGGTTACGTTGAAGATAGATGGGAGGGAGTTTGAGAGCCTGCATGAACAGTTTTCTCTGATGGATGTCCCAGACTTGAAATATTAACACTCTACCTATTTCCACAGATGTAGCCTGACCTACAGGGTATTTATAGCATTTTCTGGTTTTATTTAATATTCCGAGCATTTGCAGTTTTGTGTCACTTTAATTTCTGACGTTGCTTGGCTCTTCAGACTGCCGATTGTGAAGAGTATATTTTTAAAATGATCCTTAATATGACTCTCCTTTATGTGTCCAACTTGTATCCTTGTGTGACAACGATAAAAACGATTTTTTTAGTCTAGTTTGATGTTCCCCCAGCATCATTTTAATGCACCTACAAAATGTAATACAGAAAAGGCACATCAATGTTTATTATGCAATTAGAAATGAAATGGACAAAATTCACAAGTTTGAGAAAAGGACAACTAAGTGCATCTTTATAACAGCATACCTATTTAAACTCAGTGAGATAATCATGATTGAAACAAGAGTTAAATCATATTGATTTTAATCTGCTGGCATAAGTTAGGGGTCGGATCTGTGAGAGATTTATAACACTGATATATTATGCCATATTTCTATTCATAACATGTGCACAACTTATGTTGATTAGACCTTCCCCGGTGGTTTGAATCCCAGCAACATCAATGATTTACCATTCTCTTAACCAAATACAACGTTGCAAGCCTCCCCATTGCAATTGCAGCTTGCCAGTAGATTCAGCAGTAGGAGGCAAACTCTTCATAAATTCTCCTCACAAATTAATCTCAGCCCAATCAACCATATGCAAAGCGCAGCATTAATTTCACTATTATTCAGAGTACCTTGAAAAGTAAATGATCATTCTCTGGGTCAAAATCTGAGTTAGTCAGGAGTTTTGCATGGGTATGTGGGACTATGCTCACTAATTTTACTTTGCACACAATTTATAATCTAAACCCCAAGAACTGCAGCCTTTAGTTGCTGCTAATAGTTTACCATAATTGTTGCAAATCAACAGACTGCTGACTTAAAACTACTCAGACAATGTCACCTAACAACATTAAATGCCATTGCAAATGCCATCACTCTCCTGGATAAAAAAACTATTCTGCCAACAGCAGCATCAAAATTGCACTTATCAGCACCCTAAAATAGCAGAGGTAAAGGGTCACTGAAGGAAAATGCTTTACTTAACCAGTTATGACTGTTCTGATTGATCCTAAATAGCATATGCTCTAGATGCCAGTGACTTGTACTCACTCCAATTGTAAAAGATTGCTGGTCTATTCCCAAGGACATTTGATTTTGGACGTTATAATTAACAAAGGCTTATGTTGGCAGTCAGTGATCTAAATCTCACCTCACATGGAGAAATTGTGAACTTAACAAGTCTGTACTGTGCACTTACAAGAGAAAGGAGGAAACAATTGAAAAAGTCCTGGGCCTGTCCCACTTATGTGATTTTTTCGGCGACTTGCCGGCACCCGTCATAGGTCGTTGTAGGTTGCCGAAAATTTGCAACATGTTGAAAATCCAGCGGGGATCAGAACAAGGTACCACTCTTTGGGTGACTACTCACGACAATACAGGCTTCACACTGTGATATGTCGCCAGGGTGTCGCCTGTATGGTTGTGAGTAGTCTCCTCAGTCGCCTAAAGAATCATAGCATCTTTCTGGTCGCCGCTGAATTTTCAGCACGTTGAAAATTTTCGGCGACTTGGAACGACCTATGACAAGAGAAAGTCTGTCATTCGCTGGCAGTCGCTGAAAAAGTTGCGTAAATGTGACACGCCCATTAGTTTACTTCCAGAACATTTTGATACCTTGGGCTTGAATTCCTCATTTTTTTAAATTCCGGTTTTCAAGGGTGCTTCTTCATTTTTAATGTTTGGCAAAAATGGTTATTCAAAATATTACAAGCGATGCATTAACTCTGGGCCTCTATTTAAAGTAACTAAATTGATGTAGATTAAAATGACAATTGTGGGTATATTCAATTTTTTTTGACAAATCTCTGGTAGAAACAAGCACATCTTTTGTCCTTTGCCCCAATTCTGCCAACTTCCTTGTCCTTACATTCCTCACCCTTGTCTTGCCCTTCCTTACCTGCTTATAACAAATAGAAACATTATTGGGTCTTGGTAAATTTGTAACCATGTGTAACCTCCTCACAGTAAAATGAGGAAATATGCAAATTCTGCTTGCTTGACATTAATGACCAGATAGGGAGGAGAGTTACAGATCAGTCATAATTCAATTAAAAAAGCTAAAATGGTGTAACGATTGATGAATTATTTCTATTCCTACATTATAACCATATAACAATTACAGCACGGAAACAGGCCATCTCGGCCCTACAAGTCCATGCCGAACAATTTTTTTCCCCTTAGTCCCACCTGCCTGCACTCGTACCATAACCCTCCATTCCCTTCTCATCCATATGCCTATCCAATTTATTTTTAAATGATACCAATGAACCTGCCTCCACCACTTCCACTGGGAGCTCATTCCACACCGCCACCACTCTCTGCGTAAAGAAGTTCCCCCTCATATTACCCCTAAACTTCTGTCCCTTAATTCTGAAGTCATGTCCTCTTGTTTGAATCTTCCCTATTCTCAAAGGGAAAAGCTTGTCCACATCAACTCTGTCTATCCCTCTCATCATTTTAAAGACCTCTATCAGGTCCCCCCTTAACCTTCTGCGCTCCAGAGAATAAAGACCTAACTTATTCAACCTATCTCTGTAACTTAGTTGTTGAAACCCAGGCAACATTCTAGTAAATGTCCTCTGTACTCTCTCTATTTTGTTGACATCCTTCCTATAATTTGGTGACCAAAATTGTACACCATACTCCAGATTTGGTCTCACCAATGCCTTGTACAATTTTAACATTACATCCCAGCTTCTATACTCAATGCTCTGATTTATAAAGGCTAGCATACCAAAAGCTTTCTTTACCACCCTATCTATATGAGATTCCACCTTCAAGGAACTATGCACGGTTATACCCAGATCCCTCTGTTCAACTGTATTCTTCAATTCCCTACCATTTACCATGTACGTCCTATTTTGATTTGTCCTGCCAAGGTGTAGCACCTCACATTTATCAGCATTAAACTCCATCTGCCATCTTTCAGCCCATTTTTCCAAATGGCCTAAATCACTCTGTAGACTTTGGAAATCCTCTTCATTATCCACAACACCCCCTATCTTGGTATCATCTGCATACTTACTAATCCAATTTACCACACCCTTCATCCAAATCATTGATGTACAGGACAAACAACAAGGACCCAACACAGATCCCTGAGGCACCCCACTAATCACCTGCCTCCAACCCGATAAACAGCCATCCACCATTACCCTCTGGCTTCTCCCATTCAGCCACTGTTGAATCCATCTTGCTATTCCGGCATTTATACCCAACAGTTGAACCTTCTTAACCAACCTTCCATGAGGAACCTTGTCAAAGGCCTTACTAAAGTCCATATAGACAACATCCACTACTTTACCCTCGTCAATGTCCCTAGTAACCTCTTCAAAAAATTCAAGAAGATTAGTCAAACATGACCTTCCAGGCACAAATCCATGTTGACTGTTCCTAATCAGACCCTGTTTATCTAGATGCTTGTATATATTGTCTCTAAGTATCTTTTCCATTAATTTGCCCACCACTGAAGTCAAACTAACAGGTCTATAATTGCTAGGTTTACTCTTAGACCCCTTTTTAAACAATGGAACAACATGCGCTGTACGCCAATCCTCGGGGACTATTCCCATTTCTAATGACATTTGAAATATTTCTGTCATAGCCCCGGCTATTTCTACACTAACTCCCTCAATGTCCTAGGGAATATCCTGTCAGGACCTGGAGACTTATCCACTTTTATATTTTTCAAAAGTGTCAGTACTTCTTTTACTTTGAACCTCATAGTATCCATAGCTACTCTACTAGTTTCCCTTACCTCACATAATTCAATATCCTTGTCCTTGGTGAATACCGAAGAAAAAAAAATGTTTAATATCTCCCCCATCTCTTTTGGCAATAATTACTATGAAATTATTGAATTCTTCAAAAATACATTTCCCAGTCCACCATAGCTTTGACAGAAATGTTGCCTTTTGCAAAGTATTCCATCCTGCAACCATACCACAGATCCAATTCTCAATTGTAACTGATTTGATAGCAGTACAAAATCATTTGTAGTGTCTTAGCTCTCAACATCGGACAAGTGTATGTACTTTTACACTACCAAGTGTAGGTACTTTTACACATCAAATTCTATTGAAATATGTTTTGTATATTACTCACAAACCGCACTCAGTGCCTGAGTCTCCACAGACATGGAGGTTGGTGGTCGGGTTCACATGTGCAGCAGGTGTGAATCACAGGAGCCCTCGTCTCTTTGACAGATTGGGAGGGTCTGAATGTGTCAATTCACCTGCTACTATAATCCCCTGGGCATCAAATATTAAGGCTGTTCTTATGGGATTCGTCAATATTATATTGGGGAAAGTTGTCAGACCAGGCAACAATGCAGAACTCCATTCAGCTGGGATAGTTAGGCCAAGATTTAGGAGGCAGTGGGGTAGGTAAGTTGTCCACTCGTGCCTGTTCTGGTTTTCAAATCGATTTTGCTTTGCTTTAATGACCTTCAGAAGTTTTACATTTTTAGTTATTGAAGGACAGAAAGATAATTATTTGCAGCAAACATTTCCCGTAAATTGGAATGAGGTAATGTTAGGAATAAAGTTACTCGGACATATCCCCATGAAACTGTGCATGAGGATAGCATACTAGATCATTTAAATCGCAAGTTCTATGAAGATGGAAAAAAAAGACTTGACATCTATGAAACCACCACCACTGGACATCTCAATGTACTTTGTGAAGTGTATTTGCTGTTGTAATGGTGGAAACATGGTAAACAGTTAACACATAATAAGAACCTACTAACAAATTAAAGGCATAATGACTGGACAGTCAGTTTTGCAATAATGCAGGAATAATAAACATTAGTGAGAAGGTTGTGACAGATTTGGTCTGCTTTCACAGAAATTGTCAAGAGTGTTTTATTGTCATATGTCTGAAAGAGAATAGTGAAATTCTTACCTGCAGTAATAATTTTTTTTAAAACAATATAGTGCAAAAACAAAAATGAAGCTCAAAATGTGCGATTTACTTGGTATGCTTGGATGAGTTTCAGTAAAAAGTCTGCATGTTTTCCAGCAAACATTCAGTGCTGCATTGGAGCAGCAAACTGGGTTATTTGCTTGAGAATCTGGGATGGGGTTTTATCAAAGTCTTCTGACTCAGCAGACAGACTACAATCAGCTATGGCTTGAAACGTATACTTGGGTAATGGCTATAGTGGGCAACTTCACCTAGCTAGTGTACTTAACTCACTTGCAAAAACAATTAGGTTTAGTTTAGTTTGGAGATATAACGTGGCAACAGTCACTTCAACCGAGAGAGTCCGCACTCACCAATGATCACCGGCACACTCATTTTATGTTATCCCCGCTTTGTATCCGACAATCTAGGGACAATTTACAGAAGCCAATTAACCTGCAAACCTGCATGTCTTTAGAATGTGGGGGGAAACCGGAGCACCCAGAGAAAACCCACACAGTCACAGTGACAACATACAAACTTCATCTAGACGGCACCCATAGTCAGGATCAAATCGAGGTCTCTGGCACTGCAAGGCAGCCACTCCACTGCTGCGCCACAGTGCCACTCATATACCTTATTGGAAAATGAAACAAAATGCAAGTTACTCAACCTCAGAAAAGCTAACAAAACCAATGGCTGTAATTGCAGGCATTTGTTGTCAGGTTAAAAAATTTCTGCAGGCACCGGCCATATTTCCCCCATTTTTTCTGACCTGGTACCATTTTATGTTCAGCTGGAGAGTTAAAAGAAGTGGCTCCATCCTATCACACAGTGAAAAATGTCATTGGATAATATCTTTGCACACAAAGTGGAATGTTCAACAAGGCCCCTGAACATGGACAGGCAGGTCAATACACATTTAGCTACGTTTGCAACTACACACTTAAAAATGTTGAATGATAAATGGCTTACAGCATTAACTAATAATATTTTGCTTGTTAAAGCAAGATATGTAAAAGTATAACCCACTGCATGTCATGCTAATTGGACACCCGGACAAGCATTTTCTTCAGCTTCCTGACAGAGCTAACCAGCAATCTCAAGAAGACTTTTATTGTTTGCAATAAATAAGAGAATTTACTTTCCATCGAGTGGTTGCCATGCGCAGCTTTGGAATGCAAGTTGTTGAGGTAACAACCTGATTGAAAACAAACAAGAGCCCCTACTAAATCTCTGGAACTCTCGCCTTCACTATTCAACAGGGAGTTCAGCTGACTGCTATGAGATTGATCAAATCTACAATCTTAATCAAGCCATAAAGGAACTGGTGACACGAGCTGTTCCCCCGAGTTAAATGTTCTCCTTTCAACTTTTTAAAATTGCAGTACCTTCACGGAAAATAAACCTTTCAGAACAAACATTCCCATTTACCATGCGAGATCAGAAAGACTAATGCAAACATCACTTTCAGTGGCAGGAGATGAAGGGTTGAATGAGTTGATGCAGTCTCTCAAACACAAAGCAAACAAAAGCGTCTACTCTTTGATACCTAAACTCTGATGCACTCATGAAAGAATTCTTCTGCTTCTGCTCAGTGCAAGAGCCTAATAATTACTGTTGGTGTTCTTACTAAATGTACATAATGTACCTCTTTAGAAACAGCACACATTTAATATATTCAGGTTAACACTTATTTCTAACAGTTATCAAAGGAATTTGAATCAAGCTCACTGTGTACACCGAATAATAACAACATTTGGTATACACAGTACTCAAACAAGCCATATCTTAACGTCCAAAGCCAACATGGTTGATCTGTATTCAAACTCCTTTATTTCAGAGTGAGGCCAAACACAAATTGGAAGAACAGCACCTCATATTTCACTTGGGCAGCTTACAACCCAACAGCATGATAATTGATTTCCCTAACTTCAAGTAAACCCTTGCAACCCCTCTCTCTCCATCTCTCCCCCACCCTAGTCATCATATTAGTTCCACTGTCTGAATAACTCATTACCACCTAGCCCACAGCCAACAATGGACCATTGTGGGCTCCATCTTTCCTTGATCATCATTGCATTTTGCAGATCTTTCATTCATTTGTTCTATACACGTTCTATATCTCATGGTTACCTTTCCCCATGACTTTGTCTGAAGAAGGGTCTTGACCCGAAACATCACCTATTCCTTTTCTCCAGAGATGCTGCCAGACCCGCTGTTACTCTAGCTTTTTGTGTCTATCTTTGGTAAACCAGCATCTGCAGTTTCTTCATATATATTCATGATTTTGCTCCTTTCCTACTCGTCCTATATCTAGCAATATTATCATCCGAGATAGCATTTGCTGTTCTTTTTGCATCAGAGTTACAAACCTCTTACAACCAGCTTGTAAAAACGTTCCCACTTCACCGCTGAATAGTTTACTTCGGACTTGAATGCTACATTCTTTGTTCAAGACTTTCCCACCAGTTAGGCAATCCATTTTAAATTGAAACATCATTCCTTTTTACATTTTTATACACCTCTGACAAAACACCCTTTGAACTCCATTCAATGGAGTATAAATCTACTTTATGAAGTCTCTCCTTATAATTTAATTCCAGAGACTTTGAAATATTCAATGGATCGATTGGCCAGGTGGGGGGAGGAATGGTTGATGGAATTTAATACAGAGAAGTGTGAAGTGTTGCATTTTGGGACGTCGAACAAAGGCAGGACCTTCACAGTAAATGGTAGGCCTCTGGGTGGTGTTGTAGAGCAATTGGATCCAGGGGTATAAGTGTATGGTTCTATGAAGGTCGGGTTGCAGGTAGATAAGGTGGTCAACAAGGCTTTTGGCACTTTGGCCTTCATCAGTCAGAGTATTCCGTATAGAAGTTGGGAAATCATGTTGCAGTTGTATAAGACGTTGGTGAGACCGCATTTAGAATATTGTGTTCAGTTCTGGGCACCATGTTATAGGAAAGATATTGTTAAGCTTGAAAGGGTTCAGAAAAAATTTACAAAGATGTTGCCAGGACTAGAGCGTGTGAGCTATAGGAAGCGATTGAGTAGGCTGGGTCACTTTTCCATGGAGCGCAGGAGGATGAGGGGTGATCTTATAGAGGTGTACAAAATCATGAGAGGAATAGATCGGGTAGATGCACAGAGTCTTTTGCCCAGAGTAGGGGAGTCAATGACCAAAGGACATAAGTTCAAGGTGAAGGGGAAAAGATGTAATAGGAATATGGTATTCTGTGTGTTAATTATTAAGTGACAGGTCCTTTCATAAAGTCATCAGGTCCCCATTTATTTTATTTTTTAAACATTAATCTTATCTAACATTTTAAGAACACATTTCCATACATTTCCACACACTTGCTTCCAATGAGTTACATATCCATTTGCCCCAAAACTCATTACTGGTCAGTATCATGTTGAAACTTGGCAAATTGATGTGACTAATTCAGGCATAATATGACTCAAATTTGGAAGCCAAGTGCAATGCACGGGCATTAATATATTGTGCACCACAGGCTGATCAATTGGGCAAATCTCTGAGGTAATTTTTTTTTTCTTTTGAGACTAATGGCAAACCCAGGCAAGTATACTTATCTCATGATGTTCAATTCCAGTCAATCTCCAAATCAGGACAATTATTTACTTTGAAGGTGTAATTTTAGCCAATAATATTATGTAGAAGCTCACTGAATAGCTTCTTGAAATCCTGTCCATTTTTTAAGTGCTTCTTCAAAAATGTTAATTTAAATTATTCAGACACATTATTTTAATGAGGTAATATCTAAGCTTGAAGTTACAAGATGGGCAGATTTGGCCCACTTTATCTCTTTAATTCAGAGGGAGGTCTGTAGTTTGCACATAATTCTAATAAAATTGACTTATGTAATCCTGATACTATCACTAAAACAATCTGGAACATGTTAGGAAAGTAAAAAGCAAAGTGCTGGAAGAACTCAGTCAGTATCTTTGAAGGGAAATGGACGGACAAATTTTAGATCAAACATTTTTTATTTCAGACTAATGGAGTTGCAGGGTGAAGGCTGCAAAGAGAGGTGGGAGTGGGGGAAAGCCTGGCAAGTGATGGGTGGATACAAGCAAATGTTTGGCAGATGAATGGAGTTAATAATATTCCCCATACTTCCCACTCTCTTTCCCCTTCTCATTTTACACATATTTCTCCCATCTCTCCCTCTTAGTCAACTTAATCCTTTCCCCTCCTGGATGTACTCATCTCTATCCTCAGATCCTATATTTCCATTTTATCTCACTTCTTTCTTCACACCCCCCGTCCCCTTCCATCCATATCCCTCCCTCTGATTTTGCATTTTATACCTCTTATCTCACACCCTTTGTCTCCTTTTCATCTCTAGTCTTTGTCACTTATTCCACCATTCTGCCTACCACACATCTTCAGCTGCAACCACCCATCACTTGCTGAGCTTTGCACCCCCCCCCCCCCCCCTCTCATTTCTAGCTTTCCATCCCCTACTCCATCAGTTTGAAGAAGGTTCTTGACATGAATCATTGTCTCTCCATTACCTCCACAGATGCTGCCGGACCCACTGAGTTCACCCAGCAGTTTGTTTTTTTTGTTCAAGAATCCAGCAGCTGCAATTCCTTATGTCTCCAAATTAAGAAAAAAACCTTGTTTTCTCGATGGGGAAAGGTGAAGACAATCTTCATAATGAGAAGCATACCAAGATTTTTTTTTTTTAAATCAGATTAGATTCCCAGGTCGCAGAAGCATGACCCTGACAGAAGAAAGTCAACAAACATTTCAAACTTAGAATAAAATGCTAGACTACTGTGACTCAGGATCATTACTGAAGATGATAGGACCCAATTAAACCACATCAGATTAGTGTTAGTTTTTGAGACACACCATGGAAATAGGCCCTTTAGCCCACTGAGTCTTGGCGGAGCAGCAATCACCTGGTACACTAGCACTATCCTGTACCCCAGGGACAATTTACCAGAAGCCAATTAATCTACCAACCCACACATCTTTGCGATATGGGAAGAAAGTGGAGCACCTGGAAAAAGCCCATGTGGTCACAGGGAGAATGTACCAATTCCATACAGACAGCACCCCTAGTCAGGATCAAACCTGGGTCTCTGGTACTATAAGGCAGTAACTCTCACGTTGCGCCCTGGTGCAGCCCATAATGCACTGTAATCCTAAAATGGACAACTCCTTGTCCACCATTGTACAGTACTTGGTCAGTGGCAACATATCTAAAGGTCACGTTTATTTCTTTATCTCAACAGTTTTGGTTTATAGCACTGAGGGCTGACCTACCCTGGAAATGGTGAAGAAGGGCCCACTGCAGCATTCAACTAATTTGATGAAGAAAGAAAAGAAATGGTAGAAACTATAGATTCAGCTTTAGATAAAGGCTGAAGCAGCTCAGATGAAATTAATTTAATTTGAATCACTTTTAGTAGGAAATTTATACAATTGAATAAAAAAAATATTGACATATAATTGATCAAAAATCACAGTAATCAAAGCTTTAAAAGCTTACCCTTACTTTCACTATACAATGTCTGCAAAACAGGTGTTATTTTATATTCATTAGAAATTAAAAACAGAACCACATCTTGCAATTAGCAGATTCCGTGTCATTTGCTAGGTAAATGTAACATATCTGTTTTCCAAGAGGCTACACTGCTACATTAGTTAGGCTGCAATAACACAAGACTTTGCGATCATTGAATCTTACCTGAGGTGTTGAGGTGGACGTTATATATTGGTGGAAGTGAGGCAGTGGGCTCAAACACCAGGATCCCAGTAATGGATGCATTAATGCTGAGCTTCAGTGCTTTGCTTGTCACTGGTCACGGTCTGCTCAATGGGACAAGAAGTTGCCCACTCGGTCATCAGATGCAGAGGCACAAACATGAGCCAGGGGAGAGGCAAATCCCTGCTGGCTGGAGTTCAGCTAGCTCGGGAGCACTGGCACGAGCTGTGCATATTGGAATGTGTAAAGGAAATGAAACAGCCAATCAGCGACTGTTTATAACCAGGCAAGGTTCTCTAGAACTGCATCTGTGCACAGTAAATACTCAGAGTTTAATCTGCTCAACTGACCCTCGCTTTAATGCCAAATATATTAGTCACATCAGATATTCCAGTGCATTGCAGGGAAGCAACTTTCATTTCACACAACAAAACCACATTGGAAAGAAGTGGCTGGAAACTCAAGTTATGTTTGAACAATTACATTTGTCAAATAGGAAATTCTATAGATTGTTGGCAGAGGATGTCAGAAAGAGGATGTGAACATAGGAAAGTAGTTCAGTGAGATGTGATGAACATTTGCAGTTGTAGATGGTACAGGAAATTCGGGTTTTGATTGATACAGACGGCAAACAGGCCCTTCGGCCCACTGGTTCCATGCCAACCATCAGTCGCCCGTTCACACTAGTTTTATGTTATCCCATTTTCCCTATATTCTAGGGCAATTTAAGATCTCAGCTTCTATATTCAGTTCCCTGACTGATGAAGGTCAGGGAACTGTCACGGTAACGTGACGATACGGGCTAGGCGCAGCCTGCCTTCAAACGTCTGCCGATGGGACTGTACTACCTGTATCTTATGCCTCCCGCACCATGACGGACACCAAACAGCGCTATGCGCAGATCGAGAAAGAGCTGCTAGCCGGGGTCTTCGCTTGTTTCAAATTCAAGGACTTCATCTTTGGAAATGCTTTCACGGTCAAAACAGACCACCAAGTAAGCAAGTAAGTTTTATTTATATAGCACGTTTTAAGTCAACTCGCATTGACACCAAAGTGCTTTACATAAATTAAATAATAAGTTCCATTACAAACCATAGAAAAAGGTTAAAAAAAATGAATAAAATGGACACAACACATTATAGAGTTCAACACAAACGTCCCCCCACAGCAGAATCAAAACTTTCCACTGTGGGGAAAGGCACCAGAAAGTTAAGTCCTCTTCCTCTGTGAAACACCCGAGGTCGAGGCCCATTTGTGGCCATGCAGCCATTCCGATGATTTTCAGGGCCCTCTTGCCGTGAAGATGGCACTTCGGCGTCGGGTGAAACATTCCTCAGCGGCTTGGAAAAGTCTGGAGCGGCTGCCTCCTCCCTGGAGACCGGGGCACTCGTAGTCCTCAGGCCGCGCCGGCTGGAGCTCCGACCCTGGTGAACTCGATCCCTGGCTCTGCGGCGCTCCAAATCCAGCGCCGCCCGCGGCCGGACGCCCGCAGCCGCAGCTCCGCGATGTTGGGACGACGGCCACAGCGCTCCGGAGCTTACCGCACGGCGACCCGGCAAGGCATCGCCCGCTCCGTGTTGGCATCCCAGCGCTGCGCCACCGCCGCTGAAGCTGTAGTCCCAGCTGGTCCCGACAGGAAACGCCGCTCCATTCACGATGGTAGGCCGTGAGGACGGGGCGAAGAAGCAGCTTGGAGGGATGAAGGTTACACAAAAAAGCTGGAGAAACTCAGCGGGTGCAGCAGCATCTATGGAGCGAAGGAAATAGGCAACGTTTCGGGCCGAAACCCTTCTTCAGACTGAGGTGGGGCGGGGTGGGCGGGGACAAAAAAGGAAAAAGGAGGAGGAGCCCGAAGGCTGGGGGATGGGAGGAGGCAGCGGGGGACTGAGGAAGGGGAGGAGGCAGCAAGGACTAACAAAATTGGGAGAATTCGATGTTCATGTCCCCAGCATGCCCCCTGGGGGCATGAACCAATGCATTCAAACCAATGCCAATGACAGACTGCGGGCAAGCTGCCATACACAGACGGCACCCACCACTTGTAACCATCCTTACTAAACCTATACACGCAGCACCTGCACGACTGCAGCGTATGATGATGCAGCTCCAGCGGTTCAACTTCAAAACCGTTTACAAGAATGGTAAAGACATGCTCGTTGCTGACACTCTCTCTCGCGCACCACGTGCGTCGAGTGATCGACATCCCTATGAACGGGACGAGTTTACGGTTCTCAAGATCGACTTCGTTCCCACGGAACGTTTGCACCGTCTAGCTGAACACACAGCCACCGATGGCACTCTCCAGCTACTATCATCCATAATCAAAAGAGGCTGGCCAGACAGGCAATCCAGCACACCGTTGGTGGTGCAGCTGTTCTTGAGCAATATGCTATGATTTGCCTAGATAATACACAAAACATAGTTTTTCACAGCATTTTGGTAAATATCACAGTAACAAACCAATGCCAATGACATTACTTCTGCCAATAACAGCACTCACATAAAACCTGTATAATCTATGTCTAAACTCCCTTGTCCCAGGAAAAAGATTCAATTCTCTGTTACAGAGAAAGGTTGAACAAGTTAGGGCTTTATTCTTTGGAGCGCAGAAGGTTAACGGGGGACTTGATAGAGGTTTTTAAAATGATGAGAGGGATAGACAGAGTTGACGTGGAAAAGCTTTTCCCACTGAGAGTAGGGAAGATTCAAACAAGGGGACATGACATGAGAATTAAGGGACTGAAGTTTAGGGGTAACATGAGGGGGAACTTCTTTACTCGGAGAGTGGTAGCTGTGTGGAATGAGCTTCCAGTGAAGGTGGTGGAGGCAGGTTCGTTTTTATCATTTAAAAATAAATTGGATAGTTATATGGATGGGAAGGGAATGGAGGGTTATGGTCTGAGCGCAGGTATATGGGACTAGGGGAGATTATGTGTTCGGCACGGACTAGAAGGGTCGAGATGGCCTGTTTCTGTGCTGTAATTGTTATATGGTTATATGGTTATATCTACCCCATGTATTCCCCCCATAATTTTATAAATCTCCAAAAGGTCAAACCTCAGCCTCCTGAGTTCCAGTTCCAGTAAGAATAAATCCTGCCTGACCAATCTCTCCTTACAGCTGCACCCCTCTGTTCAAAGCAACATTATAATGTACGTTGTTAGGAAGGTAAGAACATCACTGCAGTAATTAGAGAGGATTTTCTTGGCGGACCATCCGAAAGGGCTGTACGTGTGAAAGGCCTGTCCCACGAGCATGCGAATGCATGTGGCGAGATCGACCTAAAGTGGTGGCTTGAGTCGTATGGCCTTGTGGGGCCGGTCCCACTTCGATCGCCGGAGCCATATGGAGTTGTGCAGAGCTGGTCCCGACATCGCGCGGGGCTCCGAAAAACTGACAGTGTTCAAAAACTGACAGTGTCCGCGCAGCAACGGCCTGCCGGCCCGCAGCCAACTCATCGCCATACGCACCGCCTCGACAGGCATACGCGCGAACTTTGCTCGAACTTCACGTCACTCAATCCACGCGGCCCCCGCTTCTGGTTTGGTCGCGCTCGACGCGCTGGTGGGACATGATGTATGGGCATCACTCGTCCTCCGCGCGGCCCCCAATTCCAGGTTTGGTCGCGCTTGCCGCATGCAGTCGCATGCTCGTGGGACAGGCCCTTTAGGAATACAAAGGGGTGATGAAGCGCCTATTAAACTAGAGGGTATCAATGTAACCAAATAGCATCTAATTAGCATCTCTATTCAGCACTGATTGAATTGATCGATTGTAAGACACAGCATGGGAACAGGCCCTTTGGCCCATTGAGACCATGCTGACCATCCATCATCCATTCACATTGGTTCTTGTTATCCCACTTTCACATCCACTCCCTACACACTTGGGGAAATTACGTAGGCCAATTAACCTACAAACTCACATGTCTTTGGGATGAGGGAGGAAACTGGAACACTTGAAAGAACCCCATGCGGTCACTGAGAATGTGCAAATTCCATACAGGCTGCACCTGAGGTCAGGATTGAACCTGGGTCTCTGGTGCTATGAGACAGCAGCTCTATCAACTGTGCTACTGTGCCAGCTAAACGTTTCATCCTTGTCGTTTGTCATCTGGACTTCTTGATCAAAATTCCCTGTGGTGTGAGAAATAATATAGATTTCTTTGAACAGATAACTAAATTATCTAACAAAGCAGCTTCTTTCTGATCACAATAATGACTTTGATCTAGATCTGAGATTTATACTTAATCAATGCATTTGTAATTCATGTTACATTGAATAGATGGATTGAAAAAGGAAGTAACAATTCAAAGCAGAAACTTTGAGAAGCCAATGTAATAACTATCTCTGCAATAGTGATAAGCAGAAATATGTCCGAGTTTTATTTGGAATCTCCAATTAATAATTGTGGAATTCCCTCCCACAGAGGGCAGTGGAGGCCAAATCACCGGATGGATTTAAGAGAGAGTTAGATAGAGCTCTAGGGGCTAGTGAAATCAAGGGATATGGGGAGAAGGCAGGCACGGGTTATTGATTGGGGACGATCAGCCATGATCCCAATGAATGGCGGTGCTGGCTCAAAGGGCCAAATGGCCTCCTCCTGCACCTATGTTCTATGTTTCTATGACAGTGGGGAAGATATTCTCGGTAAAATGACAGAATTTGCAAATGATCTACAGCTTTCAACATCAGGAGTAAATTAAAATGAATAGTGCTGAATCGCAGTTTAACATTTCATCTAATATTTTAGAGGACTAATATTGGTGAGATAGAGATTAAGACAGAGAGATATATTGAGAAATAAAATGGTATAAACTTGTTTAAATTGCAAATTGTTTCTCAGTGAATGAAGTAATGAAATGTGTGCAATCATCAAAAGTAATCAAAGTAAAGGAACATTAAACAAACTGCAACGTTCTGGGGGAACTGTGTCAGGCAGCAACTGGGGAGGGAATGGATAGGTGACGTTTTGGGTTGGGGGCCCTTCTTAAGATGAAAGGCATTAACGTTGCTGATCCAGTTTCACAGTATGTATTGATGAAGTGTAAATGAATGCACAAGCCAGGAGAATCCTGTACGGGCAGATAATGTGAAACGTGTAATAGTGGGATAATTACTGTATTTGGAAAATACTGATCATATTCATTGTGACTAAATACACATTATTTATCAAGCCCTCATCTCCTTCCCCTGTGGAGGTATCTGGAAATGTTCTTAACTACAAAGAGTGTTCAACCCACACTCAATACGTACCATTCATCCATGTGTACTTCCTGACTATGAAACTTCTTGTTGTCAACTTCTTATTATTAATTCATATATTTTGGATAAGAACTGTTGACATCAATTTGCTCACAGAGTAGGTTTTACATTTCCAATGCTCAGACAAGAGAAGATTGTATTTCTTAGCCAAATTAATTAGCATGCAAGACATATGCATGAAATAGACTCTTGTCAAAGAAAAAGGAAGTTAAAAAAAACCCTGCTATGAATGAGAATGAGGCCGCAGACTTTACAGCTGTGTTCCCTTAAAACCTAACTCCTGGAGCCGGATCTGCTTTGAGGACATTTACAAGTTTCCCGTAAAGTATCTGATCCACCGGCAACTTTTTCGGCGACAGTCACTGCCGTGGCCTGACGCCGAGAAACTGGCCCACTACGACAATGTCTACGACAGGCCGCCACCTAGTCAGCGTCAAGGCACGACAAGCTACTGTAATAGCGCTACCTTTGGTTGGAGGATTGTAAATGATTGAATAAACCACAGCGCAGCTGTACAGTCAAGTTCCGGTCAGCAGTGAGTTAACTTGTTATTCTGTGTCTGAGCTCAAGATATCACAGCTATGTCAACCGGCGTCCCAATTCTTCGCGACACGCGGTGTCAACCCACGACAACACCCACGGCAGCCTAGAATGATATAGACGACAGCCAACCAAAGTCAACCTAAATCAGTCTGCGACAAGCTATAACAAGCTATGACCATGATGGCGTCAACTGAAGGCAGGTGGAGCGGCGCACTTTTTTTCAAATGACGCAACGTGACTTCTCGTGACGCTGATACTGTAGCCGGTTGACGTAGGCTGCCGCCACTTGAATTCACCAAAGTCGGCACCCGGCAACAGCCAACGTTAGGTGGCGTCAACCTGGCAACAGCCTATGACAACCTACGACAGCACCTACGCCAGGAGAAGTCACACAACGTCAAGCTAACTGTCGCCGAGAGGTTTTGAACATTTCAAAACCAAGCGGCGACAATAAAATGGCCACGACACTCGAGGCAACAGCTCACGACAATACAGGCATCACGCCGCGTCACCTCGTGACCATGTGGCTACAGCCTATTTTCCGGATGCCACTGAAAAAGTCTCCTAAGTGGGACAGGTTTTTAAGTGTCGAGTCTATCCTGAAAATATTTCAATATAAAATATAACCCTCAAACTTTAAAAGATAAAAAAGATCTCTGGAACTTTCATCATCTAATCTATTTGGGCAGCACAGTGGTGCAGTGGCAGAGTTGCTGTCTAATGCCCCTGTCCCACTTTAGGAAACCTGAACGTAAACCTCGGAGATTCCCGGAGGTTTTTGTCAGTCTCCCTACCTGCTTCCACTACCTGCAACCTCCAGCAACCACCTGCAACCTCTGGGAACCACACGGAAACCTTGGGTGGGGCGCAAAGTCTCCAGAGGTTTCCGTTCAGGTTTCCTAAGTGGGACAGGGGCATTACAGTGCCAGAGACCCGAGTTTGATCCTGTCTATGGGTGCTGTCTGTACGTTCTCCATGTGAACATGTGGGTTTTCTACAGGTGCTCCAGGTTTCCTCCCAAACTCCAATAATGTACATGTTGTTCGTAGGTTAATTGGTATGTTGTAAAATTGTCACAAGTGTGTGTAGTTTAGTGTACAGGGCGATTGCTGGTGGCAGTGGTCTGAAGGCCCTGTTTCCGCACTGTATCTCTAAAGTCTAATTTTGTCAAATCAATGAAATTCAATAGATAAAGTGGTGTAATATAAAATCTAAAGTCAGATATTCGGATATTCAGATATCTAAAGTCTGACAGTTGCTCCAGTGATATATTGTTATCATTGTGGAGGATTTACTCCCTTAATTCTGTACATAACTGAAATATCTGTTAAATCCACTTACTATCAGTACATATTACACAGGATCTGTCAGCTCCTGTTTACTTGCATAATGTACAGAAAAATATTTGTTGCTCAGATTTACCACAGCCTTATGGGTGACTATTTAGGCGAGGGCAGGAGACTCTGCGCTCGCCACATGGTCGCCACATGTTCGCTGATGGTCTCTGGTCAGTCTCCTTCATGGTCGCGAGGAGTTCCTGGATTGTAGGAACTATCGCGGCCTCAGTATGGTCGCCACATGGTGCAAAATTTTCTGAGACCAAAAACTGGTCGCCATGGAGAAAATCAATAATCCTGTAGTCGTAGGTGCGGTTGTAGTGGGTCGCCATGTAGTTATGGGTAGTCGAGGTAGTCATAGGAGGTTTTAGTTAATCGGCTTTGCTGACCGGTCATTTATATTGGCTCATTGGGGGGAAAAAACGTAAACAGGAGTTTTCAGAACCAAGGATAGCCGACCGGTAATGTTAAATGTCCGCCGAATTTCACTGCGGTGTATCTCTGGCTTATTAAACGTTGTCTGGCTTCTTTAAAAGTTGTCTCCACTCCTTCTCCCACCTTCTTCCCCTCCCCCACCCCCCTCTTTTAAAGAACTTACGGTACACTGTGCTAATTGGTACCCGGATGCTGTGTCGAAGGACGAGAAACCGAAGCGAAGAAGTGGAAGCCAAATGGAAACAACGCCGAAAAGCCAAATAACCGAAAGCGTACAGCACCGAAAAGCCAAATAATCGAAAGGGCGCAACGCTGAAAAGCCAACTCACCAAACAGATGCAACGCCGAAAAGCCAAATAACCAAAAGGGCGGTACGCCTATAAGCCAAATAATCGAATGGCCCTACACCGGAAAACCAACTCACCGAACGGACACAACGCCGAAAAGCCAAATAATGGACATGATGTCGCCAGGGAGCGGGCCATGACCGTGATTGGTCCAGACCCCCGCGTCCATCATATCACTGGCCGGGGAAGACGGGAGGGTGGGCGTCATTTTCCCCCCACACAAGGCTGCCCAGGGCTGAAGGGTGACTGGGCACTCTGAACACGAGCACCAAGGTGTAAGCGGCTGAAGGAGCGCATCCCTCGGGACAGCCCCCACTGGCCCCCCCCCCCCCCCCCCCCCTCTGGGGGGGGCGGTAGTGGGAAGCGGGTCCCAGGCTTTAGCCCAGTTCGGTATCTGCTGGAGGATGCCGAGTCAACGCTATCCGGCCATGGCCGCCCTCGGCCTCGTCTCCCCCGTACGGCTGCAATGTGATGGGCTGTGGACCAGCAGCGCGCACAAACGCGGGGCCGCGGTTCCGGGCAGTGGATGCAAGGGGACAAAAACGCGGCAACGTCCCCGTCAGCTGCAGCACAGTTGGGGACAATCTGGTCCCTCCACCCACCCAGAGGCACTGACCATGATGCACTGCCACTGGAACCCAACTCCCAAACCAGGGCGATTCATCCCCCCTAACCCCGGACCCCGACCCACACATGGGGTGATTCACCCCCTCCCCCACACACCAACCCACACACAGGGAGATCCACCCCCAGACCCACACCGGGTGATTAACAACCCCCCTGGCCGTGGGGAAAGATGGCCCGGGGCACTGACAGCCATAGTAAGTGTCTCTCTCTCTTGGCATTCACAAAATCATTTAGCATTTTGCAAAGACAACTGCAGCCCATCACCCTGGTGTGGGGGTCGGGTGCCGGTGGCGTTGCATTGCGGTCAGTGCCTCTGGGTGGGCGGAGGGACCAGAGTGGGGGCTGTCCCAAGGGATGCGCTCCTATGGATGCCGTTCGGTGATTTGGCTTTTCAGCGTTGCGCCCTTTTGGTTACTTTCGTCGTTGTGTCCGTTCGGTTAGTTGGCTTCCACTTCTTCGCTTCGGCATCTCGTCCTTCGACGCCACATCTGCACACGGTACTAGCCATCTTATTACAGCGCCAACCTTCCTGTTCATCACGGTGTGTGGCTGTATCACCTTTGCTTTGTACCGTGTGAATTTTGGACAGTGCTCCCCACTTGCCCTGGCCCCCGCCTTTGCAATGTGTTTGTGTGTGTGCGCGTGTGTTGCACTCTGACAGTCGCCATTCCAATACCCGGTTTTTCAGGCGACTGCCGGCAACTTGACAGTCGCCGGCAGTCTGCTGAAAAATCGCCTAAGTGGAACAGGCCCATGAGTGATTGGAATTGGGCACTGCAATCATTCCTATTCTCCCAGTATGCATTCAAACCCAAAATATCAAACGTAAATTTTCAAAAATTCTTCTGGTTATTTCGGCGTCAGGCATATTCATACAGTTATTAAATTTTAAAGGTAGTGGTTGAGTGCTCCTTTTTCCATATGCATTTCATAGAATCTGGTTGACTGCAGAGGCAGAAATAGATAGATTCTTGATTAGTCCATGTGTCAAGGGTGATGGGGAAAAGGCAGGAGAATGAGGTTAGGAGTGAGAGATAGATCAGCCATGATTGAATGGGGGAATAGACTTGATGGGCTGAATGGCCTTATTCTGCTCCTATCACTTATGCCTTAGGACCTTATGAGTTAAATACTTGCAGCGCTATTAAGTCAAATAACGTGAATATATAAGAATGCTGCAAGGAGGTTATATCCAGATATACAGGAAATATTGATAAGAAGCAAAACATCAAAGACTATTGCTTGTGACCAAATAATTAACTAATGAAAACAAAAACCAAGCACACACAACACTTATGTGCAAGTACCCATGATACACCGTGATACCAGTAGGATTATAGTTTATGATTTGAAATACAGTGTATTTCATTAACTTGTGGCCAAAATTACTGGAAATGTTATCCATAGCACTGTGTGGCTCTTGTTAGAAACATAGAAAATAGGTGCAGGAATAGGCCATTCGGCCCTTCGAGCCAGCACCGCCATCCAATTTGATCATTGCTGATCATCCAACTCAGTATCCTGTACCTGCCTTCTCTCCATACCCCCTGATCCCTTTAGCCACAAGGGCCACAACTTACTCCCTCTCAGATATAGCCAATGGACTGGCCTCACTACCTTCAGTGGCTGAGAGTTCCAGAGATTCACCACTCTCTGTGTGAAAAATGTTTTTCTCATCTCGGTCTTAAAGGATTTCCCCTTTATCCTTAAACTGTGACCCCTTGTCCTGGACTTCCCCAACATCGGGAACAATCTTCCTGCATCTAGCCTGTCCAACCCCTTAAGAATTTTAGTTAGTCCTGGAATATTTCATAGAGTTCTCATCAGCAAATAGGGATAACATGGACATGCATTTGGAAATGAGAGGGTTGAGTAAGGATAGTCAGTATGATTTGTGTGTGTGGGAGGCTCTATAATTCTACAAGCAAGAATGATAATGATTTTAATGCCCTGGTAGAGCATAAAGCATAAACTCTAGGGTCACAGGCCATTGTAACTTGAGATTGGGTTATGGGAGAAATTCTTTGCTGGAAATAAAAACAAAATAAGGCCATGTTTGACCTCTCATTTACATTGCAAAGCCATACTGCGCAAATGAGAATAGAATAATGATATGAAACTCGTACAATTTGCATTTATTTTCACGTCATTTTTAAGAAATTTCCAAAATATTCTGAATCAGATCATCGTTGAAATGTTCATAAAACAAAATCACCCTACCTCAGGCTGCACTCTTCCAATTAACTGCAACATTGTGCCTGTTGACTCCATTCAAATTTGGGGGCACTCCTTCTGCTAACTGGCATTTTTAATGTGATTTTAATGTGATTTCCACCTCTTATTCTGCCTGCAACCAAGTAGAGTCTAGCTATCCTCATACGTCCGATACAAAGATACCACATCCATGTATCAACTGTTCTGGTTAATTCTGGCAGACCCAGCTGTTTATCAAACAACAACTACCTCATTATGTGCAATTGCCTCGTTAATTAGAGTGAAGTTACTGCCGTGCTAATTACTAATGATTGCAAGGGGCAGCTGCACCAAGAACATACAAATGGTCTCATAATTTGATAAATATGCTGGCAAGTTTCTTCTGGACAACCGACCAATCGGCTACAAAAACATGAAACAAATCAATTGTGTTACTGCCACGTCAGTTAAAATGTAACAAGTGCTCAGTGGAAGATAATCTAATGTAAGATAAAAGAAGGCAATATAAAACCCACCCTCCTCCACCCTCCCTCCCCCATACAACCCCCTTCCCCTCAACTCTCCTACGTCCCCCCATTTAAACATTATGTCAACATATCCCCTCAACTCTCCCCCCCCCCTCCCCTCACCTCCCCCCCTCCCAAAGTAATCAACACACAACTGGACCCACTCAAAATTAATAATATTCGGATATTAGAATCAAATCAAACACTTAGAATAACACAAAGAAACTCAAAAAAATTAATCTCTCCCCCCCCTCCCCCGACTCAACTCTCCCCCCCCTCTTCCCCTCTTTCAACTCTCTTCCCCCCTATTTCCCCCTTTAGCCCTCAAAAAAAAAAATGAAGAAAAAATGCAAAAAGTATTGGAGACAATCTCCTCCCCCTATCTCCTAATAAAAAATTAAATAAAAAAAAAAAAAAAAAGAAATCCCCTCCATCAAATGTTCCCTCCCCCTACCTCAGGCTCACTCTTCCAATTAACTGCCCTCTCCCCCTCCTTCTGCTAACTGGCATTTTTAATGTGATTTTAATGTGATTTCCACCTCTTATTCTGCCCTGCCCCCTCCTCAACGTGCCCTCCCCCCTGGTCCCCTCAAACAACAACTCCCCCTCGTCCCCTCTACCACAGCTGCCCAAGAACCCCTCATAATTTCCAAGTTTCTCCCAACAGACCAATCGGCTACCCAAATCCCTGCCTCGTCAGTTAAAATGTAACAAGTGCTCAGTGGCAGATCCCCCCTCCCCTCTCTTCTCCCCCCTCCCCTCTCCTCCCCCCCCCTCCTCTCCCCTCTCTTTCTCCCCTCTCTTCCCCCTCTTCCCCCCTCCCCCCCTCTCCCCCCCCACTCCCCTCTCCCCCCCCCTCCCCTCTCCCCCCCCCTCCCCTCCCTCCCTCCCCTCCCCTCCACCCCTCTCACCCCACCCCCCCTCTCCCCCCCCTTCCTCTCCCCCTCTCTCTCTTCCCCTTCCCTCCCCCTCCCCACCTCTATTCCCACCCCCCCTCCCCCCTCACCACTCATCCACTCTCCCCCTGTGTGTGTGGATTGTGGTTAGTGTGTGTGTGACGCCGCAGCCCCCCCCCCCCCCCCCCCCAAACGCGCGCGTTGAGGGGACGGGACCCAACGGGTCCCCTTTGGCCTAGTTCAAAATTAAAACAGATTGTTATAATATAACCTATGGCTGAAAGGCAAAAATAAATATATCCAACTGTAAATTTGCTTTTTGATCAAAAAACAATGGAAGCACAGTTCTTGAAAAAGAAGGAAGCGAATGGTATGTTAGCATTCATAGCAAAAGGATTTGAGTATAGGAGCAGGGAGGTTCTACTGCAGTTGTACATGGTCTTGGTGAGACCACACCTGGAGTATTGCGTACAGTTCTGGTCTCCTAATCTGAGGAAAGACATTCTTGCCATAGAGGGACTACAGAGAAGGTTCACCAGACTGATTCCTGGGATGGCAGGACTTTCATATGAAGAAAGAGTGGATAGACTCGGCTTGTACGTGCTAGAATTTAGAAGATTGAGGGGGGACCTTATAGAAACTTACAAAATTCTTAAGGGGTTGGACAGGCTAGATGCAGGAAGATTGTTCCCGATGTTGGGGAAGTCCAGAACAAGGGGTCACAGTTTAAGGATAAGGGGGAAATCTTTTAGGACCAAGATGAGAAAAACATTTTTCACACAGAGAGAGGTGAATCTCTGGAATTCTCTGCCACAGAAGGTAGTTGAGGCCTGTTCATTGGCTATATTTTAGAGGGAGTTAGATGTGGCCCTTGTGGCTAAAGGGATCAGGGGGTATGGAGATAAGGCAGGTACAGGATACTGAGTTGGATGACCAGCCATGATCATATTGAATGGCCTACCCCTACACCTATTTTCTAATTCAATGTTTCGATGTTGTGCTTTACTGTTCTTTCTGTTGTTAAATGTGCTTCTTAAATGTTGCATGGGCACTTTTTATAAGCTCACAAGGTCATGTGATAGGAGAAGAATTAGGCCATTTGGCCCATCGTCTATTCTGCCATTCAATCATAGCTGATCTATCTCTCCCTCCTAACCCCATTCTCCTGCCTTCTCTTGATTTGATAGATTAGCCTTAAAAATATCAATTGACTTGGTCTCCACAGCCTTCTGTGGCAAAATAATCCACAGATTCACCACCTTCAGACTAAAGAAACTCCTCCTCATCTTCCTAAAAGAATGTCCTTTAATTCTGACCTCTGGTCCTAGACTCTCTGGTCCTAGACTCTACCACTAGTGGAAACATCCTCTCCACATATACTCTATCCAAGTAATTCACTATTCGGTAAGTTTCAATGAGGTCCCCCCCCTCATTCTTATAAACTCCAGCGTGTACAGGCCCATTGCCGTCAAATGCTCATCATGTGTTAACACACTCATACCAGGGACCATTCTTGTAAACCCCTTCTAGACCCTCTTTTCTTTTTATGAGATTTACAATCTCTTTGATTATCCAAAGTTCCCTTACTTTACCATCTTTATCCTTCCTCCTTACTTCAACACGATGGTCCTGAGCATTAATCAAAGGCTTTCAAACAACTCTCGCATGTGATATCCAATACCAATTACCTCCCCACAATGTATCCTACCAAGCACCGGCCTATTAGTAGATAGACACAAAAAGCTGGAGTAACTCAGCGGGACAGGCAGCATCTCTGGAGAGAAGGAATGGGTGACATTTCGGGTTGAGACCCTTTTTCAGACTTATTTTCCTTCTCCACGGAGATGCTGCCTGTCCCGCTGAATTACTTCAGCTTTTTGTGTTTAGATCTTTGATTTAAACTAAGACCTGCAGTTCCTTCCTGCACACTGGTGTAATAGTGTTGTAATTTGCCTTACTCCAATATAGTACCCTTCCACTAGGTCCAGACTTATTCCTATTCAAAATAATCTTACAATTTATGCAGTTGTGATTGGTATCCCCAAAATGTTGTTCCACTCAAACCCAAGCTCATTTCCCAACACAGGGTCCAGAATGTTCCCTTCTTCGGTTGGACTATCCACATATTGTTTCAAGAAACCCTCTCGGAAACTTCTAAAAAATCTGCTTCATCTAAGAACTTTGGCACCGAGCAAATCTGAGTCCATAGTGAGGAAGTTAAAGTAACCCACTTAGACAACCCTGTTGCTTTGACATCTTTCAGTAATCTGTCCGCATATCCGTTCCTTTATCTCGCGCTTGCTATTAGCGGAACTTTAGTGCAATCCCATTGAAATGCTTACACCTTCCTTATTTTCAAGCTCTAACCATATCATGTCTCCAGTCCCTCCAGTCCGTCTCTCTCAGTGCAGCCCTCACGGTTGGTTTGTGTGATGGGCTGGGCTGAGTGCACAATTCTCTGCAATTTCTCATGGTCTTGTATGGAGCTGCTCCCAAACCATCCTGTGATGCATCCTGATAAAATGCTTTCACCAATGAGATGTAAGAGGGTATCTGTAAATGGAGCATTGTCAGAAAAAAAGAAAGGAGAGGACCCAGGGAAGCAAAAAAAAAGGGGGGAATTGATACAGAACCAAACAGTTAAAACTAATGTTGATATAATTGCCATGAGACACAATGGATGACTTGTCATTCTGATCACCTGAAAATAACAGGGCAAATGAGGGGTTAAAAGTTCCAGTAATTGACATCGCTTTATCCACTCTGGCTGTCAGTGTTGAACACGAGGATGGAAATGAGAAACTGAGCGACTAAATGCTAATAGGACAAATTACATGCAAGCAGT
The DNA here is from genome assembly GCF_028641065.1 of Leucoraja erinaceus. Classification (NCBI taxonomy): domain Eukaryota; kingdom Metazoa; phylum Chordata; class Chondrichthyes; order Rajiformes; family Rajidae; genus Leucoraja; species Leucoraja erinaceus. The sequence goes on along the minus strand of NC_073381.1, from coordinate 23,297,145 downwards.
AAATTATAAATTACAAAGATGATTAGCCAGCGGTATGTATTGGATTATTTAGGGATTAGTGCATAATCCCCCCTCATATTTCGGCATCTGTCACACTGACACTAGGCACAGTCAGCTTGATCTGGGTTCCATGCTTGCTGTTGCATCCTGTTGAGAGAAGTCAGAGGAAAATGCAAAGTCGCAGCACAGCCTTAAATCAGCGGGGTGTGTTGAAACAGGCTGGAGAATGAAGCAGTCCAAGAGGCAGGCAATCAATTACATCCACAGTCCGTTCACTTGGAACTGATAACTTCCCTCTCCAATGCCTTCATCATGCACCGAGGAACAGTCAATCCACTTAGACAACTGTGTACACTGAGTTGGCAGGCAGACCAGTTAGCTATTGTGATGAGAGGCCATGAGTTGAACTCTTGAATGCGAAAATCACAGATTGGGAAAATAACAGAATTGGAAAATGAAGGTCAAAGTGCAATTTTGACCCCCATATTTTTAACCTAAAGGGCCTGTCCCACTTAGGCGACTTTTTTGGGGAGTGCAGGAGTCTCTGTGCTCATCACATGATCGCCACATGGTCGCCACATGTTCGCTGGTGGTCTCTGGTGAGTCTCCATCTTGGTTGCGAGGAGTTCCCGCGTTCTGGGAAATAGTTGCGGTCGCGGCAACAGTACATGTTGAAAACTTTTCTGCGACCAAAAATTGGTTGCATGGGGAAAATCAATAATCCTGTAGTCGTATGGGGCTGTTGTAGTGGGGTTGCCATATAGTTGTAGGTGGTCGAGGTAGTCGTAGGTAGTTTTAGTTAATCGCCTTTGCTGACCAGTCATTTTCATTGGCTCATTGAGGGAAAAAAACGGAAGCACGAGTTTTCAGAATCAAGGATAACCAACCAGTAATGTTAAATGCCGGCGAACTTCACAGCTGTGTATCTCTGGCTTATTAAAAGTTGTCTGGCTTCTTAAAAATATCTCCACTCTTTCTCCCCCTTCTACCCCGTTCCCCCCCATCCTCTCCCCTCTTTTAACGGACTTACCATACACTGTGCTAGCCGTCTTAACCTTCCTGTTCATCACGGTGTGTGTCTGTATCCAGGGCCGACCTTAAACCGATTGGACCAATTGGGCCCCGCGCCTAAGGGGGCCCCTCGTAGAGTAATCAAAAGATCCTAGAGCTCCACAATTGTTCCCCTGCAACGCTGCGAGAGGCATAACTGAACCAGCGTTGCTTCCGTTCGTCTGTCCGCACGTTCGCTCGCTCTTGGTGCCGGCGTTTCTCCCCTCGGGCTCCGCCAAACAAACACACAGCCACACATACGGGATGTCCGGCAGATCGGTGCGGGCCGAGACCAGGAGGAGTAGCTTTGAGGAGCAGAGCGAAGGATGACATCAAACGGGTCACGGCAGCTATCGAAAAAGTACGGAAATGGTAAGGTGGACATTTTTTTTAAAACCCGAAGGATTTCTTGAAAGCCTGTAGGATTTTTCCAAAGGAAAAAAAAACCCGATGGTTACGAAAAGAAAGGGGGGGGGGGGGGGGAGGGCGGCGATTGCTCCGTGGCCGTGTCTCGGAAGGAAGGGGGGGGGGGGGGGGGGGTTTGAGTTCCTCTTTCCCCTGACGTCTCGACCGCAAATGTCACCTATTCCTTTTGTCCCGAAATGCCGCCCGACCCACTGCATTTTGTGTCTATCCTTTAATCTCTCAGCTTTGCTTGGAGTAATGTACTCTCGGCTCGGGTAGCTCTACCCCGGGTGGAGAGGGGAGAGAGGGGTGGAGAGAGAGTCGATGGGGAGGGGGGTGTGAGGGGGGAATGGAGAAGGGGGAGGTGGGTCATTCCCTCACGGTTCCCGGTTGGCTATCCTGCCCCTCCAGTCGCCGTGCTTCACGCACACAGCCCCGGCTCCTCTTCCCGGGAAGATGCGGTGAACAATACACGGAGGGTCCGGCCGGTGGTTGGAGCAACGTTTACAAACCTTGGCCTCGGCTCACACCCGTCCGCCCAGACCCCGGCATCCGTTCCTGCCGCCGGCCCTCTCCCTCCCATCTCTCCTCCCCTTCCCTCCCTCCCTTCCCTTCTTCCCTCCCTCCCTTCCCTCCCTCCCTCCTCGCTCTCTTTTCCCTTCTCTCCTTCCCTCCCTCCCTTCTTTCTCTTCTTCCTCTCTCTCTTTTCCCTTCCCTCCATCCTCCCTCCCTCCCTCTCTTCTCTCCTTCCCTCCCACACACAGACACACATAGCGCACAGACAACTAACACACACATCACCCACAGACAACTAACATACACACAACTAAGATGCACACACACACACACACAACACACATAAGTTTAGATGGGGTAGAAGCCCAAAGGGTAGGATGGGGTTGAAACCCAAAATTTAATGCCTAGACTGGTTTTTCGCCAATAGTTATTGGTTTTCCCGGATCTAGTTAATTATTTTTGTTTTTCATTTCACAGTCGCTAAAACAAGTGATATAGTAACTATGTACTTTTCAGAGGTGATCTACACATTTTGTTTGTTACTTGTAGGCTTACATGTATGCAATTTTATATTAAAATGTAGCCTAGATCTGTTTGGTCCATTAACTCGCAGTCACTTTTTAAGCACACATTTTGATTACTTTCCATTCTACCATAGATATATAAAGTCTATAATAGAATTTATTTGTATTTCTATGATTCTACAGACCTTGGCTGGGAACCTGAGGATCACCAAAATTGTTCCCAATTGGGCCCCGCACATCCTAAGGCTGGCCCTGTCTGTCTCACCTTGGCTTTGCACGGTGTGAATTTGCAACAGCACTCCCCCCGCTTGCCTGTGCGTGTGCGCGCGCGTGCGTGTGTGCGTGTGCGTGTTCGTTCCACTCTGACATTCGCCGTTCCCAGTTTTTTAGGCGAATGCCGGCAACTTGACATTTGCCGGCAGTATGCTGAAAAATGGCCCAAGTGGAACAGGCCCATAAGAATTTTTCTTGATCAGGAATTCAGCTGCTCAGACCACATTCAGCTGCTCAGTTACAAGATGTCCCGACAATGAATCCTGCCGTCAGTAGAAGACCAGTGGTGCAAACCTTGATGCAATTCTGACTGGCAAACCAACAATAAGCCTCAAATGTAATTTTTGGTACAGTTTCTCTTCTACTGAGGTTTCTGATGAAGCTAGAATTCTGGTCTTATTTCAGGCCAGAAACATCCTGAGGGACCAAGATCTGGCACTTCATGGGCCATTATGGACTCCACCCTTTCTTGGTCATCTGTTGCCAACCCTGATTTGTTCTTGCCTTTTCCTAACTCAAGTTCCTCCCACCCCTCTCTACTTTAAGTCTGAAGAAGGGTTCAAACCCAAAACATCACCTATCCCATTTCTGCAGAGATGCTGCCTGACCCGCTGAGTTACTTCAGCATTTTGTATCTATCTCAACTTCCCTCTGCAGAGGTCAAGGCATTGGGCTCTTTGTTTCCATATCTTCTCGTGCCTTTCAATATATGTCATATAAACTCCCATCGATGGTACAATGTAAACTTCACAAGCTGTTGTTTTGATGGTACATGTTGATTTAGCAAGATTCTGAACAGTGGCTCGACCATTGTTGAGTATTGAGCAGATTGTCCAAGACGCATCAAGGACAATACAGCTCACCCCTCCATGACACACTGGTCAACCTGAGGAGCACCTTCACCAACAGACTGGTTCCACCAAGATGCAGCACAGAATGCCACAGGAGATCCTTTTTCTGTGGCTATTAAACTGTACAACTCCTCCCCCTCCTATCCTGATGTACTGCAGACAGACTCCCTCCCCAATCTTTGCACAGACCCAATCCTAGACTTTCTTCACTTTAATGTCATGTTTCATGTAACATTGTGTTTTATGACTGTTGGCAGACAAATTTCCCTCCTGGGATAAATAGTTCTATCATATCATATACCATACCATACCATACCATATCATATCATATCATATCATACCAAAGAGCTGCCTCCTCCTGCACTTGCTGATTTCCTGTCTCCTGGCTCTGTCCCATTTGCCTATTTGGTCTCCTGAGCTGCTAACCTTGTACAGAGCCAGTTGAGGCCAATAGTGCACCTCTCCTCTGCTCCTGCAGGAAGCTACTCACAGGCCTCAATACCCATACAAAAATGCCAGTCCAGGTCTGTGAGTCAACCTGCTACAACTCGTCACTGGTGTGGTGTTGCTATTGTGCAACGTCAGCCAATTATCTGTGGTGGTGTGACCACGTGATATTCTCTGCTTGCTGGTCCCTTTCCCACTTCATTGTTCACAGCCATCTGGGTATCTAATGGTGCTATTCCAGCGATGACAAATAGACTGTCATTTAGTCTGATCACTGCTTGAGTGATCAGACTATCACTGATTTAACACAACCAATCATATTTCTGCAACTTAAAGTCATTGTGTTATTGAATTGGGAGCAGCGGTAGAGTTACTAGAGACCCAGAATCAATCCTGACTATGGGTACTGTATGTATGGAGTTTTCCCTGGGATTTCCGGCTTCCTCCCACACTCCAAAGATGTAAAGGTTTGGAGGCTAATTGGCTTCAGTAAAATTGCAAATTGTCCATAAAGTGTGTTGGACAGCGTTAGTGTGCTTGGAATGCTGCGGACTCAGTGGGTCGAAGGGCTTATTTCCATGCTGTATCTTTAAATTAAACAAAACCAAATATAAGCACAGAAACAGATCTACAGCCTGTTGAATATGGCCACCATAACAATCCATAATAATCCTATTTCTGAGCATTTGCTCTGTAGCCTACTGTGCCTTAGCAATTCGAAAGATCTTCTAGAACCTTAAATGCTGCGAAACACCACGTTCTCAGACAGTGCATTAAAGATTACCAACCATTTCAAGCAGAGTGCAGGCCACCAAATGCAAATGCAATTTCATACCATTTGGGTTTTATACCCCTAGCCCCCCCAGAAGGGGCGTTACCTTCACCGTGCTGATTGACAGGCAAGAGGGCCAATCAGCTGATCTCAATATGTTTTAAACATTCATAACTTTTTTATTTTTCATCAATCGGAAAAATCCTCTGGGCTGCCTCAGCAGAGGAGGACTGTGAGTAGGATGGCCAAAGACTATAGTGATATATGGTAGCGTTTCTTCTAAAATCAATATACAATGTAGACAGGAATTGGTCAAGATGAGACTTTTAGTTATATAGATAAAATTTGATTTTGCCAACATCCTGATGAATCTCCTCTACCCCCTTTCCAATGCAATCATATTCTTTGTGAGAAAGAGAAAGAGAAGACTGAGAGATCAAACAAAAATACATTTCTATTGGGTATATTATGTGTTAATGGGTCTATTTATTGGGTTTGTGAAGTGGGCGCATGTGCGCATGTGCGGGGCTCTTCTAGAGTGTGTGCATGTGCGGGGGCTTTACCAGAGTGTGCGCATGTGTGGAGAGCTGGAAAGGTCTGCGGAATCAGCCATGTTTGCCAGATGTTTCATAGTTTATGTATTAAAGAAATAAGTTGTTTCAAGCTTAAATAAAGTTTATTAAATTACGAATAGTGTAATGTTTCATTTGGTAATGTTTCATTTGTCTCAACAATTTAAGCAATTTAATCTTAGAAGTCAAGCAGTCTGACATCGGGATGGAGAAACTATTGAAACCACAATGCTTGGATCTGGATCCCAACTCACCTGTTGCTGCAAAGGATTGGAAGCACTGGCTTCGTATACTAAATATCTTCTTTGATGAGAGTGACAATGATGCACCAGACAGACTCAAGACATTAATAAGCTCCATTTCTTCTAATGTATATGAGTGCATAGTAGAATGTACAACTTATGACTCTGCTATTGATGTACTAAGCAGACTCTTCGTTAAGACACCAATGTGATATTCGCTCGACACCTCCTTGTTACTCGGAAACAAAAACCTGGTGAGTCACTTGATGAATTTTTACAAGAACTTCAAAGATTTAGTAAAGACTGTGCCTTCAAAGCAGTTACGGCTGATCAATATTAACAGAAACTTATTCAAGACTCTTTTATCAATGGTTTGGCATCGCCTTTAATAAGACAGAGACTATTAGAAAACAAAACCTTGTATTTACTGGAGGAGAAAGAGAGGACCATCACAAACCTAACAAGCAATATTACTTTGGTTATTATAATCACCCATACGCTGGTCTTCGTTCACCGCTATCAATCCCATTTGGAATGGTTAAGGAATTATTATCCATTCCGGCACTCAACCTGGATTTACAGTCAGCTTACAATCAAGCTTACTCATTAGACTTGGCTCCGAAAAATTCAGATGCTTATGGCTCATCTTATGTGTATTCTGCTGCAACTACTACAAAAGAATTTCACCCAAGTACTAATATGGAGAAAGCTGAAACAATTTCTACTGATAAATATGCCCTTGATGCAACATATAATTATTCAAAAAGGAAGTGTTACTTTTGCGGGGGTAATATTCATAATAGAGAGATATGTCCTGCTCGAGAGGCAACGTGTAATAGTTGCGTCAAGAAGGGACATTATTCTAGAGTATGCAAGTCCAAAACAACTACTAAAAGTGTTACTGCTGCCATGTATACGCCTTCTTTATGTGCAATTACAGCTGCATTTTCCTCAGAGCTCGTCACATGCAGCTACAACGGTATCCATCAATGGCCATACACTTAATGTACTACTTGGTTCTGGCAGTTCAGAAAGTTTTATAAGTGAACAAGTTGTGTCTTCCCTGGCATGGGATCTCGACTGACTTGGTGGATATAAAACCAGTTGGGATGGTTTCAATGCCAAATATGTCTGCCCACCACCTAAATCTAACTATAATTCCTTCAAATAGAGAAATCTCGATGGCTCTGACAACTCTCAATACTCAAATTACTGGATCTTGTATTGTAGACTTTATTCCGAACAAAGCTAGCTATAAATCTGTATGTCTTGGTATTTTGAAAAATTTGTGCAGCGATATAATTCTAGGTCAGGATTTTCAGAAACTGCACAGATCACTTCAAATAATGTATGAAGGAACTATGCCTGATCTTGTATTGTCAAAGCCACCAGTAGTGTGTGTTTTTTTCTGCTGCATCTGTTGAATGTCCTTCATTATTCACTAATTTATCCTCCAAGTGCAAACTAATTACTACAAAATCAAGACATTTTAGTTAAGATGCTAGGAACTTTATCAACACAGAAGTAACTAATCTTTTACAAGAAGGTATCATAGAACCCAGCTCTTCACCTTGGAGGGCACAAGTTGTCGTGGTTAAGGACCCCCTTGGAGAGACATAGAAAACCCCCCCCCCCCCTTGTTTCCTCCCCTGCTCCCAGGCCCCCTTGACAGTGCCCCGGTCCCTTACGCCAGCCGACCCGGCTCTCCGCCCTGCTCTTCTCAAAACTATGGAGCATATAAGGATTAGCCAGTCCTAAATGGGAGGAACGACTCTGCATTGATTACTCTCAAACGATAAACCAGTTCACGGAGCTTGATGCATATCCATTACCTCGTACAGAAGAGATTATCAATACATTAGCTAGGTATAAGATATTCTCTACTTTTGACATAAAGTGCTTGCTACCAAATTCCTTTGAAAGAATCAGAGAAGAAATACACTGTGTTTGAAGCAAATGGGAAATTATACCACTACTGCAGAGTTCCTTTTGGTGTAACTATTGGCGTGGCTGTTTTTCAGAGAGAGGACAAACTTGTTGAACAGGAAAACCTTAAAGATACGTTCCTTTATCATGATAATATTGCAGGATAAAGAACAAGCTGAACATAATGAAAATAAGTTGGTTAAAGCTTAATTAATGTTAAGTAAATTACGAGTAGTGTACAGTTTCATTTGCCTCACAACAGTTTGTTTGTAGATGTAGAATAATTGAATGTTCCTGCAGTTACTCATACTGTTTTACTATATTTCCATTATATTATATTTTCAATTGCCCATTTAAATAGGTGAATTTGTGGTAAACCTGGGTATCAAATTAAGTTTGCATTCATTGCTTTTAATCACAAGGCTAAAAACATAAAGCAGTACAGCACAGGAACATGCCAAACATGAATGCCAAGTTAAACTGATCTCACCTGCATGTACATGAACCATATCCCTCTATTCCCTGCACTTCCATATGCCTATACAAAAGCATCTTAAACACGACCATCATATCTGCCTTCACCACCACCACCACCCTCACCACCCTTGGCAATTGGTTCTAGGCCCCAACCAGGTATGAAAGTATCTTTTAAGAGACTGTTGGATGGGCACATGGATATGCACGGAATGGTGGGTTATGGATTATGTACCAGCAGATTAGAGTTGTTCTTTGCATTATGTTCGGCACAGACATGGTGGACCAATAGGCCTGTTCCGGTGCTGTACTGTTCTACGTTCTATTATGCCAGAATGGTATCAAACTTTAATTAGGCCACAGCTTGAAGACATAGAAAATAAGTGCAGGAGTAAGCCATTCAGCCCTTTGAGCCACAATGTACAATTCTAGAGCTAGAGGGCAATTATCACCACACTCCCAGATGAATGTGAAATAAACAATTTATCAGGATATTGTCAGTGCAGGACAGCTATGGTCTTCGGAGACTCTGTAGGCTTGAGTTGCTTATCTGGAAAAATAAAGACGGAACAGAGAGTCTGCTGTAGTGTATAAAATTATTGGAAGGCGAGAGCGTATAAGTGGTAAGACTATTTCCCTGTGCGGATAAATCACATTCAGAAATGTGAGTTATTTCATTAAATTGGGGTTGAAAAATAAAATACTTCTGTAAATGGTGGGGTTTGGAAATCACTGCTTGTGAGCAGAAATACGCATTACATTTCAAAAGGAGACCTTGAAAACACATAATCGGTAGATAGTCCTATGGAATATGGAGCAAGTCAGTTAAAGTAAGTTAACTGAAAGTTCATCTTTGGCCAGCATGAAAATGATGGGTCGAGGATCCTCCCACTGTCACATAATTTTCTATGATTTTGCGATGTAATGGGTAGTTTTGCATTCCATGATGTTGACTTCACCCACTTACACTTTGTGAAAGTTTATAATTGGGGGTGTGGACCTATTGCAGACCAAGACTATTGCTCTTAGTGAAGATAGACACAAAATGCTGGAATAACTCAGTGGGTCAGGCAGCATCCCTGGAGAAAAGGAATAGGTGACGTTTTGGGTCGAGCCACTCCCTCAGACTGAGAGGGTGCTCTCAGTCTTGTTCTCAGCCTGAGGAAGGGTCTCAACCAAAAATAGCACCTATTCCTTTTCTCCCGTGATGCTGCCTGTCCCGCTGAGTTACTCCAGCATTTTGTGTCTATCTTCGGTATAAACCAGCATCTGCAGTTCCTTCCAACACATGTTTTGTTTAAGTCATAAGAGGATATGAAATAACTCGTTATCTTCAAACCGGCTTTTCTACAAAATGATCCTGTGTTGGATTTTAACAATATGTTCCAAATGGTGGCACCTGATTTGAGCGGCAATAGTTGGTGATGTTGTGAACAAATTGTGTGGGAGAATGAATAATTCACTTCCTAATGGTAGATCGCTGGTTGAAAAGATTGGATTTGGAAACAAATCATTTATTTTGGGGTAATAGGATCTGAGAGAGATGATGGAAAAGTGATGACTGAAAATAGTATTCTCGCTAAAATGTAACTCGTATAGCTGAGAAGCATTTGAAAGATAGTCTTGTGTGGTGAGGCGACTATCGAATGACACAAGAGAGAGTTTGAAGATTGTGAATCTGACACTGAAATACTCTGTCAGGAAGCGATGTGAAATAATTAGAGTGAGGCCTGATCCCTATTCCGACAGAGGGAGCTGAGCCTCTGCAGCTTTGCAACACGGGCAAACATTTCACAATGAAATGCAAAGCCTACAAGCTACTAGTTCTCCTATTTACAAGGTCAAAGCTGCCACCTATAACCAATGGTTCAGAATAAGAATTTACCTACAAACCAGGGATGGTGAAGCTTTTACCCTCACAGCCTTCTCTGCAAACTGCAATCAAGGGCTGAATTCTGTGGATTGAGGTGTTTTCCAAATCTTTCCAGTACCCCGGATGTTGTCGGCAGTGAGAGAGGCAGAAAGGAAACTTTGGCATTGAGGACGGTAGTGGACACGTGTCATCCATAGGATTAAACTTACTCTTGGGACCTGAACATCAAATATGGACTATCTGTCTGGCACAGATCTGAAGGCGTCTCAGCATTGTTCCTTTGGATTAAATATTAACCCAAGGGCTGTAATGTCCTCTTGCGCAGACATGAGAGATATCACGGCACCACTCTATGAACAACAGGGAAGCAGACCATGGTCGCTGGCTAAAAGTTATCCAATGTATGGCAGTTATGCAAATTTCTAATCACAGTGACACTGTTGGTCCTTACTGTACAAATCTATAATATTATTAAAACTCTCATCTTGACCACTTCTGGTCTGCATTGTAATTAAATTTGCCCCAAAACGCTACCTTATATCACTAGGATTTGCTCACCGTTCTCCTCTGCTCCAACCCACCAAGTTTTGTTCCGATCGGTGAAATATTGGAAAAGATATGAAGGATTAAAAAATTGTGAGATCAGCAGATTGGTCTTCTCGCCTGTCACTCAACCTTTCCTGGAGAATAAATCCCCGGAGACGGGGCTGAGTAAACAAGCCGTGCTAATTGAGTCCGCAAGAGTGGAGTCGGGAAAGCCGCTGTGTGGAGTCGGGAAAACCGCTGTGTGGAGTCGGGAAGCCGCTGTGTGGTGCATTGGCCGGTGGCCGCTGGGTGGAGACCCTCCCCCCACACACACCCCTTCCCCCCCACACACCCCTTCCCACCTTCCACTCCTCAACACACACACACACACCCTTTCCCCCCTTCCACCCTAACCACTTCCCCCCCCCCCCTTTATTTCCTCCCCACACACGCCGCTCCCCCCCCACACCCTCACCCCATTTACCCCTCCCCCCACACACCATCCTCTCCCCTCACAACACCCCCTCCCCTTCCCCACACACCACACCGTTTTCCCCCCACACACCCCTTTCCCTCCCCTTCCCACCTTCCACTCAACACACACACTCCCCTTCCCCCCTCCCCCCTAACCACTTCCTCCCTCCCCCCCCTTTCCTTCCTCCCAACACACGTCCCTTCCCCCAACACACCCTCACCCCAAAACTGCACACAATACTCCAGGTGTGGTCTCACTAGGGTTCTGTATAACTGCAGAAGGACCTCTTTGCTCCTATATTTGTCTTGTTATAAAGTCCAACATGCCATCACTAGGGTTCTGTATAACTGCAGAAGGACCTCTTTGCTCCTATATTTGTCTTGTTATAAAGTCCAACATGCCATTCGCTTTCTTCACTGCCTGCTGTACCTGCTTGCTTACTTTCATAGACTGATGTACAACGACCCCCAGATCCCGTTGTACTTCCCCTTTTCCCAACTTGATGCCATTTAGATAGTAATCTGCCTTCCTGTTTTTGCTTCCAAAGTGGATAACCTCACATTTATCTGCAATAAACTTCATCTAACATGCATCTGCACACTCCCCCAACCTGTCCAAGTCACCCTGCATTCGCATAGCATCCTCCTCACAGTTCACACTGCCTCCTAGCTTCGTGTCATCTGCAAATTTGCTAATGTTACTTTGAATTCCTTCATCCAAATCATTGATGTATATTGTAATTAGCTGCGGTCCCAGCATCGAGCCTTGCGGCATCCCACTAGTCACTGCCTGCCCTTCTGAAAGGGACCCGTTAATCCCTACTCTTAATAATAATAATAATAATAATTTATTTTATTGTCATTGCACATAAGTGCAACGAGATTTGGTATACAGCTTCCATCCGATGTCATAACTTAAACAACTAATAAAATTTAGATTTAGATTTGGAGAACATGGTTTATAAAAAGAACAGTAAAACAGTAAAAGTCAAAGCAGTCTAAAGTGCCAATGTGTCTGTGCAACATGACCATCCGAGGGAGACGGTCCATGAGGGTGGGGGGCACTCAGCAGGGCCGGTTCAGAGCAGCTATAGCTCTGGGGATGAAGCTGTTCCTGAGTCTGGTGGTGTGGACGTAGAAGGCCTTGTAACGTCTGCTGGAAAGTAGGAGTTCGAACAGTCCATTACAAGGGTGTGAGGAGTCTTTATGGATGCTGACAGCCTTTCTGAGGCATTGTGTGTGGTAGATGCCATCCAAGGCTGGCAGCTGTGTCCCAATAATCTTCTGCGCTCGGTCGACGACGCGCTGAAGAGCTCTCCTCTCCGCCTCCGTGCAGCTGAGATACCACACAGAGATGCCATACAGGAAGAACAGTTGTTGCTGTGCCTCCTTGACCTGCGCAGCAGTGTTGGTGGACCATGTGAGGTCCTCTGAGATGTGAGTGCCCAGCACTCTACCCTCAATATCATGTGCCCTAATTTTGCCCACTAATCTCCTATGTGGGACCTTATCAAATGCTTTCTGAAAGTCCAGGTACACTACATCCACTGGCTCTCCCTTGTCCATTTTCCTTGTTACATCTTCAAAAAAAATCCAGAAGATTAGTCAAGCATGATTTCCCCTTCGTAAATCCATGCTGACTCGGACCAATCCTGTTGCTGCTATCCAAATGTTCGGCTATCTCGTCTTTTATAACTGACTCCAGCATCTTCCCCACCACCGATGTCAGGCTAACTGATCTTTAAATCCCTGTCAATCACATAGACCAGACTTCCCACAATTGACTCCATCTACACTTCATGCTGCCTTGGAAAAGTTGCCAACATATTGAAAGATTTGTCCCACCCCAGACATTCCTTCTTCTCCCTGCTCCCATCCAGTAAAAGACACAGACATTTGAAAGTGCCCAACATCAGACTCAGAAACAGCTTCTTCCCCACTGTTATCTGGTTTCCGATTGGTCCTTTCATAAGCTAGGGTACTGTTTGATTGGACTTTGTCCAAAGAACTGATGCACCACAATGAGCTACAAGGCTGAGAACTGTATTCGGCACTCTGTATCTTCCCCTTTGCTCCATGTATTGAGTTTCAACTGATTGTATGTACGAATGGTATACAGTATATAATCTTTTTTAGATCTTGGAGCATGCAGAGCAATAATAAGCCTAAACAGTGAGTTGATCCCCACCAAACAGATGTACAGACCCTTTTATGAATACGATCAGCAATCTACATGAGATGAACCTACCAATGTAGCCTTCCATTCAAAACATGCTTCAACTATTCCACCAAGTTGGTATCTCACATTAAAACACCAGTAGAGCTCAATAGGCTCTTCAAAACTTGAAGGAGCTGTACGTACACATCGCTGTTAAAATGAATTGCCAATATTTGGTCATGATGCACTCATTATACACAATGTATTCTGTACACCCTTGATTAACTTATGAGGTACTTTAAATTGCCATTACATATCTCAACACTGCAAAACAGCACCTATATTGATACACCCAAGTCAATATTTGTGTTGCTTAGGTACATTTAATGTCTAGATTTTTATTTCCAATTAGATTAATTTAGTCCGAAATGACACAAAACTCAGAAATTAGCTGCGTAGGGATAATTAAAGTAATTTATTTTACTGTCTGTTGAATTAGATTGAAAATTAATCCCTTTAGTGACGGAAAGGAGAGCCACATATTTGCTCATAATATTTTTAGCACTAGCAAGGCTACTCTGTAAATAAAATATTCAGATCCTTACTATATGCCTTAAGAATAAATTTAATTTTGAAACTAAATTTGAAACAATGCAACATTGAGCCGTGATACGTAACACAGGACCCCGGGGTGGGAGATTGCAACCTTCACGTGGTCCGCCCTGTTTTGACGAATGCACTATACTAGAGCCACATTCCCGAGGACCCTGGGGTGCAGACCATCAAGCCCAGGGGATTTATCATCCTTCAGTCCCATTAGCCTACCCAATACAATTTCTTGCCTAATGAAAATGTATTTATTTCTGTTCCTCTACCCCCTTAGATCCTCTGTCCTCCAGTACACCTGGGAGATTGTTTGTGTCTTGCTTAGTGAAGACAGATCCAAAGTACCTGTTCAACTCTTCTGCCATTTCCTTGTTGCCCATAATAATTTCACCCGTGTCTGCCTTCAAGAGACCCACATTTGACTTTTTTCTTTAACATATCTAAAGAAGCTTTTACTGTCCTTCTTTATATTCCTGGCCAGCTTCCCCTCGTACTTCCTCTTTTCAGCCCGTATTGCCCATTTTGTTTCCTTCTGTTGTCCTATGGAAGTTTCCCAATCCTCTGGCTTCCGGCCACTTTTGCTGTGTTATACATCTTTTCATTTAGTTTTATTCTATCCCTAACTTCTCTTGTCAGCCACGGTAGCCTCGTACTCCCCTTAGAATCTTTCTTCCTTTTTGGAATGAAATGATCCTGCGTCTTCTGGATTATGCCCAGAAATTCCTGCCATTGCTGTTCCACTGTCTTTCCTGCTAGGATCCCTTTCCAGTCTACCTTGGCCAGCTCCCCTCTTATGCCTTCATAGTCCCCTTTGTTCAACTGCATCACTGACTTCCAATTTAACCTTCTCCTTCTCAAATTGCAGATTAAAACTAATCATATTGCGATCACTACCTCCAAGCGGTTCCTTTACCTCGAGTTCTCTTATCAAATCTGATTCATTAGACAACACTAAATACAGAATTGGCTTTTCTCTGGTCAGCTCCAAGCTGCTCTAAGAATCCATCTCGGAGGCATTCTACAAATTCTCTTTCTTGGGGTCCTGAACCAACCTGATTTTCCCAGTCTACCTCCATATTGAAATCCCCCATCACCACAGTGACATTACCTTTGTTTATTGCCGGTTTTAACTCCTGCTGCAACTTAAGGGCCTGTCCCATTGTACGAGGTAATTCAAGAGCTGAGTTTAAAAAAAAATCAAATTTGTGGTAAGTACGTAGAATGTACGTAGCAGTTATGTCGGAGCTCGTGGGTGTCTCGTAGCAGCTCGTAATGCTAACAGCAGGTACTCAGGAAACGCGGTAACTCCTGAAGTTTTTTTCAGCACTGTGAAAAATGTCCACGAGAGTCCCGGGTACCTACGAATGGCTATTACCATAAAGGGCCTGTCCTTTACGATTGCATGCGTCTGGCGCGAGCAATCATGGTCCCTTGAGGCGTACGGGCCGCGCGGGGCCGGTCCCACTTCCAAGCGCGGATTCATATGGAGTTGTGCGGGGCTGCTCCCGACATCGCGTGGGGCTCAAAAAATCCCGCACTGTCCAAAAATTCCGCGCGCCAACGGCCTGTCAGCCCACAGGCACATTGAGGGCGTACACAGCGTCTTGACGGCAAATGCAGCATCTTGACGGCATACGTCTAGCGCGTGGTGTTGTGCGATGATGTCACTGCCCGGCGTGCCGTTGCGTGATGACGTCACCACCCGACACCGTGCGACACCCAAATTCAGTCGGCCCGCCTCCTGCCCAGCCTATTGGTAAGTATGATGCGAATTACATCACGCGCGAACTTAGCGCTTACTTACCGCGTACTTTGCACGTACTTACCGTGAAATAAGCGCTAACCTACTGCGACCTCCGCTTCTGTTTTGGTCCCGCCAAACGCATGCAGTCGCATGCAAGTGGGACAGGCCCTTTACTCTCCGAGTTCGAATCAGGGGAAACCCGGGAGAACTCTTGAATTGCCTCGTACAGTGGGACAGCCCCTTGACACCCTACATCCGGGCTACTATTTGGGGGTCTGTAGATAACACCAAATAATGCCTTCTTGCCTTTACAGTTCCTCAACTCAATCCACAGTGACTCTACCTCGTCAGTCCCTATATCTTCCTTCGCAAGGGACTGAATTTCATCCCTCACCAGCAGAATTACCCCCTCCCCTCCTCTGCCCACCTACCTGTCCTTTCTATAGGATGTATAACCCTGAAGATTAAGTTCCCAGGCCTGATCATCCTGCAGCCACGTCTCAGTAATCCCCACAATATCATATCTACCAACCTCTAACTGAGCCTCAAGCTCATCAACTTTACTTCTTATCCTTTGTGCATTCATATACAATACTTTTAATTCCTTACGCATCTCACCTTTCACATTGATCCCTATTACACTTGGCCATACTCTCCTACCCCTTTGTGAGCTTTCTTTCCTGTTAATTCTGGGGTCATTAACTATCCCTTTACACCCTTTCCCTTTAACTCCTTCCTTGACTATCCCAATTGACACCCAACCCCCCCTTGTTCAGTTTAAAACCACCCGTGTAGCAGTGGCAAACCTGCCTGCCAGAATGCTGGTCCCCCACCTGTTAAGTGCAATCTGTCCCTTTTGTACAGTACCCCCTTACTCCAAAACAGACCCCAGTGGTCTAAGAATCTAAATCCCTGCACCCTGCACCTGTTCCTCAGCCAATCATTCAGATCCTGTATCTCCCCGTTCCTGCTCTCGCCAGCACGAGGAACTGGAAGCAAACCGAAGATAACCACCCTGTAGGTTCTGTTTTTCACCATTTTTCCGAGCTCTCTAAAGTCACGCTGCAGAATATTCATCCTCTTCTTTTTGACATCGTTTGTGCCGACATGCACTACCACTTTTCTGCACTCTACCGTAACATCCTGGAACCAGGGAGGCAGCACACCATCCTCGAATCCCATCTGTTGCCGCAGAAACCCCTGTCCATACCTCTCACAATGGAGTCTCCAACCACCACGGCGTTGCCTGACGTTGGCCTTTTTGGTTTTGGCTCAAAAGCCCTATTCGCTTCGCAAGCCAGTCCGCCGCATAGTGTGTTAACGTCTTCTGTCCCGACAGCTTCTAAGTGGGTGAACCTGTTCTCAAGAGGTACAACACCCGGGGACCTTTGCATTCCAGGTTTCCTTCCCTTTCTCACCATCACCCACCTTCTCTCTTCCAGTACCTTAGGTGTAACAATCTTACGGTAGGACTTGTCGAGGAACGACTCAGTTTCTCGGACGAACCCGAGGTCATCCACTTATTTCTCCAGTTCCCCAACATGGTCCTTCAGGAGCTCTACCAGATGCACTTCTCGCATTTGTAGCAGCCAGAGGCACCAGCGGTGTCCTTGACCTCCCACATACTGCAAGCATCATACTGAATCAGCTTGTTTGACATTTCCTTATTTCCTCTCTCCCTCTCCAGCATTTGGTGTGGTCTTTTCCCTCAGCCTCCTTGCCGAAGACTCGCAACCCAAGACTCACACTTTTCTCACAAGGCACTTCCCTCAACAGGGCTGCACCTAGACAGGGCCACACCCCTTGAGCAAGTCTTGCTTATATCAGATGCTAAATTGACTAATAGTCCAATTTACCAATCTTCCAATCTGATTGTTCAGCCAATCCCCACACTCACTCCTAAACTTCCTTCCTCCGATGAGCTTGGAAGTATGTGCTTTGTCCAACCTGCACTCAAAGAGACAAGAAGAAAATACAGGTCCCTCACTGGTTTTCCAGCAATTGATTGTCCAACACCTCATTTAATCCAGACAAAATTCCGAGAGCATTGCGTGTGGCGCACGCTCTATCGGGACGGGGAATGAACTCCCTCCATCCTGAGAGAGGTACTTGTTTAATTGTTTGGTAATTGTGAATTCTTTATTTGTTTCTAACAGTTCATGGTGCTTTAGAGACATGGTGCTGGTTTCCAACGGGAACGGTGACGGATGCACCACACATCTCTGTCCTCCATTTCCTGCAGACTTCCGCCTCTCAAAGTATAGGATTTTGGTGTGTGTACTTTATCATCATTCCTTACACTGCTATGTATGACTGATCACAAGTTCTACAGCAGTGTGGATGGTCGTTGGCTCGCTAGAAGCTCAGCTGCCCTTTAACAGGTCTTGTTTTTGGTCCTGCTGGGGGTTCACAGCCCCCTCCTCACTTAGCAAATCAGGTGGGGGAGAGAGTTTAGTCGCTGACTATCCGACCATGGAGCAGGTAGCACGGGATTACATGGTACCCGTGGCGGGGTGAACTCCACCCGACCTGACCTGAAAAGACATGGGAGGGTTATAATTAGGGGGACAGATGGATATTGGTGAATTATTATTATGTAAGCTCTGTTAGTCCGGCAAAATGGATAATCCGGTAAGGCTCTGGAACCAAGGAGGCCGGAAATAGATGGTGTATCTGTACTTTCTGAGAAAGCTATGCTTGACTAAAGATAGACATAAAAAGCTGGAGTAACTCAGCAGGACAAGCAGCACCTCTGAAAAGAAGGAATGGGTGACGGTTCGGGTCGAGACCGTTCTACACAGTTCTGAATATGTTTTAAATATTGGGGTACATCTTCTGGTGTCCCAGAATCATTTCTTCCCGCCAGCTCCACCACTGAGGGCCGTGTGCAAAGCTGCACATGTGGGAAGCCCAGCAGATAATAATGCAAGGCTCGGCCAACACAAGTGCTTGGTCATACTGTGGGAATGGCTTTGCCCGTGTCCTCCATCTCACTGTCGGAGCATTCCCCATTATTGAATGTTTGTGAATGTGTTTGATATTCAAAATACACATCACTTGCACGCCACATATTTCCGCATAGTACTTTTAACATGAGCAAGGCAATATTCAAAATAGGCATCACAGCATGGTTTGGGAACAGCTCCATCCAAGATCACAAGACGTCACAGAGAATTGCAGATGCAGCCCAGACCATCATCACACAAACCAACCTCCCATTGACTTAATTCACACCTCACACTGCCTTGGCAATGTCAGCAGCATAATCAAGGACAAGTCGCACCCTGGTCACTCCCTTTTCTCCCCTCACTCATCGAGCAAAATGTATAGAAGTGGAAGAACGCACACCTCCAGATTCAGGGACAGTTTCTTCCCATGCAACTGAACCATCCTACCAACAACTAGAGGGCAGCCTGAGTTGCTAGCTACCTCACTGGAGCCCTTCGGACTATCTTTGATCGGACTTTAGCTCACACTAAATGTTATACACATCATTCCCTTTATCATGTATCTGTACACTGTGGTTGGCTTAATTGTAATTATGTATAGTCTTTCTGCTGACTGGTTAGTATACGTTGGTACATGTGACAATAAATTGAACTCAAACTCAATTCAAATATTATGAGTAAAATTGTTAATAAAGTTAAAATCTTTATAAAAAATTGAAGTACCTGAATGCAGACACATTTGAAAATAGTTAAACTAACTGAATTAAATGAAATAAAATGCTCAGCTTACCTATTTCTCAACAGTCCATTTCTCCCACTGATTTACCTTGGCCTAGTATATTGATCCAGGTTTGGCCTTGGGTACACAACGGTAAGTATTCCCAGCCTGTGTGCAGACGTGGGTCTCTGCAAGTGCCTTCTATCGCTACAGTACACTTGTCCTAGAGTTGAAGATCTACCCTGCCAATGCGGTGGGAAGTGATACTGATGTTGAAGTGGCTCTCAAATAAATCAAACTGATGCAACCTCCATTGTGCTGCCATTTATTCAGTTAACTGCTTAATGATGAAGGAGTAAATGCAATGTAGCACAGTGATGGGCATCGCTGTCAATGCCTCCACATCACACCAACATTTATTGTACGCTATCACAATGATTTTTTCATTCCTCCGACAAGCAAGCTCATTTATTCTTGACCTTGTCACATTGCCTTCATGCATTGTCACCAAGCACAAAGCATTTGGAATACGTAAACGTCTAATGGGACCGAGCAGGGAGATGTCATTTGCCAATTTTAACTGCAATTTGATGTTTGGTGTGACCATGTGATTGACCTGGAGAATTACATGTCTTTTGCATTTAATGGCCTAGAACTATTGAACAAAATAACAAGTTTTGACTGCTGAGAGATAAGTTAAAGGTATGTTAATGAGTTGATCTGACTTCCAGTAATTGTATGTCGTTAACTCGGGAATGCACTTTGGTCGGCATGACCAAGTTGGGTCAAAGAGCCAGCTTCCGTGCTGTATTACTCCATAACTCTATAGATAGGAAATAGTGTCCAGTTGGAACATGCAGGCAGGTGGGACATGTTGGGCTGTGTGGGCAGGTTTGGCCAAAAGGCCCGTTTCCACTCTGTGAAACTCTATGACTCTATGCGTCTTTATAGAGACTCTATGACTATGAATCTATTGTCTATTGAGTTCAAATCAAGTTAATTATTTTTGTACATACCAATTTTTTTTGGTAAATGCATTAGTATTGGATCACAATACACAAGCATTAAAATAGAATTACCGTAACTGCTTAATGCTTACAGTAAAATAATGATCATAAAATTGCTTTTAATATTTGCTATTGCTTGAATTACTAGGGAAAAATTGATTGGCTTAGCTCTCTAAATGTTAATGACTATTTCACTGACTATAAAGAATCAATGTAGTTATGATTCAACTGTTTATCATGAAAAATTCTGAATAAATATTCTTTGCAATAAGACAATTTACTTGCATTAGTTGACATTCTATTAAAATTCTTTATCTCTGCACAGACGAACAGGTCATTGCAACGTGAACTCAATTTATCCATGTCCCGAGAAACTATGTCAAACTTGACCAGTTCTGCTCTTTGAATGTAATACATAAGGAAATAAATACCTCACTATAAAACCCAAACCGCAAACTCAATTGAATTTTGAATGTCAAATTAAGATTATCACAAGTCCTAGATTAGTTTTAGGAAAATCTCCCTGCATAACACACGTTCTGACTAAATAGATTAGAAAAGGCCATAACCCTGGGAAAGCATAAAGGAAGAATTGTTTTCCCTGCAGCTGTCCCATACGACAATACCAATCAGGTATGAGTGTGGCCTTAACAATTGGCCAAATGACCACAGGTGGAGTAGTCTTATATTGGTAAATTCCTAGCACCATTGACATCCACTGTGCAATGAACAACAAACATCACTCAAAGGCTTTAACATCACAGGCACACTCCTCAAATAATAATATTTCCCTTTGGTTCTTTCTAAGAAAAACTAAATGTAACGTCTACAGGACTAAATAATCTCGTCAGCATCATTAATGACATAACTTATGACTGCTTTGTTACATATTTTACATTTGATATAAGAAGAATAGCTCACTGGGGCAGTGTTTGTTGTTACATTCAAATCCTGCATGATAAATATAAAGATCAACTGCTGGGAATGAAAATAATACACACAAAGGCATGCATTTTTCTCACATCAGCAGGACATTTTTTTCTTGCAGAATAGTAAAAATGAAGAAAAAAGTGGAAATCCAGAGATTGGAAGTTATCTTTTAGTATTAAAATATTTATACACCGAGGATAACTCATATCCATTCTATCGAGCAGGCATAGCAGTAAGCCTCTCAAGTGGGAACAACATTTGGAAACCACCCAAAGACAATAGGAGCAACATAAAATGTGTTTGAAATACAAAAAGCTATTTGAATTCAATAATATAAATGCCATTCAAAACATACTCAATTTGATTTTCGGTGACAGAAGCACTTGTCAGAACCTTAGGATACTCAGTGGATGAATACGATTTAATAGGTAGAGGCAGATAATTGAAATTAGATTGGCATGATCTTATTTATCAGTTCTCCTAGCTGCCATTGATATATTATTAAGAAATCAATCTTGTCTGCATAACAAAAAAGCAGACAGTACACATTTTTGTATATTCTTTAAATTAAAAATTATTTTTAGTTTAGTATAGTTTAGAGATACAGTGCGGAAACAGGCCCTACACATACTAGGGACAAATGACACTTATACCAAGCCAATTAACCTACAACCCTGTATGTCTTTGTAGTGCGGGAGGAAACCGAAGATTTCAGAGAAAACCCTAGGAGAGCCCTGGGTCAATGGGAGAAATTACAAACTCCGTATATGCAGCACCCTTGGTCAGGATCGAACTCGGGTCTTCGGCGCTGCAAGCGCTGTAAGGCAGTAACACTACTGTGGCGTCACCATACCGCCCTTGTGCACAATTTGTGCCCAACTTGCCGTTGATTTGTTCAAGCAGACTCTTTCAAATGCAACACCACTTTTTGGATTGCATTGTTGTTTATTCTACTTCAATTTCTGTTAGGTGCACTGACTGAAGTGGAAGAGAAGGAGGGGCATATCAGTTGTTGAATGAGTCACCTGAGATTTATAGGGGATATAGAAGAAAAATTAAGAAAGAGATTAGGTGAGCAAAATGGGGCCACTCACCTTGGCAAGTAATTTTAAGGAGAATCTCCTATAAGTATAAAAGATGATGTCAGGAATGGAGCGCTGCAGTTATAAAGAGAGATTGGATGGGTTGGGGTGAGTCTCAATGGTATGTAGGAGGCTGAGGGGTGATCTGATAATGGTTTATAAAATAATGAGAGGCATAAAAATGATAAGCAGTCAGAATCTTTTTCCCACGGCAGGAGATTTTAGGAGATTTTAGAACTAGAGCACACAGGTTTAAGGTGAGAAGGAAGAAATTTGAAGATGAATGAGAGGTAAGTTTGTTTCTTATACACAGATGGTGGTAGTTACATGGAATATGTTGCAAGAGGCGGTGCAGGAGGCAAATACTCACTATATTGAAAAGGCAATTGGGCAGATACCTTGATAGAAAAAGTGAAGAGTGATGTGTTCCTAATATGGGCAAATGGAATAAGTATGATAAGTATCATGATAGGCTGTAAGGGGCCGATAATGTGCTGTGCATTTCTATGATTTGAAAGTAAATATTTACACTACAAATAGACGTTGGCAGTGTCACATCAAGTATTGCTATCAATAGCTCCTCCCTTGAGCAATTGTAGATGTGACTTTTGTACACCAGAAGTGTTTCTGGAATTTCAAAATGCAGTCTGTGATATCTGCATTGTGTTTTGTACATATTGTTCAGTTCGTGAGGCCTTTGGCAGGTAAGTTGTAGTTTTAGTTTTAGAGATACAGCACGGATCTAGGCCCTTCAGACCACCAAGTCCACACTGACCAGCGATACCCACACATTAATACTATCCTGCACACACTAGGGACAATTTTACATTTTCACCAAAGCCAATTAACCAACAAACCTGTGCATCTTTGGAGTGTGGGAGGAAACCGAAGATCTTGGAGTCACGGGGAGAACTTTCAAACTCCGTACAAGCAGCATCCGTAGTCAGTATTGAAACTGGGTCTCCGGCGCTGCAAGCGCTGTAAGGTAGCAATTCTACCGCTGCGCCACCGTGTCACAGTAAGGAGCAGATTTTAGCTGCAACGTCATACTGATGTCTCTTACACTGCTTTCTCGAGTTTCCCCTAGAATATATTAATTGAACGTGGACTGGGTCTGTGAAGAGCCCTTCTCCCCATCCTCCACCCTATTCCAACAATGTCGCTGCCTAAACTCACCATGTTGTACCTTTCATACAAAATTCAAGATTCACGTTTCGAGAATGTGTACGAAGGCCTTTTTACTGACCAAATGACATTTACGTGAACCAGTCCTACCAAAATATGTTCCAGGAACAACCTAGATACCTAGAACCATTGAGGTACAACAGGCCATTCAGCCCAATTTGTCCAATCAGACCAAATTGTCCAACCAAGCACTTGCCTACTCTTGGCCCATATACCTCCAGATTATTTCCATCAATAAAGTACCATTTATACAGCACAATTTGTAGAATGAGAAGACAAAACACGGACCTTTATAACTTAAATGCGCAACCATTATCTCCTACTATCTCATCACCCTTTCTCCTTCCCCTTCCACCTATACCCTTTCCTCTGGCTTCACATTTCACAACTCTCCATCCTTACCTCACAGCCTTTTATCTTCTTCCCATCTCTGGTCTTTGTCCATCCATCTGCCAATCAACCCTCCCCCCTCCCCTCATGTGTATCCACTGATCATTTGACAGGTTTTATCCCACCCCCACTTCTCTTCCAGTATTCCCTCCTAAACTACATTCAGTCTGAAGAAGGGTCCTGACCCAAAATAGCCACCTATCCATGTTCTCCAGAATTGCTGCCAAACCCGCTGAGTTACCCGAGCATTTTCTGGTGGGAGGAGGAGAAGGAAGAGAGGAGACCTCATTGCCCCAGGAGATTTAAAACCCAATTTATCCTCACCAAGAGATAATATATGAGATGTTTGCTGTTTGACAGGGTGCGTTAATTGTAATCTGACAGCAGCACCTTTTGAGAGGCTGGCTGACTTTATATGATGCAAGCTACCTTTTGTATGACACCAGCCCTCCCAATTAAGCATTTGAGGACTGTAAGCACTCAAAGGCATGGTTAGCACAACAACAAGTGTTCGTTAGGAGACAGCAAATAGTTGATATGCTGCCGACATCAGAAACAACATGTTCATGCTAATCTTGTGTCAGAAAATATTGATTTTAATTCCCGTTGTACCAAAATTAGTATTGGCATTGCGAACAAAGGAACTGACTCAGCTGAATCCATCTGTGGTCTATTTTTGGTTTACTTTTTGAAATAAGCTTCCAGTCTGTTTCTCTCATGCATTGTGCATTCCTGGCAGCCAGATTTGGAATTGCATCAATTTATCTCGAAAGTCTAAAGTAAAGTCTAGATCTGGAAACACTCTTATTTTTTTCAGATTTCGATCAAATGGTCAAAACGCACATTTCACCCATTCTTTGTTAAGTAATCCTGTCCAAAAATAGGTTATTGAGTTGAGTTTGAGTTGAGTTTAGTTTATGTCATGTGTATCGAAGTACAGTGAAAAGCTATTCTTGCTTGTTAACCAGTCAGTGGAAAGACAACACATGATTACAATCGAGCCACACAGAGTGTACAGATAAATGATAAACAGAATAACGTGAATAATGTTTTATGCAAGAGATATGGTATATTTATTTTTGGAATTATTTTTGTTTAATTCGAAATGACAGGAGACCTAATTAGAACAGCGTGAAGGTGTGAAATGGATGGTAATTTCCTCTTTATAATTCACAAATAAAAAAACGAGGTCCCAAAAAAATAACCTCTAATTCCAAATTTACTTGATGCAGAGAATTTAATCTAATACAGTGGAAAGTAAGCAAGTCAGATGACTCACTCGTTAATCTGCTTCTGGGTTTGCCCAAAACTGCCATTAACATATTCAACAAGGCCACGATTGAAGGAAGTGTTCTCTCCAAAGATCCTATAGTTCCTGCTAGCTATCTGGCCTGTTTGGGTACCGTAGAATGGGGAGTGCACAGATTATGTCAGTATACTTCAATTTGGAAGGGCAGGGATTGATCAAGGATAGATAACATGGCTTTATTTTGCAGGGAAAATCTTGCCTCACTAACTTGATTGAGTTCTTTGAGGTAGTAACAAAGGAGATTGGTGAAGGTAGGGTGGTAAACAGAAGAGGCAAGAAAGCGCAGATGCTGGAAACTTGAACAAAAACACAGAGTGCTGAAGAAACTTGTGCCTGAGACCCAGGTTCGATCCTGACTACGAGTGCTGTCTTTACGGAGTTTGTACATTCTCCTTATGACCGAGTGGGTTTTCCGATTTCTTCCCAGACTCCAAAGATGGACAGGTTTGTAGATTCATTGGCTTCAGTGAATTGTTCATATTGTGTAGGACAGTGCTAGTGCATGGGGTGATAGCTGGCCGGCACATACTCGGTGGGTTGAAGGGTCTGTTTCCTCGCTACATCTCTAAAGTAAAGAATTCTGCAGGAATTGTGGTGCAATGTCCGGTAACCTGGGCCAGAGAGACATGGATTAATCGTATGCCAATTTCCATGCCTGTTTTGCAAAGTTTGTGTTGGTACACAGTACATAGTTTCTTGAAACTGTAATAGCAGGTGTTACAAATTGCAGAAGGCGTATGGTACATTGATTGGCACATTGTCCTTCATCAGTCAGTGAATTGAATATACGTAGAAGTGAAGACTTTACGGTATCATTGTACAAGACATTGCTAAGGCCACACTTGAAATATTGCGTTTAGTTTTGGTCACTCTGCTACAGGAAAGATGAAATATGCCTTTAAACTGGAAAGGGTGCAGAGAGGATTTATGAGGATGTTGCAGTACTTGAGGACCTGAGCTATAGGGAAAGTTTGGGCAGGCTAGGACTTTATTCCTTTGAGCTCAGGAGGCTGAGCATATAGATGTGTATAAGATCATAAGGGGAATGGATAGGGTGAATGCAGTCTTTTTTTCCCTGGGTAAGGGAATCACAAACTGGAGGGCATAGGTTTAAAGATTTAAAGATTTTAAAGGAGGGGAAAGATTTATTAGGGACCCGAGAGTCCGCCTATTCAGAGGGTAGTGGATATGTGGAACTATTGCCAGATGAAATAATTGAGGCAGGTGCAATAACAATTTAAAAGACATTTGGACAGGTTCATGGACAGGGAAGGTTTAGAGGGATATGGGCCAAATGGCCCTTCATCTCAACTATCCATGCTGACCAAGATGCCCCTTGTAAGCTAGGGTGTTTTGATTGGCATGGATAAGTTGGGATGAAGAAAATGTTTCTATGCTGTCTAATACAGCTGGTGGATTTAAGGAGTAATCTCTGGACCATTGCTAAGTCCCTGATGTTAGAGTGGGGAACAGAACGCACTGAGGTTCTCAGAGAGACAGTTGCATGGGGAATATAAGTTTCTGAGCTGAAAAATGAGAGGGTAATTTTCTGGGTTGCAATCTGACAGTAGTTACAGAATGCAACTCATTTTCATATTGATTTTCATGAAGGAAGGCTGGCGAGGAGTGCTTCAGAGAAGTCATGCACCAAGGTGACAAATTAGGACGGGGACACAAGTAGAGATGCCAACTGTCTTGAGCTGCATAATGGCATGTTTTATCAATTGCACGATGAGAGC
Source organism: Leucoraja erinaceus (assembly GCF_028641065.1). Lineage (NCBI taxonomy): Eukaryota > Metazoa > Chordata > Chondrichthyes > Rajiformes > Rajidae > Leucoraja > Leucoraja erinaceus. The sequence continues at coordinate 23,270,405 of NC_073381.1, read as the reverse complement.
TGCGGAGAGCATTTGCAGAACCACTCCATAGAGTGGGCAGCTTACTATCTGATTCAAAGCACTATTAAAGATACACTTTTTAAAATAAAAAAATTGTATGTTTCTTTCACTTTAGCAATAGAGACTTACAGACTTTAGAAATACAGCACATAAACAAGCCCTCCAGCCCACTGAGTTCAAGCCGACCAGCAATCCCTGTTCTCTCGCACTGTCCTACACACTGGGGACAATTTACAATTTTTACCACAGCCAATCAACGTACAAACCTTTGGACTTTGGGAGGAAATCAAAGCACCTGGAGAAAACACACATGGTCACGGGGAGAATGTATAAACTCCGAGCAGACAGCACCCGTAAGCAGGATCGAACCATGGTCTCTGGCGCTGTAAGGCAGCAACTCTACCATTACGCCACTGTGTCACCCAGAACACTGCAATGTATCAACAGAGATAAGTTCAGTCTATCAAGAAACACAGCATTTATCAAATGTACATTGAAAATTAATGATATTGCTCTTGCACCAATTCAACAGATTGATCATGTGATGGATGGGGAAATTAATTATAAAAAGCGATTATTTTTATTACTTCTTTCATGAATGTGATATTAATTATTTCATTAAGAACACTTTTGAGGCTAGAGTTAGATCATTGTACTTGCTTTGCATTCTTAATCATAACTTGTGAGCCTATCAGGTAATGCACTGGGTCCAGGGAATCAATTTTTCACCACCATTTGACTTTTTCATGATGGTTTGTCCTAGAGTAAATGAACCATGAAAACTTTAGTCATTAAAATACAATCAGGATATTTGATGATGCTTCATTACCAATCCGATAATTAAAGACCTGAAGTGATTTAGTTTCATGAGTCCACACACATTTGCATTTAAGTCTCATTGTTATACAAAGCTAAAGATACCAACATGGATTTGAATGTGTTCTCTTCTTTTTCTCTGGAAATGTGAACATTTGTAATGTATTTATAGAACTTCTATTGTCATTTAGTATTTAATAAGAATGCAAGAAAATCCTAATGGGAAAAGGTCATTCAATGTATTATGTCAGTATAATTCAAACTTATTCTATTTTATCACTTTTCTTCACTACTGTTGATCCTTAACATTAATATTTATAAAATCCCCTTCCCCAACTTTCTTAATAAAATCACAACAGATTTTTTTTTAAACTACACCCATGGTTTCAGTTGACTCAGACTTGGTTTAATAAAAATAGGAAATGGTAGAACACTCAGCAAGTCACGCAGCATCAGTGGAAATAGAAACAGTCAGCATTTCACGTCCAGGACCTTGCATCAGCTCAGTTTTGGCCAAGGATCTTCAACCTGAAACATTAAATATGCTTCTCTTTACAAACATTAATTCTGTTCTTCTTTCCACAGATGCAGCCCAACTTCCTGAATGTTCCAACATTTTCAGATTTACGGCATCTATGTATTTTTTTTAATTTCCTTTTGTACCTGTTACCCTTTAAAGGAACAATTCAACCTGTTTCAGGGAACATAAAACTAGACCAGAAGCCTTCCTTAGGCACATAAATTATGAATGAACACTTAAAAAAAGAACTAAGTATGTGTAGGAAGGAACTGCAGATGCAGGTTGAAATCAAAGATAGACACAAAATGCTGGAGCATCTCTGGGGAGAAAGAATGGGGAACGTTTCGGGTCGAGACCCTTCTTCAAACTGATCTGAGATCTTCAGACTGATCTAAGAACTAAGTATGGATCAATGTGGAGACCTTCTTATGGCAATAGAGTATAGAACGAAGCAGCAAATAAAATCCATGCACATGTTGTTAGCAAGGAGCAGATCATAGATGTTCATGGTATTAAAATAGTAAGATTAAACAAGAACTTACCAGTTTGAAGTTTGATCTGTATTTTATGAGGAGTTACGATGAAGGATTACGTGAAGAACCCGTCCAGCACGCATGCACGACATACTTCAAAGCAGCGGTGTTGAATCACAGAAAACACAATAATTGAATAAACATAGTAAAGACAAGGAGAACTAAGTTACCAGGTGATCTCTATAATTGAGGGTGGGAGCGGAGGGCATGTAATCCCTCATCGTAACTCCTCATGAAATACAGATCAAACTTCAAACTGGTTAGTTCTCGTTTAATCTTACTATTTTACTTCGGAGTCACGTGAGTGACTACGTGAAGATTTTAAAGCTCTGTGATTTCAAACCGTGTAACAGTTCATACTTCACTCGCTGCCAAAGTCATTCGAGGGAGGAAGTATGTTATCGTAATCAACCATGAATCTGTTTGTAAAACAATAATGGTGTTATTAACAATAACAAGACCAAAATGCTCCCCCGGGCTTAAATTACATATTTTTTGCAGATTCTAATACTTTTTCTGCAAACGATACAGGTTCTGCCAGCGGCTTATTATAAAAGTTTGAAACGTATACACCCTAGACCACCCCGCTGTAGCCAGGATGTGGTCCATAGGCACGTCCATCCTCTTAGTCACCAATGTGGATGCTGCCCTGGTGGAGTAAGATTTATACACGTTAGTATTTACTCCAGCAACTCCCAGTACCTGCTTGAGCCACTTGAGATAGTTTGGCTCGTCACCCGACCATGAGGTTTCTTGTGGCTGACCCATAAGGCTTTTTCTCTCCCTCGAGGATTTCTTATTGTGTCGATGTAGTTCAATAAGTGGGTCATGACACATAACCGTGGTTCAGGTGGGTATGCCTGGAATTCCATGACTGGACCTGATGTTCCTGGTCTGCTCCATGGCCCTAAATGGTAAATGTAACATGGTCTAGTGTTATAACCATATTGTCCAATCGTAGTAGATGGAGGAACTGGACTCTTTGTGCTGAGACAAGGCCATCAGCATGACCGTTTTCAGGGTAGGCTGTTCCAGGGTGAGGGACCTGGCTGGTGACCATCCCCTAAGGTACGTCAGGTCCACACTGACATCCCAGATTTGGGTTTACCTAGGTCTGGGGGATTAGAGTTGAGTATGCCTCTCCAGAATTTGATCACCAGCGGGTGGTACCCTATGGCCTATTGCCCTGGTGCCTGAGTTAAGTAGGCTGACAGAGCACTTCTGGCTGTGTTGATGGCGCAGTAGCTGAGTCCTTCATTGTGGTGAAGACCTGCCAGGAACTCTAGTACAGGTTTTGTTGTAGTTGAATATGTAGTTCCTGTATTTGAACAGTATCTTCCCACTTCTTGATGTTTGCCAAGTATGTTCCCTAGTGGATATGCGATGGGATGCTATCATCGTGTTGACAGTGCTATTTGACAATCCAGGCCCAGCAGTGGTCTTCCCAATTCTGCAACCCAGGCCCAGTAATGGTCTTTTCAAATCTGCAACCCAGTAGTTTAATTTATCGTGGCATGGGTGGCTTATGCCTGAAACTGGGTGAGTTGATAAATCTGGGCTATTGGGAAATCATTAGGGTTTTGATGACCATGTCAAGGACCACTGGGAACCATGATTGTGAGTTTAGTCGGGTACTATCAAAATACCTGAAGCAGAGTTCATCTGTATTTTGCGTAGTACCCGACTGATGAGGCCGTAGTACCTGACTGATGAGGTAGAAAAAAGGGGAGAACATAAAGATTAGATCCCCCCCCCTCTCCCCACCCCCTAGTTCAGCGGGAATGTATTCATTGCCGCTGCCTCAAAGTTTGGTTTCATGTGACATACATCGGTACGTGGTGATTCAATTGAAATACAAGGAAATCGATATCTGGTGTTCCATATTGCTTTGTAATTTCAGCAAATACTTTGGTTTAATATGTCTGTTTACAGTATTTAGCTCACCTGGTAGGTAAATTTGCTGATGGTCGAATATGTTTGACGACATACGGTTACCAATTGTTAAATAAATTGTCACATGATATCGATTTTATTCTGCCCAAGTGGTTGGTATATGCCACCACTGTGATGTTGTTAATTTATAAACGAACATGCAAAATGGTGCACTACTGAACAATATGTTTTTACCAATAGAACGTACTCTATATTTCCAACTAGGTTTTATACCCAGTGTCTATAGTGATGACGACTCCAGATTAGTCCATTTGTCACCATGTTCTGGGTATGGGTATTTAGTTTAAACACTAATGGAAAGGTTCAAGTTAAGTCGCTGGTAATGCTGCTACTAACTCCCAATTACTCTAGCCACTTTGTTGAATGGTTGGTTGATTGCTACCATTAATTGTTACAGGTTGTGTCACCTTAATAGTGTCAGGGCTGGTTTGAATATCTGGAAACAGTTTTGGCTCATATTAGCCATTGTTAATAATTTATACTGCCATAGTTACCCCATCCAGGTAAATTGTGGTATCTCCGAAAATCTTTATGAATGGGTACTGAATAGTATGCATATTTTAAGTTGATGTCTACCATAAAGTATCCTTGGAAATCCATGGTTAGCAGTTACAAGTTTCCATAAGTGTGTAACCTGGCGAAAATACTCAAGTGGTTAAGTTAATGATGGTGCGACATTCACCATCTTTGGGTTTTTTGGTACCAAAGGTTCATATTAGGCTTCTTTATGACCCCTTGTATATCTTCTCCAATTAGCTAGTCCCTCATGTTCTTTTTTAGTGGAAGGGTAGACCCCTTTGGGGTGGGCACTTTGAGTAAATGCAATTTTGGGGAGACTACCTGTCTTGGAGAGGTTTTTTGGAAAGAACAGGTAGTAAGCTGGCCGTCAGTTTAGACTGAAAAGCCATCTCGCTAGTGGTGGAGCCACATAGCGGCCACACCCAGCAGCTCTTCCTGATCCTGATCCTCAAGCATACTCCCGATACCAGCCCAGCCCTGGTCGCCATCGATCCCTCGATAAGTGGGATGGGCAGTGCTGTTAGTGCACTGGAGCGGGAGTGTTATGCTCCCTTGGCGAGCTTGCCCCTGCTCCCGAGGCAAGTCTCGCTGGAGATTCTTGGCTCTTTGAACAGACACTTACTTGCTCTCGGGCGGTGGTTTGATGTGCCGGTACCATCTTCCGTGTCTGTCTCCAGCCCGAGGTTTGGTTCTGTCTTTGCTACTAGAGGCTGCCTGCCGTTTTCGGGTGGCATTTCTGCGGTTCTCGGGCGGCAAGTCTCTTTGTCGGGAGAATGCAGGGATACCGGCCGGTTTTTGAATTTCCCTCCAGTCCGCTGCTGTTGGTCAGACAGCTGTTAGCGGACTGGGCATCGGCTCAGTATCCTGACTGGACTGCAGCGTGTGTGGTCCAGGTGCCGCCTCTCACCCCTCCACTGACGGAACGCTCCTTCCCTGGAGTCAAACGGGGGCCGCTTCCCTCTGTGCTGCTTTGCTCTCTCCAGTTTCCCCTGGAGCAACAAAGAGGAGCAAAGTTTGTAAACTCGAACCTGTGGGTAAGTACTTACCTAACGGTCCGTTCCTTCAGGCTTGTAGCGGGAGCGCCCGTACTCCCGTTCATCGCTGTTGCATCTGCGTGAACGCTCATGTCGCGTATGCATGCTGGACGGGTTCTTCACGTAGTCACTCACGTGACTCCGAAGTAAAATATATATTTTAGCCCACTGAAGGTGCAGGAAGATGTTCCTGCCATTGTTGCAGCAACAGAAGAGACAGTAGAAGCTGGGATGTAATGTTAAAATTGTACAAGGCATTGGTGAGACCAAATCTGGAGTATGGGGTACAATTTTGGTCGCCAAATTATAGGAAGGATGTCAACAAAATAGAGAGAGTACAGAGGAGATTTACTAGAATGTTGCCTGGGTTTCAACAACTAAGTTACAGAGATAGGTTGAATAAGTTAGGTCTTTATTCTCTGGAGCGCAGAAGGTTAAGGGGGGACCTGATAGAGGTCTTTAAAATGATGAGAGGGATAGACAGAGTTGATGTGGACAAGTTTTTCCCTTTGAGAATAGGGAAGATTCAAACAAGAGGACATGACTTCAGAATTAAGGGACAGAAGTTTAGGGGTAATATGAGGGGGAACTTCTTTACGCAGAGAGTGGTGGCGGTGTGGAATGAGCTCCCAGTGGAAGTGGTGGAGGCAGGTTCATTGGTATCATTTAAAAATAAATTGGATAGGCATATGGATGAGAAGGGAATGGAGGGTTATGGTACGAGTGCAGGCAGGTGGGACTAAGGGGAAAAAAAATTGTTCGGCATGGACTTGTAGGGCCGAGATGGCCTGTTTCCGTGCTGTAATTGTTATATGGTTATATGGTTATATGGTTAGAAATGCTGATTCAATGCCATGTGTATAAAAGTTATTTTACACAGCTTAGATCATGCTAGAAGTAATCTGCAGATTTATTAGCATCATTTGGGGAAAATTGCCCCAGGCACTTCTAACCCCAGTGTATCTGACCATTGTCAGATGCACATTAATGATATCATTCAGTGTGCAGCGGCCATTTCTATACCGGTTGATTGATGTTGTCGACTGGAGCCTTTATGAGCCTTTACCTAAATCTTTACCTGTGGCTTGCGGCGTCTCTAAGTTCAGGTGTAGATTGACCCCATGCTAAATTATCCACAGGAATGTGCCTCCCTGGCTATTTTTCCCTCATCTCTGTGATGTCCTTTTATACTATAGTAATATTCAGCTCTTTAAGAGCTGGCTCACTTAGCACAGTCAGCACAGTAATGGCATAGCTGCAATCAGCTCCACATGCAACTGTAATCAGGAACTGCACAGATCCGATTCTAAGATATGATTCAGGGTTAAAATCACCTGAATGATTTTAAAAACACAACTTTTTCATGAATTTCCTGATTGCTGGGCATTAGTAAAATGCATTTAGCACTTCAGGAAGAGTGAAGACAAATTTCTAGGCATTCGCCGAACCAGGATGGGATGCATCCTCGATTGCTGAGGGAAGGGTAGAAATTACATAGGTAATTCTGAGCATTTGATTACATTGTATCATCCTTAGATACAAGGGATTCTGCCAGAAGTCTGGAAAATTGTGAAAAAAGGAGGCAATTTAAGATCAGTGGGGGGAAAGCTTTTAGAAACAATAATTTGCTAAGAATTTAAATGACTTAAATAGGTATAGATTATAATTGCTAGAAGCCAAAGTCCAAAGTGTGAAAGGCACATTATGTTCAACATAATTGAACCACATCAAGAGTTGTCAAGGGCAATAGTATAGAGATGTAGGGACTGCCGATATGTATTTGATAACAGACCAATCAGTAAAATTGAAATCCATGGTGAAAGAGACAGTGGAAGCATGGATAGAGTAAATCTTTGCACAATACCTGATAGTCTAGTTATGGAAGGAGGGAGCTCGCCGAGCCACCGCTGCCCATTCCCTGAAGACCAGAGGCCGAGAAGATGGACATGACCAGAGAGGAGAGGATAGGGAATCGGGATCTGGCCTACCATGCACCAAAGTCGGCTGTGGGGAACAAAGGCGAGTATAGGATGTTGGTTGACCAAGAAACAGATGAGGGCTGGAGCCCCACAGCAGCCTGGAGCTTGACTGAATTGGGCACCATTCATAACAACTGGAGCGTGGACTGTATTCACTAGACTATTTCTGTACAATTGCTAATCGGGGGTGGCGTGGTGATACTCTGCGGGACTGTTTGTAAGTAAATAATTTTTCTGTGCATTTTGCACTTCGCACATATGATAATAACAAACCATAGAACCATGATATCTGCTGTCATAGTTTGTTATGGCCCGGAGAAACACTGTAGTGATGTTCCAAAGAAGCTGGTGGTCGGACTTTGGCTTTTCCTGTTAACAACAGGAATAAGATCCATTTCAAATTCTGCATTTCACACAAAGCAGCACATAATGAGTGAGGAAATTAGTAAAAGACTTAGTAAAAGAGTAGTAAAATTAGTAAAAGAGGAGATAAGCTTGAAGAAAATGTAGACATGTGGCAAAATCAAAGCATAAAAGTGAAAAATGAAACATTTAAGCAGGAAGTACGTGGAGAGGCATCAAAATAATAAGATAAATTCTAAAAGAAAGCACAAACAGAGAGAGCTTAAGGCACATTTACATAAATCTTTGAAGATTAAAATGAAGGTCTAGAAAGTGACAGAATAAGGTGACAGAATTCCAGTTTTGTGAATAAATACATGCAGCACAAAGCAAGGAAATTATGAAGGGTCTTATTAAACCCTAGTCTGTCCACAACTGGGATATTGAGTCTAATTCTAAATACCACATTTTATCAAAGATTTGAAGGCTTTAGAGGGGATTCAGAGAAGATGTCTTGATTTATTATTGTCACTTGTACCAACCAAGATACAATGAAAAATCTTGTTTTTCCATGCAATCCAGGCAAATCATCCCACATGTATATATTACAATATGGGAGTACCACAGGTGTAGTAAAGAAAAAATAATATGCAAAATATAGTGTTCCAGTTAAAGAGAAAGTACAAATAAAAAAAATGCAAGGGTGCTTCGAGGTAGATTGGTAGATCAGGAGTACAGCCTTAGCATATGAGGTCCATTTTTCTCAGCAGCAAATAATCTGTCTTGAATCTGGTAGGAGATGGTTTCAAATTTTTGCATCTATGGAAGAGGCGAGAAGAGAGAATTACCAGGGTATGAGAGATCCTTGATTACATGAGCTACTTTGCTGAGGCAGCATGAAGTGTAGGAGGTGATGACGGGGGAGGCCAGTTTGCACGATGGACTGGGCTGCGTCCACAACACTTTCTTGTGATCTTGTGCAGAGCAGTTATCAGGCTACACATGATGTAGCCTGATTTACCTTAGTCGTCTGAGAAAATAGGGGCTTTGTTCTGCTTCCTTGTTCATAATATCAAAATGGTTCGACCAGGATAAATTATTGGTGATACTTACACTAAGGAACTTGAAGCTCTCGACCATCACCAATTCAGAACATTTATTGTAGACCAGGGCATGCACTCTACCCTGTTCCCTGAAATTGATGACCAGTTCTTTTGTTTTGCTGACATTGAGGTAGAGGTTGTGTTTAAGAAGGAACTGCAGATGCTGGAGAATCGAAGGTTACACAAAAAAGCTGGAGAAACTCAGCGGGTGCAGCAGCATCTATGGAGCGAAGGAAAAGGTAGAGGTAGAGGTTGTTGTCTTGGCACCATGCTGCTAGCCTGTGAAATGCCTTCCTATTTTATGGAATAGCTTCAGAGATTTTAGGGAAAGGCTGGAGAAACTGAGATTGTTCTCCTTGGAATTAAAAAAAATACAATTGAGCTGATGGATTGCAGATGATTTCAGATTTAAATATAAGGATTCTGGATAGACTAGATGACAAGAAGCGACTCCTATTAGTTGAAGGGCTGAGAAACATTGTCTGATGGGATATTGGAGGTTGATTCAGTAATGTCTTTGTTAAAAGATTTTAGGTCCGTTTGTTAAAGAAAATAGTTGCACGCCAAAAAAGCCAAAACTGTGGGACTAGCTGTATGGTACTTACATAGAGCTGCACAGACTCAAAAGCCAAATAGACTTCTTCTGGTTGATACCATTCCATGATTCCACTGGGTGAAAAACCTTCCTGACCCAGATCGCTGTATTCTGATGTTCCAACATTGACAGTTTTTTAATTTTGTGTTCAGTTCACTCCAATTGTCATTTTTAATTAAGTTGATGATATGTGCCAGGCGTTTCCTCAATTTTTTTTAGACTTTGGAGAGTCTTTAGAGTTGCAGTGCGAAAACAGGTCCTTTGGCCCACTGGGACCACACCGATCAGTGATCACCCCATACATTAGCGTTGTCCTTCACACTGGGGACAATTTACAATTTTACTGAAGTCAATTAACCTACAAACCTGTACGTCTTTGGAGTGTGGGAGGAAACCGGAGCACCTGGTGACAACCCACATGGTCACAGGGAGAACGTACAAAGTCTGCACAGACACCACCCATAGTCAGGATCGAACAGGTCTTTGGCGCTGAAAAGGGCCTGTCCTACTGACGCAACCTTTCAGCGACTCTCTTCGACCTTCAAGCCTGAGGGCACTCGCCTGAAAAACCTCGAGCTGGATCGACCGTTAGCGATGAAACCGTGAGCTGGATCGACCGACCACACACACACACAACACGTCGCAAAGGTGGTGGCCAGGGAAAGCGGGGGAGCGCTGTCTGAAATTCACACCCGTGATGAACAGGAAGGTAAAGGGCCTGTCCCATTGTGGGGACCTAATTCGCGAGAAGAGTTTGCCCTCGACTCAAACTCGCAACATGGTCGCCACATGGTCCTAGAAGGTCCTATGAAGTCACTAGAACTCTCCTTCATGCTCGAGATAAGTTCCCGCATACTCATGGCCTCAGTTTGGTCGAGGACGATTTTTCAGCATGGTGCGTTTTTCTGCGAGTAAAATTTGGTCGACATGGTTCATTTGAACTCGTAGTGCAGTGGAGTGGGGTCGCTATGTAGTTAACCGACTGGTAAATTAAATGCCCGCTAAACTTTATTATGTTGTCTGGATTCTTAAAAGTGTATCCACTCCTTCTACCCCCCCCCCCCCCCCTCGTCCCCCCCCTCCTCCCCCCCCCCCCCCTCGTCCCCCCCCTCGTCCCCCCCCTCGTCCCCCCCCCCTCGTCCCCCCCCTTCTCCTCGTCCCCCCCTCTCTCTCCCCTTCTCTCCCCTTCTCTCCCCTTCTCCCCCCTTCCCTCCCCTCCCTCCCCTTCCCCCCCCCCCCCCCCCCCCCCCCCCACTCCATAAAGGACTTACCGTACACTGTTCAGCCGTCTTTTATCTTCCTATTCATCGCGGATGTGAATTTAGACAGCGCTCCCCCACTTTCCCTGGCCCCCGCCTTTGCTGTGTGTGTGTGTGTGTGTGTGCGCGCGCAGTTGGCCGATCCAGCTCACGGTTTCATCGTTGATGGTCGATCCAGCTCGAGGTTTCTGTAAAGTCGCGTCAGTGGGACAGGCCCTTTAGGTCGCGCTGTTTTTTTTTTAGCACGCTGAAAAATGCCCGCAAGTAAAAAAAGGTCGCCATGGAAAAAATCGATATTTTTTTACTCGTAGGTTTAGTCGAGGTAGATCGTAGTTGGTCATAATGCTATCGTAGGTAATCGAAGGCAATCAAAGCTAATCGAAGGTAGTCGAAGGTAAAAGCTCGTTGAGAAAAAAAAAGGTAAGTAAACTGACTGGTAATGTTAAATGCCCGCTAAACTTTATTAAATGTTGTCTGGCTTCTCAGAAGTGTCTCCCCCCCCCCTTCTCCTCCTCCTTCTCTCCCCTTCTCTCGCCCTCTCTCCCCTTCTCTCTCCCCCCCCTCCGCGTTCTGTAAAGGACTTACCGTAACTGTGCCAGCCGTCTTTTACTTTCCTGTTCATCGTTGGTGTGAATTTCAGACAGCACTCCACCGCTTTCCCTCTAGTGCCCTCGAGTGCCGCCCTGTATGGTATAGCTGCACAGCCTGCAGCTGTCCATTTTTTCACCTCTTTTTTTAATTTTTGATTAGTTATAGTGTTTTGTTTCTGGAGCTCTAATCTTTTTTATGTGGGGGTGGGGGGGGGGAGGGTCCCTACCTGGTCAGAGAGGCAGCTTTTCTCCGGGCAGCACCTTCGACCCGTCCTCGCAGACTACCAGCGGGCCTGGAGCGGCGTTTCCTGTCGGGACCGGCCAGAACCTCGGCTTCGGCGGCGGCACAACGCTGGAGCGCTATCGCGGAGCGGGCGATGCCTTGCCCGGGTCGCCGTGCTGGAACTCCGGTGAGCTGAGACCGCCGATAAAAAACATCGCTGAACTGCGGGACTGTGGAGCATCCAGCTGCGGGCGGTGGCACTAAACTTTACATCGGGAGCCTGGGATCTCTTGCCGAGATCACCAGTGGTGGAGCTCCATCCAGCGCGGCCTGTCGGCTTCGGAAGCCGCAGTCCCCGGTAAGGAAGCGGCCGTTCCAGGTTTCCCATGCCGCTGTGAGGGTTCTCCCGACGCCGGAGCACCGTCAGCCGGCGAGCAGGGCCTGGAACATCGGGCCTCCGTAAAGGCGACTGCAGAGGCCAAAATAGGCCCAACTATGGGTGGACATGGGATGGGGACTGGACATTGTGCCTTCCCTCATAATTGGAACCATTGTGGGGGGATATTTTTTATGTTTACATTTCTTTATTATTGTTATGTCTATATTCTTTTTTTTATGTGCTGCATTGGCAATCCGCATTTCACTACACTACACCAATTGGTGTATGTGACCAATTTGAACCTTTGTACCATTGCATCTTTGAGCTTGAAGGTCGAAGACAGTCGCTGAAAAGTTGCGTTAGTGGGACAGGCCATTAAAGCACAATTTTTTCTCCAAAACTAAGCCTGGTGACTTCAGCCTGTCCTAATAGTCTAGCCTCAATATCAGCGATCTGATCACTCCTCTACAATGCATCCAATCCCTTTCGAATTCCCTTCCTTACACCAGACATTTTTCACAGTTTATCTCGGTAACATCAATATAATTTGTTTTAACTCAGAATTCAACAACCTGTACCGAATAACCAAAGAATTAAAATGTTGCTGAGAATGCAGATTAAAACATTTCATTTATCAATGCACCAGCCGGGTGAAGCAACAAAGGATGTAAAACAAAATGTTAAAGGAAATTAAGATCCCATCAAACTAATTATGAAATTACAAGCAGATGTAAATAAACAACGTTATAATTTGTGTCAGCTGAATTTATGTATCAGTTAAACACAAACTGTCCTCGCAATATACAACAGGTTTTCCATTATCTGAATAGACCTGTGGCAAAGACCTGTTCCATTATCTGAAAATAATTTATGCCCCTTAGTAAAAGCTGAAAGTTGGAATTCTAAACTCTACGATGTAAATGTACTTTCCTTTATAGATGTTGATTGGCCTATGTACTTTCACACTAACGATGAAATTTCAAGGAGTTCAATTTATTTCTTTTTTTTTATCTCCTATTATATATCATCAGTCACAGCTCCAGTTTCAAAGAGCTCCTTTCCCAATCTCACCAAATCAAAATTCATCTTTTTAACTTCAAAAATATACCAGGAAGCCAGTGTGTGTCAATAGCTGCGATGTTCTCTGCACGTTCAAACAATTCAAACCTCATCTTTAATTCAATTTGCAGTGTCCAATTCTCAGAAAACAAACTCGGCATCTTTGAGATTCAGAACTTAATTGGTTCTGTTTGGGGAATGGGGAGATAGTTCACTCAATTTCCAGCGTCAGCTTATGTCAAGGCAGTCTAGATTCATCTTTTACTTCTTTACTTGTCTCATTATTACCCTTCACCCTTTGAATTACACTGTCACCTCCCTGCTACCTTCTATTTTAATGCAGTTCTTCCCTTTGTTCTTTTCACCACTTCCATGTCTGCCCCCTGGCTCTGAGCTCGCTAACTGTTATATTTCTAATGCATTCCAGGTGTGCTCATTGCTGCAAGCTATGCAATGTTAATGGTTTTGTGTGCCAGATAACTGCTTCACCTCCTAAATGCTTTCAGGCTTTCCTGTACATACCTCAGATTCCCAGCTCTGGCAATATTTTGTGCAGAAGTAATAAAGATACTAAGGTACGCTAGGAAGGCATCTGGCCCTGATGGTGTATTTGGCTGCGTTCGTAAAACTTGCACTGACCAACTGGCTGGATGTGTAGGAAGGATCTACAGATGCTGGTTTATACCGAAGATAGACACAAAATGCTGGAGTAACTCTGTGAGTCAGGCAGCATCTCTGGAGAAAAATAATAGGTGTGGTTTTGGGACAGAACCCTTCTTCGGACTCAGGAAGAAGATGGGTTGCGACTCGAAATGTAACGTATTCCTTTTGTACACGGCAACAGTTAGAAAAGTACTCATTAGAGTTATGTAGCCATTCTTCATTCTCAGTGTCCTACTAAGCCTCACAGTTTGCAAATGTGGGGTCTAATTCCTTATGTTTGTAACTTCCAGCATCTCTAAATGTGCAGGAATTGGTGACAGGCCCTTGGATTTCTGATGAACAACATGGCAGTCACAACAACTACAAAACCTTACAATTTAAAGAGATATCTTTGGCATTGGAAACCTGTGCCAAATTGGTCTATTTTACCAATCCAGCTTTCCCTTCAGATCCCCAGTAGATCATAGAACTAGATGTTACAGTAACAGGCCCGTTTGTCCTCAATGTCCATGCCGAGTATTAATGAAACTCCCCAGGTAGCTATCAATAGTTTTTCTCAAGGCTCAGGAACTTAATCTCATTCAACCCACACCACCCCGTCCCCCACCTTAACCACCAAGCCCCATCCCCAACTGCTGATTGCCACTTCCATTTACCGACTTCCGTGCCACAACCACCACCACCATATCTCAGCAGTAAATCATCTTTCCAACGCGGTGGTGCAGTGGTAGAGTTGCTGCCTTACAGTGCCAGAGACCCAGGTTTGATCCTGACTATGGGTGCTGTCTGTACGGACTTTGTACATTCTCCCTGTGACCTGCATGGGATCTTCAGTTTCCTCCGACACTCCAAAGATGTACAGGTTTTGAGGTTAAGTGGCTTGATATAAATGTAAACTATCCCTAGTGTGACAGGATAGTGTTAATATGCAGGGATCGCTGGTCGGTCCAGACTTGGTGGGGCAAAGGGCCTGTTTCCACACTGTACCTGTAAACTAAACTAAACTAAACCCCTATACTTATTGCAAGTTTTATAACAACCCTCTCCCCCACCTAATATGCAGCCTTTCAGGCTTCCACAATCTGCAGGATGAACCCAAGATTTACTGGAACCAACCAAATTTGAGGCTATTTTTCCCTGCAGAATAGACAGATCCCTGATTCTCTCTCTGTAAAAGGCAAATAGGATTTTTCACATTTTAGCAGGCAGAATAATCACCATTCATTACAGCAGCAAGATTCATTTCAAATGTTTGCTGCAGTGTTCCATGAAACTCGAATATGTGTTCTATTTCTTTTCCAGAATTTGTGGTTTTCATTGACTGGTTTATGTCTCAGACAATTGTACAGTGAGCTGCTGATAATTATTTAGTGATTCAGTTTGAACTGGCTGCCCACCAAGTTTACTCCTACCTCAGGTATAGATTTATTATGCTGACTGAAATAATGCAGATATTGCTGCACAAAGCCTGCATAACACATTTCTTCAAAACACAATTGTCCTTTGGGTTAATTTCCCCACATATTATTTATTTTCAATGCACGTGGACCTATTTTACTTCTAATGCAATCGAAGCATCAATCTCCATGCTTTTAAAGAAGCTGGATATGTATATCAATGTTAGGACATTTTAGTCAGTTTTGAGATCAAGTATTAATATTCAGCTTGAGCATCTACCTCGTTTCAGAAAGATGTTGATTAGCTTGAAGAATTGTGCTCTGCTGAACCAACTTTTACATACATGAAAACGGTTCATCACATCCTGCCTCACACAGACTTGGCCATGTCTCTCCAGGATTAGGTTCAGGTCTATTGTTGTCAGTGTGCAGTGGAAAGCTTTGTCTTGCATGCGATCCAAACAGATCAATGCAATCGTCAAACTCAAGAGCAGAGGGCAAAATAAAGAATGTAGAATATAGTTCTTATCATATCAAATCCACTGTAACATAGACAAAGTCCAATGTCTGCAAGGAGATAGATGTGAATCCGACAGTAGCCTAGTTTATGGAATAACTTCAAAAGCCTGACATCAGATGGGGAGAAGCTGTTCCTGTCTGGTGGTGCATACTTTCAAGTTTTCTATATCTTCTGTTGGACAGGAGCAGGATATATCAATACTAAATGCTTCATATGTTGTATCAGTCAGCTGATTTTCAAAGTTACTTGTTCTCCCAAAAATAATATTGCCAGATAATCCATAAAAAATCATCATCATCATTATCATCATACTTTATGCCAAGTATGTTTTGCAACATACGAGGAATTTAATTTACCATACAGTCATACTAATAAAAAGCAACAGAACACACAAAATACATTTTAACATGAACATCCACCACAGTGACTCCTCCTCCACATTCTTCACTGTGATGGAAGGCGAAAAAAAGTTAAATCTCTTCCCTTTATTGTTCTCCCGTGGTCGGAGGCCTCGAGCCTTCTGGTGACGGGACGATCTCGACTCCCATAGCCAGCGGCGGGCCTCCTTGTCAGGGCGCCAAGCTCCTGCATCGGGGGGATCTCAGCTCCCCCACGCCAGGCGATCAGACCCCGTGTTGGGGCTAGTCGAATGTCATGCAGTTTTGGAGCTCCTGACTCGGTCTGTCCCAAGACTCCGAGCTCTTTGACGTTAAAGTCCGCAGGCTGCGGTTGGAGCGTTTAGCCCAGGCAAGGAATCGGCACCGATGGCAAGTCCACGCCCCACGGTGGGGCTCAAAGTTAGTCCTGAACAAGGTCTCCAGCTCCATGATGTTAATCCGCAGAGTGACCGGAGATACGACCCGGAAAACAATCGCATCTTCGGTGAGGTAAAAAATAAATCCTTATTATTTCCTTTGTAAACTAAAGGAGAGACCGGAATCAAGAATCAGAGGACATAGGTTTAAGGTGAGGTGGGACGGAGGGGGTGATGGGAGATTTAATAGGAACGTGAGAAGTAACCTTTCCACACAAAGGGGTGGGGGTGGCTGGAATGAGCTGCTGGAGGTAGTTGCAGAGGCAGGAACTATCGCAATGTTGAAGAAACAGTTAGACAGATACATGGGTAGGACAGGTTTAGAGGAATATGGACCAAATACAGGCAGGTGGGACTAGTGTAGTTCAAACAAGTTGGGCCGAAAGGCTTGTTTCCCCATTGTAGGACTTTATGAGAGATACTGTATGTTTTTATAACTGAAGATAGACTCCATGTGCTGGAGTAACTCAGTGGGTCAAGCAGCATCTCTGGACAAAATGGATACAGACGTTTCAAGTTGGGACCCTTCTTCCGACTGAATTTATTACTGAATGTCCTATTCATTTTAACCCTGAACAAGCGCCAACATAGGCTTTATTTCCCATTGATTGCATTATGATCAATTAGTTCTGTGCCTCTTCAAAAGCATTCACGTCTGGTACAGCTGGATGTTTTTATTTTTTTTTAAGCATTTTTCTCTAGAAATCCTTTGGATCTTCATAAATCATAAAGAATTTCAAGTACAAATCAGTACAACTTGACCCTTCATTATACTTGCCTGAACTTATGCATACCTCCAGGTCAAATTCATTACCATGGTGAATTTCAAAACTGCAACCTGTGTGTGGGGTTTCAAGGTGCCTTTTTAAAGACAGGCTTTTCTTTTCAATGTAAGACAGGAAGCAAAGAGTAGGAATGGCAGGCAGTGGCGAGTGGAGTGCTGCAAGGCCCGGTGTTGGGGCCGCAACTGTTTACCATATATATCAATGATTTGGAAGAGGGAATTAGGAGAAACACTAGCAAGTTTGCGGATGACACAAAGCTGGGTGGCAGTGTGAACTGTGAAGAGGATGTTAGGAGTTTGCAGGGTGACCTGGACAGGTTGAGTGAGTGGGCAGGTGCGTGGCAGATGCAGTATAATATACATAAATGTGAGGTTATCCACTTTGGCAGCAAAAATAAGGAGGCAGATTATTATCTCAATGGGGTTAGGTTAGGTAAGGGGAAGGTGCAGCGAGACCTGGGTGTCCTCGTACACCGGTCACTGAAAGTTGGCTTACAGGTACAGCAGGCAGTGAAGAAAGCTAATGGAATGTTGGCCTTCATAACAAGAGGATTCAAAATAGGAGTAAAGAGGTTCTTCCGCAGTTGTATAGGGCCCTGGTAAGACCACATCTGGAATATTGTGCACAGTTTTGGTCTCCTAATTTGATGAAGGACATCCTTGTGATTGAGGCAGTGCAGTTATGTTCACGCGATTGATCTCTGGGATGGCGGGACTGTCATATGAGGAAAGATTGAAAAGACTAGGCTTGTATTCACTGGAGTTTAGAGGAATAGAAACATAGAAACATAGAAATTAGGTGCAGGACTAGGCCATTCGGCCCTTCGAACCTGCACCGCCATTCAATATGAACATGCCTGATCATCCAACTCAGTATCCCGTACCTGCCTTCTCTCCATACCCTCTGGTCCCCTTGGCCCCAAGGGCCACATCTAACTCCCTCTTAAATATAGCCAATGAACTGGCCTCAACTACCCTCTGTGGCAGAGAGTTCCAGAGATTCACCACTCTCTGTGTGAAAAAAGTTCTCCTCATCTCGGTTTTAAAGGATTCCCCCCTTATCCTTAAGCTGTGACCCCTTGTCCTGGACTTCTCCAACATCGGGAACAATCTTCCTGCATCTAGCCTGTCCAACCCCTTAAGAATTTTGTAAGTTTCTATAAGATCCCCTCTCAATCTCCTAAATTCTAGAGAGTATAAACCAAGTCTATCCAGTCTTTCTTCATAAGACAGTCCTGACATCCCAGGAATCAGTCTGGTGAACCTTCTCTGCACTCCCTCTATGGCAATAATGTCCTTCCTCAGATTTGGAGACCAAAACTGCACGCAATACTCCAGGTGTGGTCTCACCAAGACCCTGTACAACTGCAGTAGAACCTCCCTGCTCCTATACTCAAATCCTCTTGCTATGAAAGCCAACATACCATTCGCTTTCTTTACTGCCTGCTGCACCTGCATGCCTACCTTCAATGACTGATGTACCATGACACCCAGGTCTCGCTGCATCTCCCCCTTTCCCACCACCATTTAGATAATAGTCTGCTTTCCCGTTTTTGCCACCAAAATGGATAACCTCACATTTATCCACATTATACTGCATCTGCCAAACATTTGCCCACTCACCCAGCCTATCCAAGTCACCTTGCAGTCTCCTAGCATCCTCCTCACACCTAACACTGCCCCCCCAGCTTAGTGTCATCCGCAAACTTGGAGATATTGCCTTCAATTCCCTCATCCAGATCATTAATATATATATTGTAAATGGCTGGGGTCCCAGTACTGAGCCTTGCGGTACCCCACTAGTCACTGCCTGCCATTGTGAAAAGGACCCGTTTACTCCTACTCTTTGCTTCCTGTTTGCCAGCCAGTTCTCTATCCACATCAATACTGAACCCCCAATGCCATGTGCTTGAGGGGATATCTTATAGAAACATATAACATTATTAAAGGACTGGACAAGCTAGATGCAGGAAAATGTTTCCCAATGTTGGGCGAGCCCAGAACCAGGGGCCACATTCTTAAATAAAGGGGAGGTCATTTAAGACTGAGGTGGGAAAAAACTTTTTCACCCAGAGAGTTGTGAATTTGTGGAATTCCCTGCCACAGAGGGCAGTGGAGGTCAACTCGCTGTATGGATTTAAGTGAGAGTTAGATAGAGCTCCAGGGGGCTAGTGGAATCAAGGGATATGGGGGAAAAGGCAGGCACGGGTTATTGATTGGGGACGATCAGCCGTGATCACAATGAATGGCGGTGCTGGGCCGAAGGCCTGAATGGCCTCCTCCTGCACCTATTTTCTATGTTTCTATGTAGCTTGTCAGAAATGTATAGACAAATATACTTGCCTTTCAAATAATGTGACAATTATCACATCCGCCAATATGTAGAGTAAGGAAGTTACGTTCAATGGATCTGAATAACCTTATCACACAAAGCTTTCAGTAAGAGTTCATGGTCAGAAAATGGCATAACATCTCCTCATGGCATTAAAACCTTTGAAGCCACTGATTCGTGACAGACTGGCAAAGTTAAAAGAAAGTGCAATATCAACAATTGCCATTTTGATCCCTGGTCCACTGACAGAATGGGAACAGTCTTAACCTAATGCACCAGGCAATACAATGTGGGGTTCCTATTGAAAGGCAATGTGCTTTGTTTGACCATGGTTCTTCACACAATTAATCCTTTTCACTGTGTCTGTAGAATCAAGAAATGAACAACCATGCTATGCACCGAGAGGACATTGTTCGATTAATGAAGAAATCGGCAGTCATACTCCAATGCCTTTAGTTAGAGGAGGTTTTCATTTAATGTCTCTATTCCCTTGTTTTGTTTCAAGGACCATTGCCCTTAGCAGCTTTCACGTTTGTCTGCATTATTAAAATGTCACTGGGCTGCTTTCCACTATTTCAGATTTCAGCTTTACTTCCAAAACTATGCCAATGGTAACCTCAAGAATATGAGTGGGGAAACCAAAACGAGTTTCTCCATTAATCATCAACCGTGATTAATCAGAACCCTTCAGCATACAGTGATTGTGCTGGACAATATATATTTTTATGCAAATAAAAACAGTGCATTCCTATATCTTTTAATACTTCTGAAGTTTAAAGGAGATGGTCTTTCTACTCGTCACTTTAATTTCATGCTTCATGTTATAACCATATAACCATATAACAATTACAGCACGGAAACAGGCCATCTCGACCCTTCTAGTCCGTGCCAAACACATATTCTCCCCTAGTCCCATATACCTGCGCTCAGACCATAACCTTCCATTCCTTCCTGTCCATATAACTATCCAATTTATTTTTAAATGATAAAAACGAACCTGCCTCCACCACCTTCACTGGAAGCTCATTCCACACAGCAACTACTCTCTGAGTAAAGAAGTTCCCCCTCATGTTACCCCTAAACTTCAGTCCCTTAATTCTCAAGTCATGTCCCCTTGTTTGAATCTTCCCTACTCTCAGTGGAAAAAGCTTTTCCACGTCAACTCTGTCTATCCCTCTCATCATTTTAAAAACCTCTATCAAGTCCCCCCTTAACCTTCTGCGCTCCAAAGAATAAAGCCCCAACTTGTTCAACCTTTCCCTGTAACTTAGTTGCTGAAACCCAGGCAACATTCTAGTAAATCTCCTCTGTACTCTCTCTATTTTGTTGACATCCTTCCTATAATTAGGCAACCAAAATTGTACAGCATACTCCAGAATTCTCCAGTTATGTTTTATGACTGCTGGCAGACTAATTTCCCTTCTGGGATAAATAAAGTTCTATCGTATCATCTTGTGCAGAGTGATGTACCATAGTTACTCAACCAGACACAACTAAATTTAAGGTAGCTTTTTCTTCTCCAAGAATCCTTTTTTGCTTAAGTCCACCCTCCACTACCTCCAGTTTAAATTCCATTTGGAATGTTTTGGAGGACCAAGGAGCAAGTTTTATTACATAGAGGGTGATAGGTGCTTGAAATGTGGTAGTGGAAACAGACACGATGGTGGTATTTGATTAGGCACATGGAAATGCAGGGAATGGAGTGATATGGAT
Source organism: Leucoraja erinaceus (assembly GCF_028641065.1). Lineage (NCBI taxonomy): Eukaryota > Metazoa > Chordata > Chondrichthyes > Rajiformes > Rajidae > Leucoraja > Leucoraja erinaceus. Next base: position 23,249,278 of record NC_073381.1, on the reverse strand, counting down.
CATGTGCAGACATATGAGATTAGTTTCACTTGGCATCATGTTCGGCACTGACATTGTGGGCTGAAGGCCATGTTCTTGTGCCGTGCTGTTCTATGATCAAAACATGATGCCCAGAAAACCCTCACACTCCACATGATTTTGTTGCTAGTTCATGTTATAACGAGCCAGGCAGGAAGCCAGCAGGATGGAGGCACCAAAGACTGCAGAGGCTGGAACCTGCAGCAAAAATAGGAAAGCTGCTGGAGGAAATCAACGGGTCAGAGAACACCTGGAGAACGAAATGGACAGTTAATGTTTTAAGTTGAAAGCCTCCATCTAGACCAGAAGAGTAGAGGTGAAAGAGTCCATTTTGAGAGATGGGGGGAGAGGGCTGGGGCAAGACCTCCATAATGACAGATGGATACAGGTGAGGACGGGTTGATTGTCAGATAGAGGAGGGAGAAGTGTAGGTAGTGACACGGCTGGCAGGTGATAGGTGGAGAACAAAAATCTGCAGATTCTGGAATCTGATGGGAAAGGAAAATGAAGAGCAGAACTGTATGAGGAGGTATGGTGGCAGATGGGAACATTAGAGAGAGGCAGGGGTGAGCTCACCTAATTAATACACAACTCTTTATCCCACTGAGTTACACCAGCATTTTGCGTCTATCTTCAGTGTAAACCAACATCTGTATGTCCTTCCAACACACATATTTGAATACTGAATACAACCTTTAAATAAATCAGATTGATATTTTAACTGAACACATGGGTGGAGTCAAAATATAGCAGCAAATAGGACATTACAAATGAATTTGTCTTTTCCTGTTTGTTGTGCCCATATGTCTGTACATGAGCCATCAGCTGCCCAGCAACTGAGAGATAGCTAAGAGCCAGTGCACTACTGATATCTAGATCTAGATACTGCATCTAGATCTCCTGCCATCAGCATCAAAGCCCGGATAACCAGACTGCTAAACAGCTTCCTTCCACAAGCTGTGAGGCTGCTAAACAGTCACTCCACCTGATTCTGCTGCTTTTGCACTGACAATTTAATAACTGGCACTGAGTAATAACTCTGGCACTGGCTCTGGCCAATTAAATCAGCTGCCCTTGACATTTTATGACTGTTTTTACTTGTATTTTAATGTTGCTGTTTTTACCTGCACTTCTTTTAGCTATTCGTACTGTTTTATCAGGAATTGGATTGTATTTTTTAAATTATTTTTATTTTATGCGTGAAATGTTTAAGTTTTATGTGCGATGCTCCGGTATTCCCTGGGAAACGTCTTCTCATTTTGCACTGTACAACTGTTGCTTTGCAAGATGACAATAAAGGATGATGATGATGATGATGATACAACAGTGAGCTCCACAGACTTCTGAAGGCCACGTCGTGTTTTCTTGCCCTTGACATTGTCTGACAATGAACGCTTCGGCCTTAAATTTAATTCATTTTTCAACTTTGGCTGCAAAGCAACAAGATTTTGAACGTTGGCTCGGAGATTTCATTCAAAGGAATAACTAATCATTTGAACATTTACAATGACACATTGTGGCCTTGGTATGCGTTTACGTTCTGCTCTCCAAAACATGTGTTATACAACACTGAAAAATTGGACTAGCAAAGTAACAGTAACATAATACATATTATGATCATTTTGGTCATGGCCTTTTTGGGTTTTTAAATATGTTGTTTTTTTCTTTTATTTCTTCCTCTTCCTGGACTTGGTTTCTTGGTCTTCCAAAATATTCCAAATGGAATTTAAACTGGGGGATGGACAATCTGAATAGAATGTTAAGCAACTGCAATAATACATAAACAAGATAGTCATTGGTCAACGATCATCAAGGCATCTAAGATGCGTTGAATCTGAATCTGAATCTGAATCTAATGACAGACGGATACAGGTGAGGACGGGTTGATTGTCAGATAGAGGAGGGAAAAGTGTAGATAGTGCGTTGAAAATAAAAAAATGAATAAGTTGCGTTGGATAGTTTATGGCTGCTGTTTATTGCAACAGATTATAAATATTATAAATGCAATTAATTTGCTTGGCAAGGCATAATTCATCCACCATTTGATTTAGATTAGATTAGATTAGATTTGTTTATTGTCATTCAGACCTTTTGGTCTGAACAAAATTGTGTTTCCCTGCAGTCATACATATAATAAAAAATGACAAAAACACACAATCAACATAAATTTAACATCCACCACAGTGAGTTCACCAAACACCTCCTCACTGTGGTGGAAGGCAAAATCTTAAAGTCTCTGTCACTTCCCTCTTTGTTCTCCCTCTGCGCCGAGGCGATCCAGGCTCCAGATGTTGTGACCCCACCGGGTGATGCTAAATACCGTGGCTCAACCGTGCTCCACGAACAGACCGGTTCAAACTCCACGGGAGGTCGCTGCCACCGCCACAGCTCCGGGGCCGAGTCGGGTCTCCGCTCCACTATTGATATCGCATAATCTATCAAATGCCTCACCACGATTCTCCTGATACTCATTATGCCAAGCCTTAGTGCTTTCTGAAGTCAGCACCCAGTTTTATCCAGTTACATAATTATCGAATAAAGTTTTAACAATAGACACATTAACTGCATCTGCCATGCATCCGCAAACTTACCCAACCTAGCCAAGTCACCCTGCAACCTCTTAGCATCCTCCTCACAGTTCACACTGCCACCAGCTTTGTGTCATCTGCAAATTTGCTAATGTTACTTTGAATCCTTTCATCTAAATCATTGATGTATATTGTAAATAGCTGCGGTCCCAGCACCAAGCCTTGCAGTACCCCACTAGTCATTGCCTGCCATTCTGAAAGGGATCCATTAATCCCTACTCTTTGTTTCCTGTCTGCCAACCAATACCATGTGCTCTAATTTTGCCAACTAATCTCCTATGAGGGACCTTATCAAATGCTTTCTAAATGTCCAGGTACACTGCATCCACTGACTCTGCCTTGTCCATTTTCCTACCAAAGGACACTTGGCATGAATTCTGAATTTGTATTACAAGCCATTGTATTCTGAATTCAAAATGAAAAAGATTGGCAGCAAATCATCCAGTAATTTTATTACAACACTAGACCAAGTAGGACCCGTTGGGTCCCTGTCACACAGGAGGCCTGGTCCCCCAACGCAAGCCGTTTTCCCAACGCAATATTCTAACACTCACCCGTTCCCCGAACGCAACCCGTTCCCTCAATGCAATATTCCACCACTCATCCATAGCCCCCAACTGCGCAGGCGCGTCTCATTTCCCCTCATCTCCAGCACTCCCTCCCCCCCTCCCTCCCTCAGCTCTCTCCTTTCCCCTACCCTCAGTCACTCCCTCCTTTTCTCCCTCCATAACCCCTCCCCACTCCCTACCCCCCTCCTCTCCCTCTATTAAACACCAATCCTCTCCTTGTCCCTTCCCCCACTCACTCCCTCTCCTTACAACTATGTTACAAATCTCTCATTGGACTGGGAGTGCCGTGGTGACGCCTGGATGGTCATGAGTGGTGGCCCAAAGAGTTTCTGGTCGCCGCTGGATTTTCAACATTTTGAACATTTTCGATGACCTGCTGCGACTATGACCAATGCCGGCAAGTTGCCAAAAAACTACATTTCATTGCTCAACTAACAATTTGCATGATGCAAAATTGTTAATACATATCTAATGAATCATATTTAGATTTATAAAATGGCATTGCTGGATAGAAGAAGGGAAATGCATGGGCTTGAGAAAAGGGAATCAATAGGGAGAGAGTGAAACTGCACTCAGATAAGGCAAGGGCAGTCTGCATTCAGAGGAGCAGCTATAATTGGCAAAGAGTGCAAATATGAGCAGACTAAGCATTTTGACTAATGCAACGTGATTGTGTTGGGATTTCATGCGGACCCTCTACACATATTTCAGCAGTCTAGGCCTTGACCTCCTTTACACTATCAATTGAAACGAAGCATGAGGCACAAAGGATAAAACAAGATTGAAATTTAGAAAAATATGTTTGAATTAGTGCAGTGATGCCAGACGCAATCACAAAACAACCTGCACTGCATATAAATGAGCAAGGAACTTTGAAATAACTAAGTTTCCAGCACTCTCCTCACCTTTAGCTTTGCCAATGGAATATTCCCTCTGTATCAATCTTGTCAAATCTGGGTAATTGCTTTGCTGAACATCTTAGCTCTTCCCGCAAGAGGTTTCTAAATCATCTGGCTTCATCATTCTCATTTCCCTTTCCCTCTCTCTTTCTTAGGCTCTCTGACCATGGTTCTGCACCAAATTAACAGCACCTTCTTTGGATCGCTCTTTGTGTTTTAATGTGTCTCATTATCAACTAATTTTGTGTTGCCTTACTTTCTTTTCAGTCTTTTAACTGGTGCTGCTCTCTAACCCATTACAGACATCACCCCTTTGTTATTTCCCATAGTTGGTGCAAAATAAGCACTAATTATTGAGAATTTGCGTTAAATCATGTGATTGGAAAATTGCAGCAATTTTTTTTCGAGTAGAAAATTGGAATTCTCTAGAAAGTCAAAACATTAATGTTAATATTGCAACAATTTAGTGTTGAACACTGATATTGATAGAAATGCAATGTAAAATTGATCATACCACATCAGGAAGCATAGACATCACATTCACTGTTGATCAATCTGTAAGAACAGATTTTTAAGAGGATGTTGCCTGGATTCAAGGACCTGAGCGAAAGGTAGAGGTTGAGCTAGCTAGCACTCTATTCCTTGGAGTCCAGGAGGATGAGGGGTGATCTTCTAGAGGTGTACAAAATCATGAGAGGCATAAATTGGGTAGATGCCCAGAGTAGGTGAAGTGTGAACCAGAGGGCATATGTTTAAGGTTGAGGGGGAGGGGAACGATTTAATGGAAAAAAAAGAGGTAACTTTTTCACACAAAGGGTGGTCGGTCTATGTAATAAGCTGTCAGGGGAGGTAATTGAGGCAGGTACTATGGCAACGTTTAAGAAACATTGGAGCAGGTGCATGGATACGACAGGTTTCAAGGGATATGGGTCAAACACAGGCAGGTGGGACTAGTGTAGATGGGCAAGTTGGGCCAAAGGGTTAGTTTCTGCACTGTAAGACTATGACTCTACATTGTCCACTCAGATTTATAGACTTTCTGAAGTGGGGCGAGCCATTCCCCAATCCACTCCCAACCCTTACCCTTGCCCCTATCCTGGCTCTTCTCCTGCTTTGAGGCTATTCCTCTCCAAAATATCTTCCAATTCTGATATAACATTATCCCCTTTTGTCTTAGTAAAGATTCTTCCTGACCTACTAATTTTATATTTCCAGCATCCGCAATACTTTCCTTTTGAACTCAGTATCTCTTTTTTAATTGCAATACCAATTACAATTTTTGGCTGGGCTGGTTTCAGATAATGGATTGTGATCTTGTGTGTTTTCCAAAACCGCATTTGAACCTTAGGACCAATAACAAGGTACAGCTAAAAAGCTAAAGTTCAGAGCATACTTGGTTATTATTACAGTAAAGAATGAATTTAGTAAATGTCAGTCCAATTATATTTCTTGGAGTGCAGTTCAAGAAAACAAGAACACAACAAAATAGGAGCAAGGTTCAACAGGCACTTCAAGATTGCCACCACATTTAATATATGTAGAAAGGAACTGCAGATACTGGTTTATACCAAAGATAGACACAAAGTGCTGGAATAACTCAGCAGGTCAGGCAGCATCTCTGGAGAAAAAGGATGGATGGTGTTTTGAGATGGAACCCTTCTTCAGACCTTTTATCGTTAGTCTTTTCTGTATATTATGACTGCTGGCTTTGTTCTGGCCTTTTTCTATCTCCAGTTCCCTCCCTTCTACTTTCCATCTGAAGAAGGGTTCTGACCCCGAAACATCACCCAACCTTTTTCTCCAGAGATGCTGCCTGACCCCCTGAGTTACTTCAACACTTGTGTCTATCTTCAGTACAAAACAGCACCTGCAGTTCCTTTCTGCACACCATATGATTGGTTTGCTTTGTCATCAAGTTAGCACGAACATTGCGAGACCAAAGGGCCTGCTTCTGTGCTGTATCATGACCAATATTTGCTGATCTCAACTCCTCTTCTGCGCTATTTCTTCATAACCCTCAATTCCTCGATTTATCAAACATGTATTCATCTCCACATGAATAACTCCTGATGATCAAAGCTTCACCACCCACCGGGAACAGTGAATTCCAAAGATTCACGACCATCTGCGAGAAGAAATTTCCATGTACCTCAGATATAGATGACCGACCGCTCATGTTGTAACTGTGGCCGCTCGTTCAAGTCTCTCCCACTGGTAGAGACATCTCATCATTTTCAAGGCCCTTTAGGATCTTATACATTTTGAATAAGGTCACCCATTATTAGACTTCAAAGAATACGGGACCAAATTATTTACTCTCTTGATAAGAAATTCCCTTCATCCTGGTTAGTTTAGGTTAGTTTAGAGAAACAGTATGCAAACAAGTTCTATGGACCACCGGGTCTGCGCCAACAAATGATCACCCTAGTTCTATTCTACACACTAGGAGCAATTTACAGAAGCCAATTAACTTTCGTCTTTGGAGTGTGAGAGGAAACAGGAGCTCCTGGAGAAAACACACTTGATCACAGGGAGAACAAACAAATTCCGTATGGACGTTCATAGTCAAGATTAAACCTGGTTATTTGGCGTTGTAAGGAAGCACCTCGACCACTTCTATCACTACCACTTCATTGTGCCTTCTCAACTACTTGTTGGATGTTTTTTTAATTATTCATGCATTAGAACAAGTAGCTACTCTCTTCTGTGTCATTACTTACTCGTAGTCTATCTTCATTTAGATAATAATTTCATTTTTATTTCCATGAAGTGCATGTCTTCATTCTTCCCCACATTAAATTCCATTTGCAAGTATTTTACCTAATCTATCTGTATCCCTTTACAGAATCTCAATATCCTTACCACAAGAAGCCATTCCATCCTTTTTGTACCATCAGTAAATTTAGATACCTTATGCACTGTTCCTTCCTCCAGGTCATTAATGTACACAATGAACAAGTGTAGACCAAGAACTGATTAGATCGAAAGGGTGTAATGCTGAGGCTTCATAATGCACTGGTCAGATCGCATTCGGAATATTGTGAGAAGTTTTAGGCCCCATATCTGAGGAAGAATGTGCTGGTATTGGAGAGGATCTGGAGGTGCTTTACGAGAATGATCCCAGGAGTGATTGTGTTAACATATGATGAATGCTTGACTGGAATGGGCCTGTACTCGCTGGAGTTTAGAAGATGAGAGGAGACATTGAAACTTACCGAATAGTAAAAAGCCAGGATACAGTGGAAGTGGAAAGGATGTTTCTACTAGTGGGAGAGTCTAGGACCAGAGGCCATACTCAGAATAAAACTACATACCTTTAGAAAGGAGATGGTGAGGAAATTATTTAGTCAGAGGGTGGAGAATCTGTGGAGTTCATTGCCGCAGAAGGCAGAGGTGGCCAAGTCAATGGATATTTTTAAGGCAGAGATTGACAGATTCTTGATTAGTATGGGTGTCAAGGGTTATAGGGAGAAAGCAGGAGTTTTGGGGTTGAGAAGGAAAGATAGATCAGCTATGATTGATTGGCAGAGTAGACTTAATGGGCCAAATGGCCTAATTCTGCTCCCATAACCGATGAACTTATGATCCCTCCAGGACTCCACTAGTTACATCCTTCCAGTCTGAAAACTATCTGTTGCACATACATTCTTCAATAACGTGGAATTTTCATTGATGTGCTTGGATCAAAAGAGGAACCGTGTCAAATGACTTTTGGAAACCTTAATACTTCATCTACAGCTTCTCCTCTATTATCTTCCCTGTTACATCCTGAAAGAATTCAAACAAAGTTGTTGAATAGGATCTGGCTTTCACCAAACCAAGTTGACTAGGTATAATTCTATTCAGCTTTCAACAATGATTAGTTATTTCCTCTCTGATTATTAACTCCAGCATCTTGCCAATAATAGCTGTCAAACGTGTGCAATTTTGGACTCCTAATTTGAGGAAGGACATTATTGCTATTGAGGGAGTGCAAGTTAACCAGGTTAATTCCCGGGATGGCGGGACTGACATATGATGAAAGAATGGGTCGACTGGGCTTGATTCACTGGAATAGAAGGATGAGCCGGGATCTTATAGAAACATATAACATTCCAAAGGATTTGGACAGGCTAGATGTAGGAAAAATGTTCCCGTTGTTGGGGGAGCCCAGAACCAGGGGTCACAGTTTAAGAATAAGGGGTAGACCATTTAGGACCAAGATGAGGAAAAACACTTTCACCCAGAGAGTTGTGAATGTTGAATTCTCTGCCACAGAAGACAGTGGAGACCAATTCACTGGATATTTTCAAGAGAGTTAGATCTAGCCCTTAGAGCTAACGGAATCAAGAGATATGGGGAAAATGCAGGAATGTGGAACTCATTTTGGATGATCAGCAAAGATCATATTGAATGGCAGTGCTGGCTCGAAGCGGCAAATGGCCTACTCCTGCACCTATTTTCTATGTGTCTATGTAAGAGGCATTTAATTAGGCAATTAAATAGTTAAATAAAAGGATGCGGGTAAATGGGATTAGTGTAGCGAGGCATAGAGATTGGCTTGAATGGCAAAGGGCCTGTTTCTGTGCTGTACAGCTCTGTGACTGAATGAAAGGCAGGCTTACAATTCGCAGTGGACTAGTCTGTATAGTGCCAATTAAGAGTGGCTTCAGACCAAGGTGGTGAGTAGGGGAAGGATTGATTTGTTCACTGACACAGGCTAGACCCAACTAGCCCATAGGACAGACATGGTTAGCAGACATTGTGCACACAGCCCCAAATATCATTGCTGATATTGCACGTAACTGCGGCTGAATCTCATTTTTAAGGGACCTCAGGGCTAAAAGAATCAAGGGATATGGGGAAAAAGCAGGAATATTTTAGATGATCAGCCATGATCATATCGAATGGTCGTGCTGGCTCGAAGAGTCGAATGTCCTACTCCTGCACCTATTTTTTGATGTTTCTATGTTTCTAACTAATTGGCCTATGGATCTCTTTCTTCTACCTTTTTGGTTGTTTCAAGAATGGAGGTGGAAGAATGGATTTAGAAATAAAATTCCAAGAATGGAAATGGCTTTAGTTTAGTTTTTAGTTTTGAGATACAGCGTGGAAACAGACACTTCGGCACACCAAGTGTGCACCGACCTGTGATCTCCGCAAACTAGGGACAATTTACAATTATGCCAAGCCAATTAACCTACAAACCTGTCCGTCTTTGGAGTGTGGAAGGAAACCGGAGATCCCAGAAAGAAGCCAGGCATATCAGGGGTACAACATACAAATTCTGCACAATGAAGCACCCAAAGTCAGGATTGAACCTAGGTCTCTGCTGCTGTAAGGCAGCAACTCTACCGTACTGCCTGTACCTGGCTGTTGCAAGTCAAGTCATCAGATCTATCATCAAGGTCATCCTTTCACTCCATTGTCGTTGTCAAAACCTAATTTTGACTGCAAAGCTATTAGGTCACAGCAGTAAAGCCCTGCTGAATATGTACTGGACATGATGAGGATTCATTTATTTTACCTTTTTTTCATCTGTGGATCATTCACCAAGATAATAGCAATCGGTGTGCTACCGAAGACATCATTCACTGACACTACTGTTCTCCCAGTTACCACTTTGCATCTGCTTATTGAGTCAACAGCTATCCATGAGTCACTTTTTATGCTTGGTTCTTATTAAAAAAAAAGGAAGCTGCTGACTGAGAAAGCAGCCCTGGACAAAATGTTCTGACACAGAAACAAATTTGGAGCCTTGACTTCATTATTTATATACGTTGGTAATTTTCTAAATTGGAAGTTGAAGAATTTGATTTGGCCTCTGTTACAAGGCTTCCACTTCATAAGGATTTTGATATGTTCGAGCAATAAAGAAAAGAAAGTATGAAAAAAAGACACAAAATGCTAATTTACGTGCATGCAATATTTTCAATGTGAGTTTTCCAGAATTAAGAAATTGTACATTAATTAAGTACAAGGGCAATAAATGAAAGGTATAAATATGGACAAGATTTAGGTCATAATGTCATATGTGATAGGAGTAGAATTAGGCCATTCGGCCCATCAAGTCTACTCCGCCATTCAATCATGGCTAATCTATCTCCCCCACAACCCCCATTCTCCTGCCTTTCCCCATAACCCCCGACACCTGTACTAATCAAGAATCTATATATATCTGCCTTAAAAATATCCACTGACTTGGCCTCCGCAGCCTTCTGTGGCAAATAATTCCGCAGATTCACCACCCTCTGATGGAAGACATTTCTCCTGAAGACAATTCTCAAAAAAGCTCAACAGAGGATGTACTTCCTGTGGCAGCTGAGGAAGCACAATCTGCCACAGGAATTGATGGTCCAATTCTATACGGCCATAGTAGAGTCTGTCTCACCTTCTCCATTATGGTCTGGTTTGGCTCAGCCACCAAGTACGACATCTGGAGCTGCAGTGAATCGTCCGATCAGCTAAGAAGGTTATTGGCTGCAACCTTCCCTCCAATGATGAACCGCACACTGCAAGGGCCAGGAAGCGAGTGGGTAAGTTCAACTCTGACCCCTCTCACTCTGGCCACAAACTCTTTCAAACACTTCCCTCTGGAAGGCGACTCTGGACTGTCAAAGCTGCCACACAGACAGACATAAAAACGGCTTTTTACCCCACGAGTAGTAGCTCTACTCAATAACCAAAAATCTGTAGTCTCCTTTTGCTCTGGTATTTTACTTAATTCACATGTTTAATCAATAATGTTTTATTATTAATGTTTAATGTTTTATGTGTCATTCCTAACTGTCACTGTATGTCATGTTGTCACTTGCGGACGGAGCACCAAGGCAAATTCCTTGTATGTGAATACTTGGCCAATAAACTTATTCATTCATTCATTTCCTTCCTAAAAGAATGTCCAAGGCTTGTCATGATGTTGGATGAGGCTCAAAGAACATGAGAGATGACAGAAATATAGATAACAATTCTAATAGCACACGGCTTGAAGCATCTGATGCTGGAGAAGTGAAAGTACTCGATTGTGCAGTTGGAACCAATGCTTGGGCCCAATACACTGCCAAGTGTGTTCTTGAAGTTTACAAAAAATCCTGGTACATCCAAAGTCTTCCATTCTTCTATGATGCCACAATCAGATCAATCTGTCTATTAAGCTATTTATTTTACGCATATTCAATCTATTATCATGAAAATAAAAACAATTTGACTTATTTGTTCGCTTTATTATTAGAATATTAAACAACTTTGATTTGACAACTTTGATTCAACATCTTACTTGACATCCGTTCCAATCCTCACAAGTTAGGTGAGCACATCAACACAGGAGGCAATTGCAATCATAAGCATTACGATCATGAGTTCATAAGCACATCACCACAGGAGGCAATTACAATATCCAGAAGGTCTTGTAATTACTATTTTTCGCTACAATATCTACATAATTTCAACCAATATCATTCAGTTATTAGGTCACAATAGCTGATAAAAGCTGTTCATCCATCACAAATATTTACCTTTCTCTCTCCACCATGCACTTCCCAAAAAATTAATGTTTGATTTCTTTTTCTAGACCTAATGAAAGGTAAGCAACCTGGAATGTCAACTCTGTTTCTCTTTCCATGGATGTTGCTTGTTCTGGTGAGCATTCCAGCATTTTACTTTTATTCAGATCTGCAGTTGCAGTTTTCCATTTTCAATACTTCTTTCTAACCACTAATTCTTTGTTTGAAGAAGGGTCACCTATTCCTATTCTCCAGAAATGTTGCCTGACCAGCTGAGTTACTCCAGCACGTTGTGTCCATTTTTTCTAAACACTACCCTTTTTTTAGGTAGTGCATGTATGAAGTATATGTGATTTGCCGACAGGTTCAGAGAAAAAATATTTAGTCAGAGGTTAGTTAATCTGCGGAACTCATTTCCGCAGAGAGCTGTGGAGGCCAAGTCAGTGGATATTATTAAGGCAGAGGTAGACAAATTCTTGATTAGAACGGGTGTCAAGGGTTATGGGGAGAAGGCAGGAAAATGGGATTCGGACGCAGAGATCGGCCATGGTTGAATGGCGGAGTAGATTTGATGAGCCGAATGACCTAATTCTACTCCTATAACTTGTGGAATTTTCAGCATACACTTTAGTGTTGGTTCTGAGTCTATCCTCAGTATTGTTTGCTTTTTTCCAGGCTGCATGAATGTGCGATTAGGGAGGAACCAGTAGTGTACATTTAGAAGCTTTGTTGTAATACCTCTGCCAGCAGGAATGTATTGTGGGCTTAATTAGCACACTGAAAATTTCTTGCCTGTTATTTGTATAGATATATTTTGTTACATTTCCTGCAAATCACTCACTATATCCTTTCCTCACCATTTTTTTACAAGTCAGGTCTGATCTAATTACTTGTAACTAATAAAAGGAGTAAAGCACAGAAACTAGAACAGAATAAAATGAACAAATTTGCATCAATTATTTTTACTAAAGATAGACATAAAGTGCTGGAGTAACTCAGCGGGTCGGGCAGCATCTCAGGTGAAAAAAGATAGGTGATCTACAGGCCTGGGTCTAAACAAGGGTTCCGACCGGTTCTTTTTATCCTCCCTGCACTCCGACTCATCATTCTTCATGGTTTGGCCCACCACAGGGTGGATTGGTTACAGGGAAATCTGGTTGGGATTTGTATTTCTCTGTGAGCTGCCAAAGATTTGATGGGACAAAATAACCACCTTCTTTGTCACAATGCTTAAGAAGGAACTGCAGATGCTGGAAAAATCGAATGTTGACAAAAATGCTGGAGAAACTCAGCGGGCGAGGCAGCATGCATGGAGGGAAGGTAATAGGCAATGTTTCGGACCAAGACCCTTCTTCTGCAGTCTGAAGAACGGTCTCAACCCGAAACGTCACCTATTCCTTTGCTCCATAGATGCTGCCTCACCCGCTGAGTTTCTCCAGCATTTTGTCTACCTTCGATGTTACAACAATCTGTGGTAAATATAGTAAATCTAGACATTAACACTTGCTGCAGAAAAAGACATTCAATTCCCCTGAACAAGCCGCCTTTAATTGAAATGGATGAATTTCGTGCACAAGAGCATTGTCAATAATATCTATTCTGGATGTGAACAGTTTGATTGCAAATAAAATGAGCAGCAGAGCTGGATCTCTATTATCATTATCATCACAGGACTGAGTAGAAAAGCATTATGACCAAAATAGATACAATATCAAACAGATCAAAGCATTATCTGCAAAACGGTTTCTGTTTTATCCACTTTACCACTGATTGAAGCTACCTTGAACCAACATTAATATTAAAAAAATCGAATTATGTTAATTTTACACATGCCAGACTTTGGAAGCATTTGTAAGTAATATGTGAATTAAAAAAGCAATAATAATTTCAGTTTGTGGATTTAAATTATCAGTTGTGTGTCAATTTAAGTAAAGTCAAATGATGATTATAAATCAACAATTATTTTTTAAATAAATTGGAAATAGCAAAGTCAATCTTAGACATAATTGTAAAATTATTTTCAAAAGCAGGTGAAAAGATCATCTTATTTCATTGATTCATTGAGGACATTCATTTAAATGAAAAATGCTAAAGATGTGCCCGGGCGACACAGTTGCACAGTGGTAGAGTTGTCACCAACAGCTCCAGGGACCCAGGTTCAATCCTGACTATTGATACTGTCTGTACGGAGTTTGTACATTCTCCCTGTGACGGTGTGGGATTTCTCTGGGTGCTCTGGTTTTCATCCACACCCAAACATGTACAAGTTTGCAGGTTAATTGACTTTAATAAAATTGTAAATTGTACCTTGCGTGTAAGGTAATGCTAGTATGAACGTTGGTCAGCGTGGACGCGGTGGGCTGGAGGGCCTGTTTCTACGCTGTAATCTCTAAAGTAAAAAATGCTAATTGTTGTACGGAACTGATTCCTGCCGCAAGGAGAATTCTGTATGTATTTCAAGTCCGATTGCAGCCTGGCAATCAGAGAATGATAACCATCTGCCCATGTTTTTGTCTGGTCATGTCGGATTTGGAAAAATTGTATATGATATGCACATTGTTGTGAGATATACTTACTTTCTTACTGCTATAATGAGAATATGGATCTGGTTTTCCAACTAAAAATATGGGGCATAATGCAGTGCCAGTCTCAGTGCTGAATAATATGCTTGAGCAAATACATACTAAAGCAAAATCAAAATAACAACTAAGTAATAGATTGAATTTACATAAATAAAATAAATGAAACTGCTTCTAAGAAAATAGAAATGCTGTTGTTGCAAAGGCTGTAGAAGCCAAAAGGGGACCAATATCGTCCTAAAAGTTTTCTTGTAAAGTTAGACAAGCTTATATCTCACAAACAATATGAAAAACACATAGGCATACAACATTTGTATAACGTCCACACACATAAAATGTACATTGCCTGAACCGTTTCCGATTTCATGCAGTACAGGCAGCTACTTGGCCATTGAAATTTAATCAAGGCAAGGGTTAGACAAGTGTTGGCACGCTGAGATGTCAAATACTAACAGGGCAAAAATACAATAAATGATAGCACAGTGGTGCAGCTAGTAGAGCTGCTGCCTCACAGCGCACAGTGGCCCATGTAGGTTTCCTCCGTGATTTGAAATAATTATAGTAAGGACTTAGAAAGTGTCAGTGCCAGGGCTGCCAACATTGGGCAAGAGTTGAGAGTGAGAAATTGTGAGGGAGCATAGCGACCGAGGGGGGAGAGGGTGTGGGAGGGTAGGGAGCTATTGCATTTTTCACATTGAAATTGGGCAATCTGGTGCATACTGTAGCGAGTCTTTTAACTTACACTTGAATGCAACATTTATGCTTTTAAATTAGATTAGGTATTAATAGGTTTAGGCTAAATTACATTCCTAATTACATTCCACAATAGAGCCAGGCTCTT